>NW_022196165.1:405320-1605320 GCF_008641045.1 Pistacia vera
TGCTTTTTTTTTTTTAATGTATTATTTATTTATTTATATGTTTAACTCTCTTTTATTTGAAAATTATCGAGGATGGCAAGAAATTTTATTTTTTTTTAATTACTTAGTGGTGTATTGATCGTGGTGATGATAAATTTTGTATTTTTTTTATTTCATTTTTGTATTTTTAGACAAATATGTTGAACGCTTTTTTCATTTTTATTATTTTTTTATTTTTAAAGATTGTTTTCAGATAAACATGTTGAATATGTTTTCATTTTTTTGAATTTTCAAAAAAAAAATTAATATTTTCAAAATAAAGAACATGAATATACAAAATTTATAAACGAACACATCCATACAGTTTCAATTTTTATTAATCCCATAAATAAAAAATCCCAGTTAGAAACAAAAATGTTTCTTAACACACCAATAACCATTACATCATTATACCCTCAACCTCAAATTTATGTCAAGTATGATGGGTCGTGTCAATAGATATTGGGAAAGGGAATAGTATCAGTTGTTTTTTTTTTTTTTTTTTTTTAGGGTTAGCTTCTGCGTATTTCAACTAATTCTTTGAAGTCCTAAAAATGACAATCATGTAAACCTTCAGTAACTATTCTTTATTAGTAGTCGTAGAGATTCGAACTCAGGATCTCTTGAGTAATACACCCAATAGTTCCAAGCGAACCAGCCAACTACTTAGAATAGTATTGGAATATTCATAGAACCAAATCTTACTAAATCAAACTTGCATTTTTTTATCAGTTTTACAACATTCCATGTCGAATTACCACCATTTAAAGATATACTGGATATGTCTAAAATAGCTTTACCATGTTCATATACCAACTTTCAAATGTTATTATTGACAATAGAAATTGATCTATAAGAATATCATTAGAGCACAGTATTTTGATATTAATTTTTATTTTATTTTATTAGACTTCAAAGTATAAAAAAGTTCCAATGAAATATATTTAGTTGTTTGTATTGCGGACTGCAAGAGAATTGTCTTATCATTACAAATAAAATTATATCCCATCTACAAATGGGTTTTGTGTGGAGCAGGAAGGTATTCACCATTGTGTAATTGAGTACTAATCCCAGATCATAAATTGATTCCTTTGGAATTTGATAAATAAGGTCAATGTTGTTGATCGACGAAAATATAATTGATTTTATTCTAATCTCTCTAGTTGATGAACAATATTTCTCTTAATAAAGTTACTATAAGTGTTATGTTCATACTCAAAACAAATATTTAGCCTTTTACAAATTATTATTTATCCAACATGATTCATTTAATTGCAAAATGTAATTTTTAATGCATATTTAAACCTCATTCAAAACAAATATAACTAAATACAAATACTATAAGCACCTAAATTAATATTAATGTCTCACACATGTTTAAAGGAGTCATATTTATGTTGGAATTATGTCTTAAATATGATCTTGTGCGACAAACCTATTTGCTTCGTAGACACATCAATTTCTTTTTGGCTGTTTTTTATTTTTTCCTTAACTTTATATCATGAAAGAAATACAACAAATTAAAATTGATGAACTCTAATTTTCGAAAACTATATTTTCAATTTTTGTAGAATAAATGTGCATAGATCTTCTATAAAGTCTTCGTATACTTCGGCACAAAATATGAACAATAAATGGCTATTTGATCACTTATGTTACATAATCCAAATTTCAAACATAGTCTAAAATAATACGTTTCTAATAAAGAAAAAAAATGTGAATAATGATTATATGAAATTCATTTTTAAAAAATAAACCCCAAGCAACCAACTAACAACCATATATCTCCAAATTAATTAGAGATATTCAACTCTCCCCAAAAAGAATAATACCCAACACACAATTACAGTCATGCGAGGGCCGCCCTGCTTATTACAAATCTTAATTAAAGACCAAATCATAACTAAGTTATAATATTTACTTGGCAAACCTCATTTCATAACTAAGATTTTTAACACCAAACCAATACTTTGACCTTCTAGAACATATTAACTATGAATCGCTTATTGATTTTGGGACGGTGCTTGAATCCAATATCGAAAAAGATCTTTATGGTTTTCTTGAGACGAGAATTAGAAAAATTGTAACTTATTACAATATAGAGTTTATTCTTATTTATAAGTGTCTCGAGTTAGAACTATAATTTTTTATGATTATGTATATGTTATTTTTTTATAAAGTATTATTACAGAAATGTTTTACTGTAGAATACAACATTAAATCATTTTAGATAATACTATATACTTGTACTGAAGGTAAAAATTTTCCATCCTTGATATTATTGTTTTTTAATTAAATGTATTGCAACTAGACTAGTATAATTTCTCTTATAGTCAAATACCTGGAATCAATAAAATGAAGTTCGATTTCTTATTGAATCATGATGAATACATAGCTTTATATAAGCTTGACAGTTATGAGCTCAAGAGCTTTTATCAATTTTTAACAACATTATGTGATTTAATTTCATGAATCTATTATTAAAAAGTATCCAATTTGACTAGGATCCTAAATAAAATGGCTTCAACACTGATCATTGATATTAATCTGAAACACATACTCTTTTTATAGTTATAAAATTGTAATGCATAATATTGTTTGATATTTTAATTCTATCATTCAACATAATTGTATTGTAATATGTAAAAAAAAAAAAAAAAAAATTAGTTACAACTTGGGATAGTTATAAATAAGAATAAACTCCACATTGTAATACCTTATAATTTTTCTAATTCTCGTCTTAAGAGAGTTGCCTCCACATAATAATAATGATATGTATGTTGCAAAAAAAAAAAAAAAAATGATATGATACATTAAAAGTTTAAAATGAAATAAAATATTTATCTAAAGTTATTTAAGACCATGATTTATGTTTTAGAGTTGCTATTATATTTTTTAACTTGCGGGTACATAATAATTCACTAGCATGGACACGTTCTTGTTGAAGCCAAAATATTTTCAACTTCTCAAGCATGTTTAGAGCTTCTTAGCACACAACTTTTTGTATTTTCGTACTATCATTCTCAAGATTATTTTATTTATCTTCTTATCTAATTTCAGCAATGACTATTAAAACAATAAATTGAAATCCTAATATATCATACTAAAACGTGAATTATAAAATAAAAAATAAAAAAATAATTTTTATAACTATACTTTTATTAAGTTATAATCTTTCTTATAGTAATAAATTAGTTTGCCCCGACCATTGTAAGAGGTTTTACTTTACTTTGTTATACATATTATTGGTTTCTTTACTTGCTACTTGGTAGAAGTCTGGAAGATGTGTTTTTGTTTGTATAAGTTATGTGATGAAATTCTCTTATTATTAGTGACAATTAATTCTTCCATACATGTTTTTATTTGATATTATTACATGATATTAATCACTAATATATATATATATATATATATATATATATATATATAAGAGTTCAAATATTTATTAATTTATGCTAAAATAGTCTAAACATCTATTGTGTCACACGGTGACATGAAGTCATGAACAATTGGATATGGATACTTAAAACTGGTTTAATTTTATAAATTTTTTTAAAATTAGTATTTATTTTATAATACTTTATAATATTTGTATTAAATAAATTAAATATTAAAAATTTATCTTCTGCATTTACATCTAATATTTGAGTATTGGTCAATTATTTACGATATATTCTCAATAAATTAATAACTTTGAGAAATATAGAATAATCAAAAATTAATAATTTTTAATTTATAAAGTGTATTTACGATTCGACGAACATACATTTAAATTAAAGTGAGATACAACAATATTCAAAGCGTCAACTCTCAATGGCACTTTATAATTTTTTATTGTAATTCGAGAATTCAACCTCATAACTTTTAGATACAATGAGAAGAATTAGAGATGAGATCTAACAAGATTTATAAATTTCAAGAAAAAAAAGTAATAATAGAGTCATATTTTAATAAAATATCATAGTCAATTAGTAAATTATTTATTTATAATACGAATGGGACAGAGTTATGTAAGGTTTTTCAAAAAACAAAAATTATTTTATTAATTTATCAAAATTATTAATTCAACCTACTACCGTAAGAAAATGTTATCTAATAGAGGTTATTAATTTATAAATATTATAGTGTATTTAAAGGGCTTTATTTTATATACATAGCCTGTACTTACGTACATGTTATTGTTACAAGCATTAGAAAAATGAAAAAGTTGATTATACAGTATTTATAAAAATTATATTCGGAAGGTTTCATATTTTAACAGTCCTTTCGAAAGAAACAAAATTGTAATAGGAAGAAAATAGAAAGGGAAGCTTAGTAAATAAAGTGACCACGGTTGGGAGGGCAGGAGACATAGTGATAGCTTATTAATTACTTTCATTAATGTCCTCAACAAACTTCTGTACACATATTAAAAGCTTGAATTACTTCATTAATTGAGAATAATATCTTTTTTATAATTAAGGAGAAAAAAGTAGTGGAAGCTAATCATTAATTAGTTTCATTAATGACATTCGAGTCCTCAACAAACTTCTGTACACATAATAAAAGCTTATGAATCGCTTCATTAATTAATTCATAAAAAATAAAAATACATTTCTAAAGTACATTTCTCTAAATCAGAAAGTTATATATATATATATATAAACCTCATTTAATACCAAAAATAACCCTACTTAATTAGGGTTTTTGTTTGTACGTCTTTTCCCCAATTTCAACTTAATTAGTGTTTTTGTTTACACTATTTTTCCTCAATTTCAATCTTAATTAGGGTTTCCCCAAATTTTTTAATTAGGTTTCCTTTAATGCCCTTTTTTCCCAATTTCAAATTCAAAACTTCGTTTTTCTTCTTATTCATATTCATCATGTTGTGTGATTATTTTCTACATAGCTTTAGTAATATATTTTCATCAAACAAAGAAATATTTAAAAAAAAAAAAAACTCAGTGATTTAGAAAATTTAGAGTTAGGGTTACTGATTAAGAATTAAAGTAAAAATTAAAAGAGATAAAATGAGTGTATTTAGAAATTATATCATTTTTAATAATTTTCATTATGGTTGATATTGTCAAAACAAAAAAACATTTAAAAATGAGAAATACTTATCAATTTGATAGGAGTTAAAAATCACTTCTCTTAATAAATTTTGTTATAATCTTAGTGGTATAAGTGCGATAGATTAAGGGAGACAAAATGTTTAAGAAAGTAAAGTCGAAGGGGGTTGTAAATCTTCTTTTCTTTTCATTTTATTGTAATAGTAAAATGAAGGGGAGGGGAGCTTTTTATAGCAAACGCCCCCTCCTCCATTCACCGCCTCAAAGTTAATGCGATTGATGACCAATTACAACACTCTCCCTTGGACATCCATTGCTTATAGATAATTGTATTTAACCTTTACTGAAGAAAAACTCAGTGGGAAAAAAAACTTAAGTGAAAAAATACAACTCTACTATAACATGAAATTGGACGTGCTTCATATTGCCTCATTAAAAACTAGGGGTGAGCGGTTCCGAGTACCCTACATTTTTCAGGAGAACCGGAATCGCATAGTACAGGTTCCTAAATTTAAGGAACCGAAACCTAAAATGCAGGTTTTAGTTCCTTTCCCGGGTACAATGTAAAAATCAATTATCCCCTATTACTTTAAAAAATGATAAAAATACATTAAAAGTTTACAAATACACCCCTAACAAATTTTGATTACTCATTCATTTGTGTCCAATATGACTCATAAATCCTTTAATCTCTAGGTAACACTTGAATTCAATCACTTCATCACAATTCACGTAAAATTCCTCAATTAAAACCAAAACACGAACAATTAATTAAACAATCATACTATAAATATATAATTTAATATTATAATTAATTAAATTTCTAATCATTTAATTAAGTATTGTTCTAATGTTTATAATAAAATATTATAATTAATTAAATAATTATACTATAAATCTATAATGTAATGTTATAATTAATTCATTTTTTAATTATTCAATTAAGTAATGTTATTCAATTAAGTAATGTACTAATGTAGTAAATTACTAATGTTTATAATATAATGTTATAAATTTATAATTAATCAAGTAATCATTTAACTATGTAATGTTATAATTAATTAAGTGATTATAATATAATGTAATGTTATAATTAATTAAGTAATTATTTAATTATAATGTAATGTTTTAATTAATTAAATTTCTAGTCATTTAATTAAGTATTGCACTAATGTTTATAATAGAATGTTATAATTAATTAAGTAATCATACTATAAATTTATAATGTAATGCTATAATTAATTAAATTTCTAATTATTTAATTAAGTATTGTGTTAATGTGGGAAATTACTAATATTTATAATATAATGTCATAATTAATTAAGTAATCATTTAATTATATAATGTTATAATTAATTACGTGATCAAACTATAATGTAATATTATAATGAATTAATTAATCATACTATAAATCTTTAATGTAATATTATAATTAATTAAATTTGTAATAATTTAATTAAGTATTGTACTAATATTTATAATGGAATGTCATAATTAATTAAGTAATCATTTGTTTATAACGTAATGTTATAATTAATTAAGTAATCATATTATAAATTTATAATGTAATGTTATAATTAATTAAATTTCTAATCATTTAATTAAGTATTGTGCTAATGTAGTAAATTACTAATGTTTATAATATAATGTCATAATTAATTAAGTAATCATTTAATTATGTGATCATATTATAATATAATGTTATAATGAAGTGAACAATCATACTGTAAATCTTTAATATAATATTATAATTAATTAAATTTGTAATCATTTAATTAAATATTGTATTAATGTTTATATGGAATGTTATAGTTAATTAAGTAATCATTTGTTTATAATGTAATGTTATAATTAATTAAGTAATTATACTATAAATCTATAATGTAATATTATAATTAATTATTTAATTAAGTAATGTACTAAATTACTAATGTAATGTTATAAACTTATAATTAATTAAGTAATCATTTAACTATAATGTAATGATATACTTAGAACTTGATAATTGAAATAAATAACTAAATATTATATTATTATTCAATCAAATATACTATTTTATTCAAAAACAATTCTTCTAATAACATTAAAACACTTTTAATTGGTCCTAATCCAATTATACACTTAATTAATCAAAACTTTAACACTAATATATTATAATATATTAAAGTTTTTTATATGGTGTAGTTTATATGTAACAAGTATAATTGTATATTTATTTAATTAGGTTATTAAAATTTAACTTTTTTCTATTTAGTTTTTTTATTTGTAAAATTACATTAGAACCCCCATTCTTCATAGATATTTAATTTCAGCCCAGGTTCCAAAACAAGGTACCCATTGCAGGTTCTAGTTTCGGTTCTAGTTCCTCCACATGTAGGAGCCAGAACCGGAACCGGAACCAAAACCGCACAGTATCGGTTCCAAAAAAAAGGAACCGGAACTTACCCGCACAGTGTCGGTTTCTGGTAGGTTCTAGTTCTAGTTCCAGTTTTACTCGCAGATTCTGGTTCTACCCGTTACCCGTGCTCACCCCTATTAAAAACCTTGTCAGAAAAACCCAGTGGGACAAAACTTGATCAAGGAAAAAAGAGTACAGTGCACATATGTCCAGTACAATAAACTTTTCTAAAAACTCCCCCTAATCAATGCTTCTCTTGATCAATGCTCCCCCTTATAATGGTAGAATTAATTTAGTAACTTATTGAGCCGCTGCATACCGATGTTGTACAATAACTTTTCAAATGTTGATGTCAGTAAGGCCTTAGTGAATAAATTTGCAAGATTATCACTGGAGCGTATTTGTTTGACATCAATCTCACAATTTTGCTAGAGTTTGTATGTGTAAAAGAACTTTGGTGAAATATGCTCGGTTCTGTCTCCTTTGATATATCCTCCCCTAACTTGAGTAATACATGCTGCATTGTCTTTATTTATAATTATGGGAGCATCTGAGGTACATGTCAATTTGAATGTACTTTCAATATGATGGATGACAGATCTTAATCATACGCATTCTCAGTTGGCTTTGTGAAGCACAAGAATCTCAAAGTGGTTGGAGGAAGTGGCAACCAATGTTTGTTTTGTAGAGCGCCATGATATTGCAATACCATTATAATTGAAAACATATTCCGTTTGCAACGGGCTTTGTGAGGATCAGAAAGGTACTTAGCATCTGTATAGCTAACTAATTTAGGATCATTATCAAACTTCCTTGGATAAAATAATCCAAAGTCATTTGTTCCATGGAGGCAACGAAAGATATGTTTGATCCCATTCTAATGTTGTCGAGTTGGTGTAGAGCTAAATCTTGCTAATAGATTCACTGCAAATGCTATGTCTGGTCTCGTACATTGTGCCAAATATAATAATGCACCTATTGCATTTAGATGTGATACTTCAGGACCAAATATCTTTTCGTCTTCTTCTTTAAGACGAAATGGATCACTTTTAGGATCAAGAGACCGAACTATCATTGGGGTACTCAAGGAGTGAGATTTATCCATAGAAAATCGTTTAAGGATCTTTTTAGTATAATTTGATTGATGGAGCAAAATTTTATTTGAACAATGCTCGATCTGTAGGTCGAGACAATACTTTGTTTTCCGCAAATCCTTCATTTCAAATTCTCTTTTTAAGTATGTAGTAGCTTTTGTGACCTCTTCAAGAGTCCCTATTAAGTTCATGTCATCGACATACACTACCACAATTGCAAATCCTGATTCTAACCTTTTTACAAAGACACACGAGCATACAGGATCATTGATGTATTTTTCCTTAATCAGATATTCACTAAGACGATTATACCACATTCGTCCTGATTGTTTCAACCCATATAACGATCTTTGCAATTTTATTGAATACATGGTCCTTTTATATGGTTTTGGCACTTTGAATTCTTCAGGGATTTTCATATAGATATTAGTATCTAGTGTACCATACAAATACGCAATGACAACATCCATGAGACGCATATCAAGTCCTTTTGAGACTGATAAACTAATCAAGTATCGAAATGTGATAGCATCTATCACTAGTAAATACTTCTCATCAAAGTCAATTCCAGGTCTCTGCAAGAAACCTTGAGCCATTGGTCTAGCCTTATACCTAGCAATCTCATTTTTCTCATTTTGTTTCCTTGTGAATACCCACTTGTATCCTACGCGTTTCACATTTTTAAGCATTTAGACGATAGGTCCAAATACATTACGTTTTGCTAGGGAGGTTAATTCTGCTTGAATTGCCTCTTCCCATTTTGTCTAATCATGTCTTTGTCGACATTCATCAATAGAATGTGACTCAAACTCATCATTCATAATTTCAGTAGCTACTACGTGTGAGAATATGTTATCGACAATAGTTGTCTCACGATTCCACATTTCTTTAGAGTGAGTATAGTTTATAGAAATTTCCTCATTTCTATGTTCTTGTATTCATTCAGGGATTTCTTCCTCTTCAGGGGCTTGTGTCCTTTTAGGGACTGTTAACTCTTTTGGAGCTATTTTAGAAAATGTGGAATTGTCAATTATTCCAGTATTGTCAATATTGCCACCTATTTGATTTTGTGCCATTTGTTTCCTAGGAACAGTATCCTTGGCTCCAACAGGCCTACCACGCTTTTGGCGTGTAATAGATGAATCGATCGTTATCCGCATGGATTGTTCATTGGTAACATCAATCCTTGTTGCTGTATTGATAACAGGAATGTATGATCTCATTATCTTTATTGCATCTGTAAATGCATCAGGCATTTGGTTGGCAATATTTTGCAAATGTGTTATTCTTTGCACTTCAATTTCATATTGGCAAGGATCTAAAAGAGACATAGAATTCACTTTCTAGGAAAGTTTAGGCCTTACTTCAGGAGGCTTTACATTTTTCCTTAAAGATGGGAATGTTGTCTCATCAAAATAGCAATCCGCAAAATGTGCGGTAAACAAATCGTCCGTCAAGGGCTGAAGATATCTGATGATAGATGGTGAGTCATTACCAACATATATTCCCAAACGATGTTGGGGTCCCATTTTGGTGCGTTGAGGGGGTGCCATTGGAAGTTGCACAACACAACCAAAAGTTCTTAAATGGGATATATTAGGTTGATGTCCAAATACAAGTTGTATTGGAAAGTATTGATGATATGTAGTAGGTCTTAGGCGAATTAACACTGCAGCATGTAAAACAACATGAACCTAGGCAGAAGTCGGTAATTGTGTACGTAATAGCAAAGTTCTTGCTATTAATTGGATACGCTTTATAAATGACTCCGCCATTCCATTCTAGGTATGTACATGTGGTACTTGGTGCTCAACATCAATTCCCATTGTTGTACAATAATCATCAAATGTCTTTAAGGTAAACTCACCAGCATTGTCTAAACGGATTACTTTAATTGGGTAATCTGGAAAGTGTGCTCGTAATCTAATAATTTGCGCCAACAATCTAGCAAAGACAACATTAAGGGTAGATAGTAGACAAACATGTGACCATCGTGCCAATGCGTTAATCAGTATCATAAAGTAGCAGAAAGGTGCACTTGGTGGATGATAGGTCCACATATGTTCCCTTGAATTCTTTGTAAAAATGATGGGGATTCTAAATCAACTTTAGTGATGGATGGCTTAAGTGCCAATTTTCCTTGTGAGCAAGCAATACAAGCACTCTCATTAGGTGACAGAATCTTCAGGTTCTTTAATAGGTGCCCATGTGAGTTTTCTATAATCCTACACATCATAGTAGATCTTGGGTGACTAAGACGGTCATGCCAAATTTTAAAAAGTTTATGATCAATGAACTTCTGGTTCATAACTGCATATACATTAACATTCTTCAGGAATGTATAATATAACCTTGACGAGAAAGCAGGGAGTTTCTCCAATACATGCTTCTGGCATGAAATATTAGTAGTGATGTATAGAAACTCTCCATCCTTTTCACTTAAAGTTTCAATGTGGTATCCATTGAGTCGTATATCTTTGAAACTAAGCAAATTTCTTCTGGATTTGCTAGAATATAAAGCATCGTGGATACTTAATTTAATTCCGCTTGGTAATGCGAGTGTTGCTCTCCCGGAGCCCTCAATTATGTTTGCAAGCCCTTATATGGTATTTATTTTAGCCTTAGTAAAGGTTAAACCTAAGAAGTATTTTGTATCTCGAAGGATGGTGTGCGTTGTTGCACTATCTACTATACAAATATCTCCATCATTACTAGATATCGATGTCTTAGTTTCAAAGTCCATCCTAAAAAAATTACTTTAGTAAGAATGTTTACATAACTTCATCTTTGTGATATGGAACTTCAGGTCCATTCTTTGTCTCTGTTTTACAAACTTCATGTTTGTAATCAATATTTAGAACTTCAAGTTCTAAAATGATATTTATTTATGGAACTTCAAGTTCATTTATCAAATATAATATAGAAACACAATTACTAACATTGGTTATTGAAAATATAATAAAAACAAATCTAACTGTAAAGGTTGTATTTAACAAGAATAAATATATCCACCATGAAGACAGTATTCAACAATAATAAATAGATCCAGTCATAGAGACAGAAATTAACAATAATAAATAGATTCAACCATAGAGGTGGAATTTAACAATAATAAGTAGATCCGACCATAGAGGCAGAATTTAACTGTAATAGATAAATTCGACCGTAGAGCAAGAATTTAACAGTAATAAATAAATCCGACCATGGAGGCATAATTTAACAATAATAAATAAATCCGACCATAGAGGCATAATTCAATAATAATAAATAAATCCGACTATAGAGGCAGAATTCAGCAGTAATAAATAAATTCGATCATGGAGGTGGAATTCAACAGTAATAAATAAATCTGACTATAGAGGCGGAATTCAACAGTAATAAATAATTCCAACTATGGAAGCAGAATTTAGGAGTAATAAATAAATCCGACCATAGAAGCGAAAAAAAGGATTAAATAACACTTGTAAGATTGAAAATACGTATTTTTAGTAAGCGTGCACTATTATACTTGTTAAATTCTTCGTGCTGATAACATAATATAATCTTAGTGGTATAAGTACAATAGATTAAGGAAGACAAAATGTTTAAAAAAGTAAAGTCGAAGGGGCTATAAATCTTCTTTTCTTTTCACTTTATTGTAATAGTAAAATGAAGGGGAGAGGCTTTTTATAGCCAACGTCCCCTCCTCCATTCACCGCCTCAAAGTTAAGGTCGGTGGATGCCCAATTACAACAAATTTTACTTTTTGTTCTTTTTGTGTTCTTAGTGGAGGAATGTTTAGGAGTTGAATTTGGGATTAAATAAATTGGGCTAAATGAAATAGGTCCAAGCCTAAAGTAAACTTCGACAGGTTAAAGAAGAGGTCCAAGAAGACAGTGAAGCCCAAAGAAGAAAAAGGAGTCTTTTTTGATGGCAAAGCCAGTGCAGAAGGTATCCAATTCAAATTGTATTCCATCCCATTAATAAAAAACCGGATACCTTCCCCTCTCTCTCACAATTTGTTTTAAACTCTTGGAAGAGTACTGTAATACTACTCATTCCAAAAACTTATCAAAAGTATCACATCCCAAATGATGTGTCACCATATGAGCATTAACATCACTTTATTTACATGTCAATGTCATTTAGAATAAGTTTTAGAAAAAAATAATATTATTGTATTTGAAAGCGCAATAGTTTTTTCTATGACCAACTAAGACTATTCAAGATTGCCTCCCTAGCAGAAGAAGCTAAAACTCATAATCTGAAATTTCACCCCCACTGTACTGTCATTCATCTACATTTATATAGTTATGGGTTTAGAAATTTTAATGGAAAACTGTTGTTCAAACTTCAGAGACCATGTTGGAAATAGTTTTTTCTCTGAGAACCTAACAAAGCCATAGATTGTACTAACCATACGTAATCTATGTTTACTTAAGAAAGTTGTCATTTTATTTGTTTGTGCTCTTAACTTTGTAGGGAGAGGTATTGTAAAATAACACAATTAACCTTCAAATAAAGATGTAACTAAGAAAAAAAAGTGGGACTTGAATAACAAAGGCATATAAAATATAAATGTAATATAATTGAAGAATTGAAGCGTAGCCCAGCAAGCCAGATTGATTAGTTTTATACAAGAGATAGGCCGCTGGCCAGTTCTTAACATATTTGGACCAACCAGGCCTTTCCAGTCCTATGAGAAAAGAATGTTTGCTAAAATATCATCAATATTACCTCAAATTAGTTAGTTTTAAATGAAATTAGACAATAGAAGCCCCCATCCCACCTTGTTTAATATCTGATGCTTCAGGCATAGTACCAACCCCAATATAACAACAATACCATAAACTAGATCTAAATTACTCAATTACAGTGGATACTCATCGTCAATGGTGACAAGGATGAAGATGGAACTAAATTTTCAAATCATGCTTCATGTTTGATAAAATACCAACACTAGCTGAAAGTAGATGAAATCAACCAAATAGTGCTTGGTATCAACACTATTTTGATACCAACTAGTATGTAGGCTCACCATCTATTTTTTCTTAATCGCCGCTGGCACAGCCCCTGCAACCACAATGGACACACTCTATGACCTTCTCCTCCCTGAGATTCTTGGGTACTCGGCACACACAAGTTGTTTGGAAGTTGTGATCCTGTGGCTGCATGCATCTTAAGCAACACAAACGTTCATAGCCCGGCTGCAAGTCATAACACATATCCTCAATAACAAAAGTAACAAAACTATTCTAATACTTCCCAGGTTAAACAGAGAAAATAATAAACTTCTTGAGGAACCGATAAAGAAGACCTATATAAGTTAAATAATTTCTAATTTCCTACTATATATCTTTACTGCAACTTAAATTGAAAAGTTTAATTTCCAATAGCTTATCCTCGTTACAGATTTAATTAC
The DNA here is from genome assembly GCF_008641045.1 of Pistacia vera. Taxonomy (NCBI): domain Eukaryota; kingdom Viridiplantae; phylum Streptophyta; class Magnoliopsida; order Sapindales; family Anacardiaceae; genus Pistacia; species Pistacia vera. Next base: position 419,283 of record NW_022196165.1, read on the forward strand.
TGAGTTCCAGTAGCTTATTCTCATTACACAAGCAAGCTTGTTCAAAGAACATATTAACTATATGGTCCCACTGATGAAGAAGCCGGCAGAACACACTTAACAATAGTAAATTAAGACAGAGATATGAGACAAACCTTCTTCCATTTGGCAATCAAATTGCGATCAGCATAGCCTTGGTCCAAACAGAACTCATAAAGCTCCTTAGATATTTCCTTCCTTCGATGGTAAAGGTCAAAAATGTAGCGGCTCTTCTGATGTGCTATTTTAAATATAGGCCATAGTGTTTCACATTTCCTCTTGCCATCGTGTGGATCATTCTCCGCTGTCCAAAACATACACATACATTTTATTTTCACAAGTTCCAAAAATAAAATTATTACTACTAGGATAATATTATTATGTAGCTGACCTGAGAAATCTTAAAATTTTATCATTACCTAAAGTTTTTAGAAATGATTAAATAAACATCCTTTCGGATCTATTTTTTTTATATAAAAAAAAATTAATATAAAAACACGCATCCCATAAGGGAGTTTAAATTATTTTTTAAAACATTAGAAGCAAATAAATTCAAGGATCTCTTAAAGGAATCTATGATAATTTCCCCAACTAATATCATTATAAAAAAACATTCAGTGAAATGTGCTTGATGTGGAAGACAACAACCTTCTCTCATATTGGCTTGTAATTCACGAAGAGTAGGCTCAATTAATTCCCAGCCCTCTGGATACTGGACATGGTTTGTCTTAACCTTCGGCATTCTTCAACCTGCCACAGAAGCCAAAAACCAGAATGAATAAATAGAATCACGCGTGTCTCCTAATAATCTGCTAATATTTACTCACAATCTAAAATCAATATGTTTATTTCAGTTGCTTGCATTATAGAATAACAAATAACTTTCATAGCACATGTAGATTGCCACAAAACTTGAATGAAAATCCTATTCCAAAGTAGTAGTAACAAACACTTTACATAGATTCTCCAGACATCATCAGATTATCCTAAATGTCAAGTTGCCAGTAGGCATAAGGCCATAATTGTCAAAAATTCCAAAAACACAAAGACCAATCTAGGTATGGCAACAGGACAGAGCAGGCCACAATTCCTGTTTTTCCAATTACGTGCACAGACAACATTCCCTGAAAAAAAGGGAACCCGACCCTTCCCCATCCTTGTTCCCTCCCTTTATCAAATTTAGTAGCAAAAACAATATACACTATCAGACATCAATTAAACAAATAACCAACTAAAATATAAATAATTTGCATTAAACACTCAAGGTATTAATAGATGGCAGTATAAGAAACAATGATGTGTATCTCCACTAAGAAAAAGTAAAATAGCAGAAGAAAGTAGAACAGAGAACTTCTAATAATCAAATAATCAAAACATCACAAAACCCATAATTATAAAAGTCCTCCATCTCCTATACTCAGAATTCTTAATGTTTCCCCACAATTCAGTAAATCAAACTGTTTAACATCCAATTCACAGCAAAGTTCTAAATAAAAAAATAATAAAAACATCACAAAAATCTGGCCCTTCAATTTTATTTTGTTTTTCAAGCCAAAGAAACAAGCAAAACCCAAGAACTCAACCACTATCAACTTTGGCTTGCCATCACTGTACCTGTGGGTGAGAGAGAGAGACATTGGCTAAAGAGTTTGTTATGTGGTAATTAGGGTAAAAATGAATGAAACTGGATCTGGGTACACCAATTAAGGATTTTTTTTTTATTTCAAAATTTTTATTATACAAAAATAAAAAGATTATGCCAAGGGAATTAATCTGTCCACCCCAAACAGGGTGGGCCAAGAACAGCTGTAGCCTACAAGTTCACTTAAATGATCATTCTGAGTAGGGCCAAATGTGTATATATATATATATATATATATATATATATATATACATACATACATACATACATACATACATACATACATACATAGTCCGAAATGGGCCACTTTCAGAAGGTTAGCCTGATTTAGGCTTATTAGCTCCCTTCAATCAGTGCAGGAAAAAGAACCAAAAACAGTTCAAGTTAGGGAAACACAGAGTGGTACAAAGCCACAACCAATACCAATGTTTTTGCAATTTGAACATGCAGCTAATGAAATACCAAAAGCTTACAATTTCACTAAAACACACTCTTGATCCAAGAAAAAATAGAAAGATCTTTTTGCAATTTAAACATGCAGCTAAAGAAATACCAAAAGCTTACAATTTCACCAAAAACCATTCTTGATCCAAGGAAAAATAGAAAAATCCATACAATCCTTCAAAGAAGAACATGAAAAAATAAAACAAGCAAAAGCATTAGGAAAACTCGTCAAACAACAGTAAACTGAGGCTTCTATTGGTTCACAACCACAAATAATACGACAAAATATAAACATCTATCATAGTATCCTGACCTTCAAACAGAATGCTATACATTTACAATTTTCTAAATCTTAGATAGAACGCAATGTATTAGATACTGAAATCGTCGAAAAAAAAAAAAAACTGATCAATTGTCATGAATCAATAGATAGAGAGAATTCCAAAAGAGAATCAGATCCAAGAGAGGAAGAAGAAAAGAAAAGCTTATGGAAAGCAAAACAGATCATATCTTCACTTTTTAAATAATATCTTAAGATGCTTCATATTGTAATGACATGGGATGAGAATATTAGAAGCAAAAGCTCAACCTGTATGAGCAACATGCCAATGTAAACAATGTATATTATAATTTCTTTACAATAATGCTGTAAATTATGATTTCTTTACAATAATGCTAAAAAGAATAGTCTTAAACTTCTTACATTGCTGTGTTGAGTTAAAAGCTTTACATTTAGTAGTTGGTAGAATCATATGACCCTCAATCGGATTCTATTAGTTGATCCTAATGACTCGCTGTACCTAATAGGCAAGAATCTGATTCCCTTGAGACCTTGCTCAACAATTATTGCAGACAGAAACCCAGTACTTGTTGATATTATTGAATCATCACCACTAAATAGTTGTGTTTACTACTGAAAAGATACTAGCAAAATCTCTTCTATACATACAGGCTCAATGCTAATTATACCATTTTGATACACACACACACCCAGTATGCACATATATCAGTTCGTTGTCAATGTCAATCACGTGGATTTAGTTTCCCACAGTACTTGGCAAGATCCAGAATTTAACACTCGCTCACAAACTAGTACATCTGAGTGTTGGTTTTGTAAGATAATATACATCTTGAAAGACAACTCCTGTAGAGTGTATCCTTCCCCAAGCATCTCCAAGTGCACAATCATTTAACAACATGTTAGCATAAAATGATCTGGACTTTGACTAATCTTTCTCTAAGGTTGAAATTTCAAGTGTGAAAATATGGAATAGATACTAACAAGAGTACTAGAATCCCTTTTGGGGCGTAGAATTCCATCACCAATCGCCACACCATCAATAATACCATTGTAGCTATAAATGAAGAGGCGTGAGCACATAGTACTAGATTGCATATTTCAGCCAAAACTTTGGGCTCCTATGTTATGTGCCGACACAAATCAAGTTTGTTATCACCAAATTTTCTTTGAACTACAAACTTTAGAAAAAGTAAATAACACACACAAATTATTTACCACAACCAACACATTCCATAGAAACATCTTTTTCTGGTAATTCAGAGTACCTTAAAAGAAAGATTACATTACCAACTCAAATGTAGTAATCTATATGCTCACTTATAACCAAATAATGACGTAATTTAAGTACAGTGTCCAAGAAAGTATAATAGTGTCTTCAGCGACAGAAGTTTTCTTCACGCCACCAAGTTAAAAGGAAAATTAAGAACAAATAAATAAAATCCTTGAAGAATGAGAAATATTAACCAATATTTCATCAATGAATCCAACGAAACAGAGAAAGTATTAGAATTTAAGCATAACCTCTATTTTCTATAACATCTGGACTCATCTCTATAAAAACCCTAAACCCTAATCAAACATAGATAAATAATTGAAAATTTAAATAAAATAATTACCTTAAACGAGAGTTGAATTGTTAAATTTAAGATGATAAATGGAAGCCGCAATCAGAATCGGAAACGAAGTGCTATGTATCAGAGCTTCACGCTGTTTTGCTTTCTGTTGGCCACAGAAAGAGGAAGAGAGGAGAGTGAAAGAACGAATTATGTCACCGAATTTTTTTTTTGTTTTATTAGTAAATTTTAATCGCCCATTAGAATCATATAATATTTTATGATAAGAATGATATATTAATAGAAAGATAAATTGTCTATATAATATTTTATGATAAGAATGATATATTAATAGAAAGATAGATTGTCTTATGATTATTGTAAGGCTATGTTAGGTTAGGGCTGTAAGCAAATAATTCATGTTATCTATCTTTGACTCCATATATTCTTTTGTTTGGTTTGACAGTTATATAAGATCACGTGAATGTTCCATTTGCAATAGTGAATTGGTCATTTTAAGGGTTATAGATTACCTAATCCAAGGGTGTTAATCTTTTTTTTTATCAGGGTTATCTTTTTTTAACCAAATTTGCCCTGAAATAAAAGCCATGTCAGACTGAATTGCCCTCAAATGTCTGCCAAATAACAATTACCCAGACCCCTTAAATTTGACAATTTAGCTAAAACACCCCAACCACAAAAAGTTTAAAAGTTAACGAAATACCTCCAACCATCAAAGACCATCGTCGGCCAATGGCAATAGTTGCCAGATCGACACACGACTGACTGAATCTGGCCAACAGTGTGCCGATCTGGCTGTTTTCGGCCATATTGAATGCCGAAAACGGCCAGAACAGATTTAGCCATTTGTGGCAATTTTTTGTCAGATCCACGACGATCTGGTTGTTTTTGGCCTTCAATCTAGTTGTTTATCTAGCAAGAAACAACCAGATTGTCATGGATCTGGCCATTTCCGGCCAGATCCACATCGATCTAACTATTTTCAGCCTTTGATCTGGCCAGAAATAGCCAAAATGATGCACGACCGACCAAATCTCTTTGGTCGTGCGCTGTTTCGGTGACTGCCACCAGTAGATGGCAGTGGTGGCCGGCGGTCGACGGTGGTCTTGGGTGGTTAGGGGTATTTTGTTAAATTCAACTTTGTTGTTAGGTGTTTTAGCTAAATTCTCAAATATAGGGGGTTAGAAGTAGTTTTTTTAAATGATAATCATATATTTTCAACAATAAAACATTCCCCGAGCCAAACGCACCCTGAATATTTAGGAAATATGTTTGGTTGGTTCGAATCAATTGATGAGTAATATATTTGGTTGAAAGGATAAAATATTATCGACAGAAGCTTTTACTGAATTGCCCTTCCTTTTTAATAATAATAAATTATTATTTTTAAATCATTTTTTTAACCACTTACATTTGAAATTTTGCTAAAACACCCTAACCATATAAAACTTTAATTTGTAGCAAAATACACTGCCGACAACCAGACACCACCGTCGGTCGCCGTCGGCATTCGATGGAATGGCGCATGATTGGCCATATATGGCCGGCCATGTGTTGGCAAAGTCATTTTCCGCCATGGATCACCGATCCATGGCTGTTTCACGGCTAAATCTTTGGTTGTGAAATTGCCACATTTTTGGCCATAAAACGACCATAGAAATGGCCTTACCGGTGCACGACCCACCAGATTTGGCCGATAGTGCGCCATTATGGCGACTACCGCCGATGGCTAACGGTGGTGGCCAGCAATGTTCTTGGGTGGTTAGGGGTGTTTTGTTAACTTTTAAACTTTTTTATAGCTGGAGTGTTTTAGCTAATTTCTCAAATGTTAAGGGCTGGGTAATTGTTATTTGTTAGACATTTGAGGGCACTTGTATCCAAAATGGTTTTTAATTAAGGGCAAAATAGGTATAAAAATCGAATTACCTGGTAATCTTTTGATAATAGCCCTTGGGGAGGGTGTCTGATTATCCCTTACATTACCAACAGTAACACTATGGGTGCGTTTGGATCGGGGTAATATGAGATAACGGGGGTAATCTTCATTTATTTTGAAAGATTCCGTCGTTTGGTTTGCAAGTAATAAAATATTACGGGTATCTTTTATTGCAAATAGTGTTTACTATTAGTAATGTAGGAGGTAATCAGATACCTTCCCTAGGGGTTGTTATTAAAAGATTACCGGGTAATCTTATTTTTATACCTATTTTGCCCTTAATTAAAAACCATTTTGGACACAATTGCCCTCAAATGTCTATCAAATAACAATTACCCAGCCCCTCTACATTTGAGAAATTAGCTAAAACACCTTAACTACAAAAAAGTTTAAAAGTTAACAAAATACCCTCAGCCACTCAAGACCATCGTCGGCCACCACCGCCAGCCGTCAGCAGCAGTCGTCGAAATGGCGCATGATTGCCAAGATTATATAAATGTGATTTAATATTTTTGTTGAGTTAGTAAGTAATGGAAGGGTAAAATAGACTTTTAATTTATTTCTTAAGTCATGTGTTATTTAGGATTTCGCTACAAGTGGTCATCAAATAGGTTCTAGAATTTGGGGATCTAAAAAATGTCATAGGAAAATCACACAAAAAACATCCCTAAATGCTGGAAATAACCAACTAGACAAACCACATTCTTGTGAGTCTCAAACTTAGGCAAAAACAACATTTAGAATTATTCCTAAACTAAAGTAAAATTTGCTTATTCTAAATGTCCATGTCATTGTAATCATGTTATTATCATTGACATATAAATTAATTCAGAAAATTGAAATACACTCAATTAAAAATAAAATAAAAACACACTAAATCTCATGATAATTAACATAAAAAATAAAAAACCCAAGAAAATTCACAAAAATTAAGAAAATTCAGGAAAAGGGAACTTCCCCACCCCCAACCTAAAACCTACATTGTCCTTAATGTAACAATTAGAAAGCAAAAACAGAAAAGGAAAAAGAAGTTACCCACTTTAGAGACATCGTCAAAATCCGTGTGGCGCCGTTTTCATCAAGCTGCAACATGAAAAGTATATGCCTTATGAAGATATGGCACACAATTTATGTTGTGGCACAGTTGTCATCACGCCACGACATCAAGTTTCTGCCCAAATTGCATTATGTCTCTTCCTTGCCATGCCGCGGCATAAATATTTTGTGCTGCAGTGTGAAGCTCTTTTCTTACAACACAACTAAACCATAAAATACAACGAAATAACCTAAAACAAAACAATGAAAACACTTGAAAAACTAAAGAAAATAAAACCATAAATGAAATTAACATAAAGTTCAAAGTAAAAAGTTAGGTTACCTCCCAAAAAGCGCTTTATTTAATGTCTAGGTTAGACGGAATGCACGGTCTTTCAAGCTTAATGATTGGAATCTGAGGGAAATGCCAAGGAATTGGAAACTAAGAACTCCACTGTTTCATCCAAAACCGTCATAGTGAGCTTGCCATTCTGAACATCAATCAGTCTCTTAGTAGTAGCCCTAAATGGGCAGTCGAGCAAAATAGGCAAATCTCTATCATAAGTTGACAGCTTCTCCATATCTAACACTACAAAATCAACAGGAAGTATTAGTTTATCAACTTTAACCAAGACATTCTCTACAATACCTCTTGGATATTTAATTGAATTGTCAGCAAGTTGTAGAGACATTGTTGTTGGCTTTAATTCTCCTAATCCTAATCACAGATAAGTGGAGTAAGGCATGAGATTAATATTTTCCCCCAAATATAACATTGCTCGTTCTTTCTTTTTATCACCCACAGTAAAGTTGAGGATGAAACTACCTGGATCTTTCAATTTGGGTGGCAAATTCCTTTGAAGCACAACACTTACCTTTTCAGGAAGCATTACTTTTTCATTGCATTCAAACTTACGCTTGCGAGTAATCAAATCCTTCAAGAACTTTGCGTAATTTGGCATATTTCTTATCACATCAAGCAAAGGTAAGTTCACATTAACTTTAGATGAAATATCATAAATATCAGAAAAAGACTTATCCCATTTGCTTTTCTTCAATCGGCTCGGAACAGGTACAAGTGGAACATAAGGCTTTGGTGGAGCAACGATAGAACTGATCTCCTCATTTTGAATGGCTACACTTGGTTGCTTCTCCTTAGCTCTATCTTCCCCTACATAATCAATTAAAGGCTTATTAGATTCAGAATTAATTTCCTTGTGAATTACCTTACTATTTCATAGTATTGTGACTGCATTTGCTTACTTAGGTTGGCTTGGTAATTTCCCAGGAACATGGCCTTGTATTGCCTCTGCTATCTGTCCTATCTGAATCTCTAGCTTTCTAATGGACACCTCTTGTTGCTGACACCTTTTTTTCAAAATTCTACTGGTTCTTCCGAGACACTTGGATGAAGTTATTCAATGTCTCTTCTAGTGAAGATATCCTTGATTGATCATTTGAGCCAAACTGCTGATGATTGTTATTCCATGAAAAATTAGGATGACTCTTCCAACTCGGGTTGTATGTATTTGAAAATAGATCATATTTAGGCATCGGGTTGTAAGAGTTCATCATATTAGCTTGCTCTGAATACTGTGAAAAATTCTCACTAGAAGGACACGAGTTAGTTACATGACCAATATTACCACTAATAGCACATACCTCTTTGGCAATACTTTGTCCTTGTCTGATCATCGTATTGCACATGGTTTTCATCTGCTTGGCTAACTCTGAAACCTGCATCGCCAACTTAATGTTAGTATTTACTTCATACATCCCTCTTGATCTTCCTCTAACATTTTTTTGCTTTGAGCTGGCTCCAAGCATCTCATATAACTCATTCGTTTCTCGTGAAGTCTTTTCTCAAGTAGCACCACTCGCAATATTATCAACCATGACTTGACAAGCCTGTGTCAATCCATCGTAGAAAAATTGATTCAGTAACTCTAAAGGATATCTATGATGTTACATTGAACTAAAAGCAATTTAAAACATTCCCAAGCTTCATGGAATGACCCACCTTCCATTTGTGAGAAAGTAGCAATCTTACCTCTAAATTCTGCAATTTTGGCATGAAAATAGAATTTACTGATGAACTTATTATAAACTGCATCCCAGGTGGTAAGTGAAGCAAGAGTTAATGACATGAACCATGTTTTTGTAGCATCCTTCAACGTGTATGGAAAACACCTCATTCATAGTTGATCTTCTGTCAAACCCTACAAAGGAAAAGTTTGAATAGTTGAGTAAAAATCATGAAGGAAAGTTAAAGGGTCCCCTGAAATTATTCCATGAAAAGATGGAAGCATTTGAAAGTGAATATGTTTAAGCTCATAATTTCTTACTGCATCATTAGGAACTATGCATGATGGCAACATTCCTATGGTAGAACGTGTGTCCTCCTTCATGGGTCGTGGTAACTCAGCCATCTTTCTTCAATCTCTGAACTTGATTTTGACGATTCTTTAGAAATTTCTGGTTCCTTCCTCTTTTTGCCCATTAAATCCACTCTATCGACGTGTGGAAATAATTCTTCTTCCAATGATTGACGACCTTGCATTCACTAACTAAAAACACAAAAGACAACAAAAACAAAAAGGAAATCTATACAAAAATAAAGCAAAAATTAAATAACAAAAATTAAAGCACACATTATCAGAGAAAATTGAGTAACTTAAATCAAATCCTCAGCAATGGCACCAAAAACTTGATGAACAATTATAATTCCTTGCAAGTATACAAATCACAACTACAATATAGTTTGCACATGCAAGGGCCGATCCCACAGAGATTTGTAAGCACTCAATTAATTCCAATAAACCATGCCTTATTTAAACAAATAAAATCAAGTAAATTAAAGAACTAGTGATTCAAATTATATGTAAAAAGATGATAGAAATTAACTACTACTGACTGAGCCTAAATAACACCAATAAAAAGTAACTTAAGAACCAATGAACTAAAACCTAGGTATTCGATTTCACCATAATAATCCAGTTTTATGTCAACTATCAAACTATTGCTATCTTAATCCAATTTCTAGGGTTCTCACTCACCTAATTAAGTTATTAACATAAGACGTTCAGGATTAACCTAATATCTTTAACACAAGACCAGCTAGGGCGTATAGTCTAGCCTAATGATTGAAAACCCATTAAACACAAGAGCACTTGAAATCATGAATAAAGGCGCATCTGTTAGGGTGTATGCACAAAATACTAATCATTCATTCACATGAGCTAATTAAGATTAACGCATAATGTCTAATCTTAACACATACAACCTATTAATCCACATTAAAGGTGGTCAAGCAATAATATCAATTAAAAACTGAATTAAGCACAATGAATGAATCAAGAATAACATTGAATTGATAAACACATAGAATTGATAATGGCATAAAGCCTTCAAATTAGGTTACATTGGATCCCCAGTAAATAATTTAGTTACACATAATAAATCAAACCTTACAGTCTCCAAAAGCATGACGAAAAACCCTAGGCAAGATCTCCTCATAGTTGAAGTAAAAGTCTTTTTTACAAATACCTAAAGAGATCCTTCTATAGTGCTAGAGTTGTGGGAAAGTAATGCGAAAAATCCTATACAAAATAGGAGAATAAAATCCAGTTCTAGGCGAAATAGAATAGGAGAATCCTAACAAAATTAGGATTCCTTCACACGAGTTGCGCAAAGGTATCCAAAATAGAACACACTAGCTTTTGAATCTGGAAAAGTTGCAACATATTAATTGTAGGTCTTAAAATAATACTTCCAACTCTTCAAGAATCATCCAAATCCGAGGTCTACAACTCAAGTTATTGTAAAAACAGTGAAGCATGCTCTAGAACCCGCGTATGCTTGTCTTCCATGCACTGATGTAACATTCGGATAAATTTTTAACAATCCTTCAGGTCAAACTGGGTCATGATCAAAACATGAAAGTTGTATCTCTATCTCTTAGCTTTGAAATTCCACTAGAACAGGTCAATCGAAGTTGTGTAGCTCAAGTTATGCCCATTTTTGTGTAGCACATTTTGGCAGAAAAACTCTCGAGAATAAAATTCACGAAGTGTGCCTCGACATGGTTTAGTGGCGCTGCGGCATGAAGTTTCTGTCCATTTTGCAACTTTTTTATGCTACAACATAGGAATAGTTCCGCGGTAGTGCATGAATAATTCCACTGTAGTGAACAATCTTAAAAAAATCATAACCTTTTTGTTTGAGCGTCGATTCTCGAACCGTTTGTTCCTACACCATTTTGATTCTTTTGTCTTCAATGTCCATGCTTGAAATCCTCATTTTTCAACACGTAAATACCTAAAAATTCATAAAACATACCCGTGATTCTAGAAAACAAAAAAGATATAAAAATTAAGTAAAATTAACCAGTTAAACCTAATTCCCGTACAAAAAACCCTTAAAATCACTAAGTATGAGTGCACTTCCAAGCACTCATCAGTAGGGTCATTTAACGCAATGATAGTCTTATCGTATAATATGTGCCCTAGGTTAGATTAATACTGGGACTATGGACAGTTCTAGAATGGCCACCATATGTGCTCCTAGGGTTCTTACAATTAAGATTTTTAACACATAATTCCCTTGTCACAGGATCAACCTATCTAGGGACACATACTATTTTCTTTATGCGCAATAAAGAGGTTCTATAGTATAGATGCTTTTAAAGAAGCAGTGCCTTTTATTCATTATTCAAATAACGTTTACAAGAGACAATTATTGGCTCTAGTGTACCTATTCTAACAAAACCTAGAAAATGATGTTTATATGACATAACTCGTTGGTTTCATTCTTAATGGACAAGCTGATAAGATATGCAAGTTGTAAAGGTCCATTTATGGACTCAAGCAAGCTTCAAGGAGCTTGAACATTTGTCTTGATGAAGTTGTAAAAGACTTCGGTTTCATCAAGAATAAAGATGAGCCCTATGTTTACAAAAAGGTAAGTGGGAGCGCAGTTGCATTCTTGGTGTTGTATGTCGATGACATACTCCTAATCGGGAATGATATACTAAACTTGCAATCAGTAAAGACTTGATTATCCAAGTGATTCTCCATGAAGGACTTAGGAGAAGTAACCTACATCCTTGGAATAAAGATCGATTGTGATAGATCGCATAGGTTGCTTGGTCTAAGTCAGAGTACATACATAGACAAGGTACTAAAGAGATTTAATATGGAAGAATCCAAGAAAGGATTTCTTCCAATGTAACATGGTGTCTCTCTCTAAGGATGCGTGTCCTAAAACACAAAGAGGAGAGAGATAGGATGAAGAGGATCCCATATGCATCCGTAATTGGATCCATCATGTATGCCATGCTATGTACTCTTGTTGATGTTTCATGTGCATTAAGCACTTATAGTAGATATCTATTGGATCTAGGTGAGTTTCATTGGATAGTAATCAAGAACATTCTTAAGTACCTAAAAGGACTAAGGATATGTTCTTGGTTTATGGAGGGGATGATGAGCTCGCTGTCAGAGGACATAGTGATGTTAGTTTCCAAACGGCCAAAGAGGCGACTTGGATAAAAAAGTTTGTCACCGAACTTGGTGGGGTTTCTACTATTGTTGATCCAGTAGATGTCTATTGTGACAACAGTGGAGCAATATCTCAAGCAAAGGAACCACGGTCTCACCAGTGATCTAAACACGTACTCAGATAATATCATGTCATCAAAGAAATTTGAGAGAAAAGATGTGCAGATTTGTAAAGAACATACTAATGAAAAGATCCACTAACAAAGGCTTTATCATAGCAGAAGCATGAAAGGCACTTAAGATTGGTTGGTATTAAATACATGAATGATTGACTATAGTGCAATTGGGAGATTGTTAGAGTAGGTACCCTAGAGCCAATCCATCATTGTAATATTGACACTTTGTAATAATGTTTATAATGAATAAAAGGCTTTTTCTACATCGTGTAATTCATATTCATTGCATGTTGTGATATATGTCCTTAGAATGGTAGAACCGTGACGAGGGTATTGAGTGTTTCAAATCTCGATTGTTAGGACCTTATGATCACATATGGGGGTCATTCTAGAAATGTTTGTAGCCCCATGGTGTGCTATCACAGGCAACCAAAAATAAAATCTATACTCCTAAAAAAATACATGTAGTAGTGCGAGTAAGGATCATTCCTACGGAGAGTGTCTAGCCTAATTTTATGCTACGTGAACAAGGATTAGAGGAAGGGGGGGGGGGGGGTTGATGATGCGTGATTTCATAAATATGCATATGTGGTGCACTAGCCGCAGAAAGTAGTAAAGTGATAAGTAGAGTATCATTCCCACGAGGATAGTGTTACTAAGTACCAATTTCTCTAGTTTAGGTCCTTATTGAAGCAACAATAAATTGGATTGGAGGAAAATTAACAACTAAATACAAATTAACAAAATATAAATGAATGATAATGAAATTAAAGCAAAACCCAACAACTTAACTAATTAACCAATGCTAAAACAATGCCAGGGTATTAATTTCACCTAGATATGCTAACCCAAATCATAGAATCTATCACCTAAGTTCTAATTCCTTGATTGAAAATCGAATTCCCTAAGTTGTAAAACATACCTTCTTAGGCTATATTTTCCTACTTATCCCTATTAAGCTTCCGCACCCAACAAAATGAAGATTAATAGTTCAAAGTCTTTTAAGCTTTATGGAATTCTATCTAGATTTCATAGATCGCTAAACCTATCTCTAGTTTTCGCTCAATCTATGGTATTTATCCCAAGAGGCACAATCACAAATCACTTCTCAGTCTCATTGTGAACAACATACATTTGAATGGTGATCAAGCATCCAAAAGTCATTAAGCAAAGAGATAAACTCTCAATCATGAAATTAAAACTCAAAGTAAATCAATTCATATAAATTTGAATCAATGTATCAAGGTTACATCAAACCCTAGCTAAACAACTCAGTTCATACTCAAAAACAAAATAAAATAACAAAAACAAACTGAATCAAGATTCATCATTGAAAAACAAGCAAAAGATGGAGAAATCTTCTCTAATTTGAAGCCCAAATCTTCAATAATCTTCTCCTTACAAGAGCTGCCTTCCAAATGACGAACCAAGACCATTTTCCCTTCCTTTTCGTGCTAATTTATACCTCTTTCACTTAAGGATGAAGCCCTAGCAAGCCAAAACGCGTGGTTTTATTTTTCACATTTGACACAGTTTCACCGCGGCGAATATTTTTCTTTGCTGCGGCGAGGATCTTTCGGGCCAAATTTGAGCATGGTAGATTCTGAATCTGGAAACATGGTCAACATATGAATTTTATCCCTTTCAATTATCTTTCTACTCATTCAAGAATCAGCCAGATCAGAGGTCTAAATCGCAAGTTATTTCCAAACTATTGAAGCACATCCAAAGACATTTTTCTCCAGTTCCTAACATACCGTTCACAACTTCAAGCCAAGTTTTCAGCCTCGTCCAGTCTGAATTAGGAAAAAACAAAAACATTAAAGTTGTAGCTCTGCTTCTTAGCTTTCCAAATATTCTAAATTCAGGTCATTCCGAGTTTCCAAGCTCAAGTTATGCAATTTACACTCAAAACTGTCATTTATGCTCAAAATCGTCATTTAGGCCTGCAAAGAAAAATTAATATAATTAGGTAGTAATTATGACCCAAATTATATGAAAAGTATCCTAAATCCTATCGAAATTCAATGCAAAATCATAGGGAAAAATAAGATTATTAAATACCCCCAAACTTAAGATTTGCTCGTCCTCGAGCAAAAAGGAATAAAAATCAAAACAAAAAGAAAGATAAATACCTAGATTGAATCACAATGCAAGTCTCAAAAATTGTTGGTACATTATTACAAAAAAATACTCAACACTCCAAGAAGTCATAAATTGAATTGACTATCTTTCTCTATCGGTCCCTTAGTAGGTAATCCCCACTTCAGTCCACCTTCCGACTTCTCGGATTATTTTATGTAGAAATGCAAAGTTTATCAAATGGTGGTAGACTCCATAAGCCTAAGTATCGAACTACTTTCCACTAATGTGGACTAGACATCACTAAGGATCAAAAGGTCTTTGCAAGCTTGTGACATTAGGTTCGGGTAGTGTTCTCCAAGGAAAAGGATAAGATAAACAAAGTAAGAGAACTCGGTTTTCCTCATGCAAAAACTATGAGCTACATCAATCTCCGCTTTCTTTCTCAACCACCAATCAAAGTGTCAAACATTTTATAACCCTCAAACTTATGCATTTCTTATTTTTTTGATTTTGAATTGAACTAAAGAAATTTTTGTTTTCTTAATTTTTTTTTTGGCAATAACAAATATTTACAACACCAATGAGGTCTATTGCCCCTTCTTCCTACCCTTTTTGCAACCCCCAAACTTAAAATTTTGGTCCATCACTTATTCACACACCTCTCAAAGCTATTCCGTGTCATACATTAGGTCCATAATTCTCCTAAAGGGTATGATAAAGTGTTTAAGGCATAGGGATTGGACAATTTTTGGTTTGCAAGAAAAATAAGGCAATGATAATCTCATAAGGCTCAAATGGGTGACTAAGGAAAGATTTATTCATGGGTCGGCTGGAAAGGCTCAAACGTTCCAAAAAATGCCTAAATCATTTCCTCAACAATGTCTAATCCTAGAATTTTGCTTCAAGCACTTCTTAACTAGGTTCTAGAGTCCACCAACATTATCAAGACTTCACCTAACCACATAAAATGAATCTAAGCATGCCGAAAGAATGAAAATGGTGGTTGAACCACTCAACAAACCTCTAAAAAAAAAAATTAATCAACCAACATAAACTTGAAGCAATGCTTAGGATTTTCTATAAATAATAGCCCAACAATCCTAGTCTTATCATAGACTTATGCAATTCATCTAGGCAACAACAACAGAACACACTAAACAAATAACAATCAAAGAACTTAAAACACAAAGAAACACAATTTCAAGCTAAAACTATTTGAGTAGATGCCCTAGAGCCAATCAATTATTGTAGAATTGACTCTTTGTAATAATGTTCATTGATCAATAAAAGGCATTTTATACTATATCGCGTAAATCATCATTGTATGTATTGATATCTGTCCTTAGAATGGCAGAACCGTGACGAGGGTATCAAGTGTTTCAAATCTTGATATTGAGAACCCTATGAGCACATATGGTAGCCATTCTAGAAACGTCCATAGCCCCAGTATTATTCTGAAGTAAGGGCACATATAATATGGTAAGGCTATCATAGTGTTGAACGGCCCTGTCGAAAGACAGTGACTAATCTCACTTGTCAAGGTTGTTTGGTGACAACCTGGTGCAACACATAGGTGCTTGTTGTAGGCAAGTTCACTGGACTGACCCACCAGAGGATTCCATATGGATGGTAACCCCAGTGTCTATAGAACAAATCCTCTAATGAATGGTGGTGCATGTGATCCTTAGACTTGAGATCACTGGAGCGCCTTGTGCACCGATTGGTATAGTTTGACACTGGCCTAATGCAGTTCTATTCAGAGCTGTCAATACGGTAGTGATTGACTACATCAAGGAGTGTATCAAGACTATGGTGGATAGACAGAGGATTCATCACTCCCAGGTACAGGAGAAGTTATCTCACGGCGTAATTCAGTAAATGGAAATGACACTAAAACTGTGGCCACAATGGGATTGAGTTGTTGCTCTATCCAGTTTATAATACAGGTCATTGGTCCAGTAACTGAATACACAATATCGAGAGTAATCGAAGGTTGACACTATTTCTATGCCTCGGTCTCGTCGAGATAACGAATGATAAAAGGATCGAATTGTACGGTAACCATATCGTTGACAGGTAGCTTCTTTGCTGAATCCGAATCTATCAAGTGGCCATGATGCCTTGCTAGGGGCCAATCTTGGTCTGTGTTTAGTGAGACGATTAATTGGTGTTAATCGCGATACTACACATTGTCGGTAAGATGAAGAGCCTATGGGTCATACACATAGAAGCTAATTTAAGAGCCAAAAAGAAAGAAGGGTGTTTTCATTTTTTTAGGCGAAAGGGTATTTTGGTAATTTCACAGTGCAATTAAATTTGCTGAGGTCGTAGCCTTTATTTAATTTCTTAGAAAAATTAAATAAGTAAGATTACGTTTAAATATGTGTTTGTATATAACACATATTTAAACAAATTATCATTATTATTAAATGTTAATATATATATTAAATATATATTAAATATATATTAATTGATTTTAATTGAGATAATGATAAACAAAATTAAAATATCTAAATGGGAGTGTTCGGAAACAAGGGGTGTTTGGGTTGGAGCCCAAGCCTATTCCATAAGGGAATAGGGCAATTAAAATTACATTATAAAAGTAAAAGTTTAATTGAGAGATATGAGATTCATTCATTTCATTTTTCAAAGAAAAAGAGAAAAAGCTACAGCACCTAAAAACACTCTCTCACGCCAGATTTGGGTTTTGGTTTTAAATCAAATACTCTTCATTTCTTCTTTGTTCTTAAGGCTAAAGAGGATCTAGCAAATCCCTCTTTAGTTCCTTGCGATTATCTTCGTGTGGACTACATTGGTTTTATCTTATACTTGTGTTGTTAGCAAAATACTTTCAGAGACAAAGTTGGAGGAGCCTCCAAACGTGCGTATGATTTCTTAAACTCCAAACTAATTTTCTGCAGATTCTTGTTTTGATATAAACTGTAAATTTGTGCCATGATCTTGGTTCTATGGAAGGATCCATGTTGTTATTAATTTTTGTTTTTTGCTGCCTCAATGGATCGTTTCCTAACAAAAACACTCAAACAAAATAAACACAAAAATTTTCGAAATTTTCTTACCCCCAAACTTAAAATGACATTGTCCTCAATGTCACATCATGCATATCCAAGGAATAGAAAAACAAAAGTAAAGGTTACAAGATACTCCCCTGATTAATCCGTAAAGGCTGATTTTTGTGCAAAATCCTGGCATCCATTCCTTGGCTTCCTCATCATCATCATCTGTCAAACAAATGAAAATCTATGGTGCCAAATGTGTTAGATACCCTCACCGATTAATATGAAAGAATTACATCCTGATCTCAACCTTATTGAACTAAACCTAAAACCTAAACAAAAACAAATAAAGAGCTAAAAACCAGGAAATCAACATCAGTTCCTACTTACAAGACATAAAGAAATAATAAAAAAAAAAAAAAAACTAAAAAGGAAAGTGCTTGAGGCTTCAATCTTCTTCTACTTCTTCCTCTTCACACAACTCCCAAATCTGCTGAAAGCACTTCCACACAACAAACCCAACCTCCTCAACACCAAATTAAATCAAAATCAACAATTTCTACACTCCACAATCAACTAAATCCTCAAATTCTCAACCAACATATTCAAGCAATTTTTCAACAAAAACAAATCCATAATTGAAAGTGAACAAATAAATTGCACAAAAACTCTTAACCTTACCAAGCCCAAGCTTTTCCAACCTCCAATTGCTCCAGTTTCATTCAAAATCGCCTCCAAATTTTTGAAATCTAGGGGTTGCTAAAAATTTCTTCAAAATGGGTTAAACCGGGGCAATTGAAAGGTGCATGATTGTTTAAAGAGGTAAGGGAGTGGAATGGTGCAAGAATTTTGAGGGAAAAGGTGAGAAATTGAAGAAGAGAAAAAGAAATTCTTTGGAGGCTAGGGTTTGAAATTGCAAAAATGGAGAGAATGAAGGTGGGTTTATCAAGATTCTCAGGTTTCGCCGTGGCGAAGTTCTTGAATTTCCTTAATTCTGAATTTGGTAGCGTGTACGATGCCGCGGAGAAGAATAAACTTCGCTGCGGTGAAATTTGGAATCCCATGAGCACTTAATTGGCAGTGCATACAATGCCGCGGCGAAGTCTGGGAAATTTTTTTTCATGCCACATTTTGATCATTCACCTGAAACACCAAAAGGCAAATGAAATTAAACTATTTCCTAAGTCAGAAAACACATAAACAAATTTAAAACAACTAAAAAATGAGAACGCTTGGGTTGCCTCCCAAGAAGCGCTTGTTTATAGTCGAAAGCTTGACTTTCTCATTCTTTCATCAATGTGGATCCTTATGGGGTGCTTCACTTCCCTTTGCCACCTCTTGGTCTTTCCTTTGGAATTTCGGGCATTCTCATAAGCATCTTTTCGGAACTTCAAATACGTATATGTGTACTTGAGATGAGATGGTGATTAGTTGAGTCCAATGTTTGGAGTCTCTTCCAACACCAATTTTGACTGCGCATTTACACCAAATTCCTTCAGTTGTTCCTTGTGAGGCGAGTTGCTTGGTTGAAATTCCCCTAAGTATCTTGTTGGGATTCATGCATTTTGGACATAGAAATGGTGTAACATAGATGAACAAGATGATGGATGCAAGGTAGAACACAAACATAACACATAAGCCCAAAAAATTTCAAGGTAAGGATGGAATATTACCTACTCCTTTTGCTATTCAACACTTGAATCTTCTTTCTTGGAATCTTAGTTCTTCAAGTGAAGTTGAAGAACCTCAAAATGTGATCCACACAAGTCAAGGAAGAAAGAACCGTGAGAGTGAGAGAGAAAATGAGAGAGTGATTTTGCTTTAATTGATTCAATTCAATTAAAATGGCATAAAACTTAATTTATATACCATGGGCAAAAAGTGTAATTTTAAATTGTTTTGGGAAGGCCTCAAACAATTTAAAATTAACTTGAGAATAAACATTTATCTCAAGTCCTTGGTTTTATGGTTAATTCATAATTAGACCAAATTTTAATTCCATTAAATATTCTAACCCTTTAGAATAAAACCAATGTACTTTTACCCCCATCATTGAATCCAATTCAATAATAATATTTAATAAATCCTTATTACCCTTGGTTAGTGCTAGCTATTCAGGGATAATCATTTCTCACCAGTACATTAATTCGGATGCAACCATTTACGTCCGAACATCATTAATCTGACCAATGATATGTATTACTCTCTTTCCTTGAGCTTGGTTTTATGTGTGACCATTTTGGTTCACTGTGAACTAGCCGTGGGCCCAATATCAGATTTTGATATGTTTCGTTATAATTCTTTATAATCGAAACTCCCACTGATTATGGTAGACGTCTAGCAATGTTCCATAACCCCTAAGCCACAATGAAGTGTAAACTCCAATGAACCTATTTTGATCGTACATACCGTGTAGTCAAATCCCTCCATTATCTAATCCCGATTAAGAATGGTTCATGGTATGTCAAAACCTTTAACTTAATCTTTAATCGAATTGTTAATCAATACAATGGAACTCATCAACATGAAACTACTTTTCATTTGACATTCATTATACTCTGGCCAGAGATTTTCCTTTTCCAATATTTATTAACATTCGTCTGGGAACTCGAGATTAGACTATTTTGAGTTAACGGATCCCATCTTGACCATCACTTGTCCTCGCACATGAATAACATATGACTAAACTGGCTTATTACACAAGACATGACTAGTCTCGTGCTTATACACCATATGAACCATATGCATCCTAGGGTTGAATCCAACCGTGATGTCTCAGGTCTAAGGATCAATGGTACACTAGCACGACCCTACAATGCATCATTGACCATATGCATGTGATTGATCGTAATCGATCGTATTCGATAAACAGTTCACTAACCGTTTATCCATGCTAATACCTTAGTGACATACCTGTTATAATCACCCACACTAATACCATCACATGATATTCAATGGAGACATTTAGCATGCCTACTATGCAATGTTATTGCCCAATTAACATTACTTGCGTAAGGAATTCTTTGATGATTTGATCTTTTGAAGATCCGTGTCATCCGGACATTTCACATGCAATATTAAATATAATATGATATAAATGAAGCAGAAAGTCAACATGTGAAATAAGAACAATTTTTTTTTATTCATAATACATTTACAAGATATAATGTCCTAAAACCGACAACACGATTGGTTCATAGGGCATACACTAACATATCTTGCACACCTTTTTGCTTTGAGATTTTCCTCTTCATTAGTCTTGTCTTCATGTATTTCCCACTTTTCTTCATTGTGAGGTTGCTCCAACACTATACCTCTCCTCAATGTTATGACATTTAATTGTTCTTTAGGATTTGTGACCGTTGTGCTCGGCAAAGAACCTTGAGATCTCTCTGTCAATTGTTCAACCAATTGCCCCACTTGAACCTCCGAATTTCGAATGGACACTCTTTGATTTCTGAAGTTTGAGCGTGTCTCATTCATAAACTTGTGGTTTCTTGCATGGCTTGGGCTTCATCTTCTTCTACTTCTTCCTCTTCACACAACTCCCATCTGTGAAAGCACTTCCACACACAACCACCTACCCTCAACACCAAATTAAATCAAAATCAACAATTTCTACACTCCACAATCAACTAAATCCTCAAATTCTCAACCACATATTCAAGCAATTTTTCAACAAAAACAAATCCTAAATTGAAAGTGAACAAATAAATTGCACAAAAACTCTTAACCTTACCAACCCAAGCTTTTCCAACCTCCAATTGCTCCAGTTTCATTCAAAATCGCCTCCAAATTTTTGAAATCTAGGGGTTGCTAAAATTTCTTCAAATGGTTAACCCGGGCAATTGAAAGGTGCATGATTGTTTAAAGAGGTAAGGGAGTGGAATGGTGCAAGAATTTTGAGGGAAAGTGTGAGAATTGAAGAAGAAAAAGAATTCTTTGAGGCTAGGGTTTGAAATTGCAAAATGAGAGAATGAAGGTGGGTTTTCAAGATTCTCAGTGTTCGCCGTGGCGAAGTTCTTGAATTTCCTTAATTCTGAATTTGGTACGTGTACATTCCCACTTAAAATGACATTGTCCTCAATGTCACATCATGCACATCTAAGGAATAGAAAAACAAAAGTAAAGGTTACGAGGTACTCCCCTGATTAATCCATAAAGGTTGATTTTTGTGCAAAATCCTAGCATCCATTCCTTGGCCTCCTCATCATCATCATCTGTCAAACAAATGAAAGTCTATGGTGCCAAATGTGTTAGATACCCTCACCGATTAATATGAAAGAATTACATCCTGATCTCAACCTTATTGAACTAAACCTAAAATCTCAACAAAAACAAATAAAGAGCTAAAAACCAGGAAATCAACATCGATTCTTACTTACAAAACATAAAGAAATAAAAACAAAAACTAAAAAGAAAAGTGCTTTAGGAAAATTTTCGCAAAAATGAAAGGTCATGCGACTACTAAAAGAAAATAGACTTCGCCGTGGCGAAGTTTCCTTAGCAAAATTCACCCAACTTTCTTCGTAGCGGTGAACACAAATTCTTCACCGCGGCGAAAAAATACAGAAGCTGCATCACAAAAAGAGGCTACTTCGCCTCGGCGAAGAACAATCTTCGCCGTGGCGAAGTCTGGGACTTTTCAACTTCTGTTTTGTGTAAAATGTGCTTCGCCGCGGCGAAGAAACTTCTTCGCTCCAGCGACGTCTGGAACATTTTCCCTTTTTCCCCTTAGTTTGAAACTTCACCTGAAACACCCAAAAACACACAAAATCAAAATCATTCTAAATCATAAGAAAACTAAACAAATTCAAACAACAATTAAATGAACAACAATTGAAAACACTTGGGTTGCCTCCCAAGAAGCGCTTGTTTATAGTCGAAAGCTCGACTTTCTCATTCTTTCATCAATGTGGATTCTTGTGGGGTGCTTCACTTCCCCTTGCCACCTCTTGGTCTTTCCTTTGGAATTTCGGGCATTCCTATAAGCATCTTTTTGGAACTTCAAATTCGTATATGCATACTTGAGATGAGGTTGAGTCCAATGTTTGGAGTCTCTTCCAACACCAATTTTGACTTGTGCGCACTTACACCAAATTCCTCAAATTGTTCCTTGTGAGGTGAGTTGGTTGGTTGAAATTCCCCTAAGCATCTTACACACCATTTTGCTTTGAGATTTTCCTCTTCATTAGTCTTGTCTTCATGTTCTTCCAACTTTTCTTCATTGTGAGGTTGCTCTAACACTATACCTCTCCTCAATGTTATGACATTTAATTGTTCTTCAGGATTTGTGACTGTTGTGCTTGGCAAAGAAGCTTGAGATCTCTCTGTCAATTGTTCAACCAATTGCCCCACTTGAACCTCCAAATTTCGAATGGACACTCCTTGATTTCTGAAGTTTGAGCGTGTCTCATTCATAAAACTTGTGGTTTCTTGCATGAACTTTTCGAACATATCTTCCAATTTTGACACTCTTTGCTCTACCGGATGAAGATTCACCACTAGTTGATGGTTTGGCACTGTCTTTTGATTTAATTGATTGCTTTGATTGCTCCAAGACAAATTTGGGTGATTCCCCCAACCAGGATTGCAAGTGTTGGAGAAGAAGTCATTTTGCAGCCTTTGTGAACTAACCATGTAATTCACTTGCTCGGTTGTTGAGAAGACTAACTAGTTTCCATCTTGGCATTCCACACTCCCATGGTTTCCTGCACAAAATTCACAAGTTATAAAGGATGAATGAATAGAATTTACATTCATACCTCCCAATTGGCTTTGAAGTGATGCAATTTGTGCAGATAATGTGGCGAACTCATCGACTTCATGTAGACCCATTGTTCTCTTTGGCATTGCTTTCTCATTAGGTCTTTGGTAGTTATTGTTGGCCATCACCTCAAGCAATTCATAAGCATTTTCTAGGGTCTTGTTATTTAAGGCTCCACCTGTTGCCACATCTATCATAGATTGAATACTTGGTAGCAACTCATTGTAAAATGTTTGGACTTGTATCCAAAACGGTAGACCATGATGTGCACATTTCCTTAACAACTCTGTGTACCTCTCCCGAGCTTCATAAAGCGATTCATCGTTGCCTTGCATGAAAGAGACTTCATTCGGACTCTATGGGTTAAACTTGGAGAATTAAACTAAATTCATATTCTCATGCATTGATTGTAAATCGAACTCTCTAAAGTGTCCAACATACCTTCTCAGGCTATGTTGTCCTACTCTTTCCTATTAACCTTCCGCACCCAACAAAATGAAAGTTAATAAATCTAAGTTCATTAAGCACAAGAATCCTATATTGATTTCATCGGTTCTTGAATCTATCTCTAGCATCCAATAATACAACGGTGATTACCCACGCAGCTTAACATGAATTATCTCTCAATCTCATCTTGTTCATCACATACAAACAATAAATACAGAATAATCACACAATCAAAGCAAAATCATATGAAATTAATAATCACCAACTTTCTAACCCATTAGAATCCGAACTACATCAAAACCCTAGCCCAAAATAGGTTAGTTCATGGCTAAATCAATAACACAATTAAAAGAAATGAAAAACTCTAGGTTCAACATAATGGAAACAAAAGAAAAGGAAAAGAATCTCCCCAAACTGATGAATCCACTGGTGTCCTCGAATCTTCCAACTTTGTTAATCCAAAATCACTCAAAAAAATGAATCTAAAATAATGTAAAAACTCTCCCTATCTTTCCACGAACGCCCTAAACAAAAAGACTAAGTATTTCTTTTATACCTCGCCCAAAATATTGCAACTTAGCCTAATAACGAAACTGTGCGTTTTACAAAAAGTGGAGTACGCAGACTTCACCGCGGCGACAAAGGAGATGAATCTGGTGCGTCACTGGCCCATTTCGCCGCGGCGAAGCTTCCTGAAGAATTCCATAACTGCCCTCCGTGTGCTTCTGAGTCCAAAAACTCCAAATCTGCCTTTATTCGCTCAAGATTTCCATTTTAACCTGAAACACGAAATGTAAGGAATTAAGTAGCAATTCGGGACAAAATAGACTAACAAGTATCTAAAATCCGGCCTAAAAGCTTAAATAAACTAGCATAATCCTCGGATTATCAACATATCTTCCAATTTTGACACTCTTAGCTCTACCGGTTGAAGATTCACCACTGGTTGATGGTTTGGCACTGTCCTTTGATTTAACTGATTGCTCCAGGACAAATTTGGGTGATTCCCCCNAAAAACGAAATAAAATAACAAAAACAAACTGAATCAAGATTCATCATTGAAAAACAAGCAAAAGATGGAGAAATCTTCTCTAATTTGAAGCCCAAATCGTCAATCATTTTCTCCTTCCATGAGCTGCCTCCCAAATGACGAACCAAGCCTCTTTTCTCTTCCATTTTCATGCTAATTTATACCTCTTTTACTTAAGGACCAAGCCCTAGCAAGCCAAAATGCGTCGTTTTATTTTTACAGCTGAAGCAGGTTTCGCCACGGCGAAACTTTTTCCTTGCTGCGGTGAGGACTTCCAAGCCAAATTTTAGCATGATAGAGTCTGAATCTAGAACAGTGTTAAACATATTAATTGTAGTCCTCTCAATTATATTTCTACTAGTTCAAGAATCAGCACAATACGAGGTCTAAAGCTCACGTTATGGCAAAAATACTGAAGCACGTCCAAAGACGTTTTTTCTTCAGTTCCCAGCATACTTTTCACGACTTCAAGCCAAGTTTTCACCCTTGTCCAGTCTGAATTAGAGAAAACCCAAAACATAAAAGTTGTAGCTCTTCTTCTTAGCTTTCCAAATCTTTTAAATTCAAGTCATTCCGAGTTTTCAAACTCAAGTTACACAATTTACGCTCAAAATCATCGTTTAGGCCTGCAAAGACAAATTAATAGAATTAGGTAGCAATTATGGCCCGAATTGTATGAAAAGTATCATAAATCCTATCAAAATTCAATGCAAAATCATAGTGTAAAATATGATTATCACAAATAAATGACTCCACTCTATCATCTAATTTCCAACCCGTCAGGAGTTCCATGTGATCTATGCCTCCACTAAGACAAACATCATGATCAACAGCAGCTATCTGTAATTGGAAGAACACAAGCAAGGGATGTGAGAAAAGAATTTTTTGCGCACCAAAGGTAGGTAAATTTTACTTGGAATGATGGATTATGTTATGCATTTATTTTAATTGGAAGTGATGTGGACAATCATGATGTTTTATGAAATTATATGGTTGTGTTTTACAACATAATTTCATTCCCTCATTTACCATAAACTATAATAATTCATATACGTTATAATAACACCACAACACGCATCAAAATAGCTATTTAACACCACTAACCTAGCATGGCCTAATTTATAATCATAATTCCACATTAAAAGTTTTTTTTTTAATTTATAATTCAAGTTCACAGATGGTGCAATTCTTTTAATTTTTATTGGATTTTTTGTAATGATAGTGGTGCGATGTGTTAAATTATACTAATGTATCTTGTTGGTTTTGAATCTTTTGATTCGTTTTGGTGGTGAGTTGAACTTTGTTGACAGTTTTATTTTGAGTGTGTGGAGTGCAGAATTTTAAAGTGTTTTTGGGGTTAGATTGATGTGGTGAATTCAGCCAAGCTTGGATGTTTGTATTTGAGTAACTTTTAATGTTGAATTATAATGATAAATTATGCTATGCTAGATTAGTGGTGTTAAATGGTTTTTTTTTTATGCGTGTTGTGATGTTATTATAAAGTATATGAATTATTATAACTTATGGTAACTGAGGGAATAAAATTATGCTTTACAACACAACCATAAAATTTCATAAAACATCATGATTATTCACATCACTTCCAACTAAAATAAATGCATAACATAATCCATCATTCCAAATATGATTTACTTACCTTTGGTGTGCAAAATTTTCTTTATCACCTCCCTTGCTTGTGTTCTTCCAATTACAGATGATTGCTACTGATCATATGTTTGTCTTAGTGGAGGCACATAACATGGAACTCCTGAAGGATTGGAAATTAGATGATAGAGTGAAATCATTTATTTGTAATTCTAGAATTTACAAGTATGCTAGCAAGCTACATCCCGTTAGGGTAGATACAAAATTTATTTCATTTCTTTCTAATTCCTATAAAGATAATCTTTTTCATATAGGTAATCATAGGTTATATTTAGGATTAGAAGATATATTTTATCAAACTGGACTACCTATTGATGGGAAACTAGTTATTGGAAATTCAATAGATTTAGATTGGGGTGTGTGAGAGACTTTTAGGAAAAATCCCACCAAAGAAAAAAGTTGTAAAAGCTGGGTACATGGGATTGAAATGGTTGAAGAATGAGTTTGAGGAGGTTAATGTCCCAACCGATAGCCCTGACATTCATAGATATGTCAGGGCTTATTTGTTGTATGTCTTATGCTATGTAGTTTTTCCTAGGCTGCCAAGACATCAAGTGCCAGAAGATTATCTTCATCTCTTGGAAGATCTTTCTGCCATTGATGATTTTACATGGGGTCGGCCATGTTGGCTCACCTCCATGTAGCTTTAGAGAGAGTGAGAGACAAGAACAACAAAGGGAAAAACTTATCAGCTAGCTGTTTTATACTCCAGATAAGGGTTTATGTTGTTGTTTTATACTACATAGTTGTTAAGTATACTTTGCATTCTCCATCATAATATTTTTATGTTTTATAGATTTTTGCTTTGGAGTGTCTTCCAAAGTTGGGTACTTCGTATTTTGGTGGTGACTTCGAGTTGCCAAAATCTATACCGCTTGCTGGGGGTTGGTCAAAACTTCTGACACTCTATTCTAGAAACAACAATATGAAGTTTAATATAGCAGAAGCAGATCAAGTTTGAATTCTTTCATTCTTTCAAGCTTCATGTTGTTATGTTTATGCTTTGTTTTTTTGTTAATGCTTTTGTTTGTTGATCAACTCTCTCTCTCTTCACTGTATAGATTTCATTGACGCCGTACAATCGAGTCTTGATTTTAGATCCTAATTTCTTGGAACAATTTAAGTTGTGCAACAGTCGTTTCTATTTGATCTGCTTAGATCGGATATGGTATTATAGTTTTGAGAATTGTACTGATCAATTGGGTCTCCCTCTCTGTAGATAATCCCTTGCCAAAGCTGGATGTTAGCACGATAACAAAGTACAGAAGGGAAGAGCATAAAGATTGACAAAATTATTACAAAGGATATGTAGCAATAGGTGGTCCACACATGTCAATGATCTACTCTTGCCTGCTATTGTAAAGGATGAAATGGAGCTGTCGCCTTCTCTAGTGCGTCGACAAGAAATGTAGACTTGTGATGGTGAGCTGCCTGCTACGAGTACTAGAGGAGCCATTTTCGCCTTCTTCCCATATCTTCCCAAGAGGCAACTCTATTGGGGTGTCTCTTTCCTCTGTATCGGTAGCGGATGGAGTAGATCAGCCTCCTCAAGAGCACCAAATAGAAATGCAGTTTGGTGCTGCTTGTCAGGTTAGAAAGAGGGGCCAAAAGAGATATGCTACTCCAAGGTTGAAATCAAAGTGAGCTAAGCATGCACCTAAGGTGTTAAAAATCATTTCTATGGGACATGACTTTTAATCAAAGAATTCAGAGGAATGAGAATGAGGTAATGAACTTCACATATGCTTTTTGTTATATATGTATACACACACACACACACACACATATATATATCTTTGAGGGAAAGGTTTTCATCTGGAAAGTTAAGAAGCTCTTGGCCAATATGGGGTTGGAGTTGATATTTTCCATTGGTAATGTGCATACCAAGGAAGTCAATTTCTATAGTATTGACAACCATTTTCTTTTTAGAAAGCATGGCTCCATATTTTTTGATGAGGGAGTAAAATTGGAATAAGAGGGCAAGGTGACTTGAGTGGTCAAGGGAAAAGAGAAGGATATTATCAATGTAAACCAAGGCCTGTTTCAGAATTGGTTGAAAAATGCGGATCATGGTTTTTTGGAAAATGGAAGGAGCTGTTTTTAGTCCAAATAGCAGGACTGTCCAATGGTAATGGTGAGCGGGAATGCAGAAGGCAGTTTTTTCTCTATCTGTGGGATTAAGGCCAAGTTGCCAAAAGCTTGCTTTAAGATCAAACTTGGAAAAAACTCTGGCATTGGAGAGGTATCCAAAAAGAAAATGTTTTCTTGGAAGAGGAAACTTGATAACAGCAAGGAACCAATTTAATGGTTTATAGTTGATGACCAATCAAAGTTTTCCTCTAGTCTGCTCAGCCCTTTTATTAACATAAAAGGCTTGATAGGCCCATGGAGACTGGGTTGGTTCAATTAATCCTTCCTTTTCAAGTTGGGCTAATTCTTCTTGGGCCAAAGCTAAATGATAAGGTGGCATGCCTGGATGTGTGGCCTTTGTTGGATTTATATCCTCATTTTTCTTCAAAGAAAGGCTGACAAAAAACTCTGGATTTAGCCATAAAGGATGTGAGCATTTGGTTAGGAAATCTATGTGGGATTGTGCGGAGCATTCGGTTAGGAAATCTATCTGGGATTGTGCAGAGCATTCGGTTACCAGTTGTTGGGTTACATTTGTGTTGGGTACAGGGGTAGGCAAAGTGGTGAAGTAATTGTGGGGGTGTTTGTATGGCATGAAGTAAGATTTGTGTTTCAGTCTTTGAGGAGTAAAGGTGAATTTTGCCTTGAGGAGTTGATTGAGAAGATCCCAACCAATGACCATGTCTTTGCCAGGATGGTGGGAGTCGAGGCATTCACGAGTAAGAACAAGGTTAGGGAAAAATTGGATATGGATTGGTTTACTGATAAGATTTGTGGAGAAATGTTCACCATTTGCTGTAGTAACGGATGTGGGGTCTCTAGTATGACGTAGGAAGAACATCAAGATTTAAAATGTTGGAAGTTGCACCAGTATGAAAAAGTGCCATGACCTTGATGGGGCGGTCAGACTTTGTCTGAAGAAACAAAGTAATTTCTACCATGGGAACCTAGACGGCAAGATTCATGGGGAGAAATCCAAATTGGAGTGAAAAATCACTAGAGCGTTCATCTGATGAAGAAGAGGCCTCCATAGGTGGGATAGTCATAAGATCAACAACAAAAATAGTGGCAGGAGTCTGTTCCTTTGTTTCAGAGTATAAGGACTTAAGATCTTGATCCACAAGGGCAGGATCAAAAGAAATGAGTTGTCGGGCATATTTTTGCTTTTTGGGCAATTTTTTGCAAAATGTCTAGGCTGTTTACAAATGAAACAGCGTTGGCCTTTTGGAGAGCCAGATTTCTTTCGTTGAAAATAATGGCAACGTTTTTTGCGAAACCGAGCTTTTGGCTTTTTCTGAAAAGGTTGTCTGTCTTGGTGTGGGGGCTTGAATCGACAAAAATGTCGTTTCTTTTTGGTAGGACAATGACAGGAAGGGTCTTTATGGGAACATTTGAGGAGAAGATCCAGTCTATGACATGATTTTTCAATATTGCGGCCTGTGTGTTGGAATTGTTTGATAAAGGCCCACTTATGACAAAGCCCATGGAAAGCTTTTTCAATAAGTTGGCCTAGAGGACCGAATGTAACTGTGGCCAGAGTGAGACCATTCTGTTCAAGCAGCCTTTGAGTTTCTTGTGAAAGGGGCTCAAGGATCGAACTTAAAGAGGCCTACTTGATATTTGGATCATCAAGTCCACCAATGTCATAAAAACAGAGATATGCCCGGCGAAAATGAGTCTGTAAATCTTTTAGCTCAAAAGAACAACATTTGAGCTTAAAAAATTCTTCCCGTAATTGATCAATCTGATTACGGCTATCTCCCACAAAATCTTGGACTAGAAACCAGCAAATTGTTCAAGAGAGTTAACTCAAACTACTTGAATTTGTCTGTATTCTCTAAGGTTATTCCACCATTGCTGGAGAATTCCCATAAACCGAGCTCTAATGGCTTCTAAAACTTTGATAAGAGTAGCATTTGGTTTGATGAGTTATGTCTGACCCCAAGTGTAGATTTCATGAATCTTATCACTCCATTTTGAAGGATGATGGGGGTCTAAATTGAACCAGGGTCCCAAAGAGGGAGGAACATACTGTTGTGATTGCTTATGGTCTTCAAGAGGATATCCTGGATTATCAGTGGTAAGAGGGGGTGGATTAGCTATATCTAGATCACTGTGAGGATCAAGATTTTCAACCGTAGGGTCAGGGTCTTGAACATGGGTATCAGTCTGATTGAACTAATTCATAAAGATAATAGGAGATTCAGAATTGGCAGAAGAGGAAGTGTTTGAATTGGAAGATTCTGAATCATCACTTGCAAAAGCTCCAATTGTGGAGTAGTGAATGGGAAGGTTTTGTATTGTGATTGGTTTTGAAAGAGTATGATGAGTGAGAAAGTCTGTAATGGGATTGGGTGAGGGTGACATCATGTGTTGAGGAGGTGGTTGGGATGAAGATCCTTCAATACTTTGCAAAGAAGGAGGCACCAGTTTGAGTTGTGATGATGGTGGTGATTTTGGTTTCCATGCCATGGTTTGTTTAGGTTGCAAAAATACTGATGTATGGGAAGTCCTTTGGGGAAATAAGGGGTTACTTTGAAGTGGTTGGAAGACTTTAGAGTTATGGAAAACAGATGAGGGACCTACGAATGGTGGGGACCAAAGTGTTGTAGGATATGCAGGTGTTGAAGGCTGAGAGGTTTGGGTTCTTTCAATGTGGTGTAACTGGTTCTTTAAATGCTTGATTTCCTATTCTTGTCGTGAAAAATCCTATTTATATGAAAAAAGAGAAAATTCTATCCGAGCACGTAATTCTGCTAGACAGGTTTCATGGCTTTTAAGTCTGGATTCTAATTGAGTCTCAATTTGTTGGAGACAGGAATTTTGAGCCAAAGCATTTTGGGATTGCCAATTTAACACCGTTTCAGTAGGAGAAGGTTTCTTAAGTTTTCCATCTGGATCAACAGTAGCTGGATCTTTTATTTTCCAAGAATGGGAAGTGTTGTCCATGGTAAAAGGAGTGAGTGGAGGAAAAGCCTCTGGTGAAAAGAGGTTAGGAGCTGAGGACGATAGGGGAGTAGAGCTACTTGTGTACATGGCACAAGTAGCAATGATATATGAAGCTGTCTTTTTTGGAAGAGGAATGTGTTTGAGGGCCTTTTGATAGTAAGGGTTTAAATCATGTGTATCCTAACCAGTGGGTTGAGAAGGGTATGGTGTTTCTAGAGGAGCACCATATGAGACAAGATAGTCATACTTGCCAGAGGTTTGGCCTAAAGTACCAACTGAGGGGTCGACTATGTCAAACCTATTTTTAAACTCTTTGTAACGCCCCACTTGAGGTACGTAGCTAAGTTATGGTGTATTGCTTGAATGTTTATTGTTTTGCTTTTATTTGGGTTGATATATTGTTAATATTGGTTGGTTGGGCCTTAGTTTAATTTTTGTTAAAGTTATTTTGAGAAAAATATGAAGAAAATCCCTTAAACTTTCATTAGGGTAAAATGGTCTTTTCACTCAAAATTAGTTGAAATTGTGGGGAGTGGAAAGAGATAGAATTTCATGGAGAATGTAATAAAAATGAGGGCATTATTGTAATTGACTAAGGGACATAGATGAAATTTCCAAGAAAGAGCAAGGGCAAAATGGGAAGACATGTGTTAATTGTGAGTTAATAAGGGTTTGGGTCTAGAAAACCCTTCATTCTTCTTCTCCACCACCAACTTCTTCTCACCACTTTCTTTCAACTCTTTTTTTCAATATTTCAAGATATTTCAAGAATTTTAGAGAGCTTTTTGAGTAGTTTGGGATAGAAACTTAATCTAAAGCACCCTGAGGTAAGGATTTTTACTTTAGATGTGAAGTTTTGCTTATATATATATATTGAAGTCTTAGGGTTTTATTGTTTAAAGATGTAGAGAAGAGACAAGCTATCAAAGGAAAGGAAAAGTGTTAGTGAAATCTTTCTATTACAAGGTAAGTAAATCCAACCAACTTGAGTTTTGAATAAGCTTTTGAGTAGAGATTTAGAGATTGAGTAGAGATGTATGCATGTATAAATATGTATTATGCTTGTTGAGGAATTGAGTTGAGTTGAGTAGCTATTTGGTGGTTGTTGGTTTTATTTCATGTATGAGAAGTGTTTTAATGTGTATTGAGAAATGGAAATTGGGATGAAGTTTGAGAGATGTTGTGTAAACCTATTTGAAAGTGCTTTTCTAGGGATTATGATTATATGAGGGAGTTTTCCTCCCATTTTGGATGATTAAAGAGAAGAGTAGAGTTATAGATAAGTAGAGCTTTGGTATGCACATGAGTTGTTTGATGAAATGCCTAAGTGAGAAACTGCCCTGTCACAGCTGTGACTTTCTGAGTAATTTTTGGGCATTTTACGGATTGAACTGGGTTTAGACCAAAACATAAAAGTTATAGCCCTGTCTCTAAGCTTTGAAACGAGACCAAAACCGTAGCAATCTGATGTGGATAAAGCAAGTTATGCCTTTTTTAGTGTGACCTGTGCAGAATGACGATTTTGGAGCAACATTGCATTTGTTCATCTCATGAGTGCATTAATGAGCATGAATCATCCATATGCATTACTTATGCATTAGAGAAACAGTAGAAAAAGAGTAGAGAACTTTGAGTGTGAGCTTTATTAAGAGAAAAGAGAGAAAAAGAGAATAGAGTAGGTTGTGCGATGGGGAACCCGTGAGTAATGGGTAGAGTATTCTCGCATGTACGCCGTATTGAGAGAGCGGCATGAGTGTGAGAGAGAGAAGTGGTGTAGCCCGTGAGAGTGCATGCGGATGAGGGCTATACCCGAGAGTACTCGAGAAAGATTTTATACGCTCACATGGTCAAGGGTTCCGAATCCATGCATAATCGAGTCTGATCGGATAGAATGAGTAGAAGTCACGGAGAACGGGAGCGAGTCCCGGCCGTGCTTCCAGTAAGATGAAGCCGTGACTTACGAAAGAGAGTTAGTAAAAAGAGTTAAGAGAAAGTGTAAATAGAGAAAAGTATAAAAGAGAGAGTAAATGAGAATCGTAAGGAAAGAATTAGAGAGAGAGTTACGGGGATAGATGAGTAGAGGATTTACTTACTGAGCATTAGTTGTGCTCACCCCGTTGTTTCCTATGTTTTTGCAGGATCTAGGTGAGGATACAGTCGGATGGGTGTCGGCAAGCGAAGGGAAATGGCTACACTGTCTACCTTGTTTTTGATGCTTTTGTACATGATACAACTTTTTGTGTAAAAAATGTATATGTTTAATAAAAGAAAAATTTGGGCCCAACTTTTTATGCTATCTTACATGTCTTTTTACTATGTTTAAACGAATATGAGCAGAATGGAGTTGTTACATTTTTGGTATCAGAGCTGAGATTTTGGGATTTGACATTGTACCATTCTCATTGCCACGACGTCCGATAGCTGACTGTGTAAGTTAATTCTTTCCTTATTTTAAGTGTTCTCTTGAATTGATCAAGTATGGTTGTTTTGTAGATGAGACGTAGTAACAGGAGGAAGGGTAAGGGTGTGATGAACGAGGGAGAATCCTCTAACCCACCAGAACCAACTCCGCCTACCCTTGATGAGACGATGATTCAGACCATTGTACAGCAGGTACTAGCAGAGAGTCAGGGGAGAGTTGTTCAGGAGAGAACCGAGACTCCCAGTAGAGTACTGCCCGCAAGACAAGAGCGAGAAAGGTCGGTACCTTAGATAGTACAGACTCAGGTTGATCCTATTCAGGGGCTTGCAAGCCAGCACTAGCCGCTAGAGTTTAGGGATACTAGGGACTTGCTAGAGGCAGAGGAGTGGTTTAAGTCCGTAGAGCGGACGGCGACACTGTTTCCCATGAATGATAGAGAGAGGATCAGATATGCCAGTTTCTTATTTTGGGGAGTTGCCCGAATTTGGTGGGAATTAATAGAGGAAACTCATGACATGGCCTCGATGACTTGGGAGGAATTTAGGAGATTGTTTAAGGCCGAGTATCGAACAGAAGATCAAGTACATGAGAAAGTCCAAGAGTTCATTAACTTGAAGCAGAGGTCTAGTACTGTTAAGGAGTATTCAGTAAGATTCAACTCCCTTGCTTGCTTTGCACCCAGAACAGTGTATACTCTGGTGTTAAGGAGAAATAAGTTTGTACAAGGGTTGAGATCAGATATTGCCCGAGATGTAATGACAGGAGCTGAGCCTCCTCATACCTACAGTGAGGCTTTGACAAGGGCTTTAAGGGTAGAGATTTATGTAAATAAGAATATTGCAGAAGGGTTATCTTCAGCGGTACCCCATGAACCATCCACTACTTTACAGAGGGAGATAGTAGATACAACAAGGAACAGAGAAGTAAGGGCCAAGAAGAAGTTCCAACCAAGGAAGAATAAAGTAGATTGGCAGAATAAACGGCCCAGGACAGAAGGTTTTCCCCCTTGTGCTAAATGTGGGAGGAACCATTCAGGAGAGTGTTTGAGGGACAGAAATGTATGTTACAGGTGCCGACAGCTAGGGCATCTGAAGAAGGATTGTAAAGCTCCTCTTCCACCGGCAGCTCAGACTTCTAGAGGTACCACTGCCAAAGTATTTACAATAGCACAAGGTGAGGCCGAGGCCAGTCCATCAGCCATATCTGGTTAGTTGTTATTCCATACTGTTTCCTTATATGCTTTAATTGATTTTGGGGCTACCCATTCTTTTATATCTTATGGGATGATAGAGAGGTTAGGTTTGAAACCTATCAGAGTGAGTCAACCCATTAAGATAGAGTTACCTGATGGGGTGAGTGTGTTGACTCAGGAGATGTTGTTAGAAGAGTTTGTAGTGATCAATGGACGAGAGTTAGCAGTTGATCTAATAGTTTTTGATATGCCCGACTTTGATATGATATTGGGCATGGATTTCCTAAAGAGATATGGAGTAGAAATTGATTGTCGGAAGAAGAAAGCGAGATTTAATCTTGATAGTGGAGATAAATTTAGTTTTGGAGAGGGCCACCAGTTGAGTATGTTGATTAGTAATATGAAGGCTAGAAAGATGTTGAGAAAGGGGTGTTCCGGATATATTGTCCATGTAGTACAAAGTGGTGATGTTCCACAGTCAGATATTCAGAGGGTCCCGATAGTTTGAGAATTTTTAGATGTGTTTCCGGAAGACTTACCAGGTTTACCACAGGAAAGAGAGGTTGAGTTAGTATCGAACTAGCACCAGGAACAGCACCCATATCTAAAGCCCCTTACCAAATGGCCCCAGCAGAGCTTTAGGAATTAAAGAAGCAACTCCAAGAGCTTTTAGATAAAGGCTTTATCTGACTGAGTCATTCTCCCTGGGGAGCTCCAATCCTGTTTGTAAAGAAGAAGGATGGATCACTACGGATGTGTATTGATTACAGAGAGCTGAATAAGATGACAGTGAAGAATAAGTACCCGCTACCTCGAATAGATGATTTGTTTGATCAGTTGAAGGGAGCAGCAGTATTCTCCAAGATTGATTTGAGGTCAGGGTATCATCAGGTAAGAGTGGCCGAGCAGGATATAGCTAAGACTGCTTTTCGTACAAGGTATGGGCATTATGAGTTTGTAGTGATGCCGTTTAGCTTGACTAATGCCCCAGCAGTTTTTATGGATTTGATGAACAGAGTATTCCATGACTGTTTAGATCAGTTTATAGTGGTGTTCATTGATGATATTCTGGTTTATTCCAAATCGAGAGAAGAGCATGAGGAACATTTGAGAATAGTGTTGCAACGATTGAGAGAAAAGCAATTGTATGCTAAATTTTCTAAGTGTGAGTTTTGGCTCAACCAGGTAATATTTATGGGCCATACAGTGTCTAAGGAAGGGATTTCAGTAGATCTGAGTAAGGTGAAGGCAATCCTTGAATGGTAAAGTCCGAAGACAGTAAAAGAGATCAGAAGTTTCTTAGGCCTGACAGGTTACTACAGACGATTTGTTGAAGGGTTCACCTAGTTGGCTAAACCATTGACAACTCTTACCAAACAGAAGACTCCTTTTATCTGGTCAGAAGCATGTGAGGAATGTTTCCAAGAGTTGAAGAAGAGGTTAACGTTAGCTCCAGTGTTAATGCTACCATAGGAGGGTGTAGATTACGACATTTATACAAATGCCTCTTTGCAAGGACTTGAGGCGGTGTTAATGCAGTTAGGTAGGGTGATAGCATATGCCTCTCGGCAACTAAAAGAGTATGAGACAAGATACCCTACTCATGATTTAGAGTTGGCAGCCGTGGTCTTTGCCTTAAAGATTTGGAGGCATTACCTTTATGGTGCCAAGAGTAATATCTACACCGATCATAAGAGTTTAAAGTACTTCTTCACTCAAAAGGAGTTGAATATGAGACAGAGAAGATGGTTAGAGCTAGTTAAGGATTATGAATGTGAGATCAAGTACCAACTGGGGAAAGCCAATGTAGTGGCCGATGCCCTGAGTAGAAAAGCTTATTTATCCCGACTCACCAAACAGAAAGAACTAATAGAAGAGTTATGTAGAGAACAGATCGAAGTGATTCCAGGAAGGATTGCCAGATTAGAGATTCAGTCTACTTTATTGGAGGAAGTTAAAGAAAAGCAAGTGGCCGATGAGTGGTGTCAAAGATTAGTGCAGCAAGTGCTTGAGGGCAAGACAACGGAGTTCCACTTAGTTGATGGTGTCCTCTATTTCAGAAATCGGTTGTGCATTCCTCCGAACGACGAGTTGAGAAAAAGAATTCTTTTAGAGGCTCATGACATACCGTACACTGCTCATCCTGGAGTAACCAAGATGTATCAAGATGTAAAGACAGGCTACTGGTGGCCATGTATGAAGAGAGATATTGCAAAGTTTGTAGCTAAATGTCTGACTTGTCAACAGGTGAAAGCAGAACACCAAAGGCCACCAAGGTTACTTTAGCCACTTAGTATTCCGGAATGGAAATGGGAGAGCATTTCGATGGATTTTATCACAGGTCTCCCTAGAGTACAGAGAGGTTATAATGCTATATGGGTGATTGTGGATCGATTAACTAAGTCCGCCCATTTCCTTCCAGTAAAGGAGAGTACCACCTCAGATCAGTTGGCTCAGATTTACATGAAAGAGATAGTCAGGATACATGGTGTGCCCAAGATCATAGTGTCAGATAGGGATTCGAGATTTGTCTTAGCTTTCTGGACTAGTTTACAGAGAAATTTGGGTACCTGTTTGGCATTCACTACTGCCTATCATCCTCAGACGGATGGCCAAACAGAGAGAACAAATCAGGTGCTTGAGGATATGTTGAGAGCCTGCTGCATGGATTATAGAATGTCATGGCATGAAATGTTACCTTTGGTAGAGTTTGCCTACAACAACAGTTATTAGTCTACAATTAAGATGGCACCTTACGAAGCTTTGTATGGTAGACGATGCAGGTCTCCACTACATTGGGATGAGATAGGTGAAAAAAATGAGTTGAGTACCGCTCTTGGGCCAGAGGTGACTCAGAAAATGATAGAAGATGTAAGATTAATCAGAAAAAGAATGAAGCAAGCCCAAGATCGACACAAAAGTTATGCCGATTTGAAGAGAAAAGAAGTTGAATTTCAAGTGGGTGATAAAGTGTTTCTGAGAGTTTCCCCTTACAAGCGAGTGATGCGCTTTGGGAACAAAGGAAAGTTAGCACCGATATTCATAGGTCCATTTGAGATATTGCAAAAAGTGGGAAAGGTTGCCTACAGATTGGCACTACCACCTAGTATGGAAAAGGTGCATGATGTTTTCCATGTCTCGATGCTGCGGAAGTATGTAAGTGATCCCTCCCATATCCTGAGTGTAGAGGACATTGAGATAGCAAAGAACCTCGTGTATGAGGAACATCCAGTACAGATTCTAGATCGAAGGATTAAAGAGCTCCAGAACAAGAGTATTCCGCTAGTGAAAGTCCTTTGGAGAAATCACAAGGTAGAAGAAGCGACATAGGAGGTAGAACGAGACATGCAGAATTGCTTCTCGGAGTTATTCGTGTGAATTTCGGGGACGAAATTCTTTTAAGGGGAGAATTGTAATGCCCCACTTGAGGTACGTAGCTAAGTATGGTGTATGCTTGAATGTTTATTGTTTTGCTTTTATTTGGTTGATATATGTTAATATGGTTGGTTGGCCTTAGTTTAACTTTTGTTAAAGTTATTTTGAGAAAAATATGAAGAAAATCCCTTAAACTTTCATTAGGGTAAAATGGTCTTTTCACTCAAAATTAGTTGAAATTGTGGGGAGTGGAAAGAGATAGAATTTAATGGAGAATGTAATAAAAATGAGGGCATTATTGTAATTGATAAGGGACATATATGGAATTTCCAAGAAAGAGCAAGGGCAAAATGGAATACATGTGTTAATTGTGAGTTAATAGGGTTTGGGTCTAGAAAACCCTTCATTCTTCTTTCCACCGCCAACTTCTTTCACCACTTTCTTTCAACTCTTTTTTTCAATATTTCAAGATATTTCACAGAATTTTAGAGAGCTTTTTGAGTAGTTGGGATAGAAACTTAATCTAAAGACCCTAAGGTAAGGATTTTGCTTTAGATGTGAAGTTTTGCTTATATTATATATTGAAGTCTTAGGGTTTTATTGTTTAAAGGTGTAGAGAAGAGACAAGCTATCAAAGGAAAGGAAAAGTGTTAGTGAAATCTCTCTATTACAAGGTAAGTAAATCCAACCAACTTGAGTTTTGAATAAGCTTTTGAGTGAGATTTAGAGATTGAGTAGAGATGTATGCATGTATAAATATGCATTATGCTTGTGAGGAATTGAGTTGAGATGAGTAGCTAATTGGTGGTTGTTGGATACACTTCATGTATGAGAAGTGTTTTAATGTGTATGAGAAATGGAAATTGGGATGAAGTTGAGAGATGTTGTGTAAACCTATTGAAAGTGCTTTCTAGGGATTATGATTATATGAGGGAGTTTTCCTCCCTTTTGGATGATTAAAGAGAAGAGTAGAGTTATAGAAAGTAGAGCTTTGGTATGCACATGAGTTGTTTGATGAAATGCCTAAGTGAGAAACTGCCCTGTCACAGCCTGGACTTTCTGAGTAATTTTTGGGCATTTACGGATTGAACTGGGTTTAGACCAAAAACTAAAAGTATAGCCCTGTCTCTAAGCTTTGAAACGAGACCAAAACCGTAGCAATCTGATGTGGATAAAGCAAGTTATGCCTTTTTTAGTGTGACCTGTGCAGAATGACGATTTTGGAGCAACATTGCATTTGTTCATCTCATGAGTGCATTAATGAGCATGAATCATCCATATATTATGCATTAGAGAAACAGTAGAAAAGAGTAGAGAACTTTGAGTGTGAGCTTTATTAAGAGAAAGAGAGAAAAGAGAATAGAGTAGGGTGTGCGATGGGGAACCGTGAGTAATGGGTAGAGTATTCTCGCATGTACGCCACATTGAGAGAGCGGCATGAGTATGAGAGAGAGAAGTGGTGAGCCCGTGAGAGTGCATGCGGATGGGGCTATACCCGAGAGTACCCGAGAAAGAGTTTATACGCTCACATGGCCAAGGGTTCCGAATCCATGCATAACCGAGTTTGATCGGATGAATGAGTAGAAGCATGGAGAGCGGGAGCGAGTCCAGCCGTGGCTCCGGTAAGATGAAGCTGTGACTTACGAAAAGAGTTAGTAAAAGAGTTAAGAGAAAGAGTAAATAGAGAGAAGTATAAAAGAGAGAGTAAATGAGAACTGTAAGGAAAGAATTAGAGAGAGAGTACGGGGATAGATGAATAGAGGATTTACTTACTGAGCATTAGTTGTGTCACCGTTGTTTCCTATGTTTTTGCAGGATCTGTTAGGATACAGTCGGTGGGTGTCGGCAAGCGAAGGGAAATGGCTACACTGTCTAACTTGTTTTTGATGTTTTGTACATGATACAACTTTTGTATAAAGAATGTATATGTTTAATAAAAGAAAAATTGGGCCCAACTTTATGTTATTTACATGTCTTTTACTATGTATATTTTAAACGAATATGAGCAGAATGGAGTTGTACACTCTTTCAAGAGTTTTTTTCTTCGACTTTCTTTCTCGAGGCATGTCATATTTGCATCTTCATGACAAGCAACAACAATCATAAATCAAAGTATTTAGTCTTGTAACGGATCAAACAAAGCATAAACAGGAGCACCATCTAATCAAAGCACACAACATGAATATCTTATACTTTCTTCGTGGTGGAGAGGAGATGGACAGAGGAGTACTGAGAACTGAGTGGGGAAGCAAGATGGAGTATCCTGGGGAGGAGTTTCCCTTTCATACATGTGTTCCACAGTACCATCTGTTAGAGTAGATGCCCTAGAGCCAATCAATTATTGTAGAATTGATTTTTGTAATAATGTTCATTAATCAATAATAAAAGGCATTTTCTAATCGCGTAAATCAATATTATGCAATATGTATTGATATATGTCCTTAGAATGGTAGAACCGTGACGAGGGTATCAAGTGTTTCAAATCTTGATAGCGAGAACCCATGAGACATATGGTGGCCCTTCTAGAAACGTCCGTAGCCCCAGTATTATTCTGAAGTAAGGGCACAGATAATACGGTAAGGCTATCATAGTGTTGAATGACCTTGTCGAAAGGGCAGTGACTGATCTCACTTGTCAATGTTGTTTGGTGACAACCTGGTGCACAACATGGGTGCTTGTTGTAGACGGATATACCGCAATAAGTTCACTGGACAGACCCACCAGAGGATTCCATATGGATGGTAACCCTAGTGTCTATGGAACAAATCCTCTAACGAATGGTGGTGCATGTGATCCTTAGACTGAGATCACCGGAGCGCCTTGTGCACCGATAGGTACAGTTTGACACTAGCCTAATGCAGTTCTGTTCAAAGCTGTCAGTACGGTGGTGTTGGCTGTATCAAGGAGTGTATCAAGACTATGGTGGATTGACAGAGGATTCATCACTCCCGGGTATGGGAGAAGTTATCTCACGGCGCAATTCAGTATATGACAATGACACTAAAACTGTGGCCACAGTGGGATTGAGTTGTTGCTCTATCCAGATTATAATACGGGTCATTGGTCCAGAAACTGAATATATAATATCGAGAGTAACCAAAGGTTGACACTATTTCTATGCCTTCGTCTCGTCGAGATAACGTATGATGAAAGGATCGAATTGTACGGTAACCAATCGTTGACAGTAGCTACTTGCTAAATCCGAATCTATGGGTGGCCATGATGCCTTGTTAGGGGCCAATCTTGGTCGTGTATAAGTGAGACGATAATTGGTGTTAATCGTGATACTATATACTACCGGTATGATGAGGAGCCTATGGGTCACACACATAGAAGATAATTTAAGAGCCAAGAAGAAAGAAGGGCGTTTTCGTCTTTTGGGCGAAAGGGTTTTTGGTAATTTCACAATGCAATAATTTCTGAGGTCGTAGCCTTTATTTAATTGTTAGAAAAATTAAATAAGTGAAATTCCGTTTAAATATATGTTCGCATATATTTAAATAAATATCATTATTGTAAATGTTAATATATTAATTGATTTTAATTGAGATAATGATGAATTAAATTAAATATAATTGGGAGTGTTTGGCAACATGGGGTGTTTGGGTTAGAGCCCAATCCCCTCCATGTGGGAATAGGGCAACTTAGTTTGCCTATAAAAGAAAATGTGTGTGAAATTAAACAAGGGTTTTTTATTAGTTCATTTTCAATTAAACAAAAACACACACATAGCCTATTGACATTCTCCCATGCCACTTTCACCTTTTTGATGAAAAATCAAATATTCTTTGTCTTCTTGATTTCTTAAGGGCAAGGAGGATCTAGCAAATCCCTCCTTGGTTCTTGGTGGTTGTCTTCGTGTGGACTTCTTGGTTCGATCCTATACTTGGATCGGTAGCAAACACGTTCAGAGACAATATTGGTGGAGCCTCCAACGTGGGTATGAATCTAAACTTTAGATTTATTTTATTTTTCTGCAGATTCTTGATAT
Source organism: Pistacia vera (assembly GCF_008641045.1). Taxonomy (NCBI): domain Eukaryota; kingdom Viridiplantae; phylum Streptophyta; class Magnoliopsida; order Sapindales; family Anacardiaceae; genus Pistacia; species Pistacia vera. The sequence goes on from NW_022196165.1 coordinate 461,977, forward strand.
TATACATAAACTGTAAAATTTGTGCCTTGATTTTGGGCTTTAAGGAACGTTCTACGGTTGTATAAAATTTTGTTTTCCGCTGAGCAACCGGGTCGTTTCCTAACACCATCAGGCAAGGTTTTTAAAGTACATGTGGTAGTCTGTATTTGCTGATTCTTTTCTGAAGTGGGGTGAAGTGTTTCATAAGCCATGAGCCATTTTTTTGGCATAAGAGTCAACAATTCCAGCCTTGGAATCCAGCACGGGACATAAGTGCAGCAGGGAGCACATTAATTGTTAACTTTGAGAAACAGGGCTTTGTCTACCAAATCGGGGTCCCTAGGGGGAGCAAGATCAAAGGCATGATTTTGGACTCTATAGATGAGCTGGTAGTGAAGTGTAGCCATGAACTCACTGGTTTTTGGAATTTCACCAGCTATCTGGACTTGAACCTTGAGAGCACTTAACAGGGCATTATCCTTAAGAAGCATGTTAAAATTCAGATAAAAAGTAACCATGATTGTACCAGCATTGAGAGCGGTTTCCATGTTGCCAATGCAAGCACTGATGTATGTAGCAAATCGAGTGTCAAGTAGGGCCACCCGGGCTGTGGTGGGAAAGCCTTTTTGTCCATGAAAAGTGAGGGCAAGGCGTACAACACCTAAATGAAGGTGCATGTAGTCTTCTTGCTGCCATTGCATCACTAATTCCAGAGGGAAATGCAGAGGGAAAAATTGTTCAAACATGGTCGTAGGGATACCGTGTTGATCAAAGTGAGAGCTGTAGACATATTCTTTTGTATGGTATCGTGGTGGGTTGACCAAGGTACGTAGTCTAGTAGTGACTGGTTATGATGGTTTCTTGTAGGAAGACATTATAAGAAGATTATCGAATGGAGTGGAATCACCTTTTTCAAGATAGGAGAGTTCATAGAGGGAGTCCACTTTGTCTTTGAGGTCGGTCCGTAAGAAAGCTGTAGAAGAACTAGAAGAAGAGCACGAGGGTCTTGGAGAGGAAAAAGAAGATCGAGAAAGGGTAGGTTTTTTTAATTTGTTACTCATGGGAAATGAATTGCATTAGTTCAATCCAAGAAAATACACTGGCGGTATGACAGGCAAGAATCTTTTTCACAGAGCATAAATAGCAGAATACCATATTATTCTGTGGCATGGGCACAACAAAGTAAGATACTGTAACGTTCACTCTAAAAAACAGAAGGAGTTTCATATAAGTATCGGGAAATTCTCCAGGTAGTCTAGTGAGGCACAAACGGCTTGCTTAAATACCAGTCACCTTAGACACACAATTTTATTGACAAGAAGTTTTCGATAAAATATGACTCAATCCAACCATCTTTAGAGAGAAGCAGTACACTTACTTTACCTACAATTATTCATAGGTATGATGGCGTATGGCTCTAATACCAACTATGCGGTAGGAATAGGACGAGAGTGAACTAATGAGCTGGGGCCTCTACAATTTGGAAGGAGGCCGATTACTCCAAAAATCACCATAAACCGACAGAAGCTGCTGTGTATCAATCTTGTTCGTCAGACATGGTTCATCGGAAATCGCTGCATCTAGGATCATAGAAATATTCTAGGCTTAATAGGCAATTGCGGTAGAGCCGAACTGAGAGCCTATTAAGGAAAGAAACTTCTGTGAGAGGGGATGAGCGTCCGACCAGTGTAGTTTCCTTAGAAGAACTAATGCAATGAGAGATTTTTTTAGCTAGAGAGAGACATAGAGAGAGAAGTGAAAATTATTTTATTTTCTTGATCCCTTCTGAGGGAAGGGAGGCCTTCTTATATAGCAAAGGAGGAACACTTATAAATAGATGCGTGTAAGACTGGGACATAAAACAAGAAATATAAGAGCAACAGATGTAAGGCTACAAATCTGCCGATAGTACAGTGATACACGTGTTACAACATGAAATATTTTACACAATATTAATACAATTTGGGAGAGTCTAGAAAACTGCTAAGGTGATGTCATCTTTAGTTGTCATCGATGAGGTGTTTGTCTTATCCGGGTCATCTTCTGAGTTGATCGGGTTATGGGTATACCCGAGAGTCTTCCATCAAATTGGATTCGGAGAATTTGGGTTCTAATCATCCTGATTATGTATATATGTTGGATTGTTAAGGACCATATCAAGATCTTGATCACCGGTTTGTATTCCAAGAATAATAACTAACGTTCCAGGAGTGTACTCCAATGCGTACAAAGTTTGATGTGGGCTATGGCTAAGAAGTTGGGTGTATTGTTAAGCAGGAATTGTTTGTTTTACTTTTGGATAGGAGGATGAAGTTTCTCTATTGTTTGCATGCTGTTCTACAGCTAAAAGGATGGTCTGGCAATATTCAGGGGGAAGTGAATTCCAGGGTGTAGAGGTTGTATCATGTCATGGCCAAAGGGAAGGGGGAATGTATTGGTTAAGTAGGCACATGTGATGTTGGAAGTATTTTATTTGTGTGGTATGTAATGGCCAGTCTGAATGGAGAGAAAATGGTTGTATAACATATTCTTTGAGTATGCCAATATGAGTAAAATCATGGTTTTCATGGGGGATCCACTGGAAGGTAAAAATAACATAGGAAGACTAAAGATTTTCTTTGGCACAGAGGGTCTCTTTTGCTTTAAAAAGGCTTATCCAATAGGATATAGGATAAAACCATTCAAGGAAGGTTTGAAAGAGATAATCCTAAAAATCGGATGAGGCCTGATGTTTTAAGCGACATAAATACGATGCCGTTTATTGGATGGGAAATTCTATGGAAATGATGTACTTGTATAGTAAACACCAGTTGGTATCTTCATTGAGCAGGAATAAGGTTAGGAAAGGGTATTCCGGATGATAATGGAGACCTCCAAGTTTTTCAAGTCCTGTGGCGTGGATGGTCTTGATCTGGTAGTGCTGAGTGAGGTTAGAGATCTATAAAGGTAAAGTGTTCGTTTTTTGAAGTTCCTAAATCTCAGGTGGCTGGTCAGAGAATGTGTTCATCATATAGATGATAGATATGGATGGTGTTTGGGCAATGTGAAAATTCTATTTGGGTTTTTTGGGGTGGGACAACAGATCTACAAGAGTATTATGTTTTCCTTTGATGTGTTTAACATCAAACTGGTATTGGGAAAACCATTGAGCCCATCAAAGCCGTTGACTATCTGGGATCTCTTTCTTTTTGAATTCAAGCATTCGGGGAAAAGTGGACATATCCATTTCAACTTGGAAGTGGTGGTTGACAAGGTGGAATTCAAATTTCTCAATGCCACGACAGACTGCTAGAATTTCTTCATAGGTTGAGTGATAATGCTCCTCACTAGGCTTGAAATGTCCACTGTTATATCCACAAATTTTTCGAACTCCATCAATTTCTTCAAGTAAAATGGCAGACCAATAAGAGTCACTTGCATCTGTTTGGAGTATACACTTTCCATTGGAAGGAATCTGGAGATGAGGTAATTTAGAAGCTAGATCCTTCAATCCTTTGACAGTTGTTGTCTGATCAGGGCCCCACGAGGGTGGATTCTTTTTTAGCACGGCTTGCAAGGGTCGCACTAGGGGAGATAATTTATGTATGAAGGAGGCCATATAAGTCACAATGCCAAGAAATTGTTGGACTTCTTTGAGGGAATACACACACACACACACACACACACACACATATATAACCTATATCAGAGGCATTCGTTTCTATAATAGGATAGGCTGATGGATCCAATATACTAAGGCAATGAAGGAATTTAATTTGGGATTTAATTTCTCTAGCTATTTGGGTATGAGACTCAGACCATGTAGGAGGATTTTTTCTAAGTCTTTGGTATAACGGTTCACATAGTTTTCTTAGATCTTGGAAAAAATCTGCTACATAATTTAGACATCCTAAAAATCTTTGTAATTGTTTTTTGTCCCTTAATTCATCAGGAAAATTATTTGCAAATTCTATTGACCTATCAATTGGTTTAATAGTTCCTTTATAAATTTCATGTCCTAAAAATCTAATTTTTGTTTGAAATAATTTCATTTTTGTGGCTGAAACAACTAATCCATTTCTTTTAACAATTTCTTCAAATATTTTTAAATGTTTTAAATGTTGATCTATTGATTCATTGTAATACTTTATTTAATGGTTTATAATTGATTACTAATCTTGGGACTCGTCGTTCCTTTTCTGTTGCATTATTGACATAAAAGGCAGAACAGCTCCATGGAGATTTGCTGGGTCTAATTAGTTTTTTATCCTATAAATCTTTGATTTCTTTATGACAGTGTTCAAGTAATTCTTTATTTATTTGTATGGGTCTAGCTTTTGTTGGTATATTTTTCTCATCAAAGTTCTCAATAGAGAGAAGACAAACTACATGTTGTTTTCTATCCTAAAAGGCATTTGGAATTGTTGAGCATATATCTTGTGAAAATCGTCTTTCTAAATTTTTAATAATTTCTTGAATTTTTAGAGTGTCTAATTGCTGCTTTATTCTTTCATGTTTTAATTCTTCTTCTAAGAAATTAATTCGTCTTTTCTTATTATTAATAAAATTTATTTTTTATGTTGATAAGTGTTTTAAATTATTAATATCTTTTACTAATGGAGGATTAACAAATTCAAATGTTATTTCTTGTCCTAAAATATTTGTTATAATTCTTTTATCATTTACTGTAAAAGGGTAAATTTGAGTAATAAAGGGGGTGCCTAATATAACATCTTGATCTAAATCTTTTGCTAGAATAAAGATATTTTTAATACAAAGTTTTTGTATAAATACATGAGCATTAGATAATTTATAATTAATGTTTAATTGTTGACCATCAGCTTCATATAATCTTTCTTTTGTTTTTTCATAATATTTTGTCGGAATTAATCATTCTCTTATATAATTTTGATCTGCTCCAGTGTCTACTAAGGCTTGTGTAATAATATCTAATTTATGATTAATATTGATCCTAATGTAAACATGATATTTTTGAAATTGAATCTAGAGATTTCATTAATGAATGATTCTTCGGTTTCTTCAATAATTTGTAATTCTGATTTTGAGATTGATGGTTGTCCTATAGTTTTGTTAGAGGCTTTTAAACATAATAAATCTGTTTTACTTATCTTTTTATAATTCTTTAACTTGATTTTTTAGAATATTGATTTCTTCTTGCAAATCACTTAAAGTAACTTGTGTGGGTTTTTAAAATCTTTTTAATATGCCTTTTTAAATTATAAGCGTCTACATCTTTTTGTTTTTCTTCGGATAAAATTAATTCTTTAAGTTTTAATAAATATTCTCTTTTAATATCATCATCTTGAATTTTGTCAATAATATCTAATAAAAATTCTTTTGATTTGTATAACATTTATTGACTTAGGTATAGAGGTTGATATCATATTTATTGATTTCATTGCACTATTAGGATTTTGTAGAGATTTTCTTTTAATATCTGGAGAATTTTCTATAACTATGGATGATTTATTGGATTTTTTATCAGAATTATTTTGAATAAAGTTTAATGATTGTAGGGTAATATGTTGTTGAGGTGGTAGCATTTTTTATGTTAGATTATGTTGCGATTCTAATTTAAGTTTTTATTTTGTTTTCTATTTGGACATTTAAGAGCATTGTGTCCTTCTTGTTTGCATTTCCAACATTTTTTTATTTTTATTATTATAATAAGAAAGTTTTCTATTCCTAAAATGTTGTTCTTTGATTGGAGTTAATTTCGTAAGGACATTAATATTTGATTTAGAGGATGATAATTTACTAAGTTTTTTACTAATAGTTTCTAAAATAGTGTTGTGATTATTAAATTTAACAATTTCTTCTTTTGGAATGTCAAAGGGTTCAAAAAAATGGTTTTACATATTTTTGTGAATAAAGAGGTGTTGAATTTCCTAAAGTTGATGTTGAATTTCCTATTTCTGTTATCTCTTTCCTGGGGGCTTTTGAAATCTTAGTGCTTATGTGTGTAGTATTATCTTCTATCCTATTCATTTGTTGACTAATAGTGTGGAGAATTTGATTAGAGTAATTGTTTTGATGTTGAATATTTTTAATGTCTCTTAAAGTTGGTTGTTTTTTATCATCATCCATTTTATTAATTCTGCTTGTTGATGTTCTATTTTAATTTCTTCTAAAGGTGGATGTACAGATGTAATAGTTTTATTTGTTGATGTTTGCCAATTTTTTATTGTATTAGTAGTTACAAAAATAGTTTTCTTTTCACTTAAGTTTTGATAATATTTTTGATTTTCTAACCAATTAAAGAAATAAATATTTTGTTTTAATTTTTCTTGTGTATTGTACCATTCAGATCTAAGGGTATTTTGTTCTTTTGGTTTAAATGTTGTAAAGAATATTTGTCGTTTTTCTTTATTATAATTTTGTAGGAATTCTTGTTTTAATAATTCTTTGTTAATTTCAAAGGATTTTGTTATTGTGTTAATTTGACTATAATTTCCTAATACTTCTGATTGTGTTGGTGAACTAGGTGGACTTGATGTATTTTCGTATGTAGGTTTTGGTACAGGAGGGGAATAATTTACTCCTACTAATTTACTTGTTGAAGTTGCTGATGAAGGCCTAGGTGTAGTAATTTCTTCAATCATAGGGTTGTGATGATTTTTGTTAGTAATGATAGGTTGATTTTGTTCTAAGGGAGTTTCTCTAAATTTTAATCTTACTGTACCATCTGGTTCTTGTATTATTTGTTGTATCTCAGATTCATTTTGATCATATAAAGGTTTTGGAGGGAATAATTTTTCTAATTTCCAATCTGTTTGTTTAATAATTTCATCACAAGCTAATCTTTTTGGTGTAAAAGTTTTATGTTTTGTTCTATCGACTTCCATAATAACCGTGTCCTAGTGGGGACATCCTAATGGCTCTTGGACTAATTGTGGTATTCATAACTTTGTAATAAATCCTATATATTAATGCTACTGGTTGGGCTTTATCTTGATAAGAAAGATTAGAAGCTTTTAAATTAATAGTTAATGCAGACAGTGTTGTTAGATCATATAATCCTACTATAAAGTTTGGATAACAATCAAAATATATTGGACCACTTTCTAAATTAGAATTTAATACTGCTAATAAAGAGTTATTGAAGTTTAAATTTCTTGCATCTCTTAACATTACTAATATTGGAATGTTTTTTCCTAATCTAAATAATGGTTTTACTGCTACTTGTACTAATCCTATGTGTAAAAATTTATAGGTGTTTTGTCTGTGTTTGTGTATTGCTTCTTCAGAAAGAAGTTGAATTTCTTCAACCATTTCTTCTGTTATCATTATTGTGTCTTCTGTTGTTTTAATAGAGTATTCTGACATAAATTCAAAACTATCTATTTGATATATTATGTCTTTTTTAATTGGTGGTATGTTCCAGTTACGTAAGTGTTGATCGATTTTTGCCATATTGATTTCTTGAGTGTTAATAGATTTCATTAATTCTTGATTATTGTTTGTACTTTGTTGTTGATTATTAATTCTAATAGCGTTACTGTTACTACTATTAGCTCGCCTACTGCTACTTCTTAATCTTCTTAAGAAATTGGACATTTCTAAAACAATTCTAACCTAAAAGTTCTAGTTTTTCTCTTAGATCACGAGACCACCAAGGTACGGGACCACCTTCGGGACCACCCAAGATGGCTGACCAACGGTTACAGGTTGACCAACGCACTTTCCAAGCTGACCAAGTGCAACCTAGAATCAATTCTAGAGTTCTTCTAGATTAAAACTTTCTAGATTTATCTAACCCTTAATTCAATCAAGAAATGAACAGTGCTACGGATGAAAATTAATCTACAGTAAACTGCTACAGTGTGTGAACAGTAACAGTAAACAGTGATGAATAGTAATGAACTTACTGTAACTATGGTGATGGGTGTTAATTTGTGCAGTTTTTAATTCTTAATCACTTACTTCTAATGACACTACTTGGCTCTGATTCCATATATAACAGAATCGTTAAAATCTTGAGAGGGGTGTAATGAAAAATCAAGTAAATGAATGAAATATAAGTCAAGTAAAGTATTGGAAAAATTAAAAGAAAAACATATTGTAGAATTAAGTCAATGTAAAAAGAAATCAAATAGTGTAATGAATGTGAAAAGAAAAGAAATGATGAAGAAAACTTACAAGTGATGAAGAAACGTTTTATTGCTTGATGACTTTTACAAAGGACACTATAAATTTTTGCTTTCTAAGTTTTTCGTTCTAAATTTCATCGTGCTTTATACAAAGGAACTAATACATATAAATACTACAAAGGACCAGATTTTAAAAACATTTGAATCCGTCTTCATAATTGCAATACAGGAAAAAGATAAAGTTATTGATAAGGTGATGAGCTGTCTTGGAAACGTGTCTCGAATTATTGAGGACCTGTTCTGAGAATGGCCGACAAAATAATAATGTTGATTAAATGAATTCTTGAAAAGTCTTGATGTTTGTCAGAGGATCTTGAAAATCTTGCATGTTGCAAAGAGACAAGCCTTGATGTTTGTCAGGGTAGCTTGAAAATCTTGCATCTGAAAGTCTTCAATTCTTGCAGAGGATCTTGACAATCTTGCATCTTGAAAAGTGTTTGATAAAGTCTTGGAGATCCACTAAAAATTTTGAATATGTGATAAAGGTGATGCTAAGACATTGTCCCTTAATAATCTTCAAATTGAGAATCACCCGAAAGAAAATTATCCGAATCACTGTCTTTAGAGTTTTGGGAATTGTCTGGAACATGAGAATTGAATAAATCATTTTCACCCTCATAATCTTCAGCTTCAACTAAGTCAGCAGCCTCTTCAGCTATGACTAATTGCTGAATATAATTATTGTTTCCAGATGTTGATGCTGAAGATTTATTGTTAAAAAGAGTAGAAGCCCAATTACTAAATGGTTCTTGTGGATTTTCTTCCTTATATTTCATGAGGACGTTTTTGGTATGGATTTTGGTTTCAAGAATAATTTTGTTAATAGCTTTTGAAGAAAGGGGTAAAGCTTCGACTAATTAAATTGGTGTTGGAATTAAGATGTTTATTTAATTCCAAAAAATCATTAATATGGGTTTCAAAAAGAATTCTTTGCCAAATATCATTTGAAAGAATATTTTTTTGAAATTTTCTATGACTATTTTTCTTTTGGGAAAGATGACGATTTTGGACAATAGTAAAAAGATTTTTTGATTTTTGAAAATTGGTTAGTAATTTTTCTTCATGAGAATTATTGTTTTTGATGGGAGTGCCCATCTTTCACTTAATCACACTCTTTCTTTGTCACTCTCACTCAATCACTCTCTTTCTCTATCACTCAACTTATTTCTTTCCCTGTAAGAATTCACGGGAAAGAAAATCAGGTAATGAATTATTATGTCATTTGATATGTTCAATTTCAAAGTCAAAACAAGAAAGTATTGCTTGCCATCTGGTGAAAATTGTTTTGAAACTAAATTTTTTACATCTTTTTCAAAAATAAATTTTGAGGCGAGAAGAATTGTTCAGAATAAAAATCTTTATTGATCAAATCATCTTGAAATTTTGTAATGCATAAAAAATTGATTAAACTTTCTTTTGATGGTGAATAATTTTTTTGAGCACGAGCCAGACTCTAGAATGGAACCTTACTAGACTCTTTATTATCTAATTTTGTTTAATATCCTTTTGAAAATTTTGATTTAGTTCTTCTATAGGGTCAGATTCAGTAAGAACATTAATGTTTGATTTAGAGGATGTAATTCACTAAGTTTTTTAAATAGTTTCTAAATAGTGTTGTGATTATTAAATTTAACAATTTCTTTTGGAATGTCAAAGGGTTCAAAAATGATTTTACATATTTTGTGAATAAAGGGGTGGTTGAATTAGGTGGTAAGTTGATGTTGAATCCATCCTATTTCTACTATCTCCTCTGGGGACTTTTGAAATTTTTGTAATTATGTGGGTAGTATTATCTTCTATCCTATTCATTTGTTGACTAATGGTGTGGAGAATTTGATTAGAGTAATTGTTTTGATGTTGAATATTTTTAATGTCTCTTAAAGTTGGTTGCTTTTGATCATCATCAATTCTATTAATTTTCTTAAATGGTGATGCTATTATTTCTGCTTGTTGATGTTCTATTTTAATTTCTTCTAAAGGTGGATGGACAGATGTAATAGTTTTATTTGTTGTTGTTTGCCAATTTTTTGTTGCATTAGTGGTAACGAAAATAGTTTTCTTTTCACTTAAATCTTGATAACATTTTCTATTTTCTAACCAATTAAAGAAATAAATATTTTGTTTTAATTTTTCTTGTGTATTGTACCATTCAGATCTAAGGGTATTTTGTTCGTCTGGACTAAATTTTGTAAAGAATATTTGTCGTTTTTCTTTATTATAATCTTGTAAGAATTCTTGTCTTAATAATTCTTTGTTTATTTCAAAAGGTTTTGTTATTGTGTTGATTTGATTATAGTTTCCTAATACTTCTGATTGTGTTGGTGAACTAGGTGGACTTGATGTGTTTTCGTATGCAGGTTTTGGTACAGGAGGGGAATAATTTACTCCTACTAATTTACTTGTTGAAGTTGTTGACGAAAGGCTAGGTGTTGTAATTTCTTCAATCCTAGGGTTCTGATGAGTTTTGTTAGTTATTATGGGTTGATTTTGTTCTGAGGATGATTCTCTAAATTTTAATTTTATTGTACCGTCTGGTTCTTGTATTATTTGTTGTATTTCAGAATCATTTTGATCATGTAAAGATTTTGGAGGGCATAATTTTTCTAATTTCCAATCTATTTGTTTAATAATTTCATCCCAAGTTAATCTTTTTGGTGTAAAAGTTTTATGTTTGTTTTTATCGGCTTCCATAATAACTGTGTGTCCTGGTGGGGACATCCTAATGGCTCTTGGACTAATTGTGGTATTCATAACTTTGTAATAAATCCTATATATTAATGCTACTAATTGGGCTTTATCTTGATAAGTAAGATTAGAAGCTTTTAAATTAATAGTTAATGCAGACAGTATTGTTAGATCATATAATCCTACTGTAAAGTTTGGATAACAATCAAAATATACTGGACCACTTTCTAAATTAGAATTTAATACTGCTAATAAAGAGTTATTGAAGTTTAAATTTCTTGCGTCTCTTAATATTACTAATATTGGAATGTTTTGTCCTAATCTAAATAATGGTTTTACTGCTACTTGTACTAATCCTGTGTGTAAAAATTTATAATTTTTTTGTCTGTGTTTATGTATTGCTTCTTCAGAAAGAAGTTGAATTTCTTCAACCCATTCTTTGGTTATCATTATTGTGTCTTCTGTTGTTTTAATAGAGTAATCTAACATAAATTCAAAACTACCTATTTGATATATTGTGTCTTTTTTAACTGGTGGCATGCTCCAGTTATGCAAGTGTTGATTGATTTTTGCCATATTAATTTCTTGAGTGTTAATAGATTTCATTAATTCTTGATTATTGTTTGTATTTTGTTGTTGATTATTAATTTTAATAGCGTTATTGCTACTACTATCGTCATGCCTACTACTACTTCCTAATTTCCTTAAGAAATTAGACATCTCTAAAATAATTCTAACCTAAAAGTTACAGTTTTTCTCCTAGATTACGGGACCACCAAGGTACAGGACCACCTCCTGGACCACCTAACACGACTGACCAATGGTTACAAGCTGACCAACACAACCTCCAAGCTGACCAAGTGCAACCAAGAATAATTCTAGAGTTCTTCCAGATTTATCTAACCCTTAATTCAATCAAGGAATGAACAGGGCTATGGATGAATAGCAAACTACTATAGTGTGAACAGTAACAGTGGACAGTGATTAACAGTAATTGCGAACAGTAATTTTGCTACAGTACTATGGTGATGAATGTTAATTTGTGCAGTTTTTAATTGCTAATCCCTTACTTTTAATGACACTACTTGGCTCTGATACCATAAATTGCAGGATCGGTAAAGTTAAAAGGGATGTAATAAAATGGATGTAATAAAAATCAAGTAATAAAAATTAAGTATTGGAAAAGACTTGACAATGAATAGTAATAAAAGACTTGGAAATGAAAGACTTTGAATAATTTAGAAGACAAATAAAGTAATGAGTGATGACTTACAAGAAGAAATTTGATGAAGAAACTTTTTATTGCTTGATAACTTTTTCAAAGGACTATAAATTTTTGCTAAGTTTTTTTTCGTTGTGTGTTTCATTCTGCCCCTTACAAAAGAATTGATACATACATATATATATACACACTACTACAAAGGATCGGATTTCAAAAAACATTTGAATTCGACTTCATAATTACAATACAGGAAAAAGATAAGGTTATTGATAAGGTGATGAGCTGTCTTGAAAATGTATCTTGAATTATTAAAGACCTGCTCTGAAATTGGCCAGCACAAAAATAACGTTCATTAAAGGATATCTTGAAGAGTCTAAAGCAAATCTTGAAAATCTTGCTTCATTAAAAGAGTAGTCTTGAAAGTCTTCAACTCTTGCATCTTGAAAACTGTCAATGCTGCAGAAGCCACGTGATAAAAGAAAGCTTGAAAATCTTCACAGGACAATCTTGAAAAGTGTGTTGATAAGAATCTTGAAAGATAAGGATCTCTCAAAAAGTGTGTTGATAAGAATCTTGAAAGATAAGGATCTCTCAAAAAGTCTTTGGTATCCACCAAAAATTTTGAATATGAGATAAAGGTGATGTTGAGTCATTGTCCTTTGAAATAATAATTTATTTGGTTTTGAAACATTACAAAATAGTCATCCTCATCTTGATCACTCGGTGATTTGGTGTTGTCCGAATTTGCCTTTTGAGAAGAGGAAGATCCAATGGCCATAATAATTTTGTCCATATCTTTGAGAGGTTTGGCATTGAGCCAACTCAGCCAGAAGTTTTGATTTTTGTGTTAAAAATGTTGATTGTTGTTGAGGCTGACATAACTGAGGGTGTTGAGAAATCCATATCTGCACAGCTGGTGGGCTAAAATTTTGGATGGAGAAACTAGGCCATCATTTAAGAAGGAATTTTCTTTGTAATTCTTTGAATTTTGGAGGATGAGGTGTAGTGATATGAAATTGCCAACTCATTATCCAGGCAATTAAGAAATTGTTGGAAAATCCTAGCAAAGGATCTTCACTATTGTTTCAATTTTTTGCAAACAATTGATATCCTTCCCAAACTGAAGGTGGGAGAATTTTTTCATTTAAACCGAAAAAATTGAACCATTGTTGAAACCATTTTGGAAAATTTTTTGGACAAATTTTGTCAAATATAAAAAACCAAGAATGTGTTGTATGTGTTAAACAGAAAGCATAAAACCAGAGTTTTTGATAATCTTTATATGAAAATTCTTGAGGAATAAAGTTTTGAGAAAATGGGCATTTTTGATCAATTCCAATACGCCAATCTTGAGGTCTCAAGACTTTTTTGATTTTGCATTTTGGAAAAGCAATTCTATTTGGATCATTTCTATCGTGATTATGGGTAATTTTTATGGAATCAGTATCAACTAAAATAAATTCATAGAATGTTTTTGTTTTTAATAAATCATCAGGAATAAAATAAAAATCTGGAGGGAAAATTTTTGATAAGGTTTCTTGCATAGTTTGTCCCCAATGTTCGGGTTCAATAATGCAAATTGATTGGGTTATTTTTTTCTCAATGTATTGAAAAGTGGGATTAATGTTAATAGGTTTTGATGGAGAAGGTGAAAAAGATGTTGGTATTGTAAGGGCTTGTTGGTAATTTTTTGGTGGTGATGAAGAAACATATTCTTCATCTAGAAGAGTGAACCGATTTGGTTGGGTGATAATGGTTTTCTATTTATTCGGTTTTCAAGATTTTGATTGTGAAGGTTTTGTTTGTAGGGTAACAGGTTGTTGAGGTGGTAGCATCGCATACGATGCTTTTGATTTTGGATTATTTTGGGGTTTGATGGGAGTGCCCATCTTTTCCTCACTTTCTCTTAAAAAAGTCTTGTCCTGAATGTTATTATGATAGAGACTATTAGAGCAAAAAACTTTTGACTCTTGTATTTCATTGAAAATATGTTTTTGAAATTTTGACTCTTGCATTTTATTGAAAACATAATGTTGAAGCTTTTTAAATCTTAATGCAAAAAGTTGAAAACAAGTTTTTGTAATGCAAGCATCCAAAATTTTGTTGGAGTCAAGCTATTCTTTTGTAGGGACAATTTCTAGACTCTCTAATTTAGTAATAATATTTATCTTAGATATTAAAATATTTTTTAAATTACTAATATCTTTTATTAATGGAGGATTGACAAATTCAAATGTGACATCTTGTCCTAAAATATTTGTTGTAATTCCTTTATCGTTTACTGTAAAAGGGTAAATTTGAGTAATAAAAGGGGTACCTAATATCACATCTTTTGCTAGAGTAAAGGTATTTTTAATACAAAAATTTTGTATACATACATGAGTATTAGATAATTTATAATTAATGTTTAATTGTTGACCGTTAGCTCCATATAATCTTTCTTTTGTTTTTTCATAATATTTTGTCGGAATTAATCATTCTCTTATACAATTTTGATATGCTCCAGTGTCTACTAAGGCTTGTGTAATAATATCTAATTCATGATTAATATTGATCCTAATGTAAACATGCCATTTTTGAAATTGAATTCTAGAGATTTCATTAATGAATGATTTTTCGGTTTCTTCAATAATTTTTAATTCTGATTTTGAGGTTGATGGTTGTCCTATAGCTTCTTTAGAGGCTTTTAAACATAATAAATCTGTTTTAATATCAAAACTATCTTTTTGTAATTCTTTAACTTGATTTTTCAAAATATTGATTTCTTCTTACAAATCATTTAGAGTAACTTTTGTGGGTTTGTCAAATCTTTTTAATATGTCTTTTAAATTATAAGAATCTACATCTTTTTGTTTTTCTTCAAATAAAATTAATTCTTTAAGTTTTAATAAATATTCTCTTTTAATATCTTCATCCTGAATTTTGTTAATAATATGTAATAAAAATTCTTTTGATTTAGTGATGACATTTATTGACTTAGGTCTAGATGTTGATATCATATTTATTGATTTCATTTCACAATAGCAAGGCCCCATGCAATCTCAATTATCAAAGTCTTGTGAAGACTCACTCATTGATCCAGTAGAATTTTCTTGAATTTGATAAATCATATCTTCATTATCTGTATTATAAGTAGATTCTTCTTCAGAATCTGTTTGAATAATTTTTAATAACAGTAAACTGCTAGGGTTTAAAAACATGTTACAAATCACATTTCATTCCAAATGTACAATTTGACCCTCATTTAAACATATTTGTTAACACACCACTTATCTTTTACATCTGGGGATACTTTCCCCCTTTTTTTTCCTTTCTATTTCATATGTCTTTCGTCATTTTATCCCATGGCTATATAAACATCAATGCATACACCTACAAATAAGTATGTAAACATAGTAGTCACACATTACATGTCATGATATAACATCTAAATATCATCTAACATGAATATAAATCATCTCATGATGTAAATAACATCATAACTCATGTAGTGCAACTAAATGCATATGAAGCATTTAACGTGTAGCCGATCGGACTTTTTTTAGCATCTTAAGCACTTCATATCATCTAGCCTCAAATTCATCTAGAGCTCATATCAATGGGAGGCTTGCTTACGCGTTATTTAACATCTAAAGCATATATTCATCTTTCCTCAACCGGTATACGAGGATATGCTTACGCATTTCCCATCATGTCTATATATATCTCTAACATCTTATGGCATGTAAATACGTATTTTGGTGAGCTTAATACTTTTAATTCATCTATAGATAATCAATCCATTTACATTACTTCTTGCTCACATACATCATCTTAAAACATGTATTACATTGCATCTTCATGCCATTTCATAACATTTCATAACATTAATCATGCATTGACATCATGACCATGTATATCTTTCAAAGATCATCTAACTAATGGGTAAACATTAGTACATGGCATAATTACAATAATTCATAATCATAAGAATTGATCATGATAAATTTTAAACTTTAATAACCAGAAGTTTATACTTCAGGCCATTTTCCATCCATTTCTAAAACTAATTGGCTCTTGGCATAAACATAAAAGTTGTAGGGCTATGTCTTAAATTTCTAGTTCTTTAAGAATCATCTCATTTTGATTTTTATAACTCAAGTTATGGTCGAAATACTGAAGCATGTTTAGCATAACCCCTAAGCTTACCAAATCCGAATTTTTCATATTAACTATGTCACATAAATTCCTATTGACAATTAACCAATAGGTCAACTTATGGATCAAATAAACCTCCCCTTAATAGTCTTTAACATCTTAAAGTAAGTGTAAAATCTCATTCCCATAATCATCCATTATTGTTATAACATTCTAAGCTAATGCAAACAACACCTCAACACTTCTAATAGCAACCATTCAACACCATGTGGCCTCCAATGCTACAAGTTGTGCCACAATCAGCATCTACACTTCATTTTCTTCAATCAAACATAACAACTCATAAAACATAAATAGCAATAACTTCATGTATAATGAATTCAAGGCAATAAGTAGAATAAATGAGTTCAAATACACTTGCCATCAACTAATTCTATGCCTTAAAGCCTTAATTTAAGGTTTCATAAAAATCTACAAACCCTAGCATAATCCCTAAAGTCATGGGAGCTTCTTCCTTGCCCTTTTAAAGAATTCCTCCAACAAATCCTACTGTAAAGTTATTAAAAACAATTCATTAAGTAATAAACAGTAAATAGCTATAGCGTGAATAGTAATTATGAACAGTAATTTTGCTACAGTAACTACGTTTTATGGGTGTTGTTTTGTGAAGTTTTTAATTTCTAATCACTACTTCTATTGACACTACTTGGCTCTGATACCATATATTACAGGATCGTTAAAGTTAAAAGGGATGTAATAAAATGGATGTAATATAAATCAAGTATTGGAAAAGACTTGACAATGAATAGTAATAAAAGACTTGGAAATGAAAGACTTTGAATAATTTAGAAGACAAATAAAGTAATGAGTGATGACTTACAGGAAGAAATTTGATGAAGAAAATTTTTATTACTTGATAATTTTTACAAAGGACTATAAATTTTTGCTAAGTTTTTTTTGTTGTGTGTTTCATTCTGCCCCTTACAAAAGAACTGATACAAATATATATACTACAAAGGATCGGATTTCAAAAATATTTGAATCCAACTTCATAAGTACAATACAGGAAAAAGATAAAGTTATTGATAAGGTGATGAGCTGGCTTGAAAACATGTCTTGAATTATTGAGGACCTGTTCTGACATTGGTTGGTAAAATGATAATGTTCATTAAATGAATTCTTGAAAAGTCTTGATGGATGTCAGGGGATCTTGAAAATTTTCCATTTTGAAGAGTGATAACGTGAAGGTCTTCAAAGTTGCCTTTTCTTGAAATTCTCTAAAGTTGCAGGGAATCTTGACAGGTTTGCACTCTACACATGACAAGTGATAAAGAGAATCTGGGAAAATCTTCTTGTTGATAAGGATCTTGAAATGTGTGTTGAAAAGTCTTGACATCTAAAAGTCTTGACATTTACCAAACGCTTTGAATTGAATATGGGATAAAGATGATGTTGAGTCATTGTCCCTTAATAATCTTCAAATTGAGAATCACACGAAAGAAAATTATCTGAATCACTGTCTTCAAAGTTTTGGGTATTGTCTGGAACTTGAGAATTTAATAAATCATTTTCACCCTCATAATCTTCAGATTCAACTAAGTCAGCAGCCTCTTCAGCTACGACTAATTGCTGAATATAATTATTGTTTCCAGATGTTGATGCTAAAGGTTTATTGAAAAGAGTAGAAGCCCAATTACTAAATGGTTCTTGTGGATTTTCTTCCTTATATTTCATGAGGACGTTTTTGGTATGGATTTTGGTTTCAAGAATAATTTTATTAATAGCTTTTGAAGAAAGGGGTAAGGCTTCAGCTAATTGAATTGGTGTTGAATTTTTAAGATATTTAGTTAATTCCAAAAAAATCATCAATATGGGTTTCAAAAAGAATTCTTTCCCAAATATCATTTAAAAGAATATTTTTTGAAATTTTCTGTGATTATTTTTATTTTGGGAAAGATGACGATTTTGGACAATAGTAAAAAGATTTTTTGATTTTTGAAAATTGGTTAATATTTTTTCTTCATGAGAATTATTGTTTTTGATGGGAGTGTCCATCTTTCACTCAATCACTCTCTTTCTTTGTCACTCAACTTTTTCTTTCCCTATAAGAATTCACAGGAAATAAAATCAAGTAATGAATTATTATGTCCTTTGATATGTTCAATTTCAAAGTCAAAACAAGAAAGTATTGCTTGCCATCTGGTGAAAATCTGTTTTGAAACTAAATTTTTTACATTTTTTTCAAAAATAAATTTTGATGCAGAAGAATCTGTTCAAATTAAAAAATAAAAATTATTGATTAAATCATCTTGAAATTTTGTAATGCATAAAACAATTGATAAAACTTCTTTTTTGATGGTTGAATAATTTTTTTGAGCACCGAGCCAGACTCCAGAATGGAACCTAACTAGACTCTCTTTATTATCTAATTTTTGTTTTAATATCCCACCATAACCTATATCAGAGGCATCAGTTTCTATAATAGGATAGGCTGATGGATCCAATATACTAAGGCAAGGAGGGAATTTAATTTTGGATTTAATTTCTCTAACTATTTGGGTATGAGACTCAGACCATGCAGGAGGATTTTTTCTAAGTCTGTGGTATAACAGTTCACATAGTTTTCTAAGGTCTTGGAAAAAATCTGCTACATAATTTAGACATCCTAAAAATCTTTGTAATGGTGTTTTGTCTCTTAATTCATCAGGAAAATTATTTGCAAATTCCATTGACCTATCAATTGGTTCAATAGTTCCTTTATAAATTTCACAACGTAAAAGTCTGATTTTTGTTTGAAATGATTTCATTTTTGTGGCTAAAACAACTAATCCATTTCTTTTAATAATTTCTTCAAATATTTTTAAATGTTTTAAATGTTGATCTATTGATTCTTAATAAACTAAGACATCATCAATATATACTATTGTAAAGTGTATATAGGGATTAAAGATATCATTCATAATGTTTTGAAATTATGAAGGTGCATTTTTTAATCCAAAAGGCATAACATTCCATTCATATTGACCAAAAGGAACATTAAATGCCATTTTGTATCTATCTAATTCATCTATTTGAACTTGCTGAAATACTGATTTCATATCAAATTTTGAAAATATTATTGCATTATATAATCTGTTAATTAAATCTTTTTTGTTGGGAATTGGATATCTAATCCATTGTAATATTTTATTTAATGGTTTATAATTGATTACTAATCTTGGAACTCCTCGTTCCTTTTCTGCTGCATTATTGACATAAAAGGCAGAATAGCTCCATGGAGATTTGCTGGGTCTAATTAGTTTTTTATCTTGTAAATCTTTGATTTCTTTATGGAAGTGTTCAAGTAAGTCCTTATTCATTTGTATGGGTCTAGCTTTTGTTGGTATATTTTTCTCATCAAAGTTCTTAATATAGGGAAAACAAACTACGTGTTGTTTTCTATCCCAAAAGGCATTTGGAATTGTTGAGCATATATCCTGTGAAAATCATTTTTCTAAATTTTTAATAATTTCTCGAATTTTAGGAGTTTCTAATTGTTGTTTTATCCTTTCGTGTTTTAATTCTTCTTTTAAGAAATTAATTTGTCTTTTCTTATTACACTACAACAAAATACAAATATAGCTACGAACATTAGCTACGAAAAGAAAAACTGTAGCAAATACATATTTACAGCTAGAAAAGTCAATATTTGTAGCTAATTGAAATAATTTTAGTGATAAGAATTTCTCCCTCGAAGCTAATATTCATCTATTGCTTTAACTTATTAAAATTGTGGCAATAACTATTCATTTAACTACAATGTATTAGCTATGGTAAAACATTGTAGCTAATTAATGTATTTAGCTATAAATATTTCATTTACATGGCATATAGTATCATTATTTGCTATGAGTTTTGACTATATAGCTATTATTTGTGCATTAGCTATAAAATATTGAGATTTGTAGCTAATTAATATATTTAGCTATAAACATTTTATGTACGTAGCATATAGTATCATTATTAGCTACGACTTTAATTATATAGCTATTATTTTTACTTTAGCTATAAAATATTAAAATTTGTAGCTCATTAAGGTATCTAGCTATACAAATTTTATTTTCATGGTAGTGACAATATTTTAGTATCATTGTTAGCTACTAGTTTCAATATATAGCTAATATGTGTGTATTAGCTATAAATTATTTGAATTTGTAACAAATAAAGAATGTGAAAATTAATTTGCGACAATCCTTATAGTATGCAGCTATAGATATTATAATTTATCTTGTAAGTAATTATATTTTTATTACTTATGAATTAAATAGTTATAGTCAAATATAGTGTTAATCACGCCACTAAGGTCAATAGTAAATGGAACCTTAAATCAATAGCTAACTTAAAAGAACTCTTCAGCGAGCTAAAAGTGTGAGCTTTTGTAAAATAAAAATTGTATTTTAAAGGATGTCTAAGGTTTTTGTCTTTTCTATGATGATTTAAAACTAACACTTTATAAAATGTAAGTGATTTTAGGTATGAGATATGAGATATTATAAAAATTGATAATGTTACATATTTTTATATATGAACTTGTATGTATGTTTTAGATGACGATGGATGACAGTGGTTATAAAACTATTTAAATTATTTTAACGTTTAATTAAAAGAATTTTGGTTGTATGGAAGATAAGTTTTATTAAAACTTGGTTGTATATTAAAATAACCAAAACCCACCATTAATATATTTATCAAAACCTATCTCACTTCACAAAGTATTAATATGAAAACAAATTAATTGAATTGTATAACCATAAAACTTATAAATTGAAACATAATTTTAAAATAAAGGGATTGAACTCAAGTCGTACAATCATTTAAACAATAAAAACTGTATCAAAATCTCGAACTGTCAACAAATATAATATGAAAGATTAAAAAAAATGAAACAAACAATCTAATAATCTATAGCAAATCTTCATCATCAATGTCACGATCATCAATGTCTTCAGCATCTCTCTCTTCATCAACACTATGATTATCATCAACAATTGCACTACTAGAAGCAGATATCTCATGTCTCTTCCAATTGATTAAGTCGCCATCATCTTCAATAATTTTGTAATTTGATAATCTATTTCGAGCTGTCTTGTTGGAACTTCTCTCAATAGATGATTTTTCACCACATGTAGGTCATAAAGCTATCCGGACGACCTTTTAAAACAACAAGCAATTAGAATTGGAACTATCATTAACATAGAATATTTGTTGTGCTTGAGATGCAAGCACAAATGGTTCATCTGTATATATTTTGAGCTGTATAACACTAATAAAACCATACTTATATTCTTCACACCTCTTCCAATCACATGAACATCCCACCATCACATTTAAATAACACAATCCGTTTTTCATTCAAATATTGAAGTTCAATTTTTCATTAAGAACTCCATATAATCTATATTTTTATCCTCCACCATTCCTTTTACCAAACACCACTATTTTGCTTTACCCTTTTTCCTTCAAGTTGCTTAGTGTGAAACCTAAAACCTTTATTATATAGCCTGAAAACCTTTGTATACCATAAAAAGGACCACGAACAAAGATAATAGATCTTCATTTACACATGTACTCTCTTCTTTATACAATTGTACAACCTATTAAAAGAAACAAGAAGAAATAGTAGAATTAAATGTCAAAATGCGTATAATAAATTTCACAAGGGAACCTTACTCGATGAGAAACCATTCATGAAAATCCTCTTGACACATGCCTTGCTCATGTTCACTGCACAATTTGAAAAAATAAAGTAAAACTAACAATGAAAAACAGTACATTAAAAAAAGAAAAAAAAAACTACAACAAATAAAAAAATGAAAAAGGAAACTTCATACCATAAAAAGGTTGCGCTTCTTCACAATTTTTCAACACATAAAGATGGGCTTGTTTCCATTTATATTTCAATCGACCACACTTATCCCTTGTTAAAGGATATCCACACTGATGAAATATAATAAACCCTTTGCCTGAATCAACATTACTACTTTCAAAATTTCTTCCCAACTTATCAAGCTTGTTTCAATACAATTTAAATATCCTAGCAAAATATTAGACTTTCTTCCACATGTACCCTCTTGCAATAGAACCTTCTGGTCGACTTTTATTACGAACATACGCGCTTCAATTTTCCTAAGAACCTATACAAATGTTTCTTCAGCAATTATAACTTATTATAACCACACACATATAACATAAAATAGATATATGAAATAATGAAAAAAAAATATTACCTCTCAATAGATACATCCATCGATATTGTACAGGTCCTGCAATTTTTGCTTCAGTTGCAAGGTGAACAGTTAGTGCACCATAACACAAAAATGCTGGTGGAAAGATTCTTTCTAATTTGCACAAAGGTTATTACAATTTGAGATTCAAGGCACTCCATGCTTCTTTTTTTCAACACTTTTGAGCATAACTCTCTAAAAAAAAAATGCTCAACTCAGTTTAGCATCATACACATTATTAGGTACAATTCCACGCATTGCCATAGAGGAAGTTTTCTAAAAGAATATGGAATCATGGCTCTTGAGACCTTTATCTTGCACTCCTTAACACTTACACATCGTGAGATGTTAGATGAATACCATCAAGAACTTTTACACTTTTTAAAAACTTGCATATTTTAGTCTTTTCCTCTGAAGATAAGTGTAACATGCTACTGAATAAACACCACTTCCCATCCTTTTGAGTTTGATGCAAATCTTCCTTACACCATTTCTCAAATCACGACGAGCATTCAAGTTGTCTTTGGTTTTCCCCTCAATATCTAACATGTACCTATGATATTGTCACATATATTTTTTTCAATGTGCAGACATCCAAATTGTGACGTAATAAGTTCTTTTTTTCCAATATGGCAATTTAAAAAAAAATGTTTTTCTTCCTCCAATTTACTTGTTTGATTTTTATCATTTATCTGCTTCTTTTTTAGCCTTACCAAATGTATAGGTTGAAACATTTGTAATTGGTTCAACACATCCTCTCCCGACGTCTTCTTGGGAGCACCCTTTTCTCCAATTTTCCATCAAAGGAGACTTGTTCTCTCTCCATTTATGATTTATTGGTAAAAATTGATGAGCTCCCTGTAAGAAAACTTACGACCATATTAGGTCGAGTAGATGGGGTCTCCTCTATGCATGAAGGACAAGCCATTGCTCCTTTAGTACTCCACCTTGACAAATTAGCATATGCAGGAAATCATTAATTGTCCAAAAGTGCAGCACGCATGCAAAATTTTCCTTTTTGAAGCACAAAAGTCTCAACTCCATAATGCCATAATTCCTGAACTCCTCTATTAAAGGTTGCAGTACACATCAATGTCATTCCCAGGAGCTTTAGGCCCAGGTATTAACATGATAGCAACAATAGGGTTGCTTCATACACATCCAAGGAGTAAATTATATACATTAACAATTACTGGCCAAGTGCTATATGAAACACTCATATTACCAAAAGGTTGATTCCATCAGATCTAGCCCAAGTCTAACTTACGAGGCCCTCTAGAAATCCTGGTGTAAAATATCAAAAGTTTTTCCATGCATCAGAGTCAGCTGGATGCTTAAATGCCATCTTGGGGACGTTCCTCAATGCCACTCATATCTAAGATGTTTTTGATGACATAAATAGTCTTTGCAATCTTTGTTTTAGTGGAAAATAGTGTAAGACTTTCCTAGGTTCTTTGCCACTCTTTTTAGGATTAATCGCATTCTTCTCAATTGATTTCCATCTAGATTCACCACAAATCAAACAATTTTCATCATTTGCATTGTCCTTCCAGAAAAGACACAAATCATTCTCACAAGCATCTATTTTTTCATGTGAAGACCCAGATCTCTTATAAGGTTTCTTGCGTCACAAAAATATTTTGGTAAATTTTCACCACCGAAGTGCCTTTTTAAGCAACATTATCAGCACTACTTTATCACTTATGCCATAAAGCATTTAATCTGAAATAATTCCACAATGAATGACAACTTTGAGAACTCATCACACCAGGATAAAGTTGTTGTTTGGCATCTTCTAATAGCTTAAGAATTTAAGGGCTTCTTTATTTGGAACCAATGGTGAAGCATCAGTTCACATCATTAGTTGTGAGGCTCGATAGTGTCTTGCACACAAACATCTTGCATATAGCATCCATTAGGTTAGGTCCAGCTGCATCATGAATCATCCCATTATATCATCTTTTCATTTGTTTTTAAGTCATTGGGGACAGTTTCTTTTTAGCGATGAATCCACCATGATATAACCAACGAGTATATCCTTTGACGATTCCATGCATTAACAAGTGACCATGTACTTCATCTTTTGTTTTGTGCTAAACATTGTTACACTTCATACAGGGCATGGGATCACACCACCTAAGTTTGTGTGACTAAAAGCAAAGTCAAAATTCTAAACTCCTGTCCTATACTCAATCCACAACCTATCTATACATTACGTCCATTGTTTGTCATTGCAATCCTTTTTAAGTATTAATTATAATAATTAAAAATAAAAAACTACTTGATCCAAATAAACTAAATGAAAAATAACTAATGTGAAACACAGACATTAATTTAGAAGTCATCCACTCAAATCTACGTTCCACAAAATTTCATTGAAGATTTTTAAACAGATGATGAGCTTGTTATTAAAAGCAATTTCAAAATCATAAAACGAAACAAAGTACATCAATATAAAGATAATACAAAAAGATGCAAAAACTAACCTTTTTTCTTGAAATCAACAATCCAGATAAGTAATAACCTCCGCCCAATTCAATTCAATTTGGCTAATTAGGACAAACAAACGGATTCAAACCCAATCTGATAGTGGCGAGAACCCAATCTGATAGTGGCGACTGTGAGTGAAAACAGTGAATAATTTATGAGCTTGACCTAATCTTTGATTTGATCCTGAGCTACCATAACAAAGGTGACAATTTCATACTAAACATCTAATATAAACCATCCAATCAAAATTAAATACTGACAGTATTTATTGACTTCACATTACATCTTGAAAATTAAAATTTCAACTAGCATTGCCGACACAGCAACTATGGAAAGACTCAAAAACTAAAATAGCAAGCAAGATCGAAAATGTCAAACAAAAAAAAAAATATATATATATATAATAATTGCAAACTCTATGACACTATTTATCACTACAAGTAATATTTGTCACAATTGATTTACATTTAAAGACCAAATGATAGCTTTATAGTGAAAAAATCATATATTATGACAAAATTGATTTGTCAAAATTGTGAATGGTGACTAAATTATTTGGTCATATTTTAATAGTGACAAAAATTATTTGTCATTGACTTTATTGTGACAACATTTATTTTGTCACATGTTTGTTTATATGACAATATTTTTTTGTCAAAAATTGTATAGTGATAGAAATAATTTTTTAAAATATTTAATACA
Organism: Pistacia vera; assembly: GCF_008641045.1. NCBI lineage: Eukaryota > Viridiplantae > Streptophyta > Magnoliopsida > Sapindales > Anacardiaceae > Pistacia > Pistacia vera. The sequence goes on from NW_022196165.1 coordinate 487,605, forward strand.
TGACAAAAATTTTTAATACAAATATTTTTACATGACAAATTTTTTATTGTCAATAATATAGGTGTGACAAATATTTTTTGTCATCTCATAATGATGATTTCTAAAGGCAGCTGATATTTACGAGAGTTCCAAACGAACTTTATCTTCATCCCCACATTTTCCTCTTCTTGGCCTTCTCTTCCTCTTCTTCATTTGGTTCTAAGTAAGGAATGACAATAGTGTTACGCTGGTATCTTAATCTTCTCCTACACAAATGAGAGAACAACATTAATGAGGGCAGGATTCATAATTTAATTTAAGTCAACTAATTTTATGATCAAGGCAGAGTCCAGCAACTAATTTGATCAGAACATACTAAAGTATCTTCATATAAATCATGAACTTTTATTTCTAGATATGCAGCTTTTGATAATTCATGAACTTGTGTTTCTAGATATGCAGCTTTTGAGTTAAGTTGAAGCCAGTTTGATGCTCACCTTCAGATAACATATGTTACCAATATATACTGATTCCTAACACGACATTCACCAAATTCAAAGGCATAGAGGACTAATATAACAAAAAGTCTTGCTTCCCAAAAAGATCATATGCTAAATCACCACTACATCTATCATTAATCGGGAATACCATTTAATTGTAAACAGAAAGCAGTAAAAATGATAACAGGTTTACAATATATGTAGTTTTGGAGAGATTAATGCTAAACAAAGAACTTACCGAGGTCGATCTTATCATCAACAGGAACCTTCTCCATCACTACCAATGCACTCAACCACCACAACTCCTCCAAAAATTGTATGTTTGAAGTTTAATGATTTGCAGATTTATACAAAATGAAAAACTGGGAACCATTTTGTGTGGACCCTGTTTGCCATACTAACAACACCCCTTCCAGAGTGAAGCAACTTGGAGTTCACTTCTCTATGAAGGGATTTCCCCATATAATTCACCTCCTTTTCCAGTACCAGTAGGATCACCACCTTGAATCATAAAATAGAGGTACATAGCTATGTATTTCATCTCTCATATCTAGTTCCTTTTAACCAAGTTAGACATAGGCAAGAGGCTTAATCCCCGAAGACTCAACTCCTCAAGTCTCAAGGATTACAAAGCTTTTTTGTAGGTCTTACACCTAAATTTCTAACAATGAGTAGTTCGAGATTCCATATCCTAATGGGAAATAATTCATTGGCAGACTTTTGGCTGATTTGTTTATATCATAGACAATAAGGGCGCAGAAGCTCCTTTGTAGTACATTGTGCCAAGCTATGGTACCTCTCTTGATCTGTTGTATCCCAAATCTCAAACTTTACCATGGCATCATTTACAGCAAATGTTCGTGAGAAAAGGCAGCGCCTATAGTCGATTCCTACAAAAATTATAAAAAAATCATACTCTTGAACCAAAAGGGAAGGTTCACTAGCAACTATAAGTCGTCCAAAATACCTGAAATCACAAATTGCTCTTCAACAAAGCGCAACACAAGACTAGTCTTCCGCTCCACATCTCCAAGCACACCTAAAGCAAAAGCACAACAAACATCAATCAAAACCAATTTCAGAAAAATAAATACAAAGAATACATCAAAACATGGTAAAACATACAATTAAACATCAAAGTTCTAAACAACACTAGCAGCGCAACTAATGAATGAAACACAATCCAAATCAAGACCACATCACAATTTTACATCATAATTCAGCACAAGGACAATACTACTTTTCGAAGCAACCCACATGAATTATTTTGCAAATGAAACAAAGCCAAAATGTAATTTGCCCTAAAATCCATTCATATTAGTAGCCATCATGTTAATCAAACATTTAATTAAACATGAAAACTCATAACAACACCATCACCATAAACAAACTAAAAGATAAATGTAAAATAACTTTATGATTAAATTAATGATAACATAATTGTTATATGAATTTTGCTAAATCAAAATTAAATTTCAAAGCAACATCAGAATTTTCCATCAAAATTAACACAAAACAATCGATACGAATTTACAAAGTAACCCACATCGAACATGCAGAATTTCAATCATAATCTGAAAAATTAAAATAACCCACATCAAAGTTCGCCTAAAAACAAAAAAGTCATCAAAACAAAATGCCAAACAATTGACCCAGACCCATCTAAGACAACCAAATAAAGAAATGAAACAAGTCAAAATTATGAAAAGCTAACCAATCTGGCATTGATGTTTTTGTTTCCGGTTGTGGCCATGCAGACGAGGTCAAAATTGAGCAAAAGGAATAAGAAGAAAATGGGAAAAATTGAGAGGTTGATGTGGAAAAAAGAAAGGTTAAAGGGGAATTGGGAAGCTCCTCAACAAAAACCCTTCTTCCTTCCTCGCTCTGTAAGGTCTGTGTGGGAGTTTTTTTTTTTTTTTTTTTTTTTTTTTTTTTTTTTTTTTTTTTTTTTTGTTTCCACCAGTTTTAAGGGTTTTTAATTAGACTGGTTATAAGGTATTTTTGATTGGTTTTAAAATTTTTATTTCACAATACCCTTCCACTACAAAATTTCCCATTAATCAAAATTAACCATATATCGCGTCTCCAAACATATTAAATAAAAATAATTTTAAGCAATCATAAAAAATATTAAAACTCATTTCTAGATGCTTTCTTGAAGAAGTAGAGCTACAATTTTTCAATCATTCCAGATGTTGCAAAGAATGACAAGAAGAATAAGAACTTTATCACATTTGAAGTTATAAAATTCTAATAAGTAAAAACAATAAAGAACTAACCTTGTAATTGAAAAAATAAACTCCCAAGTACTGGTTGAAGTTGGTATAAAATTTATGGGCATAATGTAAATTTATCATTTTGAAAAGTGTCGAACCGCTTGAAAATAACTCCCAAGCACATATTGGGTGTTTTAAAAACCACAAATAAAACCCCTCAAACAGCTACGATGGTTTACCCTCAAAACCGCTACGGTGGTTTACCCTCCAACCGCTACCATAAAACTTCCAAGCGGACCCTAAGGAATCTAAAGGTACACGAAAGCGATTGCGTTTATTTTATTTTATTTATTTTATGTTTTAAGTTTTTAATTAAAAATGAAATTTTTATTTACAGTAATAATTACTTTTAATTTTTAATTTTTAATTTTTGATTCACTTAAAAAAACACTATTTAAAGGTTATTTTGATTTTTTTTAAATAATTGGTGACAAATAAAATTAGATGTTCTAGGATGTCATTATAATTTTTTGAAAAATATTTATAATTTGGGAAATTGTTGAAAATAAAATTATTCTAGTAAATTTTTTTCTTGCAATAAATAATTTATACATGTTTAGATAAGAAAATAATTTTAAATTTTGGAAATAAAAATTAAATTCTTCACAATTCATATACTTAATGACATAATTATTGAACGTGTCTAATGTGATGAGGTCATTAAACACAATGTATGTGGCTACTAGAGATGAAATATCGAACTCTTATGTTTTTATCAGGCCCATAAGGCCACACATCACCTTTAACTACCAATTTTAATTGTAATGGGCCCAAATAACTACTAAAAATATCATCGTTTGGGATGAGTACTTCTAAATGCAATCCTTGAATTTGAAATCATTTTTAATTAATTTTTGTTACTTAATTCTTGTTCGTAATTATTCTTGTGTTAAATAATTTCTAAAGTAACGCACCCCAATCCCCCACCCCCACCCCCCCCCCCCCCCCCCCCCCCCCCCCGTGGGGCTCTTCTTTTCTGACCTTTTTTTACCAGGCTTAGGCCCATAAAGGCTCACACATCAACTTTAACTGCCAACGTTTAGAAAGACTTGTAATTGACCCAAATAGCATTACTAAAAGATAATCATTTGGAGATGATTACTTCTAATACACTCCTTGAATCAAAATCATCTTTAATTTGATTTTTGTTACTAATTCTTGTTCTTAGGATTATTCTTGTGTTAAATAATTTCCGAAGTAACACCCCCTCCCTTTTCTGATGTTTTTTATTAGGCCCATACTTGACTTTAATTGCCAATGTTTAGAAAGATTTGTAATGGGCCCAAATAGCATTACTAAAAAAATCATCGTTGGGAGATGAGCACTTCTAAATGCACTCCTTCAATCAAAACATCTTTAATTTGATTTCTCTACTTAATTCTTGTTCTTAGTAATTATTCTTGTGTTAAATATTTCCGAAGTAAACTGACCCCCCCCCCCCCCCCCCCTTTTTTCTTTTTTCTAGTGAAATATATGTTAAAATTATTAATTTTTTTTTTAATGACATATATGTTATTGCTTAAAACTTGAGAGGAATGACAAATAGTTGTATGCATATTAATTATGTTTTTTTAGCAAATTTTTGTCACAAAATATCACATTTAATTTGACTCAAATATTTTGTCACTAATACCTTGATATTAACATTTTCAAATGATAATTTTTTTTTTTTTTTGTAATGATAAATAATTCTTTTATAATAAATTAGTTTGTAATTATAGCATGTATTACTAAATATAGTGACTAAAGTTTTTTATGACAAATGTGGCTTGCCACGATAAACAATTTATCTCGGTGCTTAAATTTTGACTCAAACATTTTGTTATTAATACCTCCATTTCAGCATATATTATGACAATTTATTTTTGTAACAATAAATAAATTCTTTTGTGACAAAAAATTGTGTAGTTATAGCATGTATAACTAAATATAGTGACTAAAATGTTTTATGACAAAATATGTTTGTCACAATAAATAATTTACCTAGGTGCCAAAATTTGGCGCCAAAAATTTGTGACGAAATATTATGATAAAATTGTTTTTCTTCAATATATTTCTTATGGATTTCTTTATTGTGATAAAATATTATGACAATATTTTTTTTAGTCACTATATATTCCCTTTGTCATACTTAATGTGATGTTTTTTTATTTTGTCATAATACCTATATTACTTGTGACGAAATAGCTTTTGATAAAATTAATTTTGTCACAATATAATATATTTCTTATAGTACTCCTGTCCATATAATATGGACCGGGGTCCATTTATTACGGACTAGCGTCCCCATTTAAAGGACGGGCATCCATCAGTAAAATGTCATGTTATTTATTCTATTTTACTGATTGACAGATGTCCTTTAAATAGGGACGTCCGTCCGTAGTAAATGGACCTTGTCCATATAATATGGACGAGAGTCTATGTAAGTGAACGGTCGTCCATATGTGATGAACGACCATTCACTAGAAAAAATTTAATAACATAAAACATGTCTGATTTACTGGTGTAAATCATGGAACACGTAGGCCGGTATAAGATTTCGGTGTAAAAATACCAGTGTCCGTAACATTATTGTTTAATTGAGATTATAATCAAGCGGCTGTGTAAAAATTAGGGACGGCAATTCACAGGTTATGGACGGTTGTCTTTAAATATTGGACGGGCGTTCATATTTTAATGGACGCCCATCCATTAACAATTCTTTGTAAAAAATTACTATGTTATAATTTATTATAAAAAAAATTATTCCATTTTTCTGATGATGCCCATCCTTTAAATGGGGACGCTAATCCATAGTAAATGGACCTCGGTCCATATTATATGGACAGGAGTCCATGTAAGTAAATGACTGTCCATATTTGATGAACAACCGTTCACTAGAAAAAAAATTAATAACGTAAAACGTGTCAAATTTACTGGTGTAAATCACGGGACATGTAGGCCGGTATAAGATTTCGGTGTAAAGATACCAGTGTCCGTAACATTATTGTTTGCCGTGCCTTGTTCTTGATTCGCCCATGGTTATGAAAAAAATAAAAAAATTCAAATAAAACCCTAAAAAAAAAAAGCGCCATTGAAAACATAAGGAGGGGTAAAAGTACTGCCACTTTTACTTTTATAATTGGGAAAACATTTACTCTTTATCCTATTTAATTGTAAAATATTTATTTTAATTATTTTATATAATTATGTTTTTGCGTGCTTCTCTTATCAAATAAAAAATTATAAAAACTTTGTATTTATTTAATTAAATTCTTATACAACCGCCTGATTATAATCTCAATTAAACAATAATGTTACGGACACTGGTATTTTTACACCAAAATCTTTTACCGGGCTACGTGTCCTATGATTTACACTAGTAAATCAGACACGTTTTACGTTATTAAATTTTTTTCTAGTGAACGGTCGTTTACTTACATGGACTCCTGTCCATATAATATGGACTGGGGTCCATTTACTACGGACTTGTAACACCTGCTCTCTACTACTATTCTTATAATACATACTGTGTAAATTATAGATATACATAGCATATGAAAGATAGTGGGCTCAATTTTTTCTTTACTCATAAAATATAATTCTTTACAAATACAAAAGACTATGTATTAAGAACTTTCTAATTAATACAAAATATCATAGCTGGTGGACAGTGGTGCCGATACTCTCCGCTCCTCGACGTCCATCCGACCGCTGCTTCTATTTCCTGCAAAACAGAGAAGAACAACGGGGTGAGCACAACAATGCTCAGTAAGTAAATCCTCTACTACCTGCCCCCGCAACTTACTCTTTGGTTCTTTCCTTACTCTACCGTTCTTATATTTCTAATTCTCACTATTTTTCTCTTTCTTTCTAATACTTTTATCCTCATTTAACTCTGTTCTGCTCTTTTTATTCTTTCTTTCTCTCTGTTCTTATTCTCTTTTCTCCTTCTCTTATTCTTACTCACCATGAAGGAAAATCATGGTTCTCTCTTGTTCTCGTCATACTCACCATGAAGGAAAATCATGGTTCTCTCTTATTCTCGTCATACTCTCACTAACCATGGAAGAAATCATGGTGCATGCATGTATGAGATGTACATGCAATTAATGCAAAAGAGCTGCATGTTTCTTTCTTCTACTCTCGATTCTTACTAGCTCAAACTCTCTCATTCTTTCTCATACTCTCTTTTTCTATCTCATTCTTTCTCAAGCTTTCTCAAGCTTTCTCATTCTTTAATTCTCTATATTATCTCATTCTCATTTCTCATAATTCATTTCTACTAACTCCCTCTTGAATGTCATGGCCCCATCCTACCAGAGGCACGGCCGGGACTTCTCCCACTCTACGTGACTTCTACTGATTCTCTTTCTATCTCTCTTTCTCATAACTCTTTTCTGTTAACTTTTTGTTGTAGGTTACGGCCTCATCTTACCGGAGGCATGGCTGGGTACTCATCCCACTCTTCGTAACCCTATTCATTGTCTCTCTTTATTCTTTCTCATGTTTGCTCATCTCTTTCTCAAGCTAGTACTCATAATATAGCTTAACTCTTAGCTTTTCTCATCTCTGTTCTCTTTTTGTTTCTGTTTCTCATAACTCTTTGCTATACACCCTCTGGTGTATGTCACGGCCTCATCTTACCGGAGGCACGGTCGGGAACTCAACTCACTTTTCGTGACTTTACTCTTTTTCTCTTTTTGTTCTTTCTATTTCTATTCTTTCTCATTCTTACTCATTGGAATGTCACGACCTCATCTGATCGGAGGCACGGCTGGGCGCTACCACTCTACATGACTTCTGCTCATTTCTCTACCGATCGGATTTAGTCATGCATGGATTCGGAACCCTTGGCCATGTGAGTGTACATTCTTTCTCTATGTCTTAAATGTCACGGCCCTTTCTTACCGAGGGCACGGCTGAAATTTCATGTTCCACTCTACGTGATGGTCACGGCCCCGTCTTACTGGAGACATGGCTGGGGATCACAAAGCACCCACTCTCGTGACTCTACTCATCACTCACAGGTTCCCCATCGCACAACTTACTCTATTCTCTTCTTTAACTCTTGTGCACAAGATCTCTACTCTTTCTCTAGCTACTCATCATAATGTAGCTTAACTCTTAGAGTAATTCTCTACTATTTCTCAACTTTTTCTCAAGTTCTTTCTCAATGCACAATTAATGCTTATGGATGGTTCATACTCATTAATGCACTTAGGAAATGCCAATATGCAATGTTGCAATAAGTAAGGTTCATAACTCATTCTCATGCTTCTCTTAGGCATTTCATCAAACAACTCATGTGCATAAAAAAACTCTTCTCTAACTACAACTCTATTTCTCTCTTTAACCATCCAAAATTGGAAGTAAATTCCCTTCCATGGGCATAATCCCTACCATAGAAGAACACTCCCAAAATACATACTCAATCTCATCTAACTTCATCTCAACCCATCACACATCCACACTTCTTATAAAGGAAAAGTATCCAACAACTCATAATGAATACTTATCTCAATATAATTTCTCAACAAGTAGACATATATCTACTCAATTTCTCAAATACATACATAAAACATGCATACTCAAAAGAATTCTCAAATCTCAACTTGGGGTGAGATTTACTTACCTCATACTTGAGTAGTCTCCACTAAAGCTCTCTACTCTTGTTGGACCATAGCTTTCCCTTATTTCCTAAGCGTAAACTTAGTAAGAACTTAACCCTTACATAAATAAAACTCATCTCTAGATTAGGGATTCTTACTCTTCTTGCTTAGGATCAATTCTTTGTCAAATCCCAACTCAAAACTCTCAAAAATCCCTTGGAAGATTGAGTGAGGAATTGAGAGAAAATGAGAGATAAAGAGGCGGTGGAAATGGGTGAAATGAAGGGGTTTAGAGAACAAACTCTTATTAGCTCATATAATATACACTCTTTCCCATTTTGCCCTTACTCTTTCTTGGAAATTCCACCTTTATCCTTTAATTCTTTACAAACTCACCCTCATTTTACACTATTCTCCATGAAATTTCCTTACATTTTACTCCCCACTTTTCCTGCTAATTAGGGGTAGAAAGGTCATTTTACCCCTATGGAGAATTCTCTAGAAACCTCAAGAAACTTTTATGCCATCTCGTCGCCGCGGCGAAGAACTTTCCGTCGCCCCGATGAAACATTCCAGAACCGACACCGCCAACACAGAACCAACGTCGCCGCGGCGAAGCTTCTCCCTCGCCCCGGCGAAGGCTACAACTCCAAAATCTGCCAAGTCTTGATCAATTCCAGGGTAAACACTCAACCACCCAAAACATAAACTCAACCAAGGGCCAACCAAACAACATTAACAAGATACAAACTCATTTAGGAGCGATTCAATAACCCTTTAAGCCATACCATAAACAATGGCTACGTATCTCAAGTGGGGCATTACAGGACTAGCGTCCCCATTTAAAGGACGGGCATCCATCAGTAAAATGGAATAATTTTTTTATAATAAATTATAACATAGTAATTTTTTACAAATAATTGTTAATGGACGGGCGTCCATTAAAATTTGAATGCCCGTCCCTAATTTTTATACAGCTGCCTGATTATAATCTCAATTAAATAATAATGTTACGGACACTGGTATTTTTACACCGAAATTTTGTACCGGCCTACGTGTCCCGTGATTTACACCAGTAAATCAGACATGTTTTACGTTATTAAATTTTTTTCTAGTGAACGGTCATTCATCAAATATGGACGACCGTTCGCTTACATGGACTCCCGTCTATATTATATGGATAGGGTCCATTTACAACGGACGGACATCCCTATTTAAAGGACATCTGTCAATCAGTAAAATGGAATAAATAATGTGACATTTTACTGATGGATGCCCGTCCTTTAAATGGGGACGCTAGTCTGTAGTAAATGGACACCGGTCCATATTATATGGACAGGAGTCCATGTAAGTAAACGACCATCCATATTTGATGAACGACCATTCACTAGAAACAAATTTAATAACGTGAAACGTGTCTGGTTTACTGGTGTGAATCACGAGACACGTAGGCCGGTATAAGATTTCAGTGTAAAAAAAGCAGTGTCCGTAACATTATTGCTTAATTGAGATTATAATCAGGCGGCTGTATAAGAATTTAATTAAATAAATACAAAGTTTTTATAATTTTTTATTTGATAAGAGAAGCACGCAAAAACATAATTATATAAAATAATTAAAATAAATATTTTACAATAAAATAGGATAGAGAGTAAATGTTTTCCCAATTATAAAAGTAAAAGTGGCGGTACTTTTACCCCTCCTTATGTTTTCAATGGCGCTTTTTTTTTTTTAGGTTTTATTTGAAGTTTTTTTATTTTTCATAACAGGCAATCAAGAACCAGCCACGGCAAACGAGTACAACCATCAGAAGAATTCCAGACAATAATTAGCTTCAAGGTTAGTTTCTTTTTGGAACCAATACGTCATTGAGGTTTTTATTGTCTAGTGTTCTGTATATTTTTTTCTTTTGTAAATTGTTTTACTTGAACTTTTCTTTCAAGAATCAGTTTTCTTTAAAGATAAGTTTTTTTTTTTTTTGCAACTTGCTTTATTTTCTTTTGTGCATTATGTGTTTAGATTGAGGACAAAATCTTACAACTTTCTAGGGTTTCAGAAAACACTTATTGATATTTATAAATTTTTTTTAATGACACAATTATTGATAAAAATACATAATCAAAACACATCAAGTACATTATGTCAATTTGAGAAAAAATAATATTATACATAATATTAAATTGGCCATGCGTCACACATCAATCACTAACGCCAAATTTTGAGAAAAAATTTATTATTAATATTAATTGACCATGCGTGTGGATATAAAAGAAATTAAGAAAAAGCTCATAAAAAACTCATGGATAATTTCAAGATGTAATGTGAAGTCAATAAATACTGTCAGTTATTTAAATTTGTATTGGATGGTTTATATTAGATGTTATGTATGAAATTGTCACCTTTGTTTATGGTTTATTTTATTATTATTCATGAACTTGCCCTGCCTTGCCAAATTTGACTACTCACAAGTTATCTATCTAAATTAATTATCAATACAAATGCTTATATTCTATTTCCTTCCATTTATTTGATACGGTTTATATGAGTAGAGTTTATACAGAGAAAAGTTTCTTGATAACCTTCTTTAATTTAATATAATATAAATATAAAAATAAAAAAACTTTTAACACTCAATTCTCTGAATAATGATCATATTTACTTTTGACCAATGCTAGTAATCTCCCGGTTTTATGTGGTACGTGTATGGTTTTTCCACATCGTTATTTTTCTTTGATTCAGTAGAGTTTTTTATTTGTGCACCCATTGTTTTTGGTTGGGGGATTGAACAGTTATTTAATTAGTTTTTTGCAACCAAGAAACCACTCTAAGGTAGATTCCTGAGGCATCAAATCATTACATAATACATTCACAATATATTATTTTCATGACCCACTCTGCTAAAATACCATTACATACAATACCTTCCCAACGTATTCTTTCATGACCCACTTTGCTTTTTTATGCACGTCTGTCTTCATTCATAACTTAAGGTTTTGGAAAATGGATGAATGATAGTTACATTGGTGTTTAAGAATTTTTCGTTTTATGGTCATAGCTCAATATGTCTTGTTCTTTCATTTATTTATTATAACTCAATGATTATTTTATTGTAAATATACTTTTTAGAATACCAAAACATGAGTAGGCGTGGAGGTTTAGTTAAAGGCAAAAAAAAGCTAAGCCCACTGACAAAAAGAGTGATCCAGTCGTAGTATCTCTCAAGATATGCAAAAAACTCATCATGAAGCCCAACTCAATAAGGTGCAATCTACTACAAATAGCATTGAAAAGTCTTGTCTTAATCACCATTCTCGTATACACCAGAAAAGCACTGATTCTATTGGTAACATCATTTAGTATCTTTATTTTTTAAATTTCTTGATCACCAAATCAATTCATTGTTATATCTTCATGGACACTCATTATAATATTGTTTGTTAGTTTATTTAATATTCATCTAACTTGAATTTACTTTTTTTTTTATAATAGGAAGAATGGGCATACCAGATATGAGAACAATAAGATTTCATTATGGAGGATATTTGTCTTTTCACCTACACGAACGTTGTCAATGGTAGAGTGAGTGAGAAGTACTATGATTGATGGGGAATTCGTTTCTCACATACTTTGCTCTGTTGGATTACATAAGAAGAACTGTGACTTTGATATACTCCGCGAAGACAAATTGTTTTCCTGAAGCCAACGAGTATCCTCAGTGATCTTGATGGGCTAGTCCAAATTGTGATAATGATGACGTGAGAAACATGCTGCAAGTTATAGAAATACTAAGGGAATGCTTGTTACATGTTTACTCTCTTAGAAAGGATGATATAATGCCTTGCTATCCCGAAGAACATAATCTTGGAAATGTTTTAGAGAAGTCAACCAGACATTTCATAACACACATCGGATGTTGGAATTGAGGCATGGACATCAGTTTAATTTTAATTTTTTTCATTTTACTTCATGCATTCATTTTCTAAATGTCGTACAGTTCTTATTTGCTAATTAATAATTATTCATGTGATTTTTAGGCTAAACACCAAAAAAGGAAAACAAGAGGCCTATGCGCTGCATAAAAATTTACATTAGAAAAGGAGAAAAATTGCCTATAGATTTTGATGAGGATCATCAGGCTGTTGATGAAACTCAACAATTTTGTTTGGTTTTGGGACAAACAGTTCGGAATAAGTCATGTTGTCCTTTAAATAAAGGAGTGGAAAGAACTTAAAGAACATGAATTGACCATATGTGGACCATTATCAAGGTAAGACAGATGAAATAAATATTTATATATTTTGTATTTTGTTAATATATTAAGCGTAGAATTTGAAACTATCTATCTATATGCTTTTCAAGAGAATTTTGTATTTGAAGAAGTATAGTAAGGAAGAAGCCATTTTTGGTCACATGAATGCTTATACAGAGATTACAGATACAAAAGAAAAAAGATATTTGATTCGAAACCAACTTGCAAAGTCGTCTGAAAAACAACCTAAACTTGTTCATAGGACGATTGGAAGTATTTGGTTAATTATTGGAGTGAGGCAACCTTTCAAGTAAGCATAGCTATTTAAGTTACATTTTAGCATAATTACTATGTAATTATAAATATACATATTATTGCTATTTTATCATTCACAGGAAAAGGTTAACAGAATAAGACAAAAGATCAAAGCGGTCTAGCCTCCTACACAGGAACTAAAAGTTATGCTCGACTCAAACGTCAATGGTTGAATTTGCTTTCAAATTGAGATTAGTTTAATAATTCACATTCATTATTTTTTAACAATATGTTCATAACTTTTATTATGACAGCAAAAAAATGATATACTTCTTCTTGTGTTGAAGTTTGGGATAATCTCGCAAAAGAAAAAAAGATAAGCAAGTTGAATCCGTTATAGAAGACATTATTGTAATAGCTTTGTATTCTCTTTAACTACTTCTTGATTTTTATTACGCACACACATCCAAGCTAATAATAATTTTTTTTTAGTCACAGTTTGATCGTTAAACAGCACAATAGAGGACAAATCTATTGAATGAATGAAAATTTGAAAAGTTCCTTGTCAGTCGGAAGAATGGCTATTTGCGTGCTTATGGTCCAGGAAAAGTATATCGAATATTTGGAAGTAGACCAACTAAAGCACAACTATGAAACAAGTACAAACAACTAGGAAGGAGCAAATGAAGGGTGGAGGAGGCAAAGAGAAGCAAATGAGAAATTAGAAATGAAAAAGCAAATGGAGGAGATGAATAGACGATGGAAGAGAAGTTCATGATGATGTTTACAACTCAGGTCAACAATCTTCAATAAATAACCAAATCCCTTTGGATGAAATTGTAAGTTATTTTGAAAATTGCATCTATACTATGAAAACCATTTTTCTTTACTATCAATAAAGTGATATGCAATGATTACATTAATCTATATGATTAATCTAAGTTTTTTTTGAATTGATATTGCAGGTTGGTGATTCTTAAATGGAAAGAAATATTGCTACATTGAAGATTCATATTTTGTAAAAAAAAAAAAATTAGTTGATAACGTTTTAAGTTACTAGGATGAAGGATTTTATGAGTAGACATTATTGGTTGGAAATTACTTTGTTAATGTATAACTTTTTATGTGAAATTTTCATGACGTCAATTATCTATTTATATAAAAAAATTGCTATAATTTGTAGTTTTCATTAATTTGTAATTAGCAATATTTGTACAATTAATTTTAATTGAAGCAATAAATTATATTTTTTTATATAAATTATTTGTTCCATAGCAAATAATTATAATATTTAGTTGCAAATTAAAAGTCTTTATAGCAAGTTATTTCAATATTTAGCTATTACAAACTCTGTCCATAGCAACTGAATTTCACATATAGATAGACTTCAATATGTCCAGCGCAAATTTATAATATTTAGCTACAAATCAAAAGTATTCATAGCAAGTATTTCAATATTTAGCTGTTAACACCACTATGTCCATAATATATCTTTTCATATACAGATATGACTTTCATAGTTTGTAGCAAAAAAAATTAAAATTAGCTATGAATTCATTATATATGTGGCAAACGAGTTACAATTTAGCTGTCACGTACCAAAAGGTTAATATATTTGCAGGGATTATTTTTGTAGCAGAAATTTTCAAGATTTAGTTATAAATTATATTTTGTAGCTAAAATGCAAACTAGCTACACAGACTATTCTCCGTGGCTATAAAGGCAAAGTTTTTGCTACAAGCATTAATTGTTATGGCAAAAACATTTAAGATTTTAGTTACATTTATCTCTTTATAGCAAAAAATATAAATTGTTAGCTACGTAAGCAAAAGGTTACATGGCTAAATCTTAGCTACGCCTTTTAGCTACAATAAGCTACAAACATTGCATTTGTAGCTAAACCATTTAGCTATGAAATTCATACTTTTAGCTACAATGAACGCCAAGGCTAGACATACATAATGTTGTAGTGTTATTAATAAGATTTATTTTTGATATTGATAAGTGTTTTAAATTATTAATATCTTTTACTAATGGAGGATTAACAAATTCAAATGTTACTTCTTAACTTAAAATATTTGTTGTAATTCCTTTGCGTTTACTATGAAAGGGTAAATTTGAGTAATAAAGGGTGTACCTAATATAACATCTTGATCTAAATCTTTTGCTAAAATAAAAGTATTTTAATACAAAAATTTTGTATACATACATGAGCATTGGATAATTTATAATTAATGTTTAATTGTTGACCATTAGCTCTGTATAATCTTTCTTTTGTTTTTTCATAATATTTTGTCAGAATTATTCCTTCTCTTATACAATTTTGATCTGCTCCAGTGTCTACTAAGGCTTGTGTAATAATATCTAATTCATGATTAATATTGATCCTAATGTAAACATGCCATTTCATTGATAAATGCTTCCTCGGTTTCTTCTATAATTTTTAATTCTGATTTTGAAGTAGATGGTTGTCCTATAGCTTCTTTAGAGGCTTCTAAGCATAATAAATCTGATTTGATTTCAAAATTATTGATTTCTTCTTGTAAATCACTTATAGTAACTTATGTGGGTTTATCAAATCTTTTTAATATGTCTTTCAAGTTATGAGAATCTACATCTTTTTGTTTTTCTTCGGATAAAATTAATTCTTTAAGTTTTAATAAATATTCTCTTTTAATATCTTCATCTTGAATTTTGTCAATAATATGTTATAAAAATTATTTTGATTTGGTGATAACATTTATTGACTTAGGTCTAGAGGTTGATATTATATTTATTGATTTCATTAAACTATTAGGATTTTGTAGAGAATTATTTTTAATGTCTAGAGAGTTTTCCACAGATAAACTATTGGATTTATTATTAAAGTTATTTTGAATAAAGTTTAAGGATTGTGGGGTAATAGGCTGTTGAGATGGTTGCATTTCATAGGATGCTTTTGGATTATTTTGAGTTTTTAATGTTAAGTTTTTATTTTGTTTTTTAGTTGGACATTTAAAAGTATCGTGTCCTTCTTGTTTACATTTCCAACATTTTTTTCTTTTATTTTTATTATTGTAATAAGAACGTTTGAACGTTTTCTTTTCCTATAATTTTGTTCTTTAATTGGGGTTGATTTTGAAAGGACATTAATGTTTGATTTAGAGGATGATAATTCACTAAGTTTTTCACTAATATTTTCTAAAATAGTATTGTGATTATTGAATTTAACGATTTCTTCTTTTGGAATCCCAAGGGGTTCAAAAAAATGGTTTTACACATTTCTATGGATAAAGGGGTGTTGAATTAGATGTTTCATTAGGAGGGGAATAATTTACTCCTACTAATTTACTTGTTGAAGTTGCTGATGAAGGCCTAGGTGCAGTAATTTCTTCAATCCTAGGGTTGTGATAATTTTTGTTAGTAATTATGGGTTGATTTTGTTTTAAGGGAGTTTCTTTAAATTTTAATCTTATTGTACCATCTGGTTCTTGTATTATTTGTTGTATCCCTGATTCATTTTGATCATGTAGAGGTTTTGGAGGGCATAATTTTTCTAATTTCCAATCTGTTTGTTTAATAATTTCATCCCAAGCTAATCTATTTGGTGTATAAGTTTTATGTTTTGTTTTATCAGCTTCCATAATAACTGTGTATCCTGGTGGGGATATCCTAATGGCTCTTGGACTAATTGTGGTATTCATAACTTTGTAATAAATCCTATATATTAATGCTACTAGTTGGGCTTTATCTTGATAAGTAAGATTAGAAGCTTTTAAGTTAATAGTTAATGCGGACAGTATTGTTGGATCATATAAACCTACTGTAAAATTTGGATAACAATCAAAATATACAGGACCACTTTCTAAATTAGAATTTAATATTGCTAATAAAGAGTTATTGAAGTTTAAATTTCTTGCGTCTCTTAATATTACTAATATTTGAATGTTTTGTCCTAATCTAAATAATGGTTTTACTGCTACTTGTACTAATCCTATGTGTAAAAATTTATAATTGTTTTGACTGTGTTTATGTATTGCTTCTTCAGAAAGAAGTTGAATTTCTTCAACCCTTTCTTCGGTTATCATTATTGTGTCTTCTGTTGTTTTAATAGAGTAATCTAACATAAATTCAAAACTACCTATTTGATAGATTGTGTCTTTTTTAACTAGTGGTATGTTCCAGTTATATAAGTGTTGATCGATTTTTGCCATATTGATTTCTTGACTGTTAATAGATTTCATTAATTCTTGATTATTGTTTGTACTTTGTTGTTGATTATTAATTCTAATAGCGTTTCTGCTGCTACTACTATCATCTCACCTACTGCAACTTCCTAATTTCCTTAAGAAATTAGACATCTCTAAAATAATAACAACCTAAAAGTTTCAATTTTTCTCCTAGATCACGGGACCACCAAGGTTTAGATACCTTTATTCTAACCTAAAAGGACATCTCTAAATTTTTTGTATTAAAAATACCTTTATTCTAGCAAAAGATTTAGATCAAGATGTGATATTAGGTACCCCTTTTATTACTCAAACCTACCCTTTTACAGTAAACGATAAAGGAATTACAACAAATATTTTAAGACAAGAAATAACATTTGAATTTGTTAATCCTCCATTAATAGTAGATATTAATAATTTAAAAAACTTATCAATGTCAAAGATAAATCTTATTAATTATAAGAAAAGACAAATTAATTTCTTAAAAGAAGAATTAAAACATGAAAGAATAAAACAACAATTAGAAACTCCTAAAATTCAAGAAATTATTAAAAATTTAGAAAAACGATTTTCACAAGACATATGCTCAACGATTCCAAATGCCTTTTGGGATAGAAAACAACACGTAGTTTGTCTTCCCTATACTGAGAACTTTGATGAGAAAAATATACCAACAAAAGCTAGACCCATACAAATGAATAAGGAATTACTTGAACACTGTCATAAAGAAATCAAAGATTTACAAGATAAAAAATTAATTAGACCAAGTAAATCTTCATGGAGCTATTCTGCCTTTTATGTCAATAATGCAGCAAAAAAGGAACGAGGAGTCCCAAGATTAGTAATCAATTATAAACCATTAAATAAAGTATTACAATGGATTAGATATCCAATTCCCAACAAAAAAGATTTAATTAATAGATTATATAATGCCACAATATTTTCGAAGTTTGACATGAAATCAGGATTTTGGCAAGTTCAAATAGATGAATTAATAGATACAAAACGGCATTTAATGTTCCTTTTGGTCAATATGAGTGGAACGTTATGCCTTTCGGATTAAAAAATTCACCTTTAGAATTTCAAAACATTATGAATGATATTTTTAATCCCTATATACATTTTACAATAGTATATATTGATGATGCCTTAGTTTATTCAGAATCAATAGATCAACATTTAAAACATTTAAAAATATTTGAAGAAATTATTAAAAGAAATGGATTAGTTGTTTCAGCCACAAAAATGAAATTATTTCAATCAAAAATCAGATTTTTAGGTCATGAAATTTATAAAGGAACCATTAAACCAATTGATAGGTTAATAGAATTTGCAAATAATTTTCCTGATGAATTAAGAGACAAAACAGAATTACAAAGATTTTTAGCGTGTCTAAATTATGTAGCAGATTTTTTCCAAGACCTTAGAAAGATATGTGAACCATTATATCAAAGACTTAGAAAAAAATCCTCCTGCATGGTCTGTGTCTCATACCCAAATAGTTAAAGAAATTAAATCCAAAATTAAATTCCTTCCTTGCCTTAGTATATTGGATCCATCAGCCTATCCTATTATATAAATTAATGCCTCTGATATAGGTTATGGTGGGATATTAAACAAAAATTAGATAATAAAGAGAGTCTAGTTAGGTTCCATTCTGGAGTCTGGCTTAGTGCTCAAAAAAATTAATCAACCATTCAAAAATTTAGTTTCAAAACAGATTTTTGCCAAATGGAAAACAATGCTTTCTTGTTTTGACTTTGAAATCTAACATATCAGAGGACATAATAATTCATTACCTAATTTTCTTTCTTGTGAATTCTTACAGGGAAAGAAAAAGCTGAGTGACAAAGAGAGTGAGTGATTGAGTGAAAGATGGGCACTCCCATCAAAAACAATAATTCTCATGAAGAAAAATATATTAAACAATTTTCAAAAATCAAAAATCTTTTTACTATTGTCCAAAATCGTCATCTTTCCCAAAAGAAAAATAATCACAGGAAATTTCAAAAAAAAAATATTCTTTCAAATAATATTTGGCAAAGAATTCTTTTTGAAACCCATATTGATGATTTTTTTGGAACTAACTAAATATCTTAAAAATCCAACACCAATTCAATTAGCTAAAGCTTTACCCCTTTCTTCAAAAGCTATTAACAAAATTATTCTTGAAACCGAAATTCATACCAAAAACGTCCTCATGAAAAATAAGGAAGAACATCCACAAGAACCATTTAGTAATTAGGCTTCTACTCTTTTTAATAAACCTTTAGCATCAACATCTGAAAACAATAATTATATTCAGCAATTAGTCACAGCAAAAGAGGCTACTGACTTAGTCGAAGCTAAAGATTATGAAGGCAAAAATGATTTATTAAATTCTCAAGTTCTAGATAGCTCTCAAAACTCTAAAGATAGTGATTCATATAATTTTTTTGGGGTGATTCTCAAATGGAAGATTATTAGATAAAGGTTGATGACTCAACATCACCTTTATCCCATTTTCAAAGCTTGCAGTAAATGTTCAAGACTTTTCAAGATGTCAAGACCTCTCAAGATAACAAGATTTTCATGAGATCCTTATCCTTCAAGATTCTTATCAACACACTTTTCAAGATTGTCCTTGTGAAGATTTTCAAGCTTTCTTTTATCATGTGGCTTCTGCATTGATAGTTTACAAGATACAAGATTGTCAAGATTCCCTACAAGGGTTGAAGACTTTCAAGACTTATCTCATTTCAAAATGCACATTTTTCAAGATCCCCTGACAGACATCAAAACTTTTCAAGATATCCTTTAATGAACATTATCACTTTGCCAGCCAATTTCAGAGCAGGTCCTCAATAATACAAGACACGTATCCAAGACAGCTCAATAACTTTATCTTTTTCTTGTATTGTAATAATGGTAATGGATTCAAATGTTTTTGAAATCTGGTCTGTTGTAATATAAATTTGTATCATATCCTTTGAAAGCAGTAGAGTTTTAGAAAGAGAGTTTCAAAAGTTCAAAAGTTTGAGAGCAAAATTTAGTGTAATTTGTAAAAGTCCTCATGCAATAAAACGATTACTTCATCACTTGTAAGTTTTCTTTATCACATTCATTATACTATTTGACTTTGATTTTTACATTGAATTAATTTACAATATTTTTTTATTTTAATTTTTCCAACACTTGACTTGACTTTTATTTTTCATTACATCCCTTCAAAATTTTTATGATCCTACAATATATGGTACCAGAGCCAAGTAGTGTCAATAGAAGTAAGGGATTAGGAATATTATTCTACACAAATTAACATTCATTACCGTACTGTAGCAAATTACTGTTTATAATACTATTCATCAATGTTCACTGTTACTGTTCACACTGTAGCAGTTTATTGCAGATACTGTTCATCCATGCACTGTTCATTCTTGATTGAATTAAGGGTTGGATAAATCTAGAAGAACTTTAGAATTGATTCTAGGTTGCGCTTGATCAGCCTGGAGGGTGCGTTGGTCAGCCTGTAACCGTTGGTCAGTCGTGTTAGGTGGTCCCGTACCTTGGTGGTCCCGTGATCTAGAAGAAAAACTAGAACTTTTAGGTTAGAATTATTTTAGAGATTTCTAATTTCTTAAGGAAATTAGGAAGTAGCAATAGACGAGATGATAGTAGTACCAGTAATGCTATTAGAATTAATAATCAACAACAAAACACAAACAATAATCAAGAATTAATGAAATCTATTAAGACTCAAGAAATTAATATGGTAAAAATCGATCAACACTTACATAATTGGAACATACCACCAATTAAAAAGGACACAATATATCAAATAGGTAGTTTTAAATTTATGTCAGATTACTCTATTAAAACAACAGAAGACACAACAATGATAATCAAAGAAAGGGTTGAAGAAATTCAACTTCTTTCTGAAGAAGCAATACATAAACACAGACAAAACAATTATAAATTTTTACACATAGGATTAGTACAAGTAGCAGTAAAACCATTATTTAGATTAGGACAAAACATTCCAATATTAGTAATGTTATGAGATGCAAGAAATTTAAACTTCAATAACTCTTTATTAGCAGTATTAAATTCTAATTTAGAAAGTGGTCCAGTATATTTTGATTGTTACCCAAACTTTACAGTAGGATTACATGATCCAACAATATTGTCTGCATTAACTATTAACTTAAAAGCTTCTAATCTTACTTATCAAGATAAAGCCCAACCAGTAGCATTAATATATAGGATTTATTACAAAGTTATGAATACCACAATTAGTCCAAGAGCTATTAGGATGTCCCCACTAGGACACACAGTTATTATGGAAGCCGATAAAACAAAACATAAAACTTTTACACCAAAAAGATTAGCTTGGGATGAAATTATTAAACAAACAGATTGGAAATTAGAAAAATTATACCCTCCAAAACCTTTACATCATCAAAATGAATGGGAAATACAACAAATAATACAAGAACCAGATGGTACAATAAGATTAAAATTTAGAGAAACTCCCTTAGAACAAAATCAATCTATCATTACTAATAAAAAATCATCAGAGTCTTCTGAAGACTCACTCATTGATTCAGACGAATTTCCTTGAATTTGATAAATCATATCTTCATCATTTGTATTGTAACTAGATTCTTCTTCAAAGTCTGTTTGAATAATTTTTAATAATTGTTGTTTTAATTCTGAATCTATTTCTAATTTTTTTTTTATTTGATTTTTCATAGGACACTTAGTTGCATAATGACCTTGTTGTTTACATTTCCAACATGTGATAGGTTTTTTGGATGTTGTCTTATTAGAGGATTTTTTCTTTTTATAAAGTTTATCATAAGATTTTTGTTCGTATTTATAATCTCTTTTGTAATAAGGTTTTCTATATTGTTTTTGTTTTTTTATCTTTTTTGTACCTAACAGAGGGAGGTAATATTTTTTTCATAACCATATTAACTACAAAATCCACTTAATTATGTTTTCTTATGCTTTAATTCATTTTTTAATTTTAAATCAGTGCATATTATTAAAGCTTCGTTATTAATAAAACTAATTAAATCTCCATATGTTAATTCTTCATAAGGAATATTTCCATCATATTTTTTATATAATGCATTCTTGACAGTTTGACTAAATAATCTAGGTAGACCGTCTAGGAACCTTTTGTTGTGAGTGAATGCTGAAACGGCGTCGTACTGAGTATTAATGGAACGGTGTCGTTTTGAGACAGCTCCAAGATGATCCTGACCACTGATTCAGAGGAAAAACCAACGGCTGAGATCAAGCCTCCAGTCAACACTATAAAAGGATTAGGGTTTCTTATTAACTATAGATTAAACAGAAAAATTAAGAGCCGCCTTTCGTTTTTCTTTAGTGCAATTAGGGTTCTTTCTTTTGGGTTTGATTTCAGTTGTAATCTACGGGTTTCTTGAGTGGTTTGGGTTAATCAGTCAAGGGAAGAACTTCTGTGTTCTTGTAATAAGGATTTCCAGGTTAGAGGATTCCTAGGGCAGATTACGGGTTTGAATCAGAGTTGTTTGATCTGGGTTCTTGGGTGTCATCTTGTAATCATGACTGTAATTGGTTGTTCTATAATCATAGTGCAGCGAACTCACTTTCTAGAGTTCAGCGTGGATGTAGCTTGCTCAAATAGGGCAAGTGAACCATGGTAAAGATCCGGTGTTGATTGTTTGTGTTTTTGGTTTTCTTTGTTGTTTGTGGTTGAATCTTGGTTGATTGCATAACAGTGGTATCAGAGCCATCGTCCTAGGGTGTATCTAGGTTTTAGAAATCGTTTAATTTTTTACGAATAAAAAAATTAGGGTTTGTTTGAAAAAATTAGGGTTTCTCAGATTTTAGGGGTTTCTCAATCCAAAGGTTCCTAGTGCTTTAGAACTTTGATCCTTGCTGAGTCTTGAGGTTATTTTGTGAGATTAGATCACAAACACTGGTTGAGGAGAGTAATCTTGGTCATTGCCTTGAGTCTGTACCTGTAGTGTTCTTTTTCGTTTTTGTCTAGTCTAAGGGTATATAGGCTAGAAATTAGTAACCGCCTTAAAAATTGCCTGGCAGTATTTGACGACTTTTGGTGTAACAACGCCACTTACACCTTAGACTATATCACATGGTCTATATAATACCATGAGCACTACACGTATGGATATCTCCCAATACGATGGGAAGATCGATTTTGGGAGTTGGAAGAAGAAAATGAAGGCTCTACTTTCACATAATAAAGTTGGCCTTGCACTGGAGAAAGATCAAAAGAAATGGCCGGAGGAGAAATTGAAGGAGAAGGAGGAGATTGACGAAGTAGCCTACAATCTGATCGTAATGAACCTCTCAGACAGTGTACTGAGGAAGGTTGATAGAATCGAAACCCCTTTGGGGTTATGGGGTAAACTCGAAACTTTGTATGTACTTCAATCTGCACCAAACTTAGCTTTTCTCAAGGGTGCTCATTTTTCTTATAAAATGGATAGTAGCAAGACAATAGAGGAGAACCTAGATGAATTCCTAAAAATGACCTTAATTTTAAAGGGCATAGATTAGGAACTATGGAGACTAGTCTAGCCATGATACTGTTAAACTCCATTATTGAGGATTATCTTGTTGTTAAGAATGCACTTCAGTATTTTGGTACTGTCCCTAGTTTTGACTTGATTGTGGCTGGTCTTAAGGCTAGAGAACTTGAGTTAAAGGTCCAAAAATAAAATGGGAGTAACCTGTTTGTTAGGGGAAAACCAGATACCTTTCAATCTGGTAAAGGCAGTCAACCTAGCCAGGGGTCCAAAAGTAGGAAACGGGGTAAATGGAACAATAAGCATAAGACAGAGTCTAGAAAATGTTTTTTCTGTAATAAAATTGGTCATCTAAAGAAGAATTGCTTTGAATGGCTTAAGAAACAAAAGCAGGGAAATACAGAGAGTAACCTAGCCTCTTCCAAACACTTAGCTGAAGAAACAGAGGTGCTTACTATCTCTGTTTCTGACAATACAAGAGAGTGGGTGTTAGATTCTGGGTGCTCTTTCCACATGAGCCCCAATAGGGACTGGTTTCAAGACTTGAGGAGTATGATAGGGAGACTGTGTTCATGGGGAACAACAATGCCTGTAGGGTCAAAGGTAAAGGTAGTATAACCCTTAGACTCTGTAGTGGGAAACTAATAAAGCTTACCCATGTTAGGTACATTCCAGAACTCAAAAGGAACCTCATATCCTTAGGAACCTTAGATGAGGAGGGATGCTGTTACAGAGCCAAAAATGGGTGGCTGAATGTGTATAGAAACCAGAATCTAATCCTGAAACGAGAAAAAAGGAATGGGTTATACATCCTATGTGGAGAATATTATTCTGATTGCCTAAGTTCTTCTCTTGTCACCCCAAATATGTCAGTAACCAAAAAATGGCACCTTAGGATGGGACATATGAGTTAGAGGGGACTAGATATCCTAAGTAACCAGGGAATGCTATGAAAGGACACTACTACAACCCTAGAATTTTGTGAGAACTGCATTTTAAGAAAACAGCACAGAGTCAGTTTCCCAAATGGCATACACCTGGCCAAAGGTTATTTAGAATACATACACTCAGACTTATGCAGACCTGACAGAGTGAGGTCTCATGGGGGCAATAGTTACTTTATGTCCATTGTAGATGATTTTAGCAAAAAAAGTGTGGATTTACACCCTTAGAACTAAGGACTAGGCATTGTCTAAATTTCAAGAGTGGAAAGCCCTAATAGAAAACCAACTAGACAGAAAGGTAAAAATTCTAAGGACTGACAATGGATTAGAGTACTGTAACACTAAATTTGATAAGTTTTGTAGTGAGCAAGGAATCCTAAGACATAGAACTGTGAGAAGAACCCCTCAACAGAATGGAGTAGCTGAGACGATGAATATGATACTCCTAGAAAAAGTCAGATGCTTGCTGTTCACTTCAGGGTTACCTAATACCTTCTGGGGAGAGGCGTTGTCCACTGCAGCCTATCTGATAAATATGAGCTCATCTACTGCCATAAATTTTAAATGTCCTGAAGAAGTATGTTCAGGAAGAAAGCCTGGTTTAAGCCATTTGAGAATATTTAGGTGTGCAGCCTATGCACATACAGTGGGAGGAAAGTTACAGCCTAGATCCACCAAGTGTGTGTTCCTAGGATATCAAGATGGTACCAAGGGGTACAAACTCTGGGACAGAAATTCACCAGGGGTAAAAATCATTATTTCCAGGGATGTGATCTTTAATGAAGGGGTGTTCCCTTGTAAAACCACTGAACAGAACACTGGTACCAGCACCCCACCTGAACCTACCAAGGATACAACTGAGGGTACAACCATTGAGGTGGAGCCTGTGGGTCAGCAGGCTAAACCACCTCAACCTAATGAGAAACAAGCACCTAAAAACCAACCAGGACCAGAGGATCCTGGATCTGATAGTGAAGAAAATGAAGCAAATGCCCCATAGCCCCAACATGCACAATTAGAACACTATCAACTTGCCAGAGATAGAATAAGGAGGGAGGTAAGACCCCCTGCTAGGTTTTCTTATGTTGAACTGATATACACTGCTTTGCTTGTAGGAACAGGGATTCAAAGAACAGAACCAGACTCATATGAAGAAGCAATGAACTCTAAGGAAATGGAAAAATGGAGGCAAGTAATGGAAGAGGAAATGAGGTCACTTGAGGTAAACAGACCCTGGTCCTTGGTTCCCAAACCCAAGGACCAAAAACTAATCAAATGCAGATGGTTGTATAAGATTAAAGAGGGAATTTCAGCTACTGACCCCCTTAGGTACAAAGCTAGGTTAGTAGCTAAGGCTTACACCCAACGCGAAGGAATAGATGGATGTTACCACTGCCTTTTTGCATGGTAACTTAGAAGAGGAGATTTACATAAGCCAACCTCTGGGTTTTATTGATCCCAAGAAACTTGACCATGTGTACATTCTCCACAAATCACTGTATGGACTGAAACAATCCCCAAGACAGTGGTATAAGAGGTTTGACAATTTCATTGTAAGCTTAGGATACACTAGGAGTAGATATGACAATTGTTTCTATTTTAATTTGAATCATAATCTGCCTGTATACCTTTTACTGTATGTGGATGATATGTTACTTGTGAGTGAGTCTAAGTCTAAAATTCATGAGTTAAAGGGTCAGCTTAGATCAGAATTTGACATGAAGGATATAGGAAATGCAAAAAGAATCCTAGGAATGGACATTACCAGGAACAGGGGTAAACATGAATTAATCATTAGGCAAAAATCATACTTAGAAAAACTAGTGTCTAAATTTGGTATGGCTGATTCAAAACCAGTGTCCATGCCTCTTACAAACCATGTTGTGTTAAACAAGAGCCAATGCCCTACAACTGAATCTGGGATAATCAAAATGGAATATGTCCCCTATGCAAATGTTGTTGGATCTGTGATGTATGGAATGATTAGTACCAGATCGGACCTGTCTTATTCCATTTCCTTACTGAGCAGATTTATGGCAAATCCAGGCAGTGATCACTAGACTGCCTTAAAGGGAGTGCTAAGGTACATTAATGCTACCCTGAATGTTGGTTAAAATTTCTGTAAAATGCATAATACACTTGACTTGGTGGGTTTTGTAGACTCTGATTTTGCAGGTGATAAAGACACAAGGAAATCCACCACCTCATATTACTTTACCCTTGGAGGAAATTGCAGTTGGAAGTCATAGCTTCAGCCCATTGTTACTCTCTCAACAACTGAAGCAGAGTATATTGCTATTGCTGATGTGTTTAATGAAGCTGTGTGGCTGCGAGGTTTGTTAGCAGAAGCAAAACTGACTGATGGCAAGGTTACTGTATTCTCAGATAGTCAGAGTGCAATTCATCTCAGTAAGAATCCAGTATACCATGAGCAAACCAAGCATGTGGATGTTCGCTTCCACTTCATCAGGGACTTAGTAACACAGGAGGTAATTGATCTTATAAAGGTATCCATTGAGGATAATCCAGCTGACATGGGAACCAAGGTTGTCTCACCTACAAAGTTCAAGCACTACTTGAACCTGCTGCATGTAAGATAACCTGTGAAGACCAGAACAATGATGGAATTGTTTGGGTTTGCTGCACTATGAATGTTTAGCATTCAAGGTGAAGATTATTGTGAGTGAATGCTGAAATGGCGTCGTACTGAGTATTAATGGAACGGTGTCGTTTTGAGAGAGCTCCAAGATGATCCTGACCGCTGATTCAGAGGAAAAACCAATGGCTGAGATCAAGCCTTTAGTCAACACTATAAAAGGATTAGGGTTTCTTATTAACTGTAGATCAAACAGAAAAATTAAGAGCCGTCTTCCGTTTTTCTTTAGTGCGATTAGGGTTCTTTCTTTTGGGTCTGATTTCAGTTGTAATCTGCGGGTTTCTTGAGTGGTTTGGGTTAATCAGTCAAGGGAAGAACTTTTGTGTTCTTGTAATAGGGATTTCCAGGTTAGAGGATTCCTAGGGCAGATTACGGGTTTGAATCAAAGTTGTTTGATCTGGGTTCTTGGGTGTCATCTTGTAATCGTGACTGTAATTGGTTGTTCTATAGTCATAGTGCAGTGAACTCCCTTTCCGGAGTTTAGCATGGATGTAGCTTGCTCAAATAGGGCCAGTGAACCACGGTAAAGATCCGGTGTTGATTGTTTGTGTTTTCTGTTTTCTTGGTTGTTTGTGGTTGAATCTTGGTTGATTGCATAACACCTTTCTTTCCAATAGGGTTTCCTACAGTCTGTTCTTGTGAATACTTTTTGTAAAAACATATCCTTGTACCATCTAAAATCTGCCATGGTTGGACATCTTAAGTTAGCTAATATTTCTTGTGATTTTTTCTGAAAGCTTGTTGGGTCTCCTACAAAGTTTTTGGTTATTGCATAAATTAATGTAGCTATATCGTCTCCTTCCTCTTGTTCATATTCTATTTGACTAGTACCTTCTATTTTGACTTTCCTAGTCTTTTTTGTTGCGTGTAATATGTGATATTTATGTGATTCTAGTATATTATTATCCCACCAATTTTTTAACATTCCAGTAAATCCTGAGACTAATATTTTTGCTATTTGATGATCAGTGTTGTCATGTGATTTGTGAGCTAATGCTGACATAGTCAGTTCTTGTAAAATATTTAATATTTGGTGTTCAGCTAATCCGTATATATTCCATTCATCTATTCCTGTTACAGCATAGGAAGATCTTGCCATTTGTGTTACATCTTCAAATTGCATATCTGGTAAGGAAGGTCTTGGGTAATAGTTTCGAGTTCTAGGATTATTTCTCATTTTATTGATAGTTAAGTTTTTA
This sequence comes from Pistacia vera, assembly GCF_008641045.1. Classification (NCBI taxonomy): domain Eukaryota; kingdom Viridiplantae; phylum Streptophyta; class Magnoliopsida; order Sapindales; family Anacardiaceae; genus Pistacia; species Pistacia vera. The sequence continues at coordinate 515,983 of NW_022196165.1, forward strand.
AAATTTTGATTTAGTTCTTCTATAGGGTTGGATTTTGTAAGAACATTAATATTTGACTTAGAGGATGATAATTCACTAAGTTTTTTACTAATATTTTCTAAAATAGTATTGTGATTATTAAATTTTACAATTTCTTCTTTTGGAATGTCAAAGGGTTCAAAAAATGGTTTAACATATTTTTGTGAATAAAAGGGTGTTGAATTAGATATTAAAGTTGATGTTGAATTTCCTAAAGTTGATGTTGAATTTTCTATCATAAAAATTTTGAAGGGATGTAATGAAAAATAAAAGTCAAGTCAAGTGTTGGAAAAATTAAAAACAAAAAATATTTTAAGTTAATTCAATGTAAAAATAAGTCAAATAGTATAATGAATGTGATGAAGTAATCATTTTATTGCTTGAGGACTTTTACAAATGACACTAAATTTTGCTCTTAAAGTTTTGAACTTTTGAAACTCTCTAAAACTCTACCGCTTACAAAGGATGTGATACAAATTTATACTACAACAGACCGGATTTCAAAAACATTTGAATCTGTTATCATTATTACAATACAAGAAAAAGATAAAGTTATTGATAAGGTGATGAGTTGTCTTGGATACGTGTCTTGAATTATTGAGGACCTGCTCTGAAATTGGCCGGCAAAGTGATAATGTTCATTAAAGGATATCTTGAAAAGTTTTAATGTCTGTCAGGGATCTTGAAAATTGTGCATTTTGAAAAGAGTTAAGTATTGAAAGTCTTCAACCTTTACAAGGAATCTTGACAATCTTGTACGTAAACTGTTAATGTAGAAGCCACGTGATACTCAAAAATCTTCACAAGGACAATCTTGAAAAGTGTGTTTGAAAGATAAGGATAAGGATCTTGAAAAATCTTGATATATTGAGAAGTCTTGACATCTTGAAAAGTCTTGAACATTTATTGCAAGCTTTGAAAATGGGATAAAGGTGATGCTAAGTCATCAACCTTTATTGAAATCATAATTGATTTGGTTCTGGAACATTATAAAATAGTCATCCTCATCTTGATCACTCGATGATTTGGTTTTGTCCGAATCTACCTTTTGAGAAGAGGAAGATCCAATGGCCATAATAATTTTGTCCATATCTTGAGGGGTTTGGCATTGAGCCAACTCGGCTAGAAGTTTTGATTCTTGTGTTAGAAATATTGATTGTTGTTGAGGCTGACATAACTAAGGGTGTTGGGAAATCCATATCTGTACTGCTGGTGGGCTAACATTTTGGATGGAAAAATGAGGCCACCATTTATTAAGGAATTTTCTTTGTAATTCTGTAAATTTTGGAGGAGGAGGTGTAGTGATATGAAATTGCCAACTCATTATCCAGGCAATTAAGAAATTGTTGGAAAATGCTAGCAAAGGATCTTCACGGTTGTTGAAATTTTTGGCAAATAATTGATATCCTTCCTAAACCGAAGGTGGGAGGATTTTTTCATTTAAACCAAAAAAATTAAACCATTATTGAAACCATTTTGAAAAAGTTTTAGGACAAGTTTTGTCAAATATAAAAAACAAAGAGTGTGTTGTATGTGTTAAACAGAAAGCATAAAACTAGGTTGTTTGATAATCTTTATAAGAAAATTCTTGGGGAATGAAGGTTTGAGAAAATGGGCGTTTTTGATAAATTCCAATGCGCCAATCTTGAGGTCTCGAGACCTTTTCTATTTTGCATTTTGAAAAAGCAATTCTATTTGGATCATTTCTATTGGGATTATGGGTAATTTATATTGAATCAGTATCAACTAAAATAAATTTATAAAATGTTCTTGTTTTTAATAAATCATCAGGAATAAAATAAAAATCTGGAGGGAAAATTTTTGATAAGTTTTCTTGCATAGTTTGTCCCAATATTCGGGTTCAACAATGCAAATTGATTGGGTTATGTCCTTTTCAATGTATTGAAAAGTGGGATTAATGTTGATAGGTTTTGATGAAGAAGGTGAATAGGATGGTGGTATTGTAAGGGCTTGTTGGTAATTTTTTGGTGGTTGGTGATCTTTTGGGGGTGATGAAGAAACTGATTCTTCATCTAGAAGAGTGAACCAGTTTGGTTGGGTGATAATGGTTTTCTGTTTATTGGGTTTAATAAATATGATATCAATATCTATACCTAAGTCAATAAATGTTATCACCAAATCAAAAGAATTTATATTAGATATTATTGACAAAATTCAGGATGAAGATATTAAAAGAGAATATTTATTAAAACTTAAAGAATTAATTTTATCTGAAGAAAAACAAAAAGATGTAGATTCTTATAATTTAAAAGACATATTAAAAAGATTTGGCAAACCCACACAAGTTACTCTAAGTGACCTGCAAGAAGAAATCAATATTCTGAAAAACCAAGTTAAAGAATTAGAAAAAGATAATTTTGAAATCTAGATAGATTTATTACGCCTAAAAGCCTCTAAAGAAATTATAAGATAACCATCAACCTCAAAATCAGAATTAAAAATTATAGAAGAAGCCGAAGAATCATTCATTAATGAAATCTCTAGAATTCAATTTCAAAAATGGCATGTTTACATTAGGATTAATATTAATCATGAATTAGATATTATTTCACAAGCCTTAGTAGACACTAAAGCAGATCAAAATTGCATAAGAGAATGATTAATTATGACAAAATATTATGAAAAAACAAAAGAAATATTATATGGAGCTAATGGTCAACAATTAAACATTAATTATAAATTATCTAATGCACACGTATATATACAAAATTTTTGTATTAAAAATACCCTTATTCTGGCAAAAGATTTAGATCAAGATGTTATATTAGGTGCTCCTTTTATCACTCAAATTTACCCTTTTAACGTAAATAGTAAAGGAATTACCACCAATATGTTAGGACAAGATGTAACATTTGAATTTGTTAATCCTCCATTAATAAAAGATATTAGTAATTTAAAAAATATTTCAATATGTAAGATAAATACTATTACCAAATTAGAGAACCTAGAAATTGTCCCTACCAAAGAATGGCTCGATTACCACAAAATTTTGGTTGCTTGCATTGCAAAAACTTGTTTTCAACTTTTTGCATTAAGATTTAAAAAGTTTCAAAATTATGTTTTCAACAAAATGCAAGAGTCGGAAATTTTTTACTCTAATAGTCCCTCTCATAATAACTTTCAGGACAAGACTTTTTTGACAGTAAGTGAGGAAAAGATGGGCACTCCCATCAAACCCCAAAATAATCCAAAATCAAAAGCTAGTCTCTCTCATAATAACTTTCAGGACAAGACTTTTTTGAGAGAAAGTGAGGAAATGATGGGCACTCCCATCAAACCCCAAAATAATCCAAAATCAAAAGCATCGTATATGATGCTACCACCTCAACAACCTCTTACCTTACAAACAAAACCTTCACAATCAAAATCTTCAAAACCCAATAAATAGAAAACCATTATCACCCAACCAAACCGGTTCACTCTTCTAGATGAAGAATTTGTTTCTTCATCTCCACCTAGAAATTACCAACAAACCTTTACAATACCACCATCCTATTCACCTTCTCCATCAAAACCTATCAACATTGTGATGATGATGTGGCTTGTGTATGCCACGGTGGAGTCAGCATCAGTCAAAGAAATCAGCTTCAACATTAAACCAATACGGCAGCGTTTCAGCTATCAGATTTAATGCATTATCTGGCACCTGAATTCCATTCTGTTTCAAAAAAATGCACAGCTCACCTCACGCTCTCTTCTGGTTCCTTCTCAGCCCTAACAACAGAAGATTCTATAGCTTCTCCTCTCTAACAAAGTACTGATTATACTGGACAGCTGGAGGATGATCAATGGAGTCCTGATCTGTATAAAATCAGATCTATTGTGCTGAAGAAAGCAGAGTTTTCAGAAGGATATTTCGGGTGTGTTCTTTCTTGTTTTTCTTGGTTGTATACTGTCTGTAATCTTGGTTTCCTTGAGTAATAAAATACCCTATAGTGTGCCTTGAAGAGTGGATGTAGGTTATCTTAGCCGAACCACTATAAATCCCCTGTGTCAATTTTCTCTTCTGTTATTTCATGCTTTTCTTAATCTCTTAATTGATTGCTTGTTGATTGATAAGATTGTGTTAGCTCATTGATTGATTTAATCAGTATATCTGAAAGCCCTAATTAGTCACTACAAATTGGTATCAGAGCCTAGTTCGAATCTTAATTAGGGTTATTTGAAATTCATTTTTTGTCGTTGAAAATCTTATTCCAAAAACATGTCCACTAAATTTGAACTCGAAAAGTTTACAAGGGACAATGATTTTGGACTCTGGAAGATGAAAATGGAAGCTGTGCTGATTAAAGAGGGACTGGCATTAGCTCTAAAAGGAGAATTTGAGCTGCCTGAGACCTTGACTGAAGCGGAGAAGCAGGATGTGCTCAACAAAGCTAAGAGCTCCTTGATCCTAAGACTGGGTGACAAAGTCCTGCGAGAAGTGAAGAAGGAGAAAACTGCTACTGAGATCTGGAGCAAGTTAGATTCTCTGTACCAATCTAAAGCTATTCCTAATAGATTGTATTTAAAACAAAGATTGTTTGGGTTTAAAATGGATGAGCAGAAATATTTAAAAGACAATAAGGATGAGTTTCTGAAACTTATACAGGATTTAGAAAGCATATCAGTAGAGGTTGATAATGAAGATCAGGCTGTAATTCTTCTAAATTCCCTACTTAAACCTTACTCCAATTTTGTAGAAACATTAAAATATGGTAGGCAAACACTTAAATTAGAAGAGGTTGTAGAAGCAATCACAGCTAAGGATAAAGAGAACAGAATGACATTAGGCAGTGATGGGGAAGGTCTCATGGTAAGGGGTAGATCAGAAAAGAGAAACTGGAAAAAGGGGGGACAAAATAGGAATAGATCTAAGTCCAAAACTAGGAAGTTGAAGTGTTTTTTCTGTCACAAAGAAGGGCATCTTAGGAGGGACTGTCCTGAGAGGAAAAATAAGAAAAAGCATGGAAAGGAGAAAGAAGAGGACAGTGCTAGTGTTGTGTCTAAAGGTTATGAAAGTTCTGAAGTATTAGTCATCTCTGAAGGTAGAAACAGTGAGAATGGATCTTAGACACAGGATGTACCTACCACATGACACCAAATAGGGAGTGGTTTAGCTCTTTTCAAACTATAGATGGTGGAAAGGTTGTGATGGGAAATAATGCAGTATGTGGCATTAAGGGCATAGGTACAGTTAAGCTGAGCCTGCATAATGGCCTAACCAAAACTCTCACCAATGTAAGATACATCCCTGACCTCAAGAGGAATCTAATATCACTAGGTACCCTAGACTCAATAGGACTAAGTTACAAAGCTTCAAGTGGAAGTCTTAGTGTAATGAAAGGGTCATTAATAGTGATGAAAGGTGAAAAGAAAAATGGTCTCTATGTGTTAAAGGGTAGGATAGATTATGGCATAGCTGCTGTAGGGTTTCCAGTAACATAGGATAAAACCTCACTGTGGTATCAATGGTTGGCACATGTTAGTGAAAGAGGGTTAGTTGAGTTGAGTAAACAGAACCTCTTAGAAGGGGATCAAACTAGAAACTTAACCTTCTATGAACACTGTATTTTTGGCAAAATGTGCAGGGTAAAATTTGGATCTGGTAAGCATTACTCAAGCTCACCACTTAAGTATGTTCACTCAAATGTATGGGGACCAGCTAGACACTACTCACTAGGGGGCTGTAGGCATTTCATTAGCTTTGTGGATGATTATTCTAGGCATGTCTTGTTTTACTTTCTGAAGACTAAGGATGAGGCATTTCTTAGGTTTAAGGAATGGAAAATAATGGTTGAAACTCAATCTGGGAAGAAACTTAAAAGGCTTAGGACGGATAATGGTCTTCAGTTTGTGAATGATGAATTCAATAATTTCTGTAAAAACCATGGAATTGTTAGGCACAAAACTGTTAGAAATACCCCACAACAGAATGGCCTCTGTGAAAGAATGAATAGGACCATCCTAGACAAAGTTAGGAGCATCCTATCAAACTGTAAGCTACCTGTAAAATTATGGGCAGAAGCTGCACATACTGTGGTGTATTTGATCAATAGAACCCCTTCATCTGCCATAAGTTTCAAGGTGCCTTTAGAAAAATGGACTGGACACCCTATAAAGCTGGACAACTTAAGAGTTTTTGGGTGTCTATCTTATGTTCTATTTGTTTCTTGGATATCCAGAGGGAGTAAAAGGTTATAAGTTCTGGAATCTAGAAACCAAGAAGTGTATAATCAGTAGAGATGTGGTTTTTAGGGAAGAAGTCCTTCTTGGACTAGAATGTGAACCTGGAAAATCTGTTGATAGTGACTCAGGATCAAAATCAGTTGATAGTGACTCAAGATCAGATCTTCTAGAATTGGAAATTCAAGATGTAGTTACTAATCATCAAGGTGGAGCTGATGAGACAGAGGAGAATCCTGAAAATCCCAATATAGATGAGTTGGATGAACAAAGAGAAGAGGAACCTCCCAACAGACTAGGATATGTAGATCTGGTTGCTTATGCATTTCAGGTAGAAGAAGAGTTGAATGATGAGCCTAAAATATTTCAGGAAGCTATATTAGGACCTGATAAAACTAAGTGGAAAAGGGCAATCGAGGATGAATTCAATTCCTTAACGAAAAACAATACATGGACCCTAGTTGATAAACTAGAAAACTGTAGGGTGATTAAGTGCAAGTGGATTTTCAAAAAGAAACCAGGTCTAACCTCAAAAGATTCACCTAGGTATAAGGCTAGACTGGTTGCAAAGGGATTTACTCAAGTGGAAGGCATAGACTACAATGAAATATTCTCCCCAGTTGTAAAGCATACATCAATCAGAATTCTGATTTTTTTGGTTGTACAGTTCAATCTGGAACTGGAGCAACTGGATGTAAAAACAGCTTTTTTACATGGTGACTTGGAAGAGAATATTCTGATGGAGCAGCCAGAGGGATATTCAGGACCAGCAGGTAAAGTTTGTCTTCTTAGAAAATCACCTTATGGCCTAAAACAATCACCACGACAGTGGTATAAGAAATTTGATTCTTTTATGATTGAAATTGGATTTAATAGATGTCAATTTGATAGCTGTTTTTATTTTAAAAGAAATTCTTATTTGTCTTATACTTACTTGTTGCTTTATGTGGATGACATGTTGGTTGCTTGCCATGACAAAACTGAGATTATTCGATTGAAGAAAATTCTCAATACCAAGTTTGAAATGAAGGAGCTGGGTCAGGCTCAAAAGATTCTTGGTATTACCATTATAAGAGACAAAATGCAAGGAAGATTGAAGCTGGATCAAGAAGAATATGCAGAGAAAATTCTACAGAAATTCAATATACAAAATGCTAAGGCTGTCCAAACTCCCCTAGGGCAACACATAAAAGTTTTCCATGATCAATGCCCGAAAACAGAAGAAGAGAAAAAGGAAATGTCCACTATTCTATACGCAAATGCCTTAGGCAGTCTAATGTACCTAATGGTTTGTACCAGGCCAGATCTGGCATACTTTGTGAGTTTAGTAAGTAGATTCATGAGCAATCCGGGAAGACTCCATTGGTCTGCACTTAAATGGATTCTGAGATACTTACAAGGATCAAAATCTGTGGGCATAGTTTTTAGTAAGAACAAGGAAGAAAAATACTGCATTAGAGGTTATGTTGATGCTGATTATGCAGGGGACTTTGATAAGAGAAAGTCCACTTCAGGATTTGTTTTTACACTGTGGGGAAATGTGATTAGCTGGAAATCAAAGCTTCAGCATATGGTTACTCTCTCATCAATAGAATCTGAATATGTAGCTTTGACAGAAGCATCAAAGGAAGCAGTATTGCTCAAGGGTTTTGTGAATGAATTGGAGTTGGAACAGAAAATTGTGGAGATCAAAGGTGATAGTCAGAGTGCAATATATCTGCCCAAGAACCAAGTCTTCCACGAGAGGACGAAACACATAGATGTTAGAATGCACTTCATCAGAGAATTGATTAAAAAAGGAGAAGTCAAGGTTGAGAAGATAAGAGGCACTCACAACCCTGTAGACATGCTCACAAAACCAGTCACTGTAGATAAACATAGGCTCTATATAAGCCTATTACATGTTCAAGCATAATTCAGCTTTGCCAAAGGCCACTTAGGGTGTCAATTCACAAGCCAAGGTGGAGAATTATGATGATGATGTGGCTTGTGTATGCCACGGTGGAGTCAGCATCAGTCAAAGAAATCAGCTTCAACATTAAACTAATACGGCGATGTTTTAGCTATCAGACTTAATGCATTATCTAGCACCCGAATTCCATTCTGTTTCAACAAAATGGACAGCTCACCTCACGCTCTCTTCTGGTTCCTCTCAGCCCTAACGACAGAAGATTCTACAACTTCTCTTCTCTAACAAACTGCTGATTATACTGGACAGCTGGAGGATGATCAATGGAGTCTTGATCTGTATAAAATCAGATCTATTATGCTTAAGAAAGCAGAGTTTTCAGAGGGATATTTCGGGTGTGTTCTTTCTTGTTTTTCCTGGTTGTATACTCTCTGTAATCTTGGTTTCCTTGAGTAATAAAATGCCCTATAGTGTGCCTTGAAGAGTGGATGTAGGCTATCTTAGCTGAACCACTATAAATCCCCTGTGTCAATTTTCTCTTCTGTTATTTCGTGCTTTTCTTAATCTCTTAATTGATTGCTTGTTGATTGATAAGATTGTGTTAGCTCATTGATTGATTTAATCAGTATATCTGAAAGCCCTAATTAGTTACTACAAACATTAATCCCACTTTTCAATACATTGAGAAAGATATAACTCAATCAATTTGCATTGTTGAACCCGAATATTAGGGACAAACTATGCAAGAAACCTTATCAAAAATTTTCCCTCCAGATTTTTATTTTATTCCTGATGATTTATTAAAAACAAGAAAATTTTATGAATTTATTTTAGTTGATACTGATTTAATAGAAATTACTTGTAATCCCGATAGAAATGATCCAAATAGAATTGGTTTTTCAAAATGCAAAGTCAAAAAGGTCTTGAGACCTCAAGATTGGGGCATTGGAATTGATAAAAAACGCCCATTTTCTCAAACCTTCATTCCGCAAGAATTTTCTTATAAAGATTATCAAAAAGCCTGGTTTTATGCTTTTTGTTTAACACATACAACACACTCTTGGTTTTTTATATTTGACAAAACTTGTCCCAAAACTTTTCCAAAATGGTTTCAACAATGGTTCAATTTTTTCGGTTTAAATTAAAAAATCTTGCTCCTTTGACAACTATCAAGAATTCATTTAACATGCAAGATTTTCAAGCTCCTCTGACAACTATCAAGACTCTTCAAGAATTCATTTAATAGATATTATCATGTTGTCGATCAATATCAGAACAAGTCCTTAATAATTCAAGACACGTATCCAGGACAGCTCATCACCTTATCAACAACTTTATCTTTACTGTAATAATGTAACAGATTCAAATGTTTTTGAAATCCGGTCTGCTGTAGCATAAATTTGTATTCTATCCTTTGTAATCACAAGACTTTAGACTTTAGAGTTTGAGAGCTTAGTTCAAAACTTTGAGAGCAAAACTTTCATTTAAACCATTTTGGAAAAATTAAACCATTGTTGAAACCATTTTGGAAAAGTTTTGGGACAAGTTTTGTCAAATATAAAAAACCAAGAGTGTGTTGTATGTGTTAGACAAAAAGCATAAAACCAGGCTTTTTAAAAATCTTTATAAGAAAATTCTTGGGGAATAAAGTTTTGAGAAAATGGGCGTTTTTGATAAATTCCAATTCGCCATTCTTGAGGTCTTAAGGGTTTTTTGATTTTGCATTTTGAAAAAGCTATTCTATTTAGATCATTTTTGTCTGGATTATGGATAATTTCTATTGAATCAGTATCAACTAAAATAAATTCATAAAATGTTCTTGTTTTTAATAAATCATCAGGAATAAAATCAAAATCTGAAGGGAAAATTTTTGATAAGGTTTCTTGCATAGTTTGTCCCCAGTATTCGGGTTCAATAATACAAATTGGTTGGGTTATATCTTTCTTAATGTATTGAAAAGTAGGATTAATGTTGATAGGTTTTGATGGAGAAGGTGAATAGGATGGTGTATCGAAGGCCTTGTTGGTAATTTCTTGGTGGAGATCAAGAAATAGATTCTTCATCTAGAAGAGTGAACCGGTTTGGTTAGGTGATAATGGTTTTTTGTTTATTGGGTTTTGAAGATTTTGATTGTGAAGGTTTTGTTTGTGGGGTAATGGGTTGTTGAGGTGGTAGCATCGCATACGATGCTTTTGATTTTGGATTATTTTGGGGGTTGATGAGAGTGCCCATCTTTTCCTCACTCTCACTTTTGCTCAATAAATTTGTGTTCTGAAAGTTGTTAGGATGAGAGAGACTATTAGAAAAACTTTTTGACTTTTGTAGTTTATTGAAAACAAAATTTTGAAACCTTTTAAATCTTATTGTAAAAAGTTGAAAACACATTGTTGTAATGTAAGCATCCCAAATTTTGTGGTAATCGGGCCATTCTTTTGTAGAGACATTTTCTAGACTCTCTAATTTGGTAATAGTGTTTATCTTAGATATTGAAATATTTTTTAAATTACTAATATCTTTTATTAATGGTGGATTGACGAATTCAAATGTAACATCTTGTCCTAAAATATTGGTTGTAATTCTTTTATTGGTTAGACTAAAAGGTAAATTTGAGTGATAAAATGAGCACCTAATAAAACATCTTGATCTAAATCTTTTGCTAGAATAAAGGTGTTTTTAATACAAAAATTTTGTATACATACGTGAGCATTACATAATTTATAATTAATGTTTAATTGTTGACCATTAGCTCCGTATAATCTTTCTTTTGTTCTTTCATAATATTTTGTTAGAATTAATCCTTCTCTTATACAATTTTGATCTGCTCCAGTGTCTACTAAGGCTTGTATAATAATATCTAATTCATGATTAATATTGATTCTAATGTAAACATGCCATTTTTGAAATTGAATTCTTGAGATTTCATTTATAAATGCTTCTTCAGTTTCTTTAATTTGTAATTCTGATTTTGAGGTTGATGGTTGTCCTATAGCTTCTTTAGAGGCTTTTAAACATAATAAATATGTCTTAATTTCAATATTATTGTTTTGTAATTCTTTAACTTGATTTTTTAGAGTATTGATTTCTTCTTGCAAATCACTTAGAGTAACTTGTGTGGGTTTGTCAAATCTTTTTAATATGTCTTTTAAGTTATAAGTATCTACATCTTTTTGTTTTTCCTTGGATAAAATTAATTCTTTGAGTTTTAATAAATATTCTCTTTTAATATCTTCATCCTGAATTTTGTGAATAATATCTAATGAAAATTCTTTTGATTTGGTGATTACATTTATTGACTTAGGTTTAGATGTTGATATTATATTTATTGATTTTATTGCACAGTAAAAAGGCTTACACGGGTCATTACAATTTTGTAGAGACTTACTCTTAATATCTAGAGAATTTTCTACAAATGAATTATTGAAGTTTTTGTTAGAATTGTCTTGACTTAGGCTTAATTATTGAGGCGTAATAAGTCATTGAGGTGGTAGCATTTCAAATGATACTTTTGATGTTAGATTATGTTGAGATTCTAATGTTAAGTTTTTATTTTGTTTTCTAGTTAGACATTTAAGAGCATCGTGTCCTTCTTATTTACTTGACTTTCCATTCATTTACAATATTTTCATTCATTTACTTTGATTCTAATGATCCTGCTATAAATGGTATCAGAGCCAAGTAGAGTCAACAAAAGTAGTGATTAGGAATTAAAAACCGCACAAAATAACATCCATACCGTAGTACTGTAGCATATTACTGTAGCAAAATTGTTGTTCACATAATATTACTGTTCATCACTATTCACTATTTATGCACTGTGCAGTTTATTGTAGATTACTGTTCATCCGTGCACTGTTCGTTTCTAGATTGAATTAAGGGTTAGATAAATCTAGAAAGTTTTAATTTAGAAGACCTCTAGAATTGATTCTAAGTTGCGCTTGGTCAGTTTAAAGGGTGCATTGGTCAGCCTGTAACCATTGGTCAACCGTGTTAGGTGGTCTCGGAGGTGGTCTCGTACCTTGGTGGTCCTGTGATCTAGGAGAGAAACTAGAACTTTTAGGTTAGAATTAATTTAGAGATGTCTAATTTCTTAAGAAGATTAGGGAGTAGCCTCTAAAGAAGCTATAGGACAACCATCAACCTCAAAATCAGAATTACAAATTAAAGAAACTGAAGAAGCATTTATAAATGAAATCTCAAGAATTCAATTTCAAAAATGGCATGTTTACATTAGAATCAATATTAATTATGAATTAGATATTATTAAACAGGCCTTAGTAGACATTGAAGCATATCAAAATTGTACAAGAGAAGGATTAATTTTGAAAAAATATTATGAAAAAACAAAAGAAAGATTATATGGAGCTAATGATCAACAATTAAACATTAATTATAAATTATCTAATCCTCATGTATGTATACAAAATTTTTGTGTTAAAAGTGCCTTTATTCTAGCAAAAGATTTAGATCAAGATGTCATATTAGGTACCCCTCTATTACTCAAATTTACCCTTTTACAGTAAATGATAAAGGAATTACTACAAATATTTTAGGACAAGAAGTAACATTTGAATTTGTAAATCCTCCACTAATAAAAGATATTAATAATTTAAAAGACTTATCAATATCAAAAATAAATCTCACTAACTATAAGAAAAGACAAATTGCTTTCTTAAAAGAAGAATTGAAACATGAAAGGATAAAACAACAATTAGAAACCCCAAAAATTCAGAAGTTATTAAAAATTTAGAAAAACGATTCTCACAAGACATATGTTCAACAATTCCAAATGTCTTTTGGGATAGAAAACAACACGTAGTTTGTCTTCCATATATTAAGAATTTTGATGAAAAAAATATACTAACAAAAGCTAGACCCATACAAATGAATAAGGAATTACTTGAACACTATCATAAAGAAATCAAAGATTTACAAGATAAAAAATTAATTAGACCAAGTAAATCTCCATGGAGCTGTTCTGCCTTTTATGTCAATAATGCGGTAGAAAAAGAACGAGGAGTCCCAAGATTAGTCATCAATTATAAACCATTAAATAAAGTATTATAATGGATTAGATATCCAATTCCCAACAAAAAAGATTTAATTAATAGATTATATAATGCCACAATATTTTCAAAATTTGATGTGAAATCAGGATTTTGGCAAGTTTAAATAGATGAATTAGATAGATACAAAACGAAATTTAATGTTCCTTTTGGTCAATATAAATGGAACGTTATGCCTTTCGGATTAAACAATGTACCTTTGGAATTTCAAAATATTATGAACGACATTTTTAATCCCTATATACACTTTACAATAGTATATATTGATGATGTGTTAGTTTATTCAGAATCAACTGATCAACATCTAAAACATTTAAAAATATTTGAAGAAATTATTAAAAGAAATGGATTAGTTGTTTCGGCCACAAAAATGAAATTATTTCAAAAAAAAAATAAGATTTTAGGTCATGAAATTTATAAAGGAACTATTAAACCAATTGATAGGTCAATAGAATTTGTAAATAATTTTCCTAATGAATTAACAAACAAAACACAATTACAAATATTTTTAGGATGTCTAAATTATGTAGAAGATTTTTTCCAAGACCTTAGAAAACTATGTGAGCCGTTATACCAAAGACTTAGAAAAAATCCTCCTGCATGTTCTGAATCTCATACCCAAATAGTTAGAGAAATTAAATCCAAAATTAAATTCCTTCCTTGCCTTAGTATATTGGATCCATCTGCCTATCCTATTATAGAAACTGATGCCTGAGAGATAGGTTATGGTGGGATATTAAAACAAAAAATTAGATAATAAAGAAAGTCTAGTTAGGTTCCATTCTGGAGTCTGGCTCGGTGCTCAAAAAAATTATTCAACCATCAAAAAAGAAGTTTTATCAATTGTTTTATGCATTACAAAATTTAAAGATGATTTGATCAATAAAAGATTTTTTATCCGAGCAGATTCTTCTGCATCAAAATTTATTTTTGAAAAAGATGTAAAAAATTTAGTTTCAAAACAGATTTTCGCCAGATGGCAAGCAATACTTTCTTGTTTTGACTTTGAAATTGAACATATCAAAGGACATAATAATTCATTACCGGATTTTCTTTCCCGTGAATTCTTACAGGGAAAGAAGAAGCCGAGTGACAAAGAGAGTGAGTGACAAAGAGAGACAGTGATTGAGTGAAATATGGGCACTCCCATCAAAAACAATAATTCTCATGAAGAAAAATCTTAACCAATTTTCAAAAATCAAAAAATGTTTTTACTATTGTTCAAAATTGTCATCTTTCCCAAAAGAAAAATAATCACAGAAAATTTCAAAAAAATATTTTCTCAAATAATATTTGGCAAAGAATTCTTTATAATTCCCATATTGATGATTTTCTGGAATTGTCTAAATATCTTAAATATCCAACACCAATTCAATTAGCCGGAGCCTTACCCCTTTCTTCAAAAGCTATAACAAAATTATTCTTGTAAAGGAAATTTGTACCAAAAACGTCCTCATAAAATATAAGGACGAACATCCACAAGAACCATTTAGTAATTGGGCTTCTTCTCTTTTTAATAAACCTTCAGCATTGACATCTGAAAACAATAATTAAATTCAGCAATTAGTCACAGCTAAAGAGGCTGCTGACTTAGTCGAAGCCGAAGATTATGAAGGTGAAAATGATTTATTAAATTCTTACGTTCTAGAGAATTCTCAAAACCCTGATAACAGTGATTCAGATAATTTTCTTTCGGATGATTCTCAAGATTCTCAATTTGAAGATTCTCAATTTGAAGATTATTAAGGGACAATGACTCAGCATCACCTTTATCCCATATTCTAAACTTTCAGCGGATGTCAAGATTTTTTTCAATAAGCCGACTTTCCCCATTCCACCTTATCACATGTCATTTGCAGGAAGCAAATTTGTCAAGGTTCTCTCGGCAAGATTTAAAGACTTTGAAGATACCAAGACTTATCTCTTTTCAACATGCAAGATTTTCAAGCTCCTCTGACAACTATCAAGACTTTTCAAGAATTCATTTAATAGAGGTTATCATTT
Source organism: Pistacia vera (assembly GCF_008641045.1). NCBI lineage: Eukaryota > Viridiplantae > Streptophyta > Magnoliopsida > Sapindales > Anacardiaceae > Pistacia > Pistacia vera. The sequence goes on from NW_022196165.1 coordinate 531,163, forward strand.
TGTCAATCACTATCAGAACAAGTCCTCAATAATTCAAGAAACGTATCCAGGACAGCTCATCACCTTATCAACAACTTTGTCTTTATTGTAATAATGTAACAGATTCAAATGTTTTTGAAATCCGGTCTGTTGTAGTATAAATTTGCATTCTATCCTTTGTAATCACAAGACTTTAGACTTTAGAGTTTGAGAGTTTAGTTCAAAACTTTGAGAGCAAAACTTTCATGTACAAATAATTATCAAGCAATAAAACAATTCCTTCATCACTTGTAAGTTTTCTTCATTACATTCATTATACTTGCCTTATTTTTACATTGAATTAATTTACAATATTTTTTGCTTTTAATTTTCCAATATTTGACTTGACTATTATTTTCATTTAGTTACTTGACTTTTCATTCATGCACTTTGATTTTAACAATCCTACTATAAATGGTATCAGAGCCAAGTAGAGTCAATAAAAGTAGTGATTAGAAATTAAAAACCGCATAAAATAACATCCATAACGTAGTACTGTAGCTGATACTGTAGCAAAATACGGTTAACATAATAGTACTGTTCATCACTATTTATGCACTGTAGCAGTTTACTGTATATTACTATTCATCCATGCACTGTTCATTTCTAGATTGAATTAAGGGTTAGATAAATTTAGAAGACCTCTAGAATTGATTCTAGGTTGCACTTGGTCAGCCTGGAGGGTGCGTTGGTCAGCCTGTAACTGTTAGTGAACCGTGTTAGGTGGTCCCGGAGGTGGTCCCGTACCTTGGTGGTCCCATGATCTAGGAGAAAAACTGGAACTTTTAAGTTAGAATTAATCTAGAGATGTCTAATTTCGTAAGGAGATTAGTGAGTAGTAGTAAACGAGATGATAGTAGTAGCAGTAACGCTATTAGAATTAATAATCAACAACAAAACACAAACAATAATCAAGAATTAATGAAATCTATTAACACTCAAGAAATTAATATGGCAAATATCGAGCAACATTTACATAACTGGAACATACCACCAATTAAGAAAGACACAATATATCAAATAGGTAATCCAGAAGAACAAAATACCCTTAGATTTGAATGGTACAATACACAAGAAAAATTAAAACAAAATATTTATTTCTTTAATTGGTTAGAAAATAGAAAATATTATAAAGACTTAAGTGAAAAGAAAACTATTTTTGTTACCACTAATGCGACAAAAAATTGGCAAACGTCAACAAATAAAACTATTATATCTGTCCATCCACCTTTAGAAGAAATTAAAATGGAACATCAACAAGCAGAAATAATAGCATCACCATTTAAAAAAATTAATAGAATTGATGATGATCAAAAGCAACCCACTTTAAGAGACATTAAAAATATTCAACATCAGAACAATCAAATTCTCCACACTATTAGTCAACAAATGAATAAAATAGAAGATAATGCTACCCACATAATCACCAAGATTTCAAAAGCCCTCGGGAAGGAGATAGTAGAAAATTCAATAACAACTTTAGGAAATTCAACATCAACTTTAACATCTAATTCAACGCCCCTTTATTCACAAAAATATGTTAAACCATTTTGAACCCTTTGACATTCCAAAAGAAGAAATTATTAAATTTAATAATCACAACACTATTTTAGAAAATATTAGCAAAAAAACTAAGTGAATTATCATCCTCTAAATCAAACATTAATGTTCTTACAGAATCTGACCCAATAGAAGAATTAAATCAAAATTTTGAAAACTTATCTATTAATAAAATGAGAAATAATATGAAATACCCTAAAACTCGAAACCATTACCCAAGACTTCTTTACCAGATATGCAATTTGAAGATGTAAAACAAATAGCAAGATCTTCCTATACTGGAATAGGAATAGATAAATGGAATATTGACGGATTAGCTGAACATCAAATATTAAATATTTTACAAGAGATGACTATGTCAGCATTAGCTCATAAATCACATGACAACACTGATCATCAAATAGCAAAAATATTAGTCTCAGGATTTACGGGAATGTTAAAAAATTGGTGGGATAATGATTTACTAGAATCACATAAATATCACATATTACATGCAACAAAAAAGACTAGGAAAGTCAAAATAGAAGGTACTAGTCAAATAGAATATGAACAAGAAGAAGGAGACGCTGTAGCCACATTAATTTATGCAATAACCAAAAACTTTGTAGAAGACCCAACAAGCTTTTAGAAAAAATCACAAGAAATATTATCAAACTTAAGATGTCCATCCATGGCAGATTTTAGATGGTATAAGGATATGTTTTTACAAAAAGTATTCACAAGAATAGACTGTAGGAAACCCTATTGGAAAGAAAGGTTCCTAGACGGTCTACCTAGATTATTTAGTCAAACTGTTAAGAATGCATTATATAAAAAATATAATGGAAATATACCTTATGAAGAATTAACATATGGAGATTTAATTAATTTTATTAACAACGAAGCTTTAATAATTTGCACCGATTTAAAATTAAAAGCTAAATTAAAAAATGAATTAAAACATAAGAAAATAGAATTAAGTAGATTTTGTAGTCAATATGGTTATGAAAAAATATTACCTCCCTCTGTTAGGTACAAAAAAGATAAAAAAAACAAAAACAATATAGAAAACCTTATTATAAAAGAGATAATAAATACGAACAAAAATCTTATGATAAACCTTACAAAAAGAAAAAATCCTCTAATAAGAAAATATTCAAAAAACCTATCACATGTTGAAAATGTAAACAACAAGGTCATTATGCAACTAAGTGTCCTATGAAAAACAACAATTATTAAAAATTATTCAAATTGACTCTGAAGAAGAATCTAGTTACAATACAGATAATGAAGACATGATTTATCAAATTCAAGAAAATTCTTCTGAACCAATGAGTGAGTCGTCACAAGACTCTGATGATTGTGATTGCATGGGGCCTTGTTACTGTGCAATGAAATCAATAAATATGATATCAACATCTAAACCTAAGTCAATAAACGTTATCACCAAATCAAAAGAATTTTTATTAGATATTATTGACAAAATTCAGGATGAAGATATTAAAATAGAATATTTATTAAAACTCAAAAAATTAATTTTATCCAAGGAAAAACAAAAAGACATACTTATAACTTAAAAGACATATTAAAAAGATTTGACAAACCCACACAAGTTACTTTAAGTGATTTGCAAAAAGAAATCAATATTTTGAAAAATCAAGTTAAAGAATTACAAAACAATAATATTGAAATTAAGACAGATTTATTATGTTTAAAAGCCTCTAAAGAAGCTATAGGACAACCATCAACCTCAAAATCAGAATTACAAATTAAAGAAACTGAAGAAGCATTCATCCTGAATTTTGTGAATATATCTAATGAAAATTCTTTTGATTTGGTGATTACATTTATTGACTTAGGTTTAGATGTTGATATATATTATTGATTTTATTGCACAGTAAAAAGGCTTACACGGGTCATTACAATTTTGTAGAGACTACTCTTAATATCTAGAGAATTTTCTACAAATGAATTATTGAAGTTTTTGTTAGAATTGTCTTGACTTAGGCTTAATTATTGAGGGTAATAAGTCATTGAGGTGGTAGCATTTCAAATGTACTTTTGATGTTAGATTATGTTGAGATTCTAATGTTAAGTTTTATTTGTTTTCTAGTTAGACATTTAAGAGCATCGTGTCCTCTTATTTACTTGACTTTCCATTCATTTCAATATTTTCATTCATTTACTTTGATTCTAATGATCCTGCTATAAATGGTATCAGAGCCAAGTAGAGTCAACAAAAGTAGTGATTAGGAATTAAAAACCGCACAAAATAACATCCATACCGTAGTACTGTAGCATATTACTGTAGCAAATTGTTGTTCACATAATATTACTGTTCATCACTATTCACTATTTATGCACTGTGCAGTTTATTGTAGATACTGTTCATCCGTGCACTGTTCGTTTCTAGATTGAATTAAGGGTTAGATAAATCTAGAAAGTTTTAATTTAGAAGACCTCTAGAATTGATTCTAAGTGCGTGGTCAGTTTAAAGGGTGCATTGGAGCCCTGTAACCATTGGTCAACCGTGGTTAGGTGGTCTCGGAGGTGGTCTCGTACCTTGGTGGTCCTGTGATCTAGGAGAGAAACTAGAACTTTTAGTTAGAATAATTATTAGAGATGTCTAATTTCTTAAGAAGATTAGGGAGTAGCCTCTAAAGAAGCTTAGGACAACCATCAACCTCAAAATCAGAATTACAAATTAAAGAAACTGAAGAAGCATTTATAATGAAATCTCAAGAATTCAATTTCAAAAATGGCATGTTTACATTAGAATCAATATTAATTATGAATTAGTATTATTTAAACAGGCCTTATAGACATTGAGCATATCAAAATTGTACAAGAGAAGGATTAATTTTGAAAAAATATTAGTGAAAAACAAAAGAAAGATTATATGGAGCTAATGATCAACAATTAAACATTAATTTAAATTATCTAACTCATGTATGTATACAAAATTTTTGTGTTAAAAGTGCCTTTTCTAGCAAAAGATTTAGATCAAGATGTCATATTAGGTACCCCTTATTACTCAAATTTACCCTTTTACAGTAAATGATAAAGGAATTACTACAAATATTTAGGACAAGAAGTAACATTTGAATTTGTAAATCCTCCACTAATAAAAGATATAAATATTTAAAGACTTATCAATATAAAAATAAATCTCACTAACTATAGAAAAGACAAATTGCTTTCTTAAAAGAAGAATTGAAACATGAAGGATAAAACAACAATTAGAAACCCAAAAATTCAGAAGTTATTAAAAATTAGAAAAACGATTCTCACAAAGACATTGTTCAACAATTCCAAATGTCTTTTGGGATAGAAACAACACGTAGTTTGTCTTCCATATATTAAGAATTTTGATGAAAAAATATACTAACAAAAGCTAGACCAACAAATGAATAAGGAATTACTTGAACACTATCAAAGAAATCAAAGATTTACAAGATAAAAAAATAATTAGACCAAGTAAATCTCCATGGAGCTGTTCTGCCTTTTATGTCCAATAATGCGGTAGAAAAAGAACGAGGAGTCCAAGATAGTCATCAATTATAAACCATTAATAAAGTATTTAATGGATTAGATATCCAATTCCCAAACAAAAAGATTAATAATAGATTATATAATGCCACAATATTTTCAAAATTTGATGTGAAATCAGGATTTTGGCAAGTTTAAATAGATGAATTAGATAGATACAAAACGAATTTAATGTTCCTTTTGGTCAATATAAATGGAACGTTATGCCTTTGAAAACAATGTACCTTTGGAATTTCAAAATATTAGAACGACATTTTTAATCCCTATAACACTTTACAATAGTATAATTGAGATGTGTTAGTTTATTCAGAATCAAACTGTCAACATCTAAAACATTTTAAAATATTTGAAGAAATTATTAAAAGAAATGGATTAGTTGTTTCGGCCACAAAAATGAAATTATTTCAAAAAAAAAATAAGATTTTAGGTCATGAAATTTATAAAGGAAATATTAAACCAATATAGGTCAATAGAATTTGTAAATAATTTTCTAATGAATTAACAAACAAAACACATTACAAATATTTTTAGGATGTCTAAATTATGTAGAAGATTTTTTCCAAGACTCTAGAAAACTATGTGAGAGTTATCCAAAGACTTAGAAAAAATCCTCCTGCATGTTCTGAACTCATACCAAATAGTTAGAGAAATAAATCCAAAATTAAATTCCTTCCTTGCCTTAGTATATTGGATCCATCTGCCTATCCTATTATAGAAAACTGTGCCTGAGAGATAGGTTATGGTGGGATATTAAAACAAAAAATTAGATAATAAAGAAAGTCTAGTGGTTCCATTCTGGAGTCTGGCTCCGGTGCTCAAAAAAATTATTAACCATCAAAAAAGAAGTTTTATCAATTGTTTTATGCATTACAAAATTTAAGATGATTTGATCAATAAAGAGTTTTTTATCCGAGCAGATTCTTCTGCATCAAAATTTATTTTTGAAAAGATGTAAAAAATTTAGTTAAAACAGATTTTCGCAGATGGCAAGCAATACTTTCTTGTTTTGACTTTGAATTGAACATATCAAAGGACATAATAATTCATTCCGGATTTTCTTTCCCGTGAATTCTTACAGGGAAAGAAGAGCGCAGTGACAAGAGAGGTGAGTGACAAGAGAGACAGTGATTGAGTGAAATGGGCACTCCCATCAAAACAATAATTCTCATGAAGAAAAATCTTACCAATTTTCAAAAATCAAAAAATGTTTTACATTGTTCAAAATTGTCATCTTTCCAAAAGAAAAATAATCACAGAAAATTTCAAAAAAATATTTTCTCAAATAATATTTGGCAAAGAATTTCTTATAATCCCATATTGATGATTTTCTGGAATTGTCTAAATATCTTAAATATCCAACACCAATTCAATTAGCCGGAGCCTTACCCCTTTCTTCAAAAGCTATAACAAAATTATTCTTGTAAAGGAAATTTGTACCAAAAACGTCCTCATAAAATATAAGGACGACATCCACAAGAACCATTTAGTAATTGGGCTTCTTCTCTTTTTAATAAACCTTCAGCATTGACATCTGAAAACAATAATTAAATTCAGCAATTAGTCACAGCTAAAGAGGCTGCTGACTTAGTCGAAGCCGAAGAATGAAGGTGAAAATGATTTATTAATCTTACGTTCTAGAGAATTCTCAAAACCCTGATAACAGATTCAGATAATTTCTTTCGGATGATTCTCAAGATTCTCAATTTGAAGATTCTCAATTTGAAGATTATTAAGGGACAATGACTAGCATCACCTTATCCCATATTCTAAACTTTCAGCGGATGTCAAGATTTTTTTCAATAAGCCGACTTTCCCCATTCCACCTTATCACATGTCATTTGCAGGAAGCAAATTTGTCAAGGTTCTCTCGGCAAGATTAAAGACTTTGAAGATACCAAGACTATCTCTTTTCAACATGCAGATTTTCAGCTCTCTGACAACTATCAAGACTTTTCAAGAATTCATTTAATAGAGGTTATCATTTTGTCAATCACTATCAGAACAAGTCCTAATAATTCAAGAAACGTATCCAGGACAGCTCATCACCTTATCAACAACTTTGTTTATTGTAATAATGTAACAGATTCAAATGTTTTTGAAATCCGGTCTGTTGTGTATAAATTTGCATTCTATCCTTTGTAATCACAAGACTTTGACTTTAGAGTTTGAGAGTTTAGTTCAAAACTTTGAGAGCAAAACTTTCATGTACAAATAATTATCAAGCAAAAAACAATTCCTTCATCACTGTAAGTTTTCTTCTTACATTCATTAACTTGCCTTATTTTTACATTGAATTAATTTACATATTTTTGCTTTTAATTTTCCAATATTTGACTTGACTATTATTTTCATTTAGTTACTTGATTTTCATATGCACTTTGATTTTAACATCCTACTATAAATGGTATCAGGCCAAGTAGAGTCAATAAAAGTAGTGATTAGAAATTAAAAACGCATAAAATAACATCCATAACGTAGTAAGTAGCTGATACTGTAGCAAAATACGGTTAACATAATAGTACTGTTCATCACTATTTATGCACTGTAGCAGTTTACTGTATATTACTATTATCCATGCACTGTTCATTTCTAGATTGAATAAGGGTTAGATAATTTAGAAGACCTCTAGAATTGATTCTAGGTTGCACTTGGTCAGCCTGGAGGGTGCGTTGGTCAGCCTGTAACTGTTAGTGAACCGTGTTAGGTGGTCCCGGAGGTGGTCCCGTACCTTGGTGGTCCCATGATCTAGGAGAAAAACTGGAACTTTTAAGTTAGAATTAATCTAGAGATGTCTAATTCGTAGGAGATTAGTATGTCGTAGGGGACAAACTATGCAAGAAACCTTATCAAAAATTTTCCCTCCAGATTTTTATTTTATTCCTGATGATTTATTAAAAACAAGAAAATTTTATGAATTTATTTTAGTTGATACTGATTTAATAGAAATTACTTGTAATCCCGATAGAAATGATCCAAATAGAATTGGTTTTTCAAAATGCAAAGTCAAAAAGGTCTTGAGACCTCAAGATTGGGGCATTGGAATTGATAAAAAACGCCCATTTTCTCAAACCTTCATTCCGCAAGAATTTTCTTATAAAGATTATCAAAAAGCCTGGTTTTATGCTTTTTGTTTAACACATACAACACACTCTTGGTTTTTTATATTTGACAAAACTTGTCCCAAAACTTTTCCAAAATGGTTTCAACAATGGTTCAATTTTTTCGGTTTAAATTAAAAAATCTTGCTCCTTTGACAACTATCAAGAATTCATTTAACATGCAAGATTTTCAAGCTCCTCTGACAACTATCAAGACTCTTCAAGAATTCATTTAATAGATATTATCATGTTGTCGATCAATATCAGAACAAGTCCTTAATAATTCAAGACACGTATCCAGGACAGCTCATCACCTTATCAACAACTTTATCTTTACTGTAATAATGTAACAGATTCAAATGTTTTTGAAATCCGGTCTGCTGTAGCATAAATTTGTATTCTATCCTTTGTAATCACAAGACTTTAGACTTTAGAGTTTGAGAGCTTAGTTCAAAACTTTGAGAGCAAAACTTTCATTTAAACCATTTTGGAAAAATTAAACCATTGTTGAAACCATTTTGGAAAAGTTTTGGGACAAGTTTTGTCAAATATAAAAAACCAAGAGTGTGTTGTATGTGTTAGACAAAAAGCATAAAACCAGGCTTTTTAAAAATCTTTATAAGAAAATTCTTGGGGAATAAAGTTTTGAGAAAATGGGCGTTTTTGATAAATTCCAATTCGCCATTCTTGAGGTCTTAAGGGTTTTTTGATTTTGCATTTTGAAAAAGCTATTCTATTTAGATCATTTTTGTCTGGATTATGGATAATTTCTATTGAATCAGTATCAACTAAAATAAATTCATAAAATGTTCTTGTTTTTAATAAATCATCAGGAATAAAATCAAAATCTGAAGGGAAAATTTTTGATAAGGTTTCTTGCATAGTTTGTCCCCAGTATTCGGGTTCAATAATACAAATTGGTTGGGTTATATCTTTCTTAATGTATTGAAAAGTAGGATTAATGTTGATAGGTTTTGATGGAGAAGGTGAATAGGATGGTGTATCGAAGGCCTTGTTGGTAATTTCTTGGTGGAGATCAAGAAATAGATTCTTCATCTAGAAGAGTGAACCGGTTTGGTTAGGTGATAATGGTTTTTTGTTTATTGGGTTTTGAAGATTTTGATTGTGAAGGTTTTGTTTGTGGGGTAATGGGTTGTTGAGGTGGTAGCATCGCATACGATGCTTTTGATTTTGGATTATTTTGGGGGTTGATGAGAGTGCCCATCTTTTCCTCACTCTCACTTTTGCTCAATAAATTTGTGTTCTGAAAGTTGTTAGGATGAGAGAGACTATTAGAAAAACTTTTTGACTTTTGTAGTTTATTGAAAACAAAATTTTGAAACCTTTTAAATCTTATTGTAAAAAGTTGAAAACACATTGTTGTAATGTAAGCATCCCAAATTTTGTGGTAATCGGGCCATTCTTTTGTAGAGACATTTTCTAGACTCTCTAATTTGGTAATAGTGTTTATCTTAGATATTGAAATATTTTTTAAATTACTAATATCTTTTATTAATGGTGGATTGACGAATTCAAATGTAACATCTTGTCCTAAAATATTGGTTGTAATTCTTTTATTGGTTAGACTAAAAGGTAAATTTGAGTGATAAAATGAGCACCTAATAAAACATCTTGATCTAAATCTTTTGCTAGAATAAAGGTGTTTTTAATACAAAAATTTTGTATACATACGTGAGCATTACATAATTTATAATTAATGTTTAATTGTTGACCATTAGCTCCGTATAATCTTTCTTTTGTTCTTTCATAATATTTTGTTAGAATTAATCCTTCTCTTATACAATTTTGATCTGCTCCAGTGTCTACTAAGGCTTGTATAATAATATCTAATTCATGATTAATATTGATTCTAATGTAAACATGCCATTTTTGAAATTGAATTCTTGAGATTTCATTTATAAATGCTTCTTCAGTTTCTTTAATTTGTAATTCTGATTTTGAGGTTGATGGTTGTCCTATAGCTTCTTTAGAGGCTTTTAAACATAATAAATATGTCTTAATTTCAATATTATTGTTTTGTAATTCTTTAACTTGATTTTTTAGAGTATTGATTTCTTCTTGCAAATCACTTAGAGTAACTTGTGTGGGTTTGTCAAATCTTTTTAATATGTCTTTTAAGTTATAAGTATCTACATCTTTTTGTTTTTCTTTGGATAAAATTAATTCTTTGAGTTTTAATAAATATTCTCTTTTAATATCTTCATCCTGAATTTTGTGAATAATATCTAATGAAAATTCTTTTGATTTGGTGATTACATTTATTGACTTAGGTTTAGATGTTGATATTATATTTATTGATTTTATTGCACAGTAAAAAGGCTTACACGGGTCATTACAATTTTGTAGAGACTTACTCTTAATATCTAGAGAATTTTCTACAAATGAATTATTGAAGTTTTTGTTAGAATTGTCTTGACTTAGGCTTAATTATTGAGGCGTAATAAGTCATTGAGGTGGTAGCATTTCAAATGATACTTTTGATGTTAGATTATGTTGAGATTCTAATGTTAAGTTTTTATTTTGTTTTCTAGTTAGACATTTAAGAGCATCGTGTCCTTCTTATTTACTTGACTTTCCATTCATTTACAATATTTTCATTCATTTACTTTGATTCTAATGATCCTGCTATAAATGGTATCAGAGCCAAGTAGAGTCAACAAAAGTAGTGATTAGGAATTAAAAACCGCACAAAATAACATCCATACCGTAGTACTGTAGCATATTACTGTAGCAAAATTGTTGTTCACATAATATTACTGTTCATCACTATTCACTATTTATGCACTGTGCAGTTTATTGTAGATTACTGTTCATCCGTGCACTGTTCGTTTCTAGATTGAATTAAGGGTTAGATAAATCTAGAAAGTTTTAATTTAGAAGACCTCTAGAATTGATTCTAAGTTGCGCTTGGTCAGTTTAAAGGGTGCATTGGTCAGCCTGTAACCATTGGTCAACCGTGTTAGGTGGTCTCGGAGGTGGTCTCGTACCTTGGTGGTCCTGTGATCTAGGAGAGAAACTAGAACTTTTAGGTTAGAATTAATTTAGAGATGTCTAATTTCTTAAGAAGATTAGGGAGTAGCCTCTAAAGAAGCTATAGGACAACCATCAACCTCAAAATCAGAATTACAAATTAAAGAAACTGAAGAAGCATTTATAAATGAAATCTCAAGAATTCAATTTCAAAAATGGCATCTTTACATTAGAATCAATATTAATCATGAATTAGTTATTATTACACAAGCCTTAGTAGACACTGAAGCAGATCAAAATTGTATAAGAGAAGGATTAATTCCGACAAAATATTATAAAGAAACAAAAGAAAGATTATATGGAGCTAATGGTCAACAATTAAACATTAATTATAAATTATCTAATGCTCACGTATGTATACAAAATTTTTGTATTAAAAACACCTTTATTCTAGCAAAAGATTTAGATCAATATGTTATATTAGGTGCTCCTTTTATCACTCAAATTTACCCTTTTACTGTAACCAATAAAGGAATTACAACCAATATTTTAGGACAAGATGTTACATTTGAATTCGTCAATCCACCATTAATAAAAGATATTAGTTATTTGAAAAATATTTCAATATCTAAGATAAACACTATTACCAAATTAGAGAGTCTAGAAAATGTCCCTACAAAAGAATGGCTCGATTACCACAAAATTTGGGATACTTACATTACAAAAATGTGTTTTCAAATTTTTACAATAAGATTTAAAAGTTTTCAAAATTTTGTTAAGTCAAAAAGTTTTTCTAATTGTCTCTCTCATCCTAACAACTTTCAGGACACAAATTTATTGAGCGAAAGTGAGAGTGAGGAAAAGATAGGCACTCCCATCAAACCCCAAAATAATCCAAAATCAAAAGCATCGTATGCGATGCTACCACCTCAACAACCCATTACCCCACAAACAAAACCTTCACAATCAAAATCTTTAAAACCCAATAAACGAAAACCATTATCACCCAACCAAACCGGTTCACTCTTCTAGATGAAGAATCTGTTTCTTCATCTCCACCAAGAAATTACCAACAAGCCCTTACAATACCACCATCCTATTCACCTTCTCCATCAAAACCTATCAAGATTAATCCTACTTTTCAATACATTACGAAAGATATAACCCAACCAATTTGTATTATTGAACCTGAATACTGGGGACAAACTATGCAAGAAACCTTATCAAAAATTTTCCCTCTAGATTTTTATTTTATTCCTGATGATTAATTAAAAACAAGAACATTTTATGAATTTATTTTAGTTGATACTGATTCAATAGAAATTACCCATAATCCAGACAGAAATGATCTAAATAGAATAGCCTTTTCAAAATGCAAAATCAAAAAAGTCTTAAGACCTCAAGAATGGTGCATTGGAACTTATCAAAAATGCCCATTTTCTCAAAACTTTATTCCCCAAGAATTTTCTTATAAAGATTATCAAAAAGTCTGGTTTCATGCTTTCTGTCTAACACATACAACACACTCTTGGTTTTTTATATTTGACAAAACTTTTCCAAAATGGTTTCAACAATGTTTTTATTTTTTCGGTTTAAATGAAAAAATCCTCCCACCTCTGGTTTGGGAAGGACACCAATTATTTGCCAAAAAATTCAACAACAGTGAAGACCCTTTGCTAGCATTTTCCAGCAATTTCTTAATTGTCTGGATAATAAGTTGGCAATTTCATATCACTAACCTCCTCCTCCAAAATTTAGAGAATTACAAAAGAAAATTCCTTATTAAATGGTGGCCTAGTTTTTCCGTCCAAAATGTTAGTCCACCAACTGTGCAGATATGGATTTCTCAACACCCTCAGTTATGCCTACCCCAACAGCAATCAACATTTCTGACACAAAAATCAAGACTTCTGGCTAAATTGGCTCAATGCCAAACCCCTCAAGATATGGACAAAATAATTATGGCCATTAGATCTTCCTCTTCTCAAAAGGCAGATTCAGACAACACCAAATCACCAAGTGAAGAAGATGAGGATGATTATTTTGTAATGTTCCAGAACCAAATCAATTATGATTTCAATAAAGGTTGATGACTCAGCATCACCTTTATCCCATATTCAGAACTTTCGATGGATGACGGCGGATGTCAAGATTTTTTTCAATAAGTCGACTTTCCCCAGTTCCACCTTATCACATGTCATTTGCAGGAAGCAAATTTGTCAAGGTTCTCTCTGCAAGATTTAAAGACTTTGAAGACATCAAGACTTATCTCTTTTCAACATGCAAGATTTTCAAGCTCCTCTGACAACTATCAAGACTTTTCAAGAATTCATTTAATAGATGTTATCATTTTGTCGATCAATATCAGAACAAGTCCTCAATAATTCAAGACACGTATCCAGGACAGCTCATCACCTTATCAACAACTTTATCTTTATTGTAATAATGTAACGGATCCAAATGTTTTTGAAATCCGGTCTATTGTAGTATAAATTTGTATTCCATCCTTTGTAATCACAAGACTTTAGACTTTAGACTTTAGAGTTTGAGAGTTTAGTTCAAAACTTTGAGAGAAAAACTTTCGTGTACAAAATGATAGTTGTCAGAGGAGCTTGAAAATCTTGCATGTTGAAAAGAGATAAGTCTTGATGTCTTCAAAGTCTTTAAATCTTGCAGAGAGAATCTTGACAAATTTGCTTCTTGCAAATGACATGTGATAAGGTGGAATTGGGGAAAGTCGACTTATTGAAAAAAAATCTTGACATCCGCCGAAAGTTTTGAATATGGGATAAAGGTGATGCTGAGTTATCAACCTTTATTGAAATCATAATACATACATATACATCTATATATATATGTGTGTGTGTGTGTGTGTGTATAGAAAAATGCTATCCTTACAAAGGCCCATATAAAGAGGGCTACAAAGTGACATCAGTAAGAAGAAAAAAAAAAACAAAGAAAAAATGGAAAAAGAGAGAAAGAGAGAGAGAGAAACCATGAAAATCAAGGGTGGGGATTGTCATTGTATGCCCCCTTTGTATGTGTCTTTGTAAAACTAGCATTGCTCATATGTATGTGTGTATACATATATGTATATGTATTTGTATGTATATATATATGTGTGTGTGTGTATATATATATATGTGTGTGTGTGTGTGTGTGTGTGTGTGTACACAAACATACATACATATATACATACATACATATATATGTATACATACATGTATACATACATATATGTATACATACATATATACATATATATATATATACAACCTCCAAAAGCCCGGTTTCGCAAAAAACGTTGCCATTATTTTCAAAAAAAAAAAGACGGGCTCTCCAAAGGGCCGTCACTGTTTCTTTTGTAAACAACCTGGACATTTTGCAAAAAATTGACCAAAAAAGCAAAAATCTGCACGCCAGTTGATTTCTTTTGATCCTGCTCTAGAAGATCATGACCTTCAATCCCTATACTCTGAAACAGAAGAACAGACTCCTGCTACTATTTTTGTTATTGATCTTCTGACCTTTCCCACAATGGAGGACACCTCTTCTTCATCCAAGGAATGCTCTAGTAATTTTCACTCCAGTTTGGTTTTTTCCCTATGAATCTCGCAGTCCAAGTTCCTATGGTAGAAATCACTTTGTTTCTTCAGACAAAGTATGACCGCCCCATCAAGGTCATGGCACTCTTTGATACAGGTGCTGCCTCTACCATCATGAATCCTATGTGCTTCCCACGTCATACTGGAGACCCCACATTATACTGGAGACCCCACATTCGTTGGTTTACTGTAGCCAATGGAGAACACTTTTCCACAAATCTTATCAGTAGACCAATCCATATCCAGTTTTTCCCAAACTTAGTCCTTACTCATGAATGCCTTGGATCTCATCATCCTAGTAAAGACATGGTCATTGGTTGGGACCTTCTCAATCAACTTCTTAAGGCAAAAGTCACTTTTACCCCTTAAGGCCTGAAACACAGGTCATATTTTATGCCATACAAACACCCCTAAAAGTACTTTACCACTATGCCTACCCCTGTCCCTGACATAGATGTGACCAAACAATTGGTTACTGAATGCTCCGCACAGTCCCACACAAACTTCCTAGCTAAATGCTCACATCCCTTATGGCTAAATCTAGAATTCTTTGTTAGCCTTCCCTTCAAAAAAAATGAGGATATCAATCCAACAAAAGCCACCCATCCAGGCATGCCACCGGATCATTTAACTCTGGCCCAAGAAGAGTTAGCCCAACTTGAAAAAGAAGGGTTAATTGAACCAACCCAGTCTCCATGGGCTTGTCAAGCCTTTTATGTTAATAAAAGGGCTGCACAGATTAATGGAAAACTTCGATTGGTCATCAACTATAAGCTATTGAATTGGTTCCTTGCGGATATCAAGGTCCCTCTTCCACAAAAAAATTTCTTTTTTGGATATCTATCCAATGCCAAGATTTTTTTCTAAATTTGATCTTAAAGCAGAATTTTGGCAACTTGGTCTTAATCCAGCCAACAGAGAAAAAACTACCTTTTGCATCCCTAATCTCCACCACCATTGGACAGTTCTGCCATTTGGATTAAAAACAGCTCCTTCCATTTTCCAAAAGGCCATGATCCGCATCTTTCAACCAATACTAAAACAGGCTTTGATTTATATTGATGATATCCTTCTCTTTTCCCCTGACCACTCAAGTCTCCTTGCCCTCCTATTCTAGTTTTACTCCCTCCTCAAAAAATATGGTGTCATGCTTTTTGAAAAGAAAATGGTCCTCAATACCACAGACATTGATTTTCTTGGAATGCATATAGCCAATGGCCAATATCAACTTCAACCTCACATTGGCTAAGAGCTCCTCAAATTTCCCAATTCACACTTATCCCTCAAAGAAGTCCAACAATTTCTTAGGATTGTAAATTACATGGCCCCTTTCATTCATAAATTATCTCCTTTGATCAAACCCTTGCAAGCAATGCTCAAGAAGATCCCACCTCAATGGGGCCCTACTCAAACAACATCTGTCAAAGATCTGAAGGCTTTAGCATCAAAATTGCCTCCCTTGCAGATTCCATCCAATGGAAAACGAATCCTCCAAATAGATGCCAGTGACTCTCATTGGTCTGCCATTTTGCTTGAAGATATTGATGGGATTATAAAAATTTGTGGATACAAAAGTGGACATTTCAAGCCTAATGAAGAACACTATCACTCAAACTATAAAGAAATCCTTGCTATCCGACATGGCATTGAGAAATTTGAATTCCACGTTGTCAGCCACCACTTTCAGGTTGAGATGGATATGTCAGCTTTTCCCTGCATGCTTGAATTCAAACAGAAAGAAATTCCAGGCAGCCAATGACTTCGATGGGCTTAATGGTTTTCCAGATATCAGTTTGATGTTAAACATATCAAAGGAAAACACAATACTCTTGCTGGCCTATTATCCTGCCCTAAAAAACCCAAACAGAACTTCCACATTGCCCACACACCATCCATCCCTGTTATTTGTATGATGAACCCTTTCTCAAACCAACCACCTGAGATTCCAGAACTCCAAAAAACACACACTTTATAGCTACATCTCTCTAACCTTACTCAACAATACCAAACCAAGACTATCCATACCACAGGTCTACAAACACACAGTGGTCTCTATTACCATCCAGATTACCCTTTCCTGACCTTATTCCTACTCAATGAAGAAATTACCTTTACACCACACCTTCTATACTTGTTATGGTGTTTACTATACAAGTATATCATTGCTATAGAATTCCCCATCCAACAAATGGTGTCGTACTTATGTCTCTTAAAGCAACAAGCCTCATCCAATTTTCAGGACTATCTCTTCCAAACCTTTCTTGAATGGTTTCATCTTATATCCTATTGGAAAAGCCTTTTTAAAACAAAAGAGACCCTCTGTGCCAATGACAATCTTTGGTCCTCCCATATTATTTTCACATTCCAAAGAACCCCCTATGAAACTCATGAACTTATCCATGTCGGAACTATCAAAGAATATGTTGTTCACCCTTTTTCTCTCCATTCCAACTGGCCAGTCCATACCACACAAATTAAACGCTTCCAGACTCATATGTGCCAGATCAACCAGTACATTCCACCTTCCCTTTGGCCACGAGACAATCCCACCACACCATCGTGGGATTCACTTCCCCCTGCCTATTGCCAGACCCTCCTTGCGGTTGTTGAATAATTTGCAAACAATAGAGAAATCTCATCCCAATCCTCTCATCGAAAGTAAAAGAAACAGTTCCTGTTCAACAATATACTTAACTTATCAACCACAGTCCACCTCAAACCCTGTACCCACTGGAATACACTCCTGACTCATCAATTACAATTCCTAGCATACAAACTGGTGATCCAGATCTTGGTTCTTAATAATTCAGCATATATACAATATCAGGATGCTTAAAACCCATATTCTCCTGACCCATTTTGGTAGAAGACTCTCGGGTATACCCACAACCTGCTCGATTCAGAAGAAGATCCGGATAAGATAGACACCTTATCAGAATGACATCTAAAAGATGACGTCTGCCAGACACCTCAGCACTTATCCAAAGTTGTAATATCTTAAGATTGTAACATGTGTGTATTTACTGTTTTGTTGGCAGATTTATGTACTTACATTTGTCGATTTTAGATTTCTTGTTTGTTATCTCGATGTATTACGTGTCTGTTTTTTAGCATTTGTAAGTGTTCTTCCTTCGCTATAAAAGGAGGCCTCCCTTCTCTTAGAAGGCAGAATCAGAAATGCAATAAAATTTCTCTCTCTAAAAATTTCTCTCTCTATCTAAACACTCTTTCTTTGCATTAGTTCTTCTAAGGAAAAAAAACACTGGTCAGACGTCCATCCTCTTTCACAGAAGCTTCTTCTCTTAATAGGCTCTCAGTTCGGCTCTGCCGCGGTTGTCTATTAAGCTTAGAATATTTCTATGATCCTAGATGCGGTGATTTCCGATGCACCATGCCCGACGAACAAGATTGATACACGACAGCTTCTATCGGTTTAGGGTGATTTTGGAGTATTTGGCCTTCTCTCTGATCCTATAGAGGCCCCGGCTCATCAACCCTCCACAGCAGCACTGTAGCAGTACTGTTCACTTTCGTCTTGTTCCCGTCGCATATTACTTTACCTACAATTATTCATAGGTTAATTGCCCGATTTAGGGTTTAAGGAATAAGACAAAAGTGAACAGTACTACTACAATGGCCGTTGTAGAGGGCTGATGAGCCGGGGCCTCTATAGGATCAGAGAGGAGGGCAAATACTCCAAAATCACCCTAAATCGATAGAAGCTATCGTGTATCAATCTTGTTCATTGGGCATGGTGCATCGGAAATCCCCGCATCTAGGATCACAGAAATATTCTAAGCTTAATAGACAACCGCTGCAGAGCCGAACTGATAGCCTATTAAGAGAAGAAACTTTTGTGAAAGAGGATGGACGTCCGACCAGTGTTTTTTTTCCTTAGAAGAACTAATGCAAAGAAAGAGTGTTTAGATAGAGAGAGACATTTTTAGAGAGAGAAATTTTATTGCATTTCTGATTCTGCCTTCTAAGAGAAGGGAGGCCTCCTTTTATAGCGAAGGAGGAACACTTACAAATGCTAAAAAACAGACACGTAATACATCGAGATAACAAACAAGAAATCTAAAAGCGACAAAATGCTTGTTATGCTNAATCTAAATAATGGTTTTACTGCTACTTGTACTAATCCTATGTGTAAAAATTTATAGTTGTTTTGTCTATGTCTGTGTATTGCTTCTTCAGAAAGAAGTTGAATTTCTTCAACCTTTTCTTCGGTTATCATTATTGTATCTTCTGTTGTTTTAATAGAGTAATCTGACATAAATTCAAAACTACCTATTTGATATATTGTGTCTTTTTTGACTGGTGGTATGTTCCAGTTATGTAAGTGTTGATCAATTTTTTGCCATATTGATTTCTTGAGTGTTAATAGATTTCATTAATTCTTGATTATTATTTGTGTTTTGTTGTTGATTATTAATTCTAATAGCGTTACTGCTACTACTATCATCTCGTTTACTGCTACTTCCTAATCTCCTTAAGAAATTAGACATCTCTAAAATAATTCTAACCTAAAAGTTCTAGTTTCTTTCCTAGATCATGGGACCACCAAGGTACGGGACCACCTCTGGGACCACCTAACACGGCTGACCAACGCACCCTCCAGGCTGACCAAGCATAACCTAGAATCAATTCTAGAGTTCTTCTAGATTAAAACTCTCTAGATTAATCTAACCCTTAATTCAATCAAGCTGTGAACAGTGCACGGATAAACAGTAATCTACAGTACTGCTACAGTGCATGAACAGTAATGGTTAACAGTAATATCCTGTGAACAGTAATATGCTACAGTAACACGATTTTGGGTGTTGTTTTGTGCGGTTTTTAATTTCTAAGCATAACTTCTATTGACATTACTTGGCTTTGATACCGTATAAAGCAGGATCGTTAAAAAACAAAGTAATTGAAACAAAATAATGTAAATGAATGAATTAAAGTAATTGAAAGACTTGAAGTCAAGTTAATAAAACAAAGTAAATGCAAAGGCTATTGTAAATAAATGCAAAGAAAATAAGTCAAGTAAAATAATGAATGTGTTGAAGAAACTTACAATTTTATTGCTTTGATAATTTGTACACGAGAGGAAACTTTCTCTCTCTCAAAGTGTTTACAAACTTTTAAAACTTAAAATTTTTGTGATCTTTCTAAGCTTTCTAAAACTTTCTCTAAAACTTTTTCTAAAACTTTTTGCTTACAACGGAAGTGATCTCTATTTATACTACAACAGACCGGATTTCAAAAACATTTGAATCCGTTACATTATTGCAATACAGGAAAAAGATAAGGTTGTTGATAAGTGATAAGCTGTCTTGGATACGTGTCTTGAATTATTGAGGATCTGTTCTGAAAATGGCAGACAAACCGATAAGGTTCATAAAAGATATCTTAAAAAGTCTTGCTTGTTGTCAGGGGAGCTTGACAAAGTATGTCTTGAAATTGTTGAAAATCTTTGCAATAGCCATGTGAAAGGATAAGTCTGACGAATGTCTCTGATGTTGGAAGAGATAACTTTGACAAATTGCTTTTGGTTTTGACAAGTACAAGTCTTGAAGTCTTGATATTTTGCAGAGATGCTTCCTTCAAGTGATAAAGTTAGTTGAAGAAAAATCTTGACTGCGCTGAAATTTTTGAATCCTGAGATTTGAAATTATTGGAGAAGCTACGTGATAAAAACCTGAACATCTTCATAAAGACAGTCTTAAAAAGTCTTGCAAATGTTGAAAATTGGACAAAGGCAATGCTGAGTCACTGCCTCTTAATCATCTTCAAATTGAGAATCCTCAAATTGAGAGTCTTGAGAATTGCCCGAAAGAAAATTATCTGAATCACTNAATGTAAAAATAAGTCAAGTATAATGAATGCAATGAAGAAAACTTATAATTTTATTGCTTGATTACAATTTGTACACAAGAGTTTTGCTCTCAAAGTTTTGTCAAACTAAACTTTCTAATTTTGCAAATCTCAAATTCTAAAAACTTAACTCTTGAATTCTAAAAAACTTGATTTCTAAAAAACTCGATGCTTACAACGGAAGTGATCCATACTTATACTACAACAGACCGGATTTCAAAAACATTTGAATCTATTACATTGTTACAATACAGCCTAAAAGATTAAGTTGTTGAGGTGGTAGCATCGCATACGATGCTTTTGATTTTGGATTGTTTTTGGGTTTGATTGGAGTGCCCATCTTTTCCTCACTTTCTCTCAAAAAATCTGTGCCTTGAAAGTTGTTATGATGAGAGAGACTATTAGGAAAACTTTTTGACTTTTCCATTTTATTGAAAACAAAATTTTGAAACGTTTTAAATCTTATTGCAAAAAGTTGAAAACAAGTTTTTGTAATGCAAGCATCCAAAATTTTGTGGTAATCGAGCCATTCTTTGCTAGGGACAATTTCTAGACTCTCTAAGGTGGTAATAGTATATATCTTAGATATTGAAACATTTTTTAAATTACTAATATCTTTTATTAATGGTGGATTGACGAATTCAAATGTAATATCTTGATCTAAAATATTGGTTGTAATTCCTTTATTGGTTACACTAAAAGGGTAAATTTGAGTGATAAAAGGAGCACCTAATATAACATCTTGATCTAAATCTTTTGCTAGAATAAGGGTGTTTTTAATACAAAAAATTTGTATACATACATTGTAACGCCCCACTTAAGGGTTCGTCGGGGCGAAGAATAATCTTCGCCGCGGCGAAGAGGTGTTGAAGCCACGGGGAAGCTGTTGGACAGTTTCGCCGTGGCGAAGGAAGCTTCTTCGCCGCGGCGATGTGCCGGTTGAAAAGTTTATTGAGTTTTAGATATTTTTTCCCTTGAGTACTATTTGACCAGTTTATCCCTAATTAGCAGGAAAAGTGGGGAGTAAATTGTAAGGAAATTTCATAGAGAATATGTTAGTATGGGGGGTGTGTTTGTAAGGAATCAAAGGATATGGATGGAATTTCTAAGAAAGAGAAAGGGCAAAATGGGAAGAATGAGTTTGTTAGGAGATATTTAAGGGGGTTTAGTCTTTGAGAACTTTTCATTTTCCCATTCCACCGCCTCCTCCATTCTCCAAATTTCTGTCAAATTCCTTCAATCTTCCAAGGATTTCCAAGAGCTTTTTGAGTAACTTTTAGTAGGGTTTTAATCTAAAGCATCCTAAGGTAAGGATTCTTGCTTTAGATGAGAGTTTTCTTATGTTTTGAGTAGAGTCTCATGTTGTTGTTGTTGTGGTTGTTGTTGGTTAAAGTTGTAGAGAGAAGGCAAGCTCCCAAAGGAAAAGAGAAGTGTTAAAGAAGCTATTTCCTCATAAGGTAAGTAAATTCAACCTAAGTTGAGATTTAAGAACTCTTTTGGGTAGAGTTATTTATATATGTGTATTCATTAGGTTTGTTGAAATGAGATGAATGAGATTAGTAGTTATGAATGAGTAATACACATAAATTGAGTTATGAGAAGTGTTTTATTTGCTTGATATTGGTTTGAGTTTGATTGAAGTTGGAGGAAGTTTTGAGCAAGCTTATGGAAGTGTCTTTTCTTTTGATAGGAAATTTAGAATTTATGAGGGAGTTTCTTTCCATTTGGATGATTAAAGAAAAAAGAAATTTTAGAGTTAGAGTAGAGTTTTATATGCATATGAGTTGTATGATGAAATGCTCAAGAGAAGCATAAGTAAGAGTAGAAAGCCTTAATTGTTGCTACATGTTATAATTGCATTTCATAAATGCATTAATGAGTATGAGTCATTTATGTGCATTAACTATGCTTTATTTATGCACTAGAAAATAGAGTAGAGACTTTTATGTTTAAACTACTCTAAGAGTAAAGAGAAAGAGAGAATGAGCACTATAGAGTAAAAGCTAGAGTAGTGCTAAACAAGATAATAGAGTAGGTTGTGCGATGGGGAACCTGTGAGTACGGGTAGAGTATTCCCGCATGTACGCCGCATTGAGAGAGCGGCATGAGTATCAGAGAGAGAAGTGGTGTAGCCCGTAGAGTACATGCGGATGAGGGCTATACCCGAGTTTACCTGAGAGATTCTATGCACTCACATGGCCAAAGGTTCCGAATCCATGCATAACCAAGTCCGATCGGTTAGAATGAGTAGAAGTCACAGGGAGTGGGAGCAAGTCCCAGTCGTGCCTCTGGTCAGATGGGGCCGTGACTTACTAGAAAGAGAGTTAGTAGAAAAGAGTTATGAGAAAGAGAAAACAGAGAGTTGTATAAGAGAAAGAGTCAATAAAAATGGTAGGGAAAGAATTAGAGAGAGAGTTACGGGGATATTTGAGTAGAGGGTTTACTTACTGAGCATTGTTTTGTGCTCATCTCGTTGTTCCCTATGTTTTTGCAGGTTCTAGATAAGGACACTTTCGGATTGACATCTGCACACGAAGAGAAATGGCTACACTGTCCACCCTATTTTGATAGTTTTGCATATGATACAAATCTTGTATATATTTGTATAAAGAATACATATGTTTAATGAAAGAAAATTTTGGGCCCAACTTTACATGTTATTTTACATGTACTTTTAGTATGCATATTTTTATGAGAATGGAGTCGTTACATACATGAGCGTTGGATAGTTTATAATTAATGTTTAATTGTTGACCATTTCCTCCATATAATCTTTCCTTTTTTTTTTCATAATATTTTGTTGGAATTAATCCTTCTCTTATACAATTTTGATATGCTCCGGTGTCTACTAAGGCTTGTGTAATAATATCTAATTCATGATTAATATTGATCCTAATGTAAACATGCCATTTTTGAAATTGAATTCGAGAGATTTCATTAATAAATGCTTCTTCGGTTTCTTTAATTTGTAATTCTGATTTTTAGGTTGATGGTTACCCTATAGTTTCTTTGGAGGCTTTTAAACATAATAAATCTGTCTTAGTTTCAATATTATCGTTTGTAATTCTTTAACTTGATTTTTCAGAATACTTATTTCTTCTTGCAAATCACTTAAAGTAACTTGTGTGGGTTTGTCAAATATTTTTAATATGTCTCTTAAGTTATAAGTATCTACATCTTTTTGTTTTTCTTCAGATAAAATTAATTCTTTAAGTTTTAATAAATATTCTCTTTTAATATCTTCATCCTGAATTTTGTCAATAATATCTAATAAAAATTCTTTTGATTTGGTAATAACATTTATTGACTTAGGTTTAGATGTTGATATCATATTTATTGATTTCATTGCACAGTAGCAAGGCCCTATGCAATCACAATCATTAGAGTCTTGTGACGACTCACTCATTGATTCAGAAGAATTTTCTTGAATTTGATAAATCATGTCTTCATTATCTGTATTGTAACTAGATTCTTCTTCAGAGTCTGTTTGAATAATTTTTAATAATTGTTGTTTTAATTTTGAATCTATTTCTAATTTTTTGATTTGATTTTTCATTGGACACTTAGTTGCATAATGACCTTGTTGTTTACATTTCCAACATGTGATAGGTTTTTTAGATATTTTCTTATTAGAGGATTTTTTTCTTTTTATAAGGTTTATCATAAGATTTTTGTTCATATTTATAATCTCGTTTGTAATAAGGTTTTCTATATTGTTTTTGTATCTAACAGAGGGAGGTAATATTTTTTCATAACCATATTGACTACAAAATCCACTTAATTTTGTTTTCTTATGTTTTAATTCATTTTTTAATTTAGCTTTTAATTTTAAATCAGTACAAATTATTAAAGCTTCGTTGTTAATAAAACTAATTAAATATCCATATGTTAATTCTTCATAAGGTATATTTCCATCATATTTTTTGTATAATGCATTCTTGACAGTTTGACTAAATAATCTAGGTAGACCGTCTAGGAACCTTTCTTTCCAATAGGATTTCCTACAGTCTATTCTTGTGAATACTTTTTGTAAAAACATATCCTTATACCATCTAAAATCTGTCATGGTTGGACATCTTAAGTTTGTATGTTTTGCTACAATAACTACGGTAATGGATGTTAATTTGTGCAGTTTTTAATTACTAATCCCTTACTTCTAATGACTCTTGCTGGCTCTGATACCAGATAATGCAGGATCGTTAAAAATCTTGAGGATGTAATAAAAATCAAGTAATAAAAGTCAAGTCAAAGAAACAAATATATATTGATAATGAATAATAAAAGACTTGGAAAATAAAGCTAAAAGACTTGGAATAATGTAAAAGACTTGAAAAGAAATCAATTAATGAGTGATGACTTATAGGAAGAAATTTGATGAAGAAACAAATGTTTATTGCTTTGATGATGTTTACAAACGATACTATAAATTTTTACTCTCTTGCAAATTTTTTGAACTCTCTTTTCTTGCTCTAAACTCTCTTCTAAAACTCTACCGCTTACAAAGGAAGCGATACAGATTTATACTACAACAGACTAGATTTCAAAGACATTTGAATCCATCTTCATAATTACAATACAGAGCATTATTGAAAATTTGATGAGCTATCTTGAAACGTGTCTTGAATTATTGACAATTTTTCAAAACTTGTCTTGATATTGGACCGACAAATTGATTTTGTTGATAAAGGAATCTTGAAAAATCGTCTTGTTGATAAGGGTCTTCTTAAAAATCCTGACTTTTGCAGAAGGCATGTGATAAGGCAAATAAAAGGAATCTTGAAAATTTTGATCTCTGCAAAAACTTTTTTGAACATGTGGAAAAGGCAGTGCTGAGTCATTGTCCTATTTGATTTTGGAATATTGAAAAATAGTCATCTTCATCTTGATCACTTGGTGACTGGTATTGTCCGAATCTGCTTTTGAGATGTGGAAGATCCAATGGCCATAATAATTTTGTCCATTTCTTCAGTAGTTTGGCATTGAGCCAACTCAGCAGAAGTTTTGATTTGTGCATCAAAAATGTTGATTGTTATTGAGGTTGACAGAGATGAGGGTGTTGAGATATCCATATTTGCACTGCTGGTGGGCTAACATTTTGGATGGAACTAGGCCACCATTTAATAAAGAATTTTCTTCGTAATTCTCTGAATTTTGGAGGAGGAGGTATAGTGATATAAAATTGCAAACTCATTATCCATGCAATTAAGAAATTGCTGGAAAATGCTAGCAACAGATCTTCACTGTTATTGAAATTTTTAGCAAATAATTGATATCCTTCCTAAACCGAAGGTGGGAGAATTTTTTCATTTAAATCGAAAAAATTGAACCATTGTTGAAACCATTTTGGACAAGTTTTTGGACAAGTTTTGTCAAATATAAAAAACCAAGAATGTGTTGTATGTGTTAAACAGAAAGCATAAAACCAGGCTTTTTGATAATCTTTATATGAAAATTCTTGGGGAATAAAGGTTTGAGAAAATGGGCGTTTTTGGTAAATTCCAATGCGCCAATCTTGGGGTTTCAAGACTCTTTTTATTTTGCATTTTGAAAAAGCAATTCTATTTGGATCATTTCTATCGGGATTATGGGTAATTTCTATTGAATCAGTATCAACCAAAATAAATTCATAAAACGTTATTGTTTTTAATAAATCATTGGGAATAAAATAAAAAGAGGGAAAAATTTTGATAAAGTTTCTTGCAGAGTTTGTCCCTAAAATTCGGGTTCAATAATGCAAATTGATTGGGTTATTTCTTTTTCAATGTATTGAAAAGTTGGATTAATGTTAATAGGTTTTGATGGAGAAGGTGAATAAGATGTTGGTATTGTAAGGGCTTGTTGGTAATTTTTTGATGGTGATGAAGAAATAGATTCTTCATCTAGAAGAGTGAACCGATTTGGTTGGGTGATAATGGTTTTCTGTTTATTGAGTTTTGAAGATTTTGATTATGGGGTAATAGGCTATTGATCAAGGTGGTAGCATCGCATACGATGCCTTTGATTTTGGATTATTTTGGGGTTTGATGGGAGTGCCCATCTTTTCCTCACTTTCACTCACAAAATTTGTGTCCTGAAAGTTATTATGATGAGAGAGACTATTAAAAGAAAAACTTTTTGACTTTTGCATTTTATTGAAAACATAATTTTGAAATTTTTTAAATCTTATTGCAAAAAGTTAAAAACAAGTTTTTGTAATGCAAGCATCCAAAATTTTGTTGGAATTGAGCCATTCTTTTGTAGGAACAATTTCTAGAGTCCTTACTTTACTAATAGTATTTATCCTAGATATTAAACTATTTTTTAAATTACTAATATCTTTTATTAATGGTGGATTAACGAATTCAAATGTTACATCTTGTCCTAAAATATTGGTTGTAATTCCTTTGTTATCTACGTTAAAAGGGTAAATTTGAATAATAAAATGAGCACCTAATATAACATCTTGATCTAAGTCTTTTGCCAGAATAAAAGTATTTTTAATACAAAAATTTTGTATACATACATGTGCATTAGATAATTTATAATTAATGTTTAATTGTTGACCGTCAGCTCCATATAATCGTTTTTTTGTTTTTTCATAATATTTTGCCAGAATTAATGCTTCTCTTATACAATTTTGATCTGTTCCTGTATCCACTAAGGCTTGTGTAATAATATCTAAGACATGATTAATATTGATTCTAATATTAACATGCCATTTTTGAAATTGAATTCTAGAGATTTCATTAATAAACGATTCTTCAGTTTCTTCAACAATTTGTAAACTTTTAAGCATAATAAATCTGTCTTGATTTCAAAATTATCTTTTTGTAGATCTTTAACTTGATTTTTCATAATATTGATTTCTTCTTGTAGGTCACTTATGGTAACTTGTGTGGGTTTTTCAAATCTTTTAATATATCTTTTAAATTATAAGCGTCAACATCTTTTTGTTTTTCTTCTGCTAAAATTAATTCTTTAAGTTTTAATAAATATTCTCTTTTAATATCTTCATCCTGAATCTTGTCAATAATATCTAATAAAAACTCTTTTGATTTAGTGATAACATTTATTGACTTAGGTCTAGATGTTGATATCATATTTATTGATTTCATTGCACAGTAGCAAGGCCCCATGCAATCACAATCATCAGAGTCTTGTGAAGACTCACTCATTGATTCAGAAGAATTTTCTTGAATTTGATAAATCATATCTTCATTATCTATATTGTAACTAGATTATTCTTCAGAGTCTGTTTGAATAATTTTTAATAATTGTTGTTTTAATTCTAAATCTATTTCTAATTTTTTAATTTGATTTTTCATAGGACACTTAGTTGCATAATGACCTTGTTGTTTACATTTCCAACATGTGATAGGTTTTTTGGATATTTTCTTATTAGAAGATTTTTTTTCTTTTTATAAGTTTTATCATAAGATTTTTGTTCGTATTTATAAGGTTTTCTATATTGTTTTTGTTTTTTAATCTTTTTGTATTTAACAGAGAGGTAATATTTTTTCATAACCATATTGACTACAAAATCCACTTAATTCTGTTTTCTTATGTTTTAATTCATTTTTTAATTTAGCTTTTAATTTTAAATCAGTGCAAATTATTAAAGCTTCATTGTTAATAAAACTAATTAAATCTCTATATGTTAATTCTTCATAAGGTATATTTCCATCATATTTTCTATATAATGCATTTTTAACAGTTTGACTAAATAATCTAGGTAGACCGTCTAGAAACCTTTCTTTGCAATAGGGTTTCCTACAGTCTGTTCTTGTGAATACTTTTTATAAGAACATATACTTATACCATCTAAAATCTGCCATGGTTGGACATCTTAAGTTCGATAATATTTCTTGTGATTTTTTCTAAAAGCTTGTTGGGTCTCCTACAAAGTTTTTGGTTATTGCATAAATTAATGTAGCTACACTGTCTCCTTCTTCTTGTTCATACTCTACTTGACTAGTGCCTTCTATTTTGACTTTCCTAGTCTTTTTTGTTGCGTGTAATATGTGATATTTATCTGATTCTAGTTAATCATTATCCCACCATTTTTTTAACATTCCCATAAATCCTGAGACTAATATTTTTGCTATTTGATGATCAATGTTGTCATGAGATTTATGAGCTAATGCTGACATAGTCATTTCTTGTAAAATATTTAATATTTGGTGTTTAGCTAATCCATCTATATTCCATTCATCTATTCTTATTTCTGTTCTAGTATAGGAAGATCTTGTCATTTGTGTTACATCTTCAAATTGCATATCTGGTAAGGACAGTCTTCGGTAATAGTTTCGAGTTTTAGGATATTTCATATTATTTCTCATTTTATTAATAGATAAGTTTTGAAAAATTTGATTTAATTCTTCTATCGGGTCGGATTCTGTAAGAACATTAATGTTTGATTTAGAGGATGATAATTCACTAAGTTTTTTACTAATAGTTTCCAAAATAGTGTTGTGATTATTAAATTTAACAATTTCTTCTTTTGGAATGTCAAAGGGTTCAAAGAATGGTTTAACATATTTTTATGAATAAAGGGGTGTTGAATTTGATGTTGAATTTCCTATTTCTACTATGTCCTTCCCGAGGGCTTTTGAAAATTTTGTGATTATGTGTGTAGTATTATCTTCTATCCTATTCATTTGTTTACTAATAGTGTGGAGAATTTGATTAGAGTAATTATCTTGATGTTGAATATTTTTAATGTCTCTTAAAGTTTGTTGTTTTTTTATCATCATCAATTCTATTAATTTTTTTAAATGGTGATGCTATTATTTCTGTTTGTTGATGTTCTATTTTAATTTCTTCTAAAGGTGGGATGTCCAGGTGTAATCGTTTTATTTGTTGATGTTTGCCAATTTTTTGTTGTATTCGTGGTTACAAAAATAGTTTTCTTTTCAATTAAGTTTTGATAATATTTTCTATTTTCTAACCAATTAAAGAAATAAATATTTTGTTTCAATTTTTCTTGTGTGTTGTACCATTCAGATCTAAGGGTATTTTGTTCTTCTGGTTTAAATGTTGTAAAGAAAATTTGTCTTTTTTCTTTATTATAGTTTTGTAGGAATTCCTGTTTTAATAATTGTTTGTTAATTTCAAAGGGTTTAGTTATTGTGTTAATTTGACTGTAATTTCCTAATACTTCTGATTGTGTTGGTGAACTAGGTGGACTTGATGTATTTTCATATGCAAGTTTTGGTACAGGAGGGGAATAATTTACTCCTACTAATTTACTTGCTGAGCTTACTGATGAAGGCCTAGGTGTAGTAATTTCTTCAATTCTAGGGTTGTGATGATTTTTATTAGTAATTATGGGTTGATTTCATTCTAAGGGAGTTTCTCTAAATTTTAATCTTATTGTTCCGTCTGGTTCTTGTATTATTTGTTATATTTGAGACTCATTTTGATCATGTAAAGGTTTTGGAGGGCATAATTTTTCTAATTTCCAATCTGTTTGTTTAATAATTTCATCCCAAGCTAATCTTTTTGGTGTAAAAGTTTTATGTTTTGTTTTATCGACTTCCATAATAACTGTGTGTCCTAGTGGGGACATCCTAATGGCTCTTGGACTAATTGTGGTATTCATAACTTTGTAATAAATCCTATATATTAATGCTATTGGTTGGCTTTATCTTGATAAGTAAGATTATAAGCTTTTAAGTTAATAGTTAATGCAGACAATATTGTTGGATCATATAATCCTACTGTAAAGTTTGGATAGCAATAAAAATATACTAGACCAATTTCTAAATTAGAATTTAATACTGCTAATAAAGAGTTATTGAAGTTTAAATTTCTTGCATCTCTTAACATTACTAATATTGGAATGTTATGTCATAATCTAAATAATAGTTTTACTGCTACTTGTACTAATCCTATGTGTAAAAATTTATAATTGTTTTGTCTGTGTTTATGTATTGCTTCTTCAGAAAGAAGTTGAATTTCTTCAACCCTTTCTTCAGTTATCATTATTGTATCTTATGTTGTTTTAATAGAGTAACCTAACATAAATTCAAAACTACCTATTTGATATATTGTGTCTTTTTCAACTGATAGTATGTTCCAGTTATGTAAGTGTTGATCGATTTTTGCCATATTAATTTCTTGAGTGTTAATAGACTTCATTAATTCTTGATTATTGTTTGTACTTTGTTGTTGATTATTAATTCTAATAGCGTTACAACTATTACAATTATCTCGCCTACTGTTACTTTCTAATCTCCTTAAGAAATTAGACATCCCTAAAACAATTCTAACCTAAAAGTTCCAGTTTTTCTCCTAGATCACGGGACCACCTCCGGAACCACCTAACACACGGCTGACCAACGATTACAGGCTAGCCAAGCGCAACCTAGAATCAATTCTACAGTTCTTCTAGATTAAAACCTTCTAGATTTATCTAACCTTTAATTCAATCAAGGAATGAATAGTGCTACGAATGAACAGTAAACTGCTATAGTGTAAACAGTAACTGTGAACAGTGATAAACTGTGATTGTGAACAATGTTTTTGAATAGTACACACATACACACAGATATATATATATATCTCTCTGTGTGTGTGGTGATGAAGAAACATATTCTTCATCTAGAAGAGTGAACCGGTTTGGTTGGGTGATAATGGTTTTCTGTTTATTAGGTTTTGAAGATTTTGATTGCGAAGGTTTTGTTTGTGGGGTAATAAGTTGTTGAGGTGGTAGCATTGCATAAGATGCTTTTGATTTTGGATTATTTTTGGGTTTGATGGGAGTACCCATCTTTTCCTAACTTTCTCTCAAAAAAATTGTCCTGAAAGTTGTTATAATGAGAGAGACTATTAGAAAAACGTTTTGACTTTTGCATTTCATTGAAAACAAAATTTTGAAACTTTTTAAATCTTATTGCAAAAAGTTGAAAACAAGTTTTTGTAATGCAAGCATCCAAAATTTTGTGGTAATCGAGCCATTCTTTTGTAGGGACAATTTCTAGACTCTCTAATTTGGTAATAGTATTTATCTTAGATATTGAAACGTTTTTTAAATTACTAATATCTTTTATTAATGGTGGATTAACGAATTCAAATGTTACATCTTGTCCTAAAATATTGGTTGTAATTCCTTTATTGTTTACATTAAAAGGGTACATTTGAGTGATAAAAGGAGCACCTAATATAACATCTTGATCTAAATCTTTTGTTAGAATAAAGGTATTTTTAATACAAAAATTTTGTATACATACATGTGCATTAGATAACTTATAATTAATGTTTAATTATTGACCGTTAGCTTCGTATAATCCTTCTTTTGTATTTTCATAATATTTTCTCAGAATTAATCCTTCTCTTATACAATTTTGATCTGCTCCTGTATCTATTAAGGCTTGTGTAATAATATTAACTCATGATTAATATTGATCCTAATATAAACATGCCATTTTTGCAATTGAATTCTTGAGATTTCATTAATAAATGCTTCTTCAGTTTCTTTAATCTTTAATTCTGATTTTGAGGTTGATGGTTGTCCTAAAGTTTCTTTGGAGGCTCTTAGACATAATAAATCTGTTTTAATTTCAATATTATCTTTTTGTAACACTTTAACTTGATTTTTCAGAGTATTGATTTCTTCTTGCAAATCACTTAGAGTAACTTGTATGGGTTTGTCAAATCTTTTTAAAATGTCTTCTAAATTATAAGCGTCTACATCTTTTTGTTTTTCTTCTGATAAAATTAATTCTTTAAGTTTTAATAAATATTCTCTCTTAATATCTTCATCCTAGATTTTGTCAATAATATCTAATAAAAATTCTTTTGATTTGGTGATAACATTTATTGACTTAGGTCTAAAAGTTGATATAATATTTATTGATTTCATTGCACAGTAGCAAGGCCCCATGCAATCACAATTATCAGAGTCTTGTGAAGACTCACTCATTGATTCAGAAGTATTCTCTTGAATTTGATAAATCATATCTTCATTATCTGTATTGTAACTAGATTCTTCTTTAGAGTCTGTTTGAATATTTTTTAATAATTGTTGTTTTAATTATGAATCTATTTCTAATTTTTTAATTTGATTTTTCATAGGACACTTAGTTGCATAATGACCTTGTTGTTTACATTTCCAACATACAATAGAATTTTTGGATATTTTCTTATTAGAAGATTTTTTCTTTCTATCATAAGATTTTTGTTCATATTTATAATCTCTTTTGTAATAAGGTTTTCTATATTGTTTTTTGTTTTTTATCTTTTTTGTACTTAACAGAGGGAGGTAATATTTTTTCATAACCATATTGACTACAGAAACCACTTAATTTTGTTTAATTATGTTCTCTTATGTTTTAATTCATTTTTTAATTTAGCTTTTAATTTTAAATCAGTGCAAATTATTAAAGCTTCATTGTTAATAAAACTAATTAAATCTCCATTGTTAATTCTTCATTAGGTATATTTCCATCATATTTTTTATATAATGCATTCTTGACAGTTTTTGTTATAATAATAAAAATAAAAAAATGTTGGAAATGTAAACAAGAAGAACACGATTCTCTTAAATGTCCAACTAAAAAACAAAATAAAAACTTAACATTAAAACCCCAAAATAATCCAAAAGCATCCTATGAAATACTACCACTTCAACAACCTGTTGCCCCACAATCATTAAACTTTATTCAAAATAACTCTGATAACAAATCTAGTAATTCATCTGTAGTTATAGAAAACTCTCCAGATATTAAAAATTAATCTCTACAAAATCCTAATAGTTTAATGAAATCAATAAATATGACATCAACTTCTAGACCAAAGTCAATAAATGTTATCACTAAATCAAAAGAATTTTTATTAGATTTTATTTACAAAATCCAGGATGAAGATATCAAGAGAGAATATTTATTAAAACTTAAAGAATTAATTTTATCAGAAGAAAAACAAAAAGATGTAGATTCTTATAATTTAAAAGACATATTAAAAAGATTTGACAAACCCACACAAGTTACTCTAAGTGGTTTGCAAGAAGAAATCAATACTCTAAAAAATCAAGTTAAAGTATTACAAAAAGATAGTATTGAAATTGAAACAGATTTATTATATCTAAAAGCTTCTAAAGAAACTATAGGACAACCATCAACCTCAAAATCAGAATTAAAAATTATAGAAGAAACCGAGGAAGCTTTCATTAATGAAATCTCTAGAATTCAATTTCAAAAATGGCATGTTTACATTAGGATCAATATTAATCATGAGTTAGATATTATTACACAAGTTTTATTAGATACTGGAGCAGATCAAAATTGTATAAGAGAAGGATTAATTCCGACAAAATATTATGAAAAAACAAAAGAAAGATTATATGGAGCTAATGGTCAACAACTAAACATTAATTATAAATTATCTAATGCTCACGTATGTATACAAAATTTTTGTATTAAAAATACTTTTATTTTAGCAAAAGATTTAGATCAATATATTATATTAGGCACCCCTTTTATTACTCAAATTTACCCTTTCATAGTAAATGATAAAGGAATTACAACAAATATTTTAGGATAAGATGTAACATTTGAATTTGTTAATCCACTATTAGTAAAAGACATTAATAATTTAAAAGACTTATCAATATCAAAAATAAATCTTATTAATAATAAGAAAAGACAAATTAATTTTTT
Organism: Pistacia vera; assembly: GCF_008641045.1. Taxonomy (NCBI): domain Eukaryota; kingdom Viridiplantae; phylum Streptophyta; class Magnoliopsida; order Sapindales; family Anacardiaceae; genus Pistacia; species Pistacia vera. The sequence continues at coordinate 565,465 of NW_022196165.1, forward strand.
AAAAGAAGAACTAAAACATGAATGAATAAAGCAACAATTAGAAACCCCAAAAATTCAAGAAATTATTAAGAATTTAGAAAAACGATTTTCACAAGATATATGCTCAACAATTCCAAATACCTTTTGGGATAGAAAATAACACGTAGTTTGTCTTCCCTATATTAAGAACTTTGATGAGAAAAATATACCAACAAAAGCTGGACCCATACAAATGAATAAAGAATTACTTGAACACTGCCATAAAGAAATCAAAGACTTACAAGATAAAAAATTAATTAGACCAAGTAAATCTCCCCGGAGTTGTTCTACCTTTTATGTCAATAATGCAGCAGAAAAGGAATGAGGAGTCCCAAGATTAGTAATCAATTATAAACCATTAAATAAAGTATTACAATGGATTAGATATCCAATTCCCAATAAAAAATAATTAATTAATAGATTATATAATGCTACAATATTTTCAAATTTTGATATGAAATCAAGATTTTGGCAAGTTCAAATAGATGAATTAGATAGATACAAAATGGCATTTAATATTCCTTTTGGTCAATATGAATGGAATGTTATGCCTTTTGGATTAAAAAATGCATCTTCAGAATTTCAAAACATTATGAATGATATTTTTAATCCCTATATACACTTTACAATAGTATATATTGATGATGTCTCAGTTTATTTAGAATCAATAGATCAACATTTGAAACATTTAAAAGTATTTGAGGAAATTATTAAAAGAAATGGATTAGTTGTTTCAGCCACAAAAATGAAATTATTTCAAACAAAAATCAGATTTTTAGGTCATGAAATTTATAAAGGAACTATTAAACCAATTGATAGGTCAATAGAATTCGCAAATAATTTTCCTGATGAATTAAGAGACAAAACTCAATTACAAAGATTTTTAGGATGTCTAAATTATGTAGCAGATTTTTTCCAAGACCTTAGAGTGAACCTTTATATCAAAGACTTAGAAAATATCCTCCGGATGGTCTGAGTCTCATTCCCAAATAATTAGAGAAATTAAATTCCTTGTCTTAGTATATTGGATCCATCAGCCTATCCTATTATAGAAACCGATGCCTCTGATATAGGTTATGGTGGGATATTAAAACAAAAATTAGATAATAAAGAGAGTTTAGTTAGGTTCCATTCTGGAGTCTGGCTCGGTGCTCAAAAAAATTATTCAACCATCAAAAAAGAAGTTTTATCAATTTTTTTATGCATTACAAAATTTCAAGATGATTTAATTAATAAAAGATTTTTAATTCAAATAGATTCTTCTGCATCAAAATTTATTTTTGAAAAAGATATAAAAAATTTAGTCTCAAAACAGATTTTCGCCAGATGCCAAGCAATACTTTCTTGATTTGATTTTGAAATTGAACATATCAAAGGACATAATAATTCATTACCTGATTTTCTTTCCCGTGAATTCATACAGGGAAAGAAAAAAGCTGAGTGACGAGAGAAAAGAATCTTGAGTGATTAAGTGAGAAAAAGAAAGAAACTTGAGTGGTTGAATGATGGGCACTCCCATCAAAAACAATGATTTACATGACGAAAACATATTAACCAAATTTCAAAAATCAAAAAATGTTTTTACTATTGTCCAAAATCATCATCTTTCCCAAAAGAAAAATAATCACAGAAAATTTCTAAAAAATATTCTTTCAAATGATATTTGGCAAAGAATTCTTTTTGAAACCCATATTGATGATTTTCTAGAATTAAATAAATATCTTAAAAAGCCAACACCAATACAATTAGCTGAAGCCTTACCCCTTTCTTCAAAAGCTATTAACAAAATTATTCTTGAAACCGAAATCCGTGCCAAAAAAGTCTTCATGAAATATAAGGAAGAAAATCCACATGAACCATTTAGTAATTGGGTTTCTACTCTTTTAAACAATAAATCTTTAGCAGCAACATCTGGGAACAATAATTATATTCAACAATTAGTCGTAGCTGAAGAGGCTGCTGACTTAGTCAAAGCCGACGATTATGAGGGTGAAAATGATTTATTAAATTCTCAAGTTCTAGACAATTCCCAAAACTTTGAAGACAATGATTCAGATAATTTTCTATCGGGTGATTCTCAAGTTGAAGATTTTTAAGCAAAGGACGATGACTCAGCATCACCTTTATAGATTTTTCAAGACTTTATCAACACACTTTTCAAGATGCAAGACTGTCAAGATCCCTTGCAAGAATTAAAGACTTTCATATGCAAGATTATCAAGATCCCCTCGTGAAGTCTCTTTTCAAAATGCAAGATTTTCAAGCTCCCCTGACAACCATCAAGACTTTTCTAGAATTCATTTAATCAACATTATCATTTTGCCGGCTAATATCAGAGCAGGTCCTCAATAATTGAAGATATGTTTTGCAGACAGCTCATCACCTTATCAATAACTTTATCTTCTTATCAATAACTTTATCTTTTTCCTGTATTGTAATTATGAAGTCGGATTCAAATGTTTTTGAAATCCGATCCTTTGTGTGTGTATATGTGTGCGTGTGTGTGTACCAGTTCTTTTGTAAGAAGCAGAATGAAAGAGATAGCGACAAAAATTTAGAACAAAAACTAGAGAGAAAAATTTATAGTCTTTTGTAAAAGTCATCAAGCAATAAAACATTTCTTCATCAAATTTCTTCCTGTAAGTCATCACTTATTACTTTATTGTTTTCAAGTCTTTTGAATTATTCAAAGTCTTTTATTTACAAGTCTTTTTTACTATTCATTGTCAAGTCTTTTCCAATACTTGATTTTTATTACATCCATTGTATTACATCCCTTTTAACGATCCTGCTATATATGGTATCAAGTAATATAAATCAAAATCAAGTAATATAAATCAAGTACTGTAAAAGACTTGACAAAGAATAGTAATTGACTTGGAAATAAAAAAGCTAAAAGACTTTGAATAATTTAAAAAACTTGAAAACAAATAAAGTAATGAGTGATGACTTATAGGAAGAAATTTGATGAAGAAACGTTTTATTGCTTGATGACTTTTACAAAAGACTATAAATTTTTCTCTTTAGTTTTTGTTCTAAATTTTTATTGCTCTCTCTTTCATTCTGATCCTTACAAAATAATTGATACATATATATACTACAAAGGATCGGATTTCAAAAACATTTGAATCTCACTTCATAATTACAATACAGGAAAAAGATAAAGTTATTGAATTATTGAGGACCTACTCTGATATTGACCAGCAAAATGATAATGCTGATTAAATGAATTCTTGAAAAGTCTTGATGTTTGTCAGGGGAACTAGAAAATCTTGCATTTTGAAAAGAGACTTCACGCAGGGGATCTTGATAATCTTGCATCTTGAAAAGTGTGTTGATAAAGTCTTGAAAAGTCTTGGACATTTACTGAAGGCTTTGAAAATGTAATAAAGGAGATGCTGACATCCTGATCACTTGGTGATTTGGTGTTGTCCAAATCTGCCTTTTAAGAAGAGGAAGATCCTATGGCCATAATAATTTTGTCCATATCTTGAGGGGTTTGACAATAAGCCAACTCAGCCAAAAGTTTTGTTTTTTGTGTTAGAAATGTTGATTGTTGTTGAGGCTAACATAACTGAGGGTGTTGAGAAATCCATATCTGCATAGCTGGTGGGCTAACATTTTGGATGGAAATGCTAGCCCACCATTTAATAAGGAATTTTCTTTGTAGTTCTCTGAATTTTGGAGGAGGAGGTGTCGTGATATGAAATTACCAACTCATTATCCAGGCAATTAAGAAATTGCTGGAAAATGCAAGTAAAGGATCTTCACTGTTGTTGAAATTTTTGGCAAATAATTGATATCCTTCCCAAACCGAAGGTGGGAGAATTTTTTCATTTAAACTGAAAAAATTAAACCATTGTTGAAACCATTTTGGAAAAGTTTTTGGACAAGTTTTGTCAAATATAAAAAACCAAGAGTGTGTTGTATGTGTTAGACAGAAAGCATAAAACCAGGCTTTTTGATAATCTTTATAAGAAAATTCATGAGGAATAAAGTTTTGAGAAAATGGGCCTTTTTGGTAAATTCCAATGCGCCAATCTTGGGGTCTCAAGACTTTTTTATTTTACATTTTGAAAAAACAATTTTTTTTGGATCATTTCTATCTGGATTATGGGTAATTTCTACTGAATCAGTATCAATAAGTTAAACTCATAAAATGTTCTTGTTTTTAATAAATCATCAGGAATAAAATAAAAATCTGGAGGGAAAATTTTTTATAAGGTTTCTTGCATAGTTGATCCCCAAAATTTGGGCTCAACAATGCAAACTGATCGGGTTATTTCTTTTTCAATGTATTGAAAAGCGGCATTAATGTTAATAGGTTTTGATGGAGAATGTGAATAGGATTTTGGTATTGTAAGGGCTTGTTGGTAATTTTTTTGTGGTGATGAAGAAACAGATTCTTCATCCAGAAGAGTGAACCAGATTGGTTGGATGATAATGGTTTTCTGCTTATTGGGTTTTGAAGATTTTGATTGTTAAGGTTTTGTTTGTTGGGTAATAGGTTGTTGAGGTGGTAGCATCACATAAGATGCTTTTGATTTTGAATTATTTTTGGGTTTGATGGGAGTGCCCATCTTTTCCTCACTTTCTCTCAAGAAAAACTGTGTCCTGGAAGTTGTTATGATGAGAGAGACTATTAGAAAAACTTTTTGACTTTTGCATTTCATTGAAAACAAAATTTTGAAAGTTTTTAAATCTTATTGCAAAAAGTTGAAAACAAGTTTTTGTAATGCAAGCATCCAAAATTTTGTGGTTATCGAGCCATCTTTTGCAGGGACAATTTCTAGACTCTCTAATTTGGTAATAGTATTTATCTCAGACATTGAAACGTTTTTTAAATTACTAATATCTTTTATTAATGGTGGATTAACGAATTCAAATGTTACATCTTGTCCTAAAATATTGGTTGTAATTCATTTATTGTTTACATTAAAAGGGTACATTTGAGTGATAAAAGAAGCACCTAATATAACATCTTGATCTAAATCTTTTGCTAGAATAAAGGTATTTTTAATACAAAATTTTTTTATACATACATGTGCATTAGATAATTTATAATTAATATTTAATTGTTGATCATTAGCTCCGTATAATCCTTTTTTTGTTTTTTCATAATATTTTGTCAGAATTAATTTTTCTCTTATACAATTTTGATCTGCTCATGTATCTATTAAGGCTTGTGTAATAATATATAACTCATGATTAATATTGATCCTAATATAAACATGCCATTTTTGAAATTGAATTCTAGAGATTTCATTAATAAATGTTTCTTTAGTTTCTTCTATAATCTTTAATTTTGATTTTGACGTTGATGGTTGTCCTAAAGTTTCTTTGGAGGCTCTTAGACATAATAAATCTGTTTTAATTTCAATATTATCTTTTGTAATACTTTAACTTGATTTTTCAGAGTATTGATTTCTTCTTGCAAATCACTTAGAGTAACTTGTGTGGGTTTGTTAAATCTTTTTAATATGTCTTCTAAATTATAAGTGTCTACATCTTTTTGTTTTTCTTCTGATAAAATTAATTCTTTCAGTTTTAATAAATATTCTCTCTTAATATCTTCATCCTAGATTTTGTCAATAATATCTAATAAAATTATTTTGATTTGGTGATAACATTTATTGACTTAGGTCTAGAAGTTGATATAATATTTATTGATTTCATTGCACAGTAGTAAGGCCCTATGCAATCACAATTATCAGAGTCTTGTGAAGACTAACTTATTGATTCAGAAGTATTCTCTTGAATTTGATAAATCATATCTTCATTATCTGTATTGTAACTAGATTCTTCTTCAGAGTAAGTTTGAATAATTTTTAATAATTGTTGTTTTAATTCTGAATCTATTTCTAATTTTTTAATTTGATTTTGCTTAGGACACTTAGTTGCATAATGACCTTGTTGTTTACATTTCCAACATACGATAGGTTTTTTGGATATTTTCTTATTAGAAGATTTTTTCTTTCTATCATAAGATTTTTTTTTCATAATTATAATCTCTTTTGTAATAAGGTTTTCTATATTGTTTTTGTTTTTTTTATCTTTTTTGTACTTAACAGAGGGAGGTAATATTTTTTTATAACCATATTAACTACAGAAACCACTTAATTATGTTTAATTATGTTCTCTTATGTTTTAATTCATTTTTTAATTTAGCTTTTAATTTTAAATCAGTGCAAATTATTAAAGCTTCATTGTTAATAAAACTAATTAAATCTCCATATGTTAATTCTCCATAAGGTATATTTCCATCATATTTTTTATATAATGCATTCTTGACAGTTTGACTAATTAATCTAGGTAGACTGTCTAGGAACCTTTCTTTCCAATAGGGTTTCATACAGTCTATTCTTGTGAATACTTTTTGTAAAAACATATCCTTATACCATCTAAAATCTGCCATGGTTGGACATCTTAAGTTTGATAATATTTCTTGCAATTTTTTCTGAAAGCTTGTTGGGTCTCCTACAAAGTTTTTGGTTATTGCATAAATTAATGTAGCTACAGCGTCTCCTTTTTCTTGTTCATTTTCTACTTGACTAGTACCTTCTATTTTGACTTTCCTAGTCTTTTTTTGTTGCACATAATATATGATATTTATGTGATTCTGGTAAATCATTATCCCACCAATTTTTTAACATTCCCGTAAATCCTAAGACTAATATTTTTGCTATTTGATGATCAGTGTTGTCATGAGACTTATGAGCTAATGCTGACATAGTCATTTCTTGTAAAATATTTAATATTTGGTGTTCAGCTAATCCATCTATATTTCATTCATCTATTCCTGTTCTAGTATAGGAAGATCTTGCCATTTGTGTTACATCTTCAAATTGCATATCTAGTAAGGAATGTCTTGGGTAATAGTTTCGAGTTTTACGATATTTCATATTACTTCTCATTTTATTAGTAGATAAGTTTTGAAAATTTTGATTTAATTCTTCTATTGTGTCGGATTTTGTAAGCACATTAATGTTTGATTTGGAGGTTGATAGTTCACTAAGTTTTTTACTAATAGTTTCTAAAATAGTGTTGTGATTAGTAAATTTAACAATTTTTTCTTTTGGAATGTCAAAGGGTTCAAAAAATGTTCTAACATATTTTTGTGAGTAAAAGGGTGTTGAATTAGATGTTGAGGTTTCTATTATCTCCTTCTCGGGGGCTTTTAAAATTTGTGTGATGATGTGGGTAGTATTATCTTCTATCCTATTTATTTGTTGACTAATAGTGTGGAGAATTTGATTAGAGTAATTGTTTTGATGTTGAATATTTTTTATGTCTCTTAAACTTGGTTGTTTTTTATCATTATCTATTTTGCCAATTTTTTTAAATGGTGATACTATTATTTCTGCTTGTTGATGTTCTATTTTAATTTCTTCTAAAGTTGGATGTACGATGTAATAGTTTTATTGGTTGATGTTTACCAATTTTTTGTTGCATTAGTAGTTACAAAAATAGTTTTCTTTTCAGTTAAATTTTGATAATATTTTCTATTTTCTAACCAATTAAAGAAATAAATATTTAGTTTCAATTTTTCTTGTATATTATACCATTCAGATCTAAGGGTATTTTGTTCTTCTGGTTTAAATGTTGTAAAGAATATTTGTCTTTTTTCTTTATTATAGTTATGTAGGAATTCTTGTTTTAATAATTCTTTGTTAATTTCAAAGGGTTTAGATATTGTGTTGATTTGACTATAATTTCCTAATACTTCTATAGTGTTGGTGAACTAGGTGGACTTGATGTATTTTCATATGCAGGTTTTGGGACAGGAGGGGAATAATTGACTCCTACTAATTTACTTGTTGAAGTTGCTGATGAAGGCCTAAGTGTAATAATTTCTTCAATCCTAGGGTTGTGATGATTTTTGTTAGTAATGATAGGTTGATTTTGTTCTATGAGAGTTTCTCTAAATTTTAATCTTATTGTACTATCTGGGTCTTATATTATTTGTTGTATCTCAGATTCATTTTGATCATGTAAAGGTTTTGGAGGGCATAATTTTTCTAATTTCCAATTTGTTTGTTTAATAATTTCATCCCAAGCTAATCTTTTTTGTGTAAAAGTTTTATGTTTTATTTTATCGGCTTCCATAATAACTGTGTGTCCTAGTGGGGACATCCTAATGGCTCTTGGACTAATTGTGGTATTCATAACTTTATAATAAATCCTATATATTAATGCTACTAGTTGCATTTTATCTTGATAAGTAAGATTAGAACCTTTTAAATTAACAGTTAATGCAGACAGTATTATTGGATACTTGGATCATATAAACCTACTGTAAAGTTTGGATAACAATCAAAACATATTGGACCACTTTCTAAATTAGAATTTAATACTGCTAATAAAGAGTTATTAAAGTTTAAATTTCTTGCATCTCTTCACATTACTAATATTGGAATGTTTTGTTATAATCTAAATAATGGTTTTACTGCTACTTGTACTAATCCTATATGTAAAAATTTATAGTTATTTTGTCTGTGTTTATGTATTGCTTCTTCATAAAGAAGTTGAATTTCTTCAACCCTTTCTTCGGTTATCATTATTGTGTCTTCTGTTGTTTTAATAGAGTAATCTGACATAAATTCAAAACTACCTATTTGATATATTGTGTCTTTTTTATCCGGTGGTATGTTCCAGTTATGTAAGTGTTGATCGATTTTTGTCATATTGATTTCTTGAGTGTTAATAGATTTCATTAATTCTTTATTATTGTTTGTGTTTTGTTGTTGATTATTAATTCTAATAGCGTTACTACTACTATCATCTCACCTACTTCTACTTCCTAATCTCCTTAAGAAATTAGATATCTCTAAAATAATTCTAACCTAAAAATTCTAGTTTCTCTCCTATTTCTCTCCTAGATTACGGGACCACCTAACACAGCTGACCAACGGTTATAAGCTGACCAACGCATCCTCTAATCTGACCAAGCGTAACCTAAAATCAATTCTAGAATGTTACAAAAACTTATATGTATGTGTATATATACATATATATGTGTGTGTGGACATATGTATATAGAGGGGTGGATCTAGAGTATATTTTCAACTTTTTTTAAAAAACTATGTATATGTAATTTTTTTTTTCTTTTTATGATAATTTCAACTAAAAACATATAATATAAATATTATATATGATTAGAATAAATGATGTATAAAATATGTAAAATAGTCACATCAGTTTATATGTATGAGTTTGTATCAAAGTTTGGATACGTAATAATATTACTCCTATTTAATATAAGATTCATTAATAAATAAAACTATATGCACTAACTAATAAATACTAATCCAAGTACTAACATTAAAAATTTAAAATTTCTTAAAAAAAAAAAAAAATTCGAAGTTAGTATAGTAAAGATTGCCGGTGCATTACTCTTCGTTAATTCAGTCCCCAGTGAAACGCCTCGGTGGGGAAAAAGTAATTATCAAAAAAAAAAAAAAAAATCAATTTATCACTTCGCGGATCTGAACCAGATAGTGAACAAATAGCAGCTGAAGAGAGAAGAAGGTGAAACAGTGAGCAAGAAGAAGAGATGGCAGCCAGAATAAACTGTACGATGCAAAATAGTCTCTTGTTCTTGAACCCTCTAAATTCCAAAGCCAAAACTCATTTTAAAAACCGTCTTAAATTTCGTCAAAACTTACTTTCTCTATCAAAAAAACCATGTTCTGTTTTTGCTCTACCAATAATGATAAGACTAACACTGATTCTACTGACCCTTTTGTCCTCACAGCCCCTCTTTATTACGTTAATGCCCCTCCTCACATGGGCAGTGCTTACACCACTGTCGCTGCTGATGCTATTGCTCGATTTCAGGAACCGTTTGTTTTCTATTTTAAACCTTTTTTACGCATTTTTATTTTTATTTTTGATTTTGTTACTCCGACTAAAAAAAGAGTAACATAAAAGCTTCATTTTAAGTTCTCGAGGAGTATTAGTGCAGAAAATGACTAATCTTGGTGTTAATTGTTCAAATTGAAACTGAACTCCGGGAAAAGGAACAATGTTGGTGTGTTTTTATAACTTGAATTTAGTTGAAACTTCAAAATCTTGACTTGAAACTGGTATTATCTATTGCAGGCAATGGTGTTTTTAGAGCGTGGAAATTAGTCTACACTAATTTCTTTTGTTGTTTAAGTTAGTGGCATGAAAGTTGTAAACAATATGACCTGGTTTTCTTCATTGTATTTTTATTCAAAATGGCTATTTTTTATTGTTGATTTTTTATAGCAGAGGCTCTTAGGAAAGAAAGTTGCATTTAGTACTGGCACGGATGAGCATGGAGAAAAGATAGCTGCTGCTGCCGCAGCCGGTGTTTCAAGTCCTAACACTGCGACGTTATATCTCAAGCGTACAAGACACTCTGGAAAGATGTAATTTTGTTCTCCACATAAGACTTCACTCTTTGATAAGAAGTTTTGAGTGTTCTAACACCTGTAGTTATTTACATTCCTTGGTGTTTTTTACTTGCTGATTGCAGTTAGACATTGCATACGACAAGTTCATTCGGACAACTGACCCCAAGCATGAAGAAATTGTGAAGGAATTTTACTCTAGGGTTCTTGCCAATGGTGACATTTACAAGGTTGACTATGAGGGTCTTTACTGTATTAACTGTGAGGAGTATAAGGTAGTACACATTGTGTTTCTAAATCTGGGCCTTTAGGTTGAAAATTATAATTATGCAATTATTATAGATGAAGTTGTGATTTCATATCTTTATGAGAATTTGGGTTCAATTATCATTGGAAATGGATATTAAAGGCTTTTGTTTTAGCATTCCTTTCATTTTCATTGTACATAGATGCCCTTGTTGTATGACTTGTATAGTGATTTCTCTAATTCTGTGAAGTAGGTTGTTTTTTTGTTTCTCAGTGATATGATATCATTTGCTCTTGTATTTTCTGTAGGATGAGAAAGAGCTACTGGAGAACAACTGTTGTACTATACATCTAAAACCATGTGTTTCACGGAAAGAAGATAATTACTACTTTGCCTTGTCAAAGTATCAAAAACCATTGGAAGAAACTTTGACTCGGAATCCAGATTTTGTACAGCCCTCTTTCCGTCTGAATGAGGTGAGACTGTATGGAAAATTTTGTGTGTATTGTATTCAAGATTTTTCATGCATTTTGAGTCTGGCATCTTTTATGATACAAATTTCTTTTGTGTTTAGCTATAAACTTCTTTCAATGACAGTTCCTTACTAGAATATCATTTATGCTCCATCTATTCTCCATGTGCAAAGCTGGATCAAAAGTGGGTTAAGGGATTTTTCTCTCTCTCGAACATCAGTTGATTGGGGGAGTTCCGGTTCCTAATGACGATAAGCAAACTATATATGTTTGGTTTGATGCTTTGCTAGGGTATAGTCCTTTCGTCCAATTATTTTAAATAATATCATTTTTTTCAACTTAATTCTTAATAAATATTATTAGGGTGTATTAATCTTTTCTTTATCAAAAAAAAAAAAAAAAAAAACAAAGAAACAGTATTGCATCATTTATTTGATCTTTTGAAAGCTGTTTATTGGAAAAAGAAAATGGGTTATGTTAGGATCCCACATTGGAAGGGAAAATGGTGGACATGTGGGTTATAAAGGGCTTGGACACCCTCTTTGACAAGTCAGTTTTCCAAAGAGAGTTCTACCCAATCCCATGAAAGACCCATGGCCTAGCCCAATTGTTTGAGTTGTTGGGTGGGTGGGTTCTTATCAATTGGTATCAGAGCATGATCCTGCGCCCACAGGATGCAGGCTGACCTTGGGCCCGGGCTGCTACCTTGAGAAAGGGCATGGAGGCCCAAGGGGTCACTCTCCCTTGGCAAGCCGATTTTCCTAAGAAGAGTTCTACACAAACCCATGAAAGAACTGTGGCTCAGCTCAATTGTTTGAGTTGTTGGGGTGGGTTCCTATCAAGTTAAATTAGAGTTCTGCCTTATTCTGTACCAGACATATCTTTATTCATGAACATTGTGTTTAAAGCGCATAACTTCTGTGGTAAGGTTATTGGTGCTATTCTGTTTCTGTTAAGCAGTTACATATCAGCTCTATCAGGGAACTAGGATCAACCTAATTTGCAAACTGCTGTTTCTTCAGGTTGGCCTGCATCACTGCTCTTGATTGGCAAGGTATAGCTTTTTTAGTGCTTTTAAGATTGGTTTTTCCACTTCCAAGGTGTCCCCTTGTACCAGCTTGTACAGAATTATGATATTTGTCTTATGTTTTGTTGGTCTTTCTGTAGGATATATTACGTTTTCATGCAGTTTACTGGCCGGCTATGTTAATGTCTGCTGGACTACCAGTTTCTAAGAAGGTGTTTGGCCATGGATTTTTGACAAAGGTATGTAACTATCAAAATGCAACAGTGGAAACTGGTTTCTAACCTAGAAACGGTGGGAACTGGTTTTTTTTATTTTCTTTTTAATATTTTTTAGGAATTCTTCTAATTATCTTGCCAATTGGCTCTCATTGGGCATTCCTTTACGGGAAGTAGAAAAAATTGTGAGGAGCAACTTCCAACGTTATTCCAAACTGGCTGATAAAATTGAATTTCTTTCATGTTGTTCAAGACACAAAACTAATCATGAGTTAGAAATTTTGAACCCCAAAAGTTAGCCGTGGTATGGTTATTTTTTAGGACAATATGAGCACTCTAAGAGGCACTGTTTCTTTTGCTTCCCCTTGCATAAAGCACTTACTTATTTCAATTCCAATCTTAGGACGAAATATCAGTGAGGAGGATATTGAAATTCAATAACTCATTTATGTAAGTATGGGATTCAAAATATTGAAAGGTTGCGTCACTCAAGGTAGGTCTTTGTGATTAGATCGGAATCTAGATTTCATTAAATCTTGTGGGGGATTTGAATTCGGGAAAAATGATATGTCTTTTTTTCTTATGCACCTTTTTTTTGTCCATATTAATCTGACAAGAGTGAGCAAGTAAGCAATTTTATCAATATTTTTTCTTATACACCTGATTTTTTGATGCAGCAATGTTTTTATTTGAAAATTATAGGATGGCATGAAGATGGGGAAGTCTCTAGGCAATACACTTGAACCAAATGAATTGGTTCATAATTTTGGTCCTGATGCAGTCAGATATTTCTTCCTAAAGGAGGTGGAATTGGTAATGATGGTGACTATCAGAGGACCGTTTTACAATATTGTCAATGCACATCTTGCCAATACTATAGGTATGTTTGACTAATATAATAGGTTTTTTTTGTACAACTAGGGTTACTTTGCTATTTATCCTTTGGATTCCTAAGCCAGATGGATAAATATGATTGTATGCGATGCAGGAAATCTTCTTAACCATACTCTTGGGCTTCTTAGAAAGAACTGCAAATCAACTTTGGTGGTGGATTCAGCTATTGCTGCTGAGGGAACTGCATTCAAGGACAATGTGGAAAAGCTGGTAAATTTGCTTAATTTTAATGACGTGTTTCATCCATTTATGCATTCTGCTTAGTGCTGTACTTCTTCCCATTTTGCTCGAACAAGCTAATTTCATTGTTTTCCATGTCAGCATAGTCAGGTGGTCCTAACTTCTCGTTTTTACTTTTGTAGGTTGAAAATGTAAGGGTCATTATGAAAACCTATCACTATCATCAGCTCGTGAGGTTGTGCTGGAAATTGGTAATGCCGGGAATTCTTACATGGATGAAGAGCACCATGGTCATTTTTTAAGCATGGGGGTGCTGCTTCTGAAGCTGCAGCTAAGGTTCTATTGATAATACTTTCTTTGACAAGATATTTTACAGGACATACTCAAGTCTCTATCTATTTTGGCCTTTTTTGAGACTACAGGCAAACCTATTTCTCACAATTCACTTAGTCTTAGTTGAGAACTAGTAATAAAGCATATTTTGTATTCTGGGCAGGATCTGTAATTATTTAGAAGCAATGAGAATTATAGCAGTCGCGTTATCTCCAGTTACACCGAACCTAAGTTGGAGAACATACGAACAGCTTGGCTACTCAAACGACCAGTTCAACTGTGCAACTGGGTCTGTCTCATTTTCTCAGAAGTAGTTGAAACACAATTGCAGCATTTATCTATTTTGATTAACTTGATTGAATGATTTGTGATGCAATGTGATACTAAGTGGGGTGGACTAAAGGGCGGTCAAGTGATGGCTCAACCTAAACCGGTCTTTGCAAGAATTGACACGAGAGCAGAAACGGAAGATAGGAGTGAACCAGCAGCCAAATGGATTTGAAAAACAAAGGGAAACCGAAAGCTATAGCAGTACAGTAGCAGAGCAGAAGCAGAAGCGTAAAAAGTGCAATATGTTGTATTTAAACAAGAGGAATTGAATAACATAAATGGGGGATTCTTGATTGTTTGCTGGACAAAGATGGGTTATGTGATCAGTACAAGCACCCAACAACGTAGAAACAAAGCACATAATCAAAACAGGAAGCTAATCAGAACACAACACACTAAGGTAAAAACTCTGGCCAAGAAATTGTGATAAGCTTGCTTCTTTCCCTATATCAAAGAAATCCCATCGGCAGAAGTACAGAGAATATGCTATGGGCATGGATTATAATAAAAGCCTACTGCTTCCATATTGACTGCATAGTGTAAGTCTTGGATACGAAACTTTCAGGAACTCAAGCTCAGATTTTTGGTGGAATATAAGCCCGACTGTATATTTATACTACAATGAAGTTAGCTCATTCCGGGGATGGTGAGTTTCAGCCGGAAATCCTCCATAAGTGGGAAGGCCATCGCGCAGCTTGATCTTTGGTTCCATTCCAGCACTCTTCTGATTTTGTGATGTTGGGCATTCTGAGGCGAGGTTCATCTGGGGTTTTTTCTACCATTTTGATCTCCACATTAGGATTGATAAGCTGCAAAAAAATGATCAAGTATTTGAGCCACATAGTTAACATTTTCAAGTTTGTTTTATAAGAAAGAAAGAAAATGATAACATTTTGGTTGTAAAGAGATTATAACACTGACCTCCTTAACAGTCTCCCCAACTTGGAGCCAGGTGAAAGTGAAATACAAAGTTAATATGGGAACTGAAGAGTTCTAGACCTAATTCGAAAATTTCTTCTTATAGCAGAACCTGGATTCCCAATGGTGATCGGCCCAGTCCCAGTGTGAGTCGAATAAGGTCATTCACCTTCAACGTTTGAAATAAGGTTTGTGGCAATATAACACAAATAGAGAAGTCAATATGAAATGGAGAACAAATATAAAAAAACTCCGAGAGAGAACGATTTCTACAGACTCAAAATTGCTATGCCGATTTATTGCGTGTGCAGACAATGAGTAAAAGAATAGCAAGAGATAAATATTGCTTGTAGACATCTATATGATATTCACAAAACACTAGTGAGTTTTAACAGAAATTACCGGACTGCTTGAGTGCCATCATCAATATTCATCCTACCCATCCCAATCTGTGTATCATTAATTTAAAAGTTAATGACATTATCTCCTGAGGTATAACAAATTTCCTTCGAAATAACAAAAATTATTCTGCCGTTAATGATTATTAGTGTGCTTTTAAAATTTATACTATTATGAGTTAATGTATATTACCAAATTACCCTCAACACATATTTTAGTGCTTATAACTTAACGGCAAGGAATTTTTTGTTATTTTGGAAACCTCATTAAAACTTTATTATTATATCATACCCGAGGGGATAAAGCGATGAACTCTTAATTTGATGGAAAATCATAAATTTTAAAAACAGAGTTTCCGCAACTCATTTTTCCTATATTTAACCTTTTCATTATCTAAATTATTGCATCACTTCTCTCTATAGTACAATACTAACAATTTTTTCTTGTGTTGTTGTTTAATTACTGGGCAGTACTACACTTACAACTTAATCTCACAAATCTTCTCTTACAATCCTAAAATGACAATTCGTAATAGGTCTTGCCTATTCAATTGCGGGTCATATCTGTCTAATTACAAACTAATCACTTGGGGACTGCCAAATCGGGGTTGTGAGAGAAAGTTTGTAAAATTGAGTTATGAGCTAATCTTTATTGTTAATTACAAGGTAGTCCAAGCTTAATTGTCAAAACAAATCCAAACATTTTCCTTTTGTTTAATAAGAATATCGCAAGTGCTGTGTACTATTTATTGTTAGATTAGATGATATAGAATTAGGAGTGAGCCCAAAGCAGCAAAATGAAAAATTTGGGCAATGAAGTCTGCCTAAGCCCATGTACACTGTTAGACTAGATGACACAAAATGAGCTGAGTCCAAAGCAGCAAATTAAGAGAGAACGACCTTTTCCCACCCGAGTTTTGGCAAAACAATCCTTTTCCACCCGTCAAGTTTCAAAATGATAATTTTCCACCATTCGTCAGGTTCTATTAATATTTTCTGTTAATATTTGATTGAAAAAATGAAAATACCCTCAAATAGTTTATTGTAAATTAAAATTTAGTTAAGTCAAAATTTTTACTCGATTATTTATTCGTTCAAATATAAACATATCTTTTTTTCTTTGTTTATCTAATTAATTAGGAATATTGATTTTCTACGTTAACTAGTAAAAATGAAAAATATTATAAATTTAATAGATTATTAAATAATAGTGATGGGATATTGATGATATTATAAATAAATAAATAAATATTAAGGTCATTTAACTTTAAACAATTCCATAGCAGTACTCCTAACTTTTTAGGTAAGGTTAACTATTTTTTCCTTTTTGATTTTTAATATTTGACTTTTTGGTTAATTAAAAAATAATAAAAAATTTATAAAGTCAAATATTTAAGGGTATTTTTATCTTTTCAATAAAATATTAACAGAAAACATAATAGAACCTAACGAAAGGTGGGAAAGTGCGATTTCACCAAACCTTGGGTGGGAAAATGTCGTTCTCCCACAAATTAAATAAATGTTTGGGGAAGTGTTTTAGCCCCCACCTATTTGATGAGTATCCCCCATTTCTAAATACACTCATTTTATATTTAAAAACTTTTCTTTAAAACCCAAAATACCCTTCAAATCTTAATTAGATTTTTTGTTTACACCTTCCTCCAATTTCAATATTAGAATCAAAATATCAGTTTGAACTTATGCAAAATCTAAAAAATGGAAGTATATTTTCATTAAACATACAATTCCAATGATTATGATAATTTAGATTTAGGATTTATGCAAGAAATAAAGGTTTAAGATTATAAAATAAAGTGTGGGTGTATTTATAATTTATAATGTCCATTTCTATGATTGTCTTTAAGGTTAAACTTATCAAAACAACAAACTTTTAAAAGTGGCGCGAAAAGCCTAAAACTCACTTCCCTAAAATGTTTAGGAGTGAGCCAAAGCAACAAGTTAAATAAATAGGGAAATGATTTTTAGCCTCTATCAAATTTATCATCATCCCCAACTTTTAATTTATTATTATTATTATTTTTTGACAATTTTAACCAGAATGAAAATTATTAAAATGATATAATAATTTCTAAAAACACTCATACTATATTATATATTTGTCTTTTAATTTTACTTTAATTATTAATCATAAACTCTAACTCTAAATCTTCTAAATCATTGAAAAAAAAAAATTATTTCAAATATTTTTTTGCTTGATGAAAATATATTATTGAAGCTATTGAAAAATTAATTACATAATGGAATGAATTTGAATATTAAAAAATAATAATAATAAATTTCAAATTTGAAATTGGGAAAAAGGGGCATAAACAAAAAAACCTCATTAAAAAATTGGGAAAGTCATAATTAAGCTTGAAATTGAGGAAAAGTGGTGTAAGCAAAAACCCTAATTAAGTTGAAATTGAGGAAAAAATGTGCAAACAAAATCTTTAAGTAAGCAGGGTTATTTTAAGTATTAAGTGAGGTTTAAAGAAATTTTTTTAAACGTGATATAGGTGTACATAGTAATGGAGGCAACTGATCAATTTGATGGAGGCTACAATCACTTCTCAATAAATTATATGGGCAACGAAGTGGGCTTAATGCCTAAGCCCTTATACATTTTGCTTGCTCCCCTGCTATGGATGCATTTTCATTGTCATTTTGTTATGATGAATGTTTTAACTATGTGCATAAGATAGGGGTGTGTGGATCTGGATATCCAAACCAAACACTTGGAATCAGAACCAGAATCGGTCAGTTTTTGGGATTCGGAACCGAAATAGGAACTGGTCGATTCCGATTTCGATTATGGATACCCAACCATGTTTAAGCAAATTAAAAAAACACCCTTACTATTCACAAATCATAATTGAATTTTTTCACCAAAGTTTTTCTCTCAAAACTCTCTCAAACCAGCTCTTTATCAATGCCACCATCGGCCATTTCACTCGATTTCCGATCAGGAAACATCACCCTCACCTCGATTACACACTTTCTCAACTTGTTTGCCCCATTTTTGGCTGGGTTTGCACCTCTCCCATGATCCAACTCCACCTTCGTGATTATCATTCTCAAGCCGATTCGGTCTGATTTTGGCATCGTTGGACCACCCAGATATCACCATCAGCATCCCCTTCTCTTCCTCACCAAAATCCCTTGCTTCTCCACCCGAGTACACCAACCAATCGTCGGCCACTGTCCCTACTGGGTTTGCGTGATTGTTTGGTTTTTTGTCTAGATGCCGGTCAATTTCGGTGACGACAATCACCCATGTCACCATCATCAGCATCCCATTATCTCCTCTACAAAACCCTTCCCACCATCAGCATCCCCAGCTCGTCGATCATCGTCTGTCACCTACACCTCTTGTCGCGCGGCTGTCATGTTTTTTGTGTACTTTGTTTCCACCACATACCGTCGGTTTTCTGATCTCAGTTGCTTCTTGTTGTGATTTTTGCTAGTGTTGGTTGTATTCTAGTCGTCGACCGATCCCCTTGCTCCCACAACATGCTGCCTTAACGAACTGAGCTGAAATACCATTTTTTAATGATATTTCAGTTCCGTCCTAGTTCTCAAACCGGTTCCACCCTTGTATCTCGACCTCGGTTCCAGTTCTGGTTCCAATTCCTGAAGTAGTAGAACTGGATCCGAAACTAAACCTTATCATGTGTTTTTCTATTAGACACACTATCCATATATTTTAATCAGTTAAATTTTATTGAGATTTGGTATTTTCAACAAGTGTTATAAATCTTCCAGATACATTGGTTTAATATATTGAAGACAGAAGGTATATGATGATAACCCACTTTAATATCCACATTTAAACATATATTAAAGATCGGAATTAGGATCCTTTCCATACTTGAGCTCTCTTGATCATTTTAAGCATTTGTTGTTTCAATTTATTTTATGTTTTTATCTTTTTCAATAACCACCAAGCACAGTATTGTTCAGGTAAACGCCGAGTAAGGGGATAATATTTCATCCTTACTAAGACTGTAAGACCAACCCATGTGGCAAATTTGACAGCCCTCAAAAATAGAAGTTATCCCCTTTTCATTTGAGTTGTTAATATAAACGGTTTAACTAATCAAATCAACCTCGCTCAAAAAAAGAGTAATGTCAAGAGTAAAAAAATTCATTTGTCGTTAATGTAATATATCTACCCTGCAACCACTGCTTCAAGAAGCATTCACTGAATGCAGCGGTAGGTTTCAAGAGAATCAGCAAATCCATCACTGTAAGTAAGCTTCACCAACTGCCCCTTCTCTAGACCATAGTATCGAGCAATAGCATCATTTTCGAGCATTCGAGGGAGCTGGAAAGAATATGAAAACAAATATTGCTCTTAATCAAATCCTAAAAAGATAACAAAGAAAATAGAAGTCCTTTTGTCTGAAAGACCTATTTCTATTATTATTGTAACATTATTTTAAATATCCAAATTCATAACTCAGAACAATAAAGCTTTATAATGAATGGCAACCACATGCTTGAAATTAAGTAATGCCTGAAGGAGATGAGTCAATCAAGAGGTACAGAAAAGTTCCAAATGCAGGAAAATTATGACATACAAATTACTTTTTATTTGAACATCCAAACATCCAAATAAACTCAACCTGGCTAATTCTTATTAGAGACATCGGAAGCGTAGCTTTTGACACTGCTTGAACTAATATGGTTGAGCCCAATGCCAATCTTCAAGCTTGTCTACTCAAAATTCAACCTGGCTAATTATATTCATGACCGGCTATCAAAGTGCAAGTAGCAAACCTGATTAAGCCTAATAATCTGATCCCACAACTTCTTTTGCATACCCATACTCATTAGTTCTGTATCCATAATTCGAGATCTAAACACCACTTATGCCTAGTTCACAATGTTCTCAGACTAAATATCCCTCAAAATATGATTATACATGAAGAAATATGGACGGACGATCAAGGGAGCATTTATTAATATTAGGTCTATACATATAAAATCATCTTACATTGGAAGATATTTCAAAGGCTATAAGAAAATTAATTCCATTACAAACTCCACTTTTGAACAAAAGGCCAGCAAAACAGGACTATCATGAAGAATGCATCAGCAACATCTAAACAGAACTCTTTAATCACTTATAGCCTACTATAAATTAGGGCTTCTATATATCCACCAAATGCAGTAACTACAGTCCACAGTCTACAGTCAATTATTTTTCTACACAGCTTTCTAATTACTAAAGTTCATCATCGCAAAATTGGGTCTTTTAATGTCCACAACCTTGGATTGATGGTAGGAAATTTCAGAACATTCTTACTCCCAGACAATATAAGACTGTTATGCATCAATTTAAGTAATCATTTCCATTTTCTTCAGTGATTCTATTCCAGAACCCTTTTTGTGATCACATGTGTAAGTAAAGCCACAAAAGTCATGAACATCAAAGCATTTCCTCTTTCATTATATTCACTACTATTCAACTAAAATGTGATTACCTGTTCATCTTCCAACATATACTTCTTCAACAATATGTGTTTCTCTGCAGCAGTCAGTATCTCATGCTTTGGTTGCAAGATATGCTTTGTTATGTTAACCAACAAGTCGGTGATCTAAAGAAAAAAATCACAAACTTTATTAGATAAAAGGCTAAGTCGTGAAGTCTAAACATATTAAAATGATTAAAAAATGAGTTTAGCATTATATATCTATCAATTACAGGAGTGCTTTGGATGGTTGGATTACATCTACCATTGGTCATTTCTGAAGTACATTAATTATGCATGCTAGATATGATCTATACCATCAAAAAACTTAGATCGAACAATTGATGTCAGAATTTGTAAAAAATATGGGTCCATGGATATAACAAAACATACAAAACTAGCTGTGAAGAGATATAAAAAAACATGTAAAACTTTCTATCAACAAATTAAGTAATACCCACCCCATTCAGAATTTCATTTTTCAATTTCATAAAATCAAGGGCAATAAATTATATATTGAATGCATATCTAAGGGCCAAAGGCTGTTGCTGCTGCATCAAGGACAACATATAACCTTCTGAAGCATATTGTACATGTATAACTTCATTACCAAACAAAAGAAGTAAACAGTAATATGCATCCACCACACCTTACAACGAAACACCGAACTAAATAATGAAGCAAAAAAGCCCTATTGCACATATAACTTTCCGCTACATGGGTTTACTTAATACTACGTGACAAGAAGTTCAAGAACCTAGATGAGGATGCTCAAATCACTGGCTTAAAAAAGAACCTAGATTGAGTGAAGTGTCTACACTAGAAACTATACCTTCATGAAAAACTAACATGATATCCATTTGGTGGACAAATTTCATGGCCAAGAAAAAGAAAAGATGGCAGTTTCATTGATGTATGCAAGAAGGGTCTCCGAGGTCTTCTACTTCAAAGTCCAACTAAGACATATTTTATGGGAGTATAAATAACAATTGATAAATTATATATCAATTTAGTCAAGTTTTGCTCATCAATTCTAAATCCCAGAGAGGAGTATCATAAATTTAATCTTTCACTACTATAATATAGTGCAACCAAACAGTATTCACAAGATGCCCCAGTGCAGTAACTTGAGGCTGTCATGCAAAATGAAGTTCTTTCGGGAAGGCATGATCATCATCAGTACTAAATTCAAGAGTAAATTGATCAACAAACACATACTCTTTAGACCGATGCAGAAACTAGAATGGAAGTTTAAAACGGTGACTACTTGGAAAATCTCAACTTTAAATGGAAATTTTTGACTTCATTTTAGCAATAGGGGTCATTTGCTTTGCAAGATTAGCATCAGCCCCTGTATATTTTCTCTATTTAGAATCGACCAAAATATGTCGAACAGTTTGTGTTTTGACTTCGTCAGTTCCCAAGAACAAAACCAGCATCTGCATAATATTTTTGAAAATATGTCAGGAGCTTTAAACATTATATATTACTTGGACATGCCAAACAGCCAACACAATTTTTTTTCATATTAAGTATTTAACAAATTCAAACAACAATAAGAACGGTGGAAGGGCAAAAAAATATTTTGTTCCTGCGGAGAAACTAAAATTATTAATGAACTCGTGTTTATCTAAAAACATAAAGAGGTAAAATAGTATTTGCTAATAAAAAGGCACCTTTTTGGAGGGTTTGGAACGGAGAGGAAAGTCAAAACGTAGTCGTTCTAGGAGGTTTGTCTCAAAAATCGAACGGAACTCAGCCAGTGAGCGACTGAGTTGAGAGGAGGGAATGTCATAGCCTCGGTCATTAAGCATCTCTAAAACGGTGCGTAGAGACAAGTAGTACCGAAACTTTCTAAGGCGCGGTGTCGACCTTCCCCCATGCAGTAACCATATCCTTTTGTGTTAGGGGCGGCATTTTACTCGCTACTTGACGAGGGAACCTCGAGAGAAGAGAAGGTGGTGGTTGCGCTGTGGGTGTAGAGGTTTATGAGTCTTCTGACTTCTTGGTTAAATTAACCGAAAAAAAAAAGCCAAAAGCTTTTTTCACCCTTTCTCTCAAAGAGGCCTGGACGGGTTCGAGCTTTGGCTGTTTACTGACTTTTTCGGGCCTATCCTCTCCTTGAGTCGAGGTCGTTAAAAATATATGGTTAGAAATTCTTCCAATTAATCCTTTTTTTTCTTGAATTAAAAAAAAAAAAATCTTTTATTTCTAAGGGCACTTTGATATCAATAATGATTTGCTAACAACTGAATCATAAAGTAGATAAAAGTTGTACAAAATTTATGTAAAATAACTACTTGTTATGTTTTTTGTGATTGTACTATTCGATTGTATGACTCAATTGTAAACATAACATTGATCCTTAATATTAGAACAGCACTAATTTATAACATTTCATAAATCTAATGTGACAACTCGTAATTGATCAATTTGCAATAGGTCTTGTCTGCCAAATATAAACTAACAAATCATGAGCTGCCATTTATGATTGTATGAAAAAGTTGTATGAAAAGGTTATAAGTTAGTTTTATGTTAATATTATTGTTTCCTCAATATATATTAGTGATAAAATTTAATTATCATATTCTTACTTTTATATAAAATATGTTACTTAAGATTATTTTCTAATTAAATGTAAATCAAATTTGTTTTAAACTCTTTTATTGTAGAATTGTGAATTTTCATTCTCTTCTATGAAGAATAATAAAAGAAAACAATTACAGTCTCTTATTTTTTAATTTTTTTCTTTCACAATATATTTTTCAACAAAGCTACGGACATCGGCACTTTACACCGAAAATGTGTACTGGTATGTGTACTCTTGACTCACACCTGACTCACACCAACTGTTGCAGCAATTCAGACGCGTCATTAAACAATAAATATTTTTCTAGTGAACGGTCATCTATCAAATATGGACGGCCGTTCACTTACATGGACTCCCATTCTATTATATGGACGGGAGTCCATTAGCTATGGACGGGCGTCCCCATTTAAAGGACGCCGTCCATAAGTAAAATGGATAATTTTTTTTTATAAAATTTGGAACGACCGTTCATAGGTATGGACGGCTGTCCAAATATTGGACGGGCATTCATATTTTAAGGACGTCCGTCCATAACAGTTCTTTTTAAAAAAATTTACGGATGACCGTTCATCTGTATGGACAGCCGTCCATTCATTTTGGACGGGTGCCCGCAAATAAGGGACGCCTGTCCTTAACCAAAATATGAAAATTTAAAAAAAAAAAATTTGGGGACGCTCGTCCACGAATTGTGGAGACCGTCTCTTATTTTGTACGGGCGTCCGCAAGAAAGGATGCCCGTCCATTATTTTGGTTTTTAAAAACTAAAGAAAAAATTTGGAAGGAAGGCGCTCGTCCATTACTTACGCTTTTTAAAAAAAAGAAAAAATTTGGATGGCCGCCCGCCAATAAGGGACACCGTCCTTAACCAAAACATGAAAATAAAAAAAAAAAATAAAAAAAACTTGGGACGCCCATCCACGAATTGTGGACGGCCGTCCCTTACTTTTGGACAGGCGTCCGTAAGAAATGGACGCCCGTCCATTATTTGGTTTTTAAAAACTAAAGAAAAAATTTGGATGGGTCGTCCACAATTGGCGTCCATAGGAATGGACGCCTGTCCATTACTTATGTTTTTAAAATAAAAGAAAAAATTTGGACAGCGTCCATAACCTGTGGACGGGTCCCTAAGTGTGGACGGGCGTCCGTAAGTAATGGCCCGTCCACTATGTATGGAGCCCGTCCACACTTTAATGAAATGTTTTTTAAATAATTTTTTTTTATTTGCGAAATAACATTAGCTTCTCCAATACGCTCTCCACAAACCAGCGCCCAAATTCTTCGTTGCGTCTGTTCTTGGCGTCTGCGTTGCATCTGCATTTCTCAGCCATTTCTTCCTGAACAACCGTTTTTTCCTCATTTTCCAGCTACCGCGACAAGAACGAAAGTATAAACTTTTCATCAAACATTTTTTCACGGTGAAAAGGGAGATAAAAAGATCAAACTTTGTCCAGATTAGAAAGATTTGTTGAGGTTGTTAACCGATTTTTATTAACTTATGTATTTATTTAGTTTTGTATTCTATTTTGGATTGAATAATGTTACAATAGAAAAAAACTGATAGAGAAAATTTGTTGGTGATTGTATGAATCAGATTCGTGAACGCGAACACTAGTATTGGTTTTGCATTAAATTACAGAATATGGAAGAGTCCAGTTTGCCTCATTTCAATGATGTTAGGTAAATTATGCTCGAAACCTTAACTTTTTCGTCACATGATTTTAAATTTATTGTGTATTGTTTATTTTGATATGTTGTATTAGTACATTTAATTTTATCTATATAAAACTATTAAATGATCAGAAAATGAACGTGATGAATTAGAAGATATGGGATATGCAGAGGAAGAAGTAGAACGTCATATTGGAATGGTGTTTGATTCAGTTGATAGTCTGGTGAAGTATTACAAACGGTATGATAACAAAATGGGATTTGAAGCAATGATACGTACGTCAGAAAAGGTGAAGATGGAGAGATGAGATATGTGACAGTGGCATCTTCTTGTTCTGGGAAGGAGAGATGTAAATCCAGAAATACCTTGAAAAAACAACTGTTGCCAAACAGATTGTAAGAGTCGGATTAGTGCACCTTTGAATGGTGAATGCAAATGGGAAAAAATCAGTTGTCTTAAACATAGCCCTGATCTTACAAGTCCGACAGATATTTCAAGGTTAACCGAAACGATACAACATATATAAAGACGACTTGAAGTTAATGATGTGGTTAGGATTTACCGTGTAAAAATTTTCAGTCATGTTCAGTTGAGGCAGGAGATGTAGGAATTTGACGTTTCTACAAAAAGATTGTAGGAACTACATTGAAAAAGTGAGAAAGCTACGACTTGGAGTTGGAGATGCTTCGGCAGTACTTGAGTATTAGGAAAATGCAAAAGGAGAATTCAAATTTCTTGTACATGATTGATGTAGATGAAGAGAATCGATTACAAAATGTGCTATGGGTTGATGCTAGATGTAGGATTGCATATAAAGAATTCGGTGATGTTATCACCTTCGACACAACGTATCTGACGAACAAGTATGACATGTCATTTGCTACTTTGTAGGGGTTGATCATCATGGACATTAGACGTTGTTAGGTTGTGGGTTGATTTTCATGAGGACACTGAGACATTTGTATGGCTATTTCGTTCCTGGCTTGAATGCATGGATGTTGCTCCTAATGGAATAATCACTGATCAAGATAAGACCATGCAAAATGCAATTGAGATGTTTTCCCTGGTACAAGACATAGGTAGTGTTGTGGCATATAATGAAGAAACTGCCTGAAAAGTTAAGAGGGTATAAGGAATATGAAACTATAAGTTTAAGTTGCAAAATGTTGTGTATGATTCCTTTACGCGTGAAGAGTTCGAAGAGCGGTGGAACCAATTTGTTGATGTGCACAACCTTCACGAGAATGCATGGTTATGTGGATGTACAAGAAATAGTACGATGGGTGCCTGCATTTCTTAAAGATACTTTCTAGACAGGTATGTTACTACCCAACGTAGTGACAGTATGCATGCATTTTTTGATGGGTATGTAAATTCCAAAAAACTTTGAAACAATTTGTGGAACAATATGATAATGCATTGCGAGCTAAAGTGGAAAAAGAAAGGGAGGCTGATTTTAGATCTTTCAAATCTTGGATACCATGCATAACTAATTACCCATTGAGAAACAATTTCAAAGTGCATACACAACTGCAAAGTTTAAAGAGTTCAAGAAGAGATTGCGGGGAAGATTTATTGTGAGTTATCTTTTCTGAAAAAATGTGATTCATACGAGGAGTATCAAGTTTTGGAAGATGTTTGATTTGGAGATAGTAGTGGCGTGTTCCGTATGCGGTATACTTTGAAGAAAGTTCGTGTGATATTCGTTGTACTAGTCATTTGTTGAGTTCAGGGGGATTTTATGCAGATATGTCATTATGGTGTTAATTCATAAAAGGGTTTCACACGTTCCGGAAAAGTATATTTTACGGCTTTGGAGGAAAAAGTGAACAGATGTCATACAAAAATTAAGGTAAGTTATAATAGGTCGAGCACCAACATTGAAGGACAACATTTTGATAAGTGTTTAATTTAATGCTGACAGTAGCAGATATGACATCAAACAGTGAGGGAGATTATAATATGATGACGGAGTATGATTGAGATGAGGAAAAAGTTTGAGCAAAAGGAAAGTGAGGGAGGGCTTGGTACAAAAGTGAACATCTCTTCCACAACCGGTTTGACTAGTCAGATGGGGATAGTCGTCCAAAGAGGGGACTAGTCTATTATTAGTCCAGAGGCAGCTCGTAGCAAAGGTCGTCCTCCATGTGAAGAAAGCAATCGAAGATTGAAGAAATTGTATATAGGGTTAAAAAGAAAAAATTACAAAAACAAAGAATTGGTATGACTTATTCATTATTGAGTATTTTGTTTTGAAACATTATTTATTATTTGAAGTTTAGAAAATATCAACTGATTATTAATGTGTTATGATACTTTTTAGGAAAATGATCATCGGTACAGCACAACAGGAACAATTTCTTTCATGTACTTCCTGGTCAATGCGGAAACTCAAGTGTTGTCGAATGATGTTGTACTACCCAGGTATGTGTTATGTATTTGTATAATTGTAATTGCCTTAAGTTTTCTATAATGTGTGCTAAATTATGGTTGTAAACAATGACAGATGTCCATGGTCCAGTTCCAATCTTGCAGGACAAGTAATTCATATTGGACAGGAGTATGTAAAGATGAACATGTCTCGTTGGGAGATGTTTGATATGTTGCCAAGTTGAAGCATATAGAATTGTATTTGGTAGAAATTTTCATGCTTTGGTTAATTCTACCGAATGCAGTTGAGTTGTTTGCTTATTTAGTTGTTTTATTTTAGTATTTTCGTCATTGGTTGTGTATGGTAGTGAATTCATGATAATGACGTTAATTTAACTTTTATGAATGTTTTTAGTAATATTATCATCACATTGCAGACTCCGGTTGTACATGGAATTTGGGTAGCATTCATTTGAGATTTGAATTTTTAGTCTTCAGTATGTCTAGTATTACATATACATATACATTGAAAAGAGTTGTTGAAATACGTATAAACAAAAGACAAATCTATTATAAACAAAAGACAAATTGATTTATAAACAAAATACAACTTTATTAACAACATCCGCTCAAATCAATCTATTTATAACAAAAGGCAAAAATTCCTGATCATGGTGCAGGGGGTGGAGGTTGACTGAAGGAGGAGGAGGCTATTGAGAATTCTTCATCATGCTGAAAATCTTTGTCATGCGTTCTCAATGATGTCAACTGTTTCTCAATTTTTGATGCAAACGTGTTGAAATCATTTTGCAATGATCATGTTGTTCTTGCATTTGCCTCTCAATACGTGAAAAACGCTCCTCTTGAAACTTTTCCATCCGCTCAAATCTGCTTTCTATTTCTATAAAGTATGAGAAGGCATATCTTCTACATTCTTAGATGACTAGGTTCAATACTCATTCTTCTTCTTCTGCGCACATGACATTGTCCTTTATTAACCCTTCGGAATACTGACACCTTCCTGAATCGTTGCATCTCCCTCCATTTCATCCCTAATCACAAACCATTGTCCTGCCATATTCTTTAATCAAACCCATTTTATTCAATGTCACATCCCCAACACATTATTTGTAGAAAAGTAATCTTTTGTTGCATCATCAGGGGTGGCTCAATATTCAACTTATCACATATTAACGTAACAAGCATCCCCCAATATATTTCTCCTTTTCTACTTGAATCTCTCCCAACTTCTTAATCAATAACTTCGCTAAATTAACTTCCTCCCTGCTATGCTACTCCATGAAACATAAATCCTTAACGTCACATTTTCATTGTCTCTTTCCTACCATTAAATGTGAAAGTCAGGTATCTGTGAAATGCTCTCATAGCAGGATTTTTAACTTTGTAGATTACACCATATGGATGGTAAGTCCTATCCCAGAAACATCAATCCAAGCTGTTTGGAATCCAGGTTCTAGATACGTTTTCCAAACCTTCCAAATCAAATCCTACCAGGTTGCTAAATCTTGTGATGTCACTACAAAGTTCTATTTTTAATCAAAAAACATTGTATACGCCGGAAACTCATCACTATCTATCTCTACAACTTCCAAACTACCAAAAATCATATATCAAATGCTTATATCCATCATATCTCATAATGACCAAACGCTCCTATTCAAATTATTAATCCAACCATTATTTCATCACTTAAACCTAACTGTTAGAAGTCCTAAATCCAAACTTCTTCTAAGATAAATATCTCTCTTTGATACGTCCTCGTATTGTTTTTATGTCGCAGTCTTGAAATTGAATACAGATGACGATGTCCCTTCAAGAGGAATGGTTGTATTTTTGCCCTCACCATTTTCTGCTTTCTTCAAAACCTGTATACATAAAAAAGTCGTCATCATAAACTGCCAAACCTAAACCACATACAAATATCGGCTTGTTAGAGATTTTCATAAGCATATAAAGTGAATCCAAAACAAACTTCATGATCACGGAAACAATTTTAGTGGAACACACATAGTTGCAATTTAAAAGAATAAACTAAGAGAGAAGATGACAAAATAACAGATATATGGAACCAAATAACAATTGACAGATGACATACACAAGTGAACAAAAAAATCGATTGAATCACAAGCTAAAAAGAATACTGAAATGGAAAATTCCCCTGAACATATGCAAAAATTGTCATGATACTTAAAAAAGGTGGAATGTAGTAAGTGTTAAAAGTAAATGAACAAATAATACAGATGAAAATATTTGACGGCAATTCAAATAGGAGAAAAAATATCACTAACTTCTATCATACAGATAGAGCAAAGGGGATGGTATGACTATAAGAAAGTCAGTAAAGAAAGCAATAAATTGGAGAGAAAAAAAAAACTGAGCAAATAAAATTTCAGAAAGACTAATCTGTCAAATGCTATTTAATATGAACCAAAATATTGTTACAATATAGCATCTGTTCAGAAGTTTTACAAGCTTTCTGTTCAACAAATCAAAAAACAGATACAAAGAAACACATTGGTTATTGGTTGAAACAATCTCAAAGGTACAAAAATTCCTTCTCCAAGTACCATTCTTAAATTCAGAAACCACTTAAGATTTTCTATGCTATTGAAAACAGTTTGGGAAACACATAAATCATTTCATATACTTCTCTAAAATACTAGGACCACGCTTTTAATGTGTTTTGTACTCATAACTTATTTCTCAATTATATAAAAGATACATTCTCAGATATTGAATAAACAAAATTCAGATTCCAATTTTTATTAATAGAAAAAAGTTGTTTCTAAAACTTGACTGAACAAAGCCTTCAGTTTCGCCACAGAGAGAAATGGGGATGTGTAGAATTTTAGGCAACAAAACCATAATAAAAAGAGATCCCCGTCATTAAAAACAATGGTTGAAAAAAGGTATTTGGGATGAAAAGACTAAGAGAACAAAATCATTTACCATTAAATTGAGTAAACACAACAATAAATCCTCATAGTCAAGATAATCATCACACAAATCCAATAACCAAAAAACTTTCTATAGATACAGTTTATTGCCTTAAAAACTTTAGTGGCACTCAACACAAGAAAATTTATTCTCCAAAATAAAATAATAATAAAATGAAAAAAAGAGAAAGAATAACCAAACAATGAAATTAATTCAATTTCACATTACACTACAACATTACGCTTTCTAGCCATGGCATCATTGTAGCTAAAGTATGAATTTACGTAGCTAAATGGTTTAGCTACAAATGCAATCTTTGTAGCTT
Organism: Pistacia vera; assembly: GCF_008641045.1. Classification (NCBI taxonomy): domain Eukaryota; kingdom Viridiplantae; phylum Streptophyta; class Magnoliopsida; order Sapindales; family Anacardiaceae; genus Pistacia; species Pistacia vera. The sequence goes on from NW_022196165.1 coordinate 596,260, forward strand.
ATCGTAGCTAGAAGTGGCGTAGCTAAGATTTAGCCATGTAACTTTTTGCTTACGTAGCTAACAATTTATATTTTTTTGCTATAAATGAGATTAATAGTAACTAAAAACTTAAATGTTTTTGCCATAACAAATAAGCTTGTAGCAAAAACTTTGCCTTTATAGCCACGGAAAATAGTCTGTGTAGCTAGTTAGCATTTTAGCTACAAAAATAAAATTTATACCTAAATCTTGAAAATTTCTGCTACAAAAAATATATCCATAGCAAATATATTAACTTTTTGGCTACGTGACAGCTAAAATCGTAACTAAATAAAAATATCATTTGCCACATATATAGTGAATTATAGCTAAATTTTAATTTTTTTGCTACAAACATATGAAAGTCATATCTATATATGAAAAATATTACTATAGACATAGTGTTTTAATAGCTAAATATGAAATACTTGCTATGATATTTTCGATTTGTAGCTAATATTATAATTATTTGCTATGGACATATTGAAGTCATATCTATATGTGAAATTCAGTTGCTATGGACATAGTTTGTTCATAGCTAAATATTGAAATAACTTGCTATAAATACTTTTAATTTGTAGCTAAATATTATAATTATTTGCTATGGAACAATAATTTATATAAAAAATTTATAATTATTGCTTCAATTAAAATTAAATTGTACAAATATTACTATAATTAACAATTTAAAATAATTACAAATTATAGGAATTCTTTTATATTAAATAGATAATATGACGTCATACGAAAATTTCTAACATAAAAAGTTATACATTAGCAAAGTCATTTCCAACCAAATTGTTTACTCATAAAATCTTTCATCCTAGTCATTTAAATGTTATCAACTAATTTTCTTTTACAAAATATGAATCTTCAATGTCATAGCAATCTTTTCTGACCATTTAAGAATTTCCACCAACCTGCAATATCAATTTGAAAAAGAACTTAGAATCTTAGATAATCATATAGATTAATGTAACATTGCATATCACTTTATGAATGTAAAAAGCAAAATGGTTTTCATAGTATATATGCAATTTTCAAAATAACTTACAATTTCATCAAAAGAGATTTGGTTATTTATTGAAGATTGGACCTTGAGTGTTAAGCATCGTCATGAACTTCTCTTCCATCGTCTATTCATCTCCTCCATTGCTTTTTCACATTTCTAATTCTCTCTTGCTTCCCTCTTTGCCTCCTCCACCCTTTCATTTGCTTCCTTCCTAGTGTTTGTACTGTTTCATAAGTTGTGCTTTAGTTGGTCTACTTCCAAAATATTCGGTAATACTTTTTCCTGGACCATAAGCACGCAATAGCCATTCTTCTCTGGACCAAGGACCTTCAAATATTTCATCATCATTCAATAAGATTTGTCTTTCTACTTGTTGCTTTTTATTGATCAAACTGTGACTACAAAACAAATTATGGTATTAGCTTGGATGTGTGTGCGAATAAAAAATCAATAAGTAGTTAAAGAGAATACAAAGCTATTACAATAATGTCTTCTGTAATGGATTCAACTTGCTTATCTTTCTTTCTTTTGCGAGATTCTATCCAAACTTCAACACGAGAGGAGCATATCCATTTTTCGTTTGCTGTCATAATAAAAGTTATGAACATATTGATTAAAAATGATGAATGTGAATTATTAAACTTAATCGAATATTTGAAAGAAATTCATACCATTTGACGTCTGAGTCGAGCATAACTTTTAGTTCCTGTGTAAGGAGGCATAGACCGCTTTGATCTATTTGTCTTATTCTTGTTACTCCTTTCCTGTATAATGATAAAAAAACAATAATGTTATATCTTATAATTACATAGTAATTATGCTAAAATGTAACTTAAATAGCTATGCTTACTTGAAAGGTTGCCTCCTCCAATAATTAACCAATACTTCCAATCGTCCATATGAACAAGTTTGGGCTTGTTTTTCAAACGATTGGTAAGTTGGTTTCGAATCAAAATATTTTTCTTCATTTTGTATCTGTAATCCCTATATAAGGCATTCATGTGACCAAAAATGGCTTCTTTCCTTCCTTCTACTTCTTCAAATACAAACTTCTCCTGAAAAGCATATAAGATAAAAAAGTTTTAAATTCTACACTAATAATAACAAAATACAAAATTATAAATATTATTTTCTTATCCATCTTACCTTGATAATGGTCCACATATGGTCAATTTCATGTTCTTTAAGTTCTTTCCACTCCTTTATTTGTAAAGGACAACATGACTTATTCCGAACTGTTTGTCCTAAAAACCAAACAAAATCTGTTGAGTTTTATCAACAGCCTGATGATCCTCATCAAATTCATGGGCAATTTTTCTCCTTTTTCTAATGTAATGATTTTATGCAGCGCGTAGGACCTCTTGTTTTCCTTTTTTTCGTGTTTAGACCTAAAAATCATAGAATAATTATTAATTAGCAAATTAAGAACTGTATGACATTTAGAAAATGAAAAGCATGAAAGTAAAACGGAAAAAATTAAAATTAAACCTGATGTCCATGCCTAATTCCAACATTTGATGTGTGTTCCTCCAAAAATGTTGGTTGATTTCTCTCGAAACATTTCCAAGATTATGTTCTTCAGGATAGCAAGACACATATCATCCTTTTCTAAGAGAGTAAACATGTTAACATGCTTCCCTTAGTATTTCTGTAACTGCAAGCATGTTTCTCACGTCATCATCATCAACAATTTGGACTAGCCCATCAAGATCACTGAGGATACTCGTTGGCTTCAGGTAAAACAATTTGTCTCCGCGAAGTATATCAAAGTCACAGTTCTTCTTTATGTAATCCAACAAAGCAAAGTATGTGAGAAACTCAAACTCAAATCAAAATCATAGTACTCTCCACTCACTCTACCATTGACATATGTTCGTGTGGTGAAAAGACAAAATATCCTCCATAATGAAATCTTATTGTTCTCATTCCGGTATGCCCAGTCTTCCTTTATAAAAAAAGTAGATTCAAGTTAGATGAATATTAAATAAACTAACAAACAATATTAATAATGAGTGTACATGATAGACATAACAATGAATTGACTTGGTGATCAAGAAAATATTAAAAAAATAAATGACTAAATGATGTTTACCAATAGAATGAGTTGCTTTTTCTGGCTGTATACGAGAATGGTGATTAAGACATGACTTTTCAATGCTATTTGTAGTAGATTGCACCTTATTGAGTTGTGCTTCATGATGAGTTTTTTGTATATCTTGAGGATACTATCCGCAGGATCACTCTTTTTATCAGTGGGCTTAGTTTTTCTTTTGCCTTTAACTAAACCTCCACGCCTACTCATGTTGTTGGTATTCTAAAAAGTATTTTTACAATAAAATAATCATCAAATATAAATAAATAAATGAAGAAAAAAACTTATTGAGCTATGACATAAAACGGAAAATTTCCTTACACCGCAATGTCAATTAATCATTCATCCATTTTCCAAAATCTTAAGTTATGAATGAAGACAAACTGCACATAAAAAAGTAAAGGGGTCATGAAAAGAATACAGTGAATATATTTATGTAATGGTATTTTAAGCAGAGTGAGTGCCTCGGAGAATCTACTTAAGATTGGTTTCTGGTTAAGGTAATCATCACACAAATCCAATAACCAAAATAACTTTCTATAGATACAGTTTATTGCCTTAAAACTTTAGTGGCACTCACACAAGAAAATTTATTCTCCAAAATAATAATAATAATAAAATGAAAAAAGAGAAAGAATAACCAAACAATGAAATTAATCAATTCACATTAATTAAAAGAGCTTCTAGGGTATCTATATAATCTTATGTCATTACATGTGTGTCTACCATAATTTTTTTGAATCACCTACGGAAGATATAAATAAAGGCTTAAAAATGATCAGCTGACAGCAGGTGGTCATACACCAATCACACCACAAAAATAATGATCCTAGACCTTAAGAAATAACAAAAATAATAACATGTTTCAGTTGTCTGAACAAGAATTGAAAACATTACCGGCTGCCAATGTCATCAATAAAGAAAATTCACTTGGAAGGATGGCGTAGGATTATAAGTTTTATTATAGGATTTGATTCTCTTAGTATGTTTTATTTAACTTGTAACGTTAATAAACAATACTATCATGCTCGGAGCCTACATTGCGTTTAATAAATCCAGTAATATGACCACCATCAATCAATTCAAGTTTTATTTCCCTCTTCACTTGACCAACTATAAAAGAAGATACCAATAAAATCCCTGTCTATTTTTCTTTTGCAGGTGATCAATTCAAATGGCTAGAGAGAGACTTGGCAAATTTTGACAGATCTATAACTCCATGGTTGGTAGCTGCTTGGCATTCACTGGACAGTTCTTACATAGCTCATTACAGAGAAGCACAGTGTATGAGAGTGGAGATGGAAGAATTACTTTACTCATATGGTGTTGACATTGTTTTCAGTGGACATGTAAGTCAGGATAACTTAGAATAATGGAAATTTTAGGCAAAACATGTGAATGAAACTACTTCCGGTATATTTTTTAGCATTTAAGAAAGGCAATTTTCCGTTTGCACTGAACATCACCACAAAGGAAAATAAACATTGAAAGAGGGTTTGGATGCTACGGAGCATTGAATCAAACAATTAATCAATTGAAACATCCCTATACAACTTTATATTTAATTAACCCTTACATTGATATGGTAGAACACTTCTATTTATCAATCACACAAATCAGTCCCACCAAATTGACTAGATTTCAACTCAACTCCATTCAACATTCATCCAACCAAAAAAAAAAAATTGAAAAACGAAAGGGTCTAATTACCAATGGCAGATGAGGAAGATGAAGAACAAGCGTAGAAGAGGAACACGAAGAACAAGAGCGCGAAGACGAAGAACAACCAATAACGCAGATGGAAGACGAAGAAGATGGTAATGGCTGTGCGTTTTAATTTTAGAAACTTCCCCAAAAAATTTTAACCTAATACGTGAACCTTTTTTTTTTTTATTTTAATTACAGTAAAGGACGGTCGTCCGTAAGTGATGGACGCCCATCCTTTACATAAGGGACGACCGTCCAATACTTATGGACGGCCGTCCTTACATAATGGACGGGCGTCCATTCCTTACGGACGCCCGTTCAAAAGTAAGGGACGATCGTCCACAATTTATGGATGGCCGTCCAAATTTTTTCTTTAGTTTTTAAAAACCAAAATAATGGACAGGCGTCCATTTCTTACGAACGCCCGTCTAAAAGTAAAGGACGGCCGTCCACAATTCATAGACGGGTGTCCCCAAAGTTTTTTTTTTTAATTTTCATATTTTAGTTAAGGGTGGGCATCCCTTATTTGTGGGCGCCCGTCCAAAATAAATGGACAGCCGTCCATAACGGATGAACGGTTGTCCATAAATGTTTTTTAATTTGTTTTAAAAAGAATTGTTAATGGACGGGCGTCCATTAAAATATGAACGCCCGTCCAATATTTAGGGACAGCCATCCATAACCTATGAACGGCTGTCCCAAATTTTTATAAAAAAATTTTAATCCATTTTACTTATGGACGGGCGTCCTTTAAATGGGGACGCCCGTCCGTATTCCATGTAAGTGAACAGCCGTCCGTATTTGATGGACAACCGTTCACTAGAAAAATATTTATTGTTTAATAACACGTCTGGATTGTTGGCAACAACTGGTGTGAGTCAGGTGTGAGTCAGGGGTACACGTAAGCTGGTACACATTTTCGGTGCAAAAGTGTCGGTGTCCGTAGCTTTGTTGATTATTTTAATACTATGCATAGGATTAATATAGTCATTGTCTAATACAAAGGTTAAAAATCATTATTTAATGTGAATATTAGAAATTTCAGGACGTTCGATACTTAATAATTTCCACACATATACATACTAATATCAAAATCTAAAACGTTTGAAATATAACAAATTGATATTTATTTATTTGCCTATAGTTTTAATCAAATTTTAATTGATACTAATCTCTTAATAATAAAATGCTAGTATACTTTGTAATTTGAATATAAAATTTGCTGAATTTTTATTTTTATCAAGCATGAGAACTGAGAAGGCCTATATTATAAATTTTCAAAATGAGAACTGAGAAGGCCTATATTATAAATTTTCGCCTTAGGACTTTATTTTCCTTTAGACGGCCTTGAATTAATTTAAAGGTAAACTTCAATTAAAATGCAGAAGTACTCATTCAGTGAAGTTTCCCAAACTTCAGGGGTTTAATTGATTTTTCCCATTTAACAATGAAAACATAACAAATACACTAATGCCAAGGGTCTATGTTGTGTTGCGGAAGATCGATTTTGAACAAAGGCCGTTAATGGAGGTAGAATGAGTTGTTGCAGGAAGAAGAAAAGGTATAAGTAGGGATTTGGGTGGATGGGGGAGAAGACAAGTTTTAAAAAGTTTAAAAAATTAAATAGGCCCGCTGAGGTATGGTTGACTAAAATATCCCCAAAAAGTTTCTAAAATAACAAAAATCCCCTAACATTAATAACCATTAAAAAGCCTTTAGATTTTACACTATTACGAGTTAACAGATATTATCAAATTAATCTCTTCTTATTTATTTTAACACCTATAATTGAACTACAAAAGGATTTATGATATTTCGGAACCCTAAGGGGATATCTGTTGTTTTAACAAACATCAAGGGGATTAACACAAGTTTAAAAAGTGAGAAGCTTTGGTATAATTATATATGCTAAATAGATAAATTGCTTATATTAACATAATTTGATTTAAAACTTTAGATACTGATTGATATGAGAGATTTAAGAGACTCGGTTGTAGATAAATAATACAATTGTAGACGCACTGACGACAAGCAAAGAGAGTTTGCTTCCTACAATTCAAAAAATACATGACTAGAAGACTCAACTCAACTATTCTCCTGAGAAACAATAAAATCTACCATCTATGATTGGCAAAATATGTGATTAGAAGTTGCAAGAAGCAATTCCCATCACTGTTCTTTCCAAATTCTACCAGTCACTCTAAGCTTCAATTCTTTCCGGTCACCACCAGAGAAGAATAGAGCCATGTTTCTCTGGATAATGAGGCCATCGAAACTGTCACGCACCTTTCTGTGGCTGTCCCTTATGCTCCTAGGCACTCCTTGCCATATCATCTTCCTCCCATTACCACCAACTTCAAGACTGTAGCTGTAGTTTTTGGCCTCATTATCATCGCCCATAAACCGCAAGAATGCTATGTAGACAGGAGCCATACCAAGCTGGAAGGCTTCAAAATGCAGACAGAAGAACTGACCAAAGCAACTGAAAACCTAGAAGATGGAAAAAGAAATTCAGTCACATACGTGAAAAATTTAGAGAAATTTTTAAACTGTGAACTCAATCCTAGATAATACCTCATGTCTAATCATACAAAGAATAAAATTGCCACTCCATAACAAAGAATAAAAGCCTGGTAAAAGTCTAGTGAAAAGCCAGCGTTGCCCCTTTCAGATACCTCTTTTATTTATGGCTATTTCAATTCATCAAACTTCAACGGTGAAAGGTAATTTAAAAAATAGGAGGTCAGAATGACAAACAGAAGTCATATTTTTGCTGATAATCAACATAATAATGCCATTCTTAATAGGACCCAGTATTGATACAAACTGGATTTACATCCATCAACTAAGTACTTGCCATAGAAATTGAAAAAACAACGAAATATTTTCTGCCATGGAGAACCAATAACTACGACAAAGTGTATAAGATTAAGAAGTGCAATATACCGTTAACATCCATGTGGCATTCTCAACCTCATGTGGATTTGCTTTGACATAGCGATGGTTAAAAGTACTGCCATTGTGCATGTCAACTTTGTGATCATCTTTCAAATGAGAAACCAAATAAGGAATATCACCCATGACTGTACATTCTGATCCCGCATAAGGACAGTTATAAGGTCTAAAGACACACTGGGATTCATGTTTCAGCTTGCTGTAATATGGATATATGCCTATGCACCCATAATTCTGATATTTACATGGAAGCTCAAGAGATGCAGCCACCTTCTCTAGAGCAAGACACCTGATGTTGCCAAGTTCATGCCTGCAAGTGGGGCATCGATTGTGAACCCTGGGCTTACAACCAGAACACAACGTGTGCCCATTTGAACACTGCAACAACAAATAACACCAACATAGAGAAAACAAACATTTAGTTGTAGCTTAATGTTCTCTTGATCTAATATCTTAACACAGTAAAATGACCAAAATTGCCTAAAATAAAGCTTAATTCAGCAAACTGAAAGATTTCTTAAATATAAGGTTTATTTGAGGATGAAATCATGCAACTTCATAAAATATCTATTTCCTTCCTGGTTCACATCTCTATTTCACTACGATGCTTGACTTTAAAATACAACTTCTTATATTTTCCAAGGCATAATCAATTGAAAACAAAAAACTTATAAGGGACTTTTAGGAGAAGAATAATATTTGAAATGGAAATTGAAAATATTATTGGCAGGATGTGTTGGTGGTAGTCATTATTGCTGTAGTAACCAAATGCAAAAATGGCATGCTGGCCAGAATGTGTAGCAACAATAGGCAAATTACAAAGATACAACAAACAAAATGGGAGAATATAACATTGATAATGTAAGATAAAGTGTCCTATCAAAAAGAAAGGTAAGGTAACTAGTAATAATGCGATATTGCCTACAAAATATGATGAAAAGAGTTTTACTTAAAACAATGTTGACCCAAACCAATATTACCATTTACCAAACACTGAGCATTTTTAGGAGCTTCATAAAATAGGAAGGTCTTCAAACAAATGGAATTCATAAAAAAGTACTTCCAAAAATAAGAGATTGGTGTTAGANGTCCTATCAAAAAGAAAGGTAAGGTAACTAGTAATAATGCGATATTGCCTACAAAATATGATGAAAAGAGTTTTACTTAAAACAATGTTGACCCAAACCAATATTACCATTTACCAAACACTGAGCGTTTTTAGGAGCTTCATAAAATAGGAAGGTCTTCAAACAAATGGAATTCATAAAACAGTACTTCCAAAAATAAGAGATTGGTGTTAGATGTTTTGTTAAGCTAGGCAAAAGTTCATTTAGATTGATCCACCAACTTGAAAAATGTTTTGATGGGATAATATTAATAAGGTAGGTAACAATATCTTAACAAGAAATATCAGGTGAAAAACATTAATGCGATGATACCTAAATAATGTGACGACAAGTACTACATTAAAAAATATTAGCTCAAACCAATGTTAGAATTCACCAAACACCAAGCCAGTGTTAATAGATTGCTGATTACAAGTTCTATTAAATAATTCATCAAAGGTTCATTTACATTGATCCACCAATATAATAAAATATTTTGATGGGATATGCAAAAAATTGCTCCAGCACCAAAAACCAATTATAGTATTAACAATATTCAAGAAATTAATCATTAAAAAAATTGAAATTAACAAACCTGATGAATTGGAGGGTACATGGCATTTAAGCATACAGGACATTCTAAGAGCTCACGAACACTACTAGACACGGTCACATTAGGTTTAAGAGCAGTTTGAGTAGCATCATTCACAGAAGACTCGCTGATATCCATCATATCCTCACTTTGAGGAGGATCAATAATCTCAGGTTTGTTACGTAGATCATCATAAAACGGATTCCCAGATGCCATGCTTGTACAGCCAGTCTGTGAAAATTGCAATCTCCAGTTGTATAAAATCAAAATGCTAGAGAGAAATGATATAATCAGATTATGATGATAGTTATCCCCTTTGATAAAACTCAAAAATTAAACAAATAATACCCTGAGAAAAACTCCAATCACATCATCAAATCAAATTAACCATAGCCAAACTGTCAATATTGCAAACTAACTTTTGGAATCTCCATCAGCTACATAAAAGCATTTTTTTTTCTAATTTTCTTCTGCCTTGTTAGACATATCTCCTATTACTAGTCTCTGGGAATTAGATTTCAAAGTTCCAAAACATAATGAATGGCTAATCTCCCAGCTTCATAGGCTCGTAACTCGATTTAGCAAACCCCGACCATCTACTTGTATTACAAGGATAAAAATCTTTTTCTATTTTTCTGACAATGTATTCAACTTAAATTTATAAAATATAAACTAGAATCTTAAATGATATAAAGCTTTTTTTAATTTTAAACATTGGAATGTATGGATGACAAACCATTTTTCTTTCTAACTAGCTAATTTAAATGAATTAGAGCAGATAAAAAAAAAATGTACGTATTGTTTCTTTCCTGACTTTGGAATTGAAGGACTATCTATATATATAGATGTATATATTTCGAGAAAAAAGCATAGCTCAATTTAAATTTAACTGCTGACAGATGAAGAAAGAAAAACACTTAAACTGTATTCTTTAGCATTTGTTAGCTTGGTCTATTTCTTTCCTTAAATTGGTACAAAAAATCTAGTGCTGTTTCCAAAAACTATTTCTATAAACTTCACTTTGCTCATCTGGTTTCTTAACTTTTTTCCAGATGCTAAATGATATACAGCAGACATGCCCTAGCCCTACTAAGTATTTTATGTATCAGAAAAACCAACTAGCTCACAGCACTAATCCACTTATTTTTATCTGCAAGGAATCCTCACCATCAAATTTATTTTTTCCAGCAAGTCTTCTCGTTGTCTTCTTTGTATGTACAGAGGTCAAGTTTTGACTCCCAACCTAAAAAGGAATTCAAACAAAATCAGGCATATCTCAAGGTTGAACAGTCTGATCAATTCCTTGCTCACATTCATCAAATACAAACAAAACCAAGAACATTTAAAACTTCCACAGACATCTTATTATTACTATTATTTTCAGTCACATAGACAATATAGAACAGAGAAAAAAAAACTAGAAATCAATAAGCATGTTAAAAACCACAAACTTCATGACAATTTAAACAAAACAAGCACCAAAGACGTAAACATAAGTTTTTTCAAAGCCAATTAAGAGCAAAATAACAGTAGCAAATGCACTCTATCTTGAGAAATTTAAGTTAACCCATCTCTTCATCTTTATCACTAACACGGCGGTAATGAAAAAGAAACCTATATGTAGAATCACACATTTCTCTCAGAGACAAAAGAAATCTTTTGAATCATATAGTAAATATTAAATAAAAATTTCCGCATCATCAACTGAAGAAACTACCCCTTTCTCACATGTTTATCACTCAAAACACAAAAATACTCCTTCTCAGTTTTTCAACACTGCAAAAATTTTTTTTTTTTTTTTTTTTTTTTTAACTATTTCTAATCCATTTCCAATTTGACCTTAAACTTCAGCATACGGGCTCGTTGATCATTCAAGAAACCTAACTGGATCATCCAAAAACCAGAACAGTCACTTAAAATGGTTGAAAGTTTGCCAAAGTACAACATAAATAGTAAAGAAAACATATAATAAATAAAAAAGGATATTTAAGAATTTAAATTTAAAAAAACCCTAAAAACTAGAAGACCCAGATGGAAAATCAAAAGAATCTGCAGTAGATCTGGAATATTCCAAAAACAAACATAAAACCAAAGAGGGAACTTTCCCCGTACATCAGATACGAACAATTACAAAGAAAAAAGAACCCATATAGAAAACGAGGAGAAAGAAGAGATTTACCTTAAAAATGAAATGATTTGGAATCAAAACAGCAGGGTAGGAGAAACCCTAACTCAGGGAGAGGAGGAGGAAGAGGAGAGATTGGGTTCCCAGAGCGGGCGACTACAATTAATAACAAGAGCGCGTAAAAGGACAATGAAAGAGAATTTCAAATTAAAGCCGTTGAGAGAGAAATTTCTCGAGAAAATACAAAAAGGAAAGGTTTAGTACTTTAGTTCAAGTAAATGTGTGGACCCTCTCTTTATTTTATTTTATTTTTTAATATAAGGAAATTGTCAGGTTTTCAAATGTTTGGACTCTAGACAATGGTTGGGATTTTTGAATTTTGAATATTATTTCTAAAACTTTTAAATATAGTTATTTAAAAGTTTTATAAGTTTTCTTTATTTATATTTTATATTTTATAAGTTATATTTTATAAGTTTTCTTTATGTAAAAGATTATTTATATTTATATAATTACACTAATTTATTCAAAAAAACTTATTTTTTATTATGTTTTACATATTTATAAATATTTTTTTAAGAGCACTACTATTAGCCTCATATTTTATCTTTTTAACGAGGGATAAGTAGTTTCGAGTATCTTGTATTTTTCTAAGGATCGAAACCGGCCGGTTCCTAAGATTTAGAATCGAAACTGGATCGGTTCCAGTTTCAGGTACTCAGATTAATTTTAGTTACCCCTACTTTTAAAAAAAATTATAATACACTCCCAATAGTTTATAAAATTATAATTCAGGCCCGATTCCTACCTGGATATCCGAACCTCATTTCTGATTTTGATTCTTGATTCCAACACTACAAGAATCAGAACCCGACCTAGGAATTCCTGGTTCCAATTTTCCAAAATCGAAACCAGAACCTAAGGAGGCCAATTCCAGTTATACCCTTTACCCATGCTCACCCCTATCTTTAACCCCCATTATTATTAAAATTTTTAATGATAATCTTATCCCTTTTAAAATTATTTTATAATACATAAAAGAATTTTGTATATGTAAAAGTTTTATTTCCTATCTCTCAACCTTAAACCTTGATTCAACATATCCTAATTCTATTTTCAAACAATGAATTCAAAATTTATACAATTGAAAGAATTTGATCAACATCATGTATTCTCATGTTTGGTTAAGGTGAACAGACAAGTGAATATGAATCTTATTCTTTATCCATTGTTTGGTTTATAGGAGTTATATAAGAAATAGGAATCTTATTTCTTAAAAAAGCGTGAAATGGCATTGGTTCCAAATTTGGCACGAATGTTAGTAATGGTTGGCTAAAATGTATAAGAGCATCTCCAATTGTACGCTTTATTTTAAAGAGTATATTTCTTATAAATAAAGAATATCTTCATTAATTTTTAAATATAAAGAATACAATTTTTATTTAAATCCAATAGACTCTTTAAATTTAATGAAGATGTTCTTTATTTTCAAGAAAATGACTTAATGGGAGAGAGAAATAATAAATAAAATGCATAGAAAGTTGTAGTTTATTAATTAAAATTAGGATAGAGAGTAAAATTTGACTCTCTAGATGTGAAGAGCCAAATTCGCTCTTTAATTTATATTTTAAAGATAAAGAGTATGTTGGACTCTTGTTTTTATGGATAGACTCTTTATAATAAAGAGTTTAAGTCATATAAAGAGTCATTTGGAGATGCTCTAACTTACCCATTTTTTAAATTGTAATTTCCCATTTTACCCCTATTCAATTTATTTAGATCTAAATTATTTTATAATTCAATAATTATTTTATTAAAATATTTATTAATTAATTATTTAATAAATTTTAAGAAATAAAAAATTGGAAAATTTTTAAATCAATCAATGTCAATCAAATTTGTTGGACGGCGAATTTCCATCACATTGTTGGTGTCACCACCAATGTGTGAGAAATCATGGGCCAATGGTTTGCCTATCTGGGTAGATCGCAGCTATTGAAAATCATTGTCGTAATGTCACGTGCGGTGCCTTTCCATCATGGCCACCATTGTGACCTCACACTGAGGGTTTTCAATGGCTGGGATCTGCCTAGATAGGCAAAATTGTCAGCTAGCAACTCTTCACACACCGACGGTGATGCTGTAATGTGGGGCAAATTTGCCAGTTGACGAGTTTGACTAGTGTTAATCGGTTTGAAAAAATTTTAATTTTTAATTTTTGAAATTTTATATTTTATATTTAAACAAAAAACAAAAAATAAAAAATATATTTTATTGAATAGAATAATTAAGGGCATTTTAGTCCAAAAGCAACAAAGTGTTTTCCATTCATCAACATTTTGTACAACAAGCAAACTATTACGAAATCAAGCACAAACATAGATCCTAAAAACACAATCAACCAAAACAAGAACACCAAGAAAACACAAAGATTACCGTGGTTCACTTATCCTTTTATGGATAAGCTACATCCATGTTGAGCTCAAAAAAGGTATGAGCTTGCTGCACTTACTATTACCACAAAGAATCAAGATTACAACACTTCCAACAATCACCCAAAAAACCAGTACAATGTAAACTGCAATCAGCCTTACGAGATACCCAATGAGAATCCCTAACCTGAGAGAACAACACTCTCACCTGAATGATTAAGATCCCTAACCACTCAAACCTGATTACACAAACAATAGCAAGAACCTCACAACCCTAACTCAGAAATTGCACAAAAGAAAAACTCAACAATGTTCTATCGTTTCTGTGAAAAGTGAATTTATATATGGTTGACTAAGTGACTAATTTTGGTCGTTGGATCTAAAGTGTATCCTGCGGTCTGGATTCATTTGGTTGCTATCTAAAACGACGTCGTACTTCTTTACTCAAAATGACAATGTTTCAGGCTTACATTTTAACAATCTCCACCTTGGAAGCATTGGAAACAGTCTCTCTATGCAGCTTGCTCAATTTCATTCCGTCATAGCTCTTTATCACTCCAGACTACTTGACATACAGCAAGTTCAAGCAGTGATTGAACTTGGCCAGAGTGATTATCTTGGTGCCCATGTCTACTGGATTTTCTTCTGTAGGTACCTTCTTAAGTTCACTTATTCCATTTGCAACTTGATCCCTCACAAAATGATAGCGGACATCCACGTGTTTGGTTCTTTCGTGATACACTAGATTTCTGCTTAGATGGATCGCACTCTGGCTATCGGAATACACTGTCACCTTTCCATCAATTAGATTTGCCTCTGTCAGGATTCCTTTTAGCCATAAGGCTTCTTTAACTGCATCAGTTACTGTAATGTACTCTGATTCTGTTGAAGACAAGGCTACTATGGACTACAGTTGTGACTTCCAGCTTATAAAATTTCCACCCAGTGTAAAGAAATATGTTGTAGTTGATTTCCTGGTATCTTTATCTCCTGCAAAGTTAGCATCTACAAACCCAACTAGATCAAATGCAGTATTTCTTTTACAGTATTCAAGCCCAACACATACAGTACTGTTTATATATTTCAGCATCCATTTTAAAGTTGTCCAATGCTCCATACTAGGGTTAGACATGTATCTACTTAACATGGAAATGGCAAAGGCTAAGTCAGGTCTAGTACTAATCATGGCATACATCAGTGACCCCACAACATTAACATATGGGACAGACTCCATTCTCAACAATTCTGACTCAGTTTTGGGGCATTGGGACTTACTAAGTATAAACTGACTGGTTAAGGGCATTGAGACCAGTTTGGCACCAGCCATCCAAACTTTGTGACTAGTTTTAGTAAATAGGATTGTTGCTGCAGCCTAAGTTCACATCTCCTCCTATCCCTATTTATTTCCATGCCTAGAATTTTCTTGGCATTCCCTAGGTTTTTCATGCTGAATTCAGTATTTAACTCCTTCTTTAATTCACTAATCTAGGTTTTTGACTTCCTAATCAACAGCATATCATCAACATATAACAGTAAATAGTAAGTAAATAGGTAGATCATTATCCATTTTAAAGTAGAAGCAACTGTCATATTGACTTCTAATGAATCCTATACCTATTATAAAGGTGTCAAACCTTTTGTACCACTACCTAGGGGATTGTTTTAACCCATATAAAGACTTTTTAAGAGGGCATGCATGGTCTGGGAACTCAGGGTCAATAAACCCCATAGGCTGGCTCATATAGATTTTTTCCTCTAGGTTTCCATGAAGGAATGCAGTGGTGACATCCAACTGCTCTAGTTCCAGGTCTTGGTATGCAACTACTGACAACATCATCCTAATTGTTTTGTATTTTACCACAGGAGAGAAGACTTCATTGAAGTCTATCCCCTCCCTTTGGGTGTACCCCTTAGCCACAAGTCTGGCTTTATACTTAGGTGGGTCAGCTATGGAAATGCCATCTTTAAGTTTGAAAAGCCATTTACATTGGGTTAGCTTCTGGTTTCTTGGTTTTGGAACCAGTGACCATGTTTCATTTACCTTTAAAGATTGCATTTCCTCTTCCATAGCTATTCTCCATTTGTCCCTATCTCTAGATTACATGGCCTCTTGATATGTCTCAGGTTCAGACCTCAGCACCTCAGTACCTGCAAGAAGGGCAGTGTAAATTAGTTCTGCGTATGAGTATCTTGAGGGTGGTCTTACCTCTCTCCTTGTTCTGTCTCTGGCCAACTGATAATTTGTCAGTTCATGTTGTTCTGGTTCCAAGAACTCTTCAGTTTCTTCATCTGCATCTTGATAAGGTTCCTCAGGTGCTGTTTCAATTTCAAGTTGCTGGGGTGCTTGTGCTTGAGCTTGAGGTGGGTTTAATTGTTAGGTTGTGGGCTCTACCTCAATCTGAGTAGCACTGGTCTGACTAGTGGCTGTTTCTGTGCTTTTGGTGGTGCCTGCATCAGGGTTAGTTCCTTTGCATGGGAATACTCCCTCATTAAACATAGCATCCCTGCTTACTATGATCCTGACCCCTGGTGACTCTCTATCCCACAATTTGTACCCTTTTGTGCCCTTTGGATATCCAAGGAACACACACCTAGTGGATCTTAGTTCCAGTTTGCCCCCCCACTGTGTGTGCATAAGCTGTACAGCCAAATACTTTTAGGTGCCCTAGTTCTGGCCTTCTTCTAGACCATCTCTCTTCTGGACAGGTTAGACCTATGGCTATAGAGGGACTCATATTCACTAAATAGGCTGCTGTGGAGAGGGCCTCTCCCTAGAATGTTTTTGGGAGGTTTGATGTGATTAGTAAACACCTAACTTTATCTAGGAGTGTCCTATTCATTCTCTCAGCAACCCCGTTTTGCTGTGGGGTATTTCTCACTGTCTTATGCCTCTAGATCCCCTGTTCACTACAAAACTTGTCAAACTCCAGGTTACAAAACTCAAGTCCATTGTCAGTCCTAAAGGCTTTGACCTTTCTACTAGACTGGTTTTCAGCTAAAGTTTTCTAGTCTCTAAACTTTGCTAGAGCTTGATCTTTAGACCTAAGTAAGAATACCCAGACCTTCCTACTGTAGTCATCTACGATTGAGAGAAAATAATTGTTTCCACCATGAGATTTAACCTTTTCTAGCCCCCATAAATCAGAATGTAAGTAATCTAGACAGTTATTTGCTAGATGAACTCCCTTAGAGAAACTATTCCTATGTTGTTTACCAAGTACACAATTTTCACAGAATTCTAAGCTAGTGACAGTATCTTTCCCAAACTGTCCTTGCCTATTTAGGACATCCATTCCCTTCTGACTCATATGACCTAACCTCAAATGCCACTTTTCAGTTACAGATAAATTTGGAGAACCAAGTGTTGTGCTGTTACAATTAGAGTAGAAAGTACCACAAAGTATATAGAGACCATTTTTGTTTTCTCCTGTCAAGACAAGTTTTTCATTCTTATAGACATTTAACCACCCACTGTTAGCCTTATAGCAGCAGCCTGCTTCATCCAGGGTGCCTAGAGAAATGAGGTTTCTTTTTAAGTCAGGGATATACCTCACTTTGGTTAACCTGATCAGTTTCCCCCCACTCAATCTAAGGGTTATGCCGCATATTCCCTTAACCCTACATGCTTGGTTGTTCCCCATGTACATAGCCTCATGTTCAGAATTCTCAAAGTCTTGGAACCAACTCCTATTAGGGCTCATATGAAAAGTACATCCTGAATCTAATACCCATTCCTTTGTAGTGTTAGATATTGACACTGTTAGGACTTCTAGTTCATCTATTTGGTTACTAGTGGTGGCTAGGTTGTTCTCTGTATTTCTTAGTTTCTGTTTCTTCTCCTAGTCAAAACAATTTTTCTTTAGATGGCCTGTCTTGTTACAGTAGTAACACTTCCTAGTTTCAGTTTTGACTTTATTGTTCCCTTTCCATTTCTTCTTATTCTTACTCCCCTGACTAGGCTGGAATCCTTTACTAGATTGACCGGGTTCTAATCTACCCTTCACAAACAGAGTGTTGTTGTTCCTCTTAAGGGTTTTAAGCTTTAGTTCCCTAGCCTTAAGTCCAGGAACTATCAAGTCAACACTGGGTACAGTACCAGAGTACTGAAGGGTATTCTTGACTACTTGGTAGTCATCTGTTAAGGAGTTTAGCAGTATCATGGCAAAACTTGTCTCTCCTAGTTCTTGGTCTGTGCCTTTCAAAATTAGATTCATCTTAAGAAATTCATCTAAATTTTCCTCAATAGACTTTGAATTATCCATTTTATATGAGAATAAGGCTCCCTTTAAGAAAGCCAGATTCGGTGCAGACTGTAAGGCATATAAAGATTCTAACCTACCCCATAAACTAAGTGGAGTTTCGAATCCATCTACCTTCTGAAGTACACTATTCGAGAGATTCATCACGATTAAGTTGTATGCTTCTTCGTCAATCTCTTCCTTCTTCTTCAGTCTTTCCTCTGACCATTTCTTGGGATCCTTTTCCAGTGTGATTGCAACCTTGTTATGTGAGAGGAGAGCTTTCATCTTCTTCTTCCAGCTTCCGAAATCGATCTTCCCATCGTATTGGTTTATTTCTAGTCGTGTGGTGGTGTTTGTGGTCATTTTTTATTGGTTTTGTAAAAGCCCCAAACTGTAAACCCTAGTTCCTCTTGCCCTGACCTTTGTGCTATTTATGTGATCCTATTCTTTTCTCAAGATTCGTCAAGATTTGACTCCTTAGATCTATTCGGAGACTCAACGGAATCAATGATTCGAAAAACCCCAAATTTCCCAAAACCCTAATCTCATGAAACCCTAATTTCGCAAAACCCTAATTTCGCAAAATCTCTTCTATTGGGACAATGACTCGATAATCACCAGATCTAGACTCCAAGAAATGGCTCTGATACCACTGTTACGAAATCAAGCACAAACACAGATCCTAAAAATACAATCAACCAAAACAAGAACACCAAGAGACCATAGAGATTACCGTGGTTCACTTATCCTTTTATGGATAAGCTACATCCACGTTGAGCTCAGGAAAGGTATGAGCTCGCTGCACTTACTATTACCACAAAGAATCAATGCTACAACACTTCCAACTATCACCCAAAAAACCAGCACAATGTAAACTGCAATCAACCTAACGAGATACCCAATGAGAATCCCTAACTACCCGAGAGAACAACACTCTCATCCAAATGATTAAGATCCTTAACCACTCAAACCTGATTACATAAACAACACCAAGAACCTCACAACCCTAACTCAGAAATCACACAAAAGAAAAACTCAACAGTGTTCTATCGTTTCTGCGAAAAGTGAGTTTATATATGGTTGACTAAGTAACTGATTCTGGTCGTTGGATCTGAAGTGTATCCTGCGGTCTAGATTCATTTGGTTGCTGTCTAAAACGACGTCGTACTTCTTTACTCAAAATGACACTGTTTCAGGCTTACATTTTAACACAAACAAAATAATCTCATTCTAATCATTCATAATACTCTCATTCTAATCATTCATAATACTCTCATTCCATTGGTTTGCATTCATAATACTTTTATTCCACCCATTTCTAATCCACAAACCAAACATGGCCTAAATACAATGGAGATAAAATTTATGCTTTCAAATTGTAAGTTGCTCTGTTAATTTTCCTTTACTTTTTTCTCTTTTGCACTTCTCCAAATTTTTTAAATTAGTTTGATGCATTCAAATTTATTAATTATTATTCTTATAATCTTGGAAGTAAAAACCATGTCAATGAATTTCATCTCTCAACATTACATTCAAAACAAGAAGCATAAACTTAAAAGTGAAGTCTCCAAAGATAAGATGTGGGGTGTCAATAGCATCACTCTATATTTTTTTTATGAAGTTTAAAATAAAAAATTTCCAAAATTAAATCCAGCACTAAAGTTGTTAACAGATAAAGGGAAATTATATTATTTTTTTTAACTAATTATAAAAAAGTTCCGACTCTTTCCAATAGGAACGGATAAATACTTTACCTAAACCATTTTTCCATGTTAATAAAATATTTTAATTAATCTCCGAGAATGAATATATATGTATATATGAAATATTTAGATGTGTAGGATTTTTTACTGCACTAAAGTCGTTAAAAGATCAAGGGAAATTATATTATTTTTTTTAACTCAATTATAAAAAAGTTCCGACTCTTTCCAATAGAAAACAATAAAAATTTTATCTAAACCATCTTTCCATGTTAATAAAATATTTTATTTTTGAATTAATCTCCTCATATATATATATGGTTGCATGTAATTGGTGATAATGTGAAATATGTATATTTGGCTGCATGTAATTGATGATGATGTGAGATATTTGCATGTGTAGGATTTTTGGTTACATGTGTTTTAATGTAATTGATTTTTAATATTTTTTAGTATAAAAGATATTCGACATGTGGATGTATGTAATTAGTGATGATGTATGATATGTACATTTGGTTATAATTGATGATAATGTGAAATATTTGGATATGTAGGATTTTTGGTTACATGTCGCTTAATGTAATTGGTATTTAATATTTTTTAATATTAATGACACATATAAATAACAATATGATATTAAATAGTGATTATACTTTATTGGGCATCCTAAAGGTCTAATTAAAACTTTGTTAATTCAAATAAGGAGATATATAGATTGATCTTTGGTGGATGTCTTTAATCCCTTCACATTCACATAAATACAAATGGTTCACAATCACATTAAATATCTATATACGGTAAAACCTCTCTATAATGATACTCTATATAAAGAATAAATTCTACATAGTCATAAAAATTTCAATTTCTAGTCCTAATTTGGGATAGTTATAAATAAGAATAAACTTCACATTATAATAAATTATAATTTTTCTAATTCTCGTCTTAAGGAAACTTGCCTCCACATAGTAATAATTATTTGTATATTACCAAAAAATATATGTTATGTTACATTAAATGTTTAAGATGGAATAAAATATTTATCTAAAGTTGTTTGGGACAATGATTTATATTTTAGAGTTGTTATTACATCTTTTACCTTGCTAATATGTAATAACTTGCTAGCATGGATACCTTCTTGTTGAAGCCAAAAAATATTTTTAGCTTCTCAAGGATGTTTAGAGCTTTATGACACGAAACTTTTTGTATTTCCGTACTATCATCCTTAGGATTATTTCTTTTATCTTCTTGTCTAATTGTAGCAATGATTTCTTATTTGGTTAAAACATACACGATTTGTTACTCATTTGGATTATCGAGGAAGACATTAATATTCATTCGATTAGTGTAGTGAAATTGTTGAATCTGATCACCTCAATTTTTCAATGACTCTTTTATTTTCCTCGTCCACTTCATTTGTAACTTGCCATTCATCGAAATCGGGGGTCCTAATTTTGCAGTGCTTAAAACCTAATTATCGGTGGCTTCACATCAATTAACCATGCATCAACTGTATTTATAGTTCCATCAATGACACTTATCTTTGCTGGTTCCAAGACACGGTCTTCTATCCATTTCAAAAGTAGACAATTGAAGGGTTGAATTGAAATCCTAATACTACTAAAATATGAATTGAAATCCTAATACTGTATTTCTAAAACATGAATTAAAAAATAAGAAATTAAAACTATAATTTTTGTAACTACACCTCTATTAAGTTATAACCTCCTTATAGTAATAAAATTAGTTGGTCTCACCATTATGACTATAGAGAGGTTTTACTGTATATTTATGTGATATATTATATATTTATGTAATTGGTATTTAATATTTTTTAAAGAATTAATGACATATTTTGATAACAATATGATATTAAATAATGATCATACTTTATTGGGCATCTCAAATGTCTAATTAAAACTTTGTTAATAAATATCTTTTAGAGATATGTCAAGAGCTTCAAAGTAATATCTATTTGCCATCAGTGCTTCATCCCAAATTATCAAAGAAGTTTTCAAAATCAGTTTTGCCAATTTGCATCCCTTTTTAGTATCACATGTACTCTCCTCAGTGATATCTAAAGGTACCCGAAAACATGACTGTGTTGTTCTTGCTCCTAATAACAGCAATGCAACAATTCCTGAGGTAGCAACGGCGAGAACAATGTTACATTCGGATTGTAATTTTTCTATGATTGTTGACCATATGAATTTTCTGCCTATTCCACCATGTCCATAAACAAAAATAAAGTGTTCCTCTTTGATGGTTGATCCTAAAGCATGGCCTGTTTAACTGACATGTAGGAATTTTAAAGCTCTAAAATTGTTGGATTTTGACATGTTGGATGATTGTTTGACATGTAGCTACATGTAATTGGTGATGATGTGGAATATGTACATTTCACTGCATGTAATTGGTAATGATGTGGGATATGTGGATGTGTAGGATTTTTTGTTACATGTGGTTTAATGTAATTGGTGTTTAATATTTTTTATATTAATGATACATATTAATAACAATATGATATTAAATAGTGATTATACTTTATTGGGCATCCCATTTATTCCCAAAGGTCTAATTAAAACTTTATTAATTTAAATAAGAAGATATATAGATTCATGTTTGGTGGATATGTTTTATCCTTTCACATTCATATTAACTATCTATATATTTTTATGTGATATATTATATATTTATGTAATTGGTGTTTGATATTTTTTAGTATTAATGACACATATTAATAACAATATGATATTAAATAGTGATTATGCTTTATTGGGCATCCCAAAGGTCTAATTAAAACTTTGTTGAGTCAAATAAGAAGATATATAGATTGATGTTTGGTGGATGTCTTTAATCCCTTCACACACACACACACACACACACACACACACACACACACACACACACACACACACACACATATATATATATATGTGTGTGTGTGTGATATGATACCATTCCACCATGAAATCGTCGGTCGCCTCTTGCCGCATTATGTTACTTGGTCTCCATAATATGGTAAGCATATCTCTTCACAATCTTAACATCAAAATCAATTAATTTTTGTTGTTGTTGTTTTCAGGGAAAAGATTCATGTATTGGAATATAATCAACCTGAGAATGTTTCTATCACAAACTGAGTAGATCAAAGAATTTCTACCAAAGTACAGCACAAAAGCTGGAAAATCATGGTTACAACGTCGAGGATTAGAATATTTTATTGGGTGAGGTTTGTTAATGGTGAACGGCAACGATTGGTACCATAAAACCGAATTCAACTGCAATTATGAGAAAAGAAAACAAATATTCCATATGTTAACAGTTCTGCATCAAAAGTGTGCTCAAGTTAGTCGCCACCTACGCTTTCCAAAATGCAGATGTTTTTTTTTTTCACGCTATATTAATTTTCATATTTAGTTTTGATGGTATTTATTCTTTCCCTTTTTGTTGATAGGGTTGTATTCTACATATATCATGAAAAAGAGGTTTTTATTTATGTGTTTACTCTGTAAGATTCCAATTTTTACTTTGAGCTTCATTATTGATTCTCTCCATCTGTTTCACCAAAATTAATTGATGTTTATGTAAGTGCTATTCCCCACACTGTTTGGTTATTAAATGTGTTATGCCTAGGAAATCAAGGGCTGACGTGGGAAATCACGTGATGGAGTGTGAGCTGCTCCTATCAGAACGGTAAGCGCGCGCTAGACCTGTCAGACGCTGTGGAGATCCCACGTGTCCATTCCCTGCTCTAAATCGCGTGAAATCAGTTTGGAAGGTGGGCAATGTGACATAAAGCCGAATTTTGTCCTGACATTCACACCAACCCACGGATTTAATGATGATTACTTGCACTCATCTCACTTAAAAAGGAGAAGACCCATTCATTGAGGGGATTCGGCCATTTTATACTCTGGATTAGTTATCCCTCTCTCTCTGGTATCTTTGCATTTACTTTTTCACTAATCATTTGTAAGTCAGTCCGCTATTGTGACCTGACCCACAATATTAATACAACCATTAATGGACGTAGGACTTGCTACCTTAGCATCCGAACCACTTTAAAAAGCTCTCACTACTACATTTACTACACAATTTATCCATACTCACGTGCGTCTCTTGGCCAACCAACGTTGCGCACGTGTCAATTAGTTGGTATCAAAATCACGCATCAACAGTTTGGCGTTAGAAGGAGGGCCCTGATCTAGTGTTCATCCTTCATCAGGAGAATCTCTAACCTACTGGTCCTACAGCAACAAATGGCCCGCCAATCCGAACCTGAGCAAGCCAACCAGCACACTGAGGGAGTTCCCCTAACCCAGGGGGATACCTCTTTCAAGATACTTCCAGTTCCACAAAATGCTGCGGTGAATATCCCAGCAACTTCGCAACTTGACCCCGCCATTAGAAGCTACCTGGAGAGGTTCGACAGTACTTTCTAGATGGTCAAACAAAGGTTGGACCGTTTGGACCAAGGCATGCCATCTAGAACAGCTGGGGCGGTGCAACCGCCAAAAAGGCCTGCAGGTCTCGCAAAAGCACGGCAAAGGGAAATAGCCCGTGCCGCGAGCATTGTAGCCCATAGACGTAAGGGTAAGCAAGTGGCAAAAAGCAAGCCTACGGGCTCCAAAGGGCCAACGAACACAAACCGTGCCCCAAGTAGGGTGCCGACAAGGCTGAGACTCGACGAAAAAGTAAATCCCAAGCTGTCCCATGCCACATCACAGGTGAACCCAAGCAAAAGTGCTAGACGGGGCGATTCTTATCACCGCCAGTAGAACGATCCTGATCGCTATCATGCGGGTGGTCCCCACACCTCGCAGAGCGGTTCCTACCTCCGTGAGGGTCGTGAAAATACCCCACACCATCCATCGCCTTCACACGCCTCTAGCCAGTGTGTGTCAAGAACGGTCGAAAGTACCGGTCGAGGTGAAGAGGAGTCCGACCTCCAGACTTTCCTGAACCGTAATCGCGAGGGTCAGACTTGCATGGGTGAAAGCAATCCCCAACTGGCTCCATTACCACAAATTGATGAGCTGCAGCGAGCTTTGGACAGACTGAGAGAGCAGCAAAACGAGCAGGCCCAGGTCGCATCTGCATCCCCCTTCTCTCCCGAAGTGTTAGCTGTTCCACTCCCACCGGGGTTCAAGATGCCTGACATGCGGCCGTTTGATGGGAACCATGACCCGCAAGATCATTTGTATGAGTTCAACGACCTGATGGAGCTTCACCAGGTTTCGGATCTTGCAAAATGCTGTTGTTTGGCCTTGACTTTAACTTCTCATACCAAACGGTGGTTAAGTGTAACGCCCCATTTGAGATACATAGCCATTATTTATGTTATGGCCTAAAGGTTTACTGATTTGCCCCTAAATGAGGTTGTATCTTATTCATGTTGTTTGGTTGGCCCTTGGTTGAGTTTATGTTTTGGGTTTGGTTGAGTGTTTACCCTGGAATTGATCAAGACTTAGCGGATTTTGGAGTGGCAGTCTTTGGCTTTGTGTATGGCGGTGTCAGTTCTGTAATTCTTCGCCGGGACGATAGAGAATCCTTCACCGCAGCGAAGGGCCGGCTGAGTTTTTGTTTGAGTTTCTAGGGAATTCTTTCCTAAGGGCACAATGACCATTCTACCCCTAATTAGCAGGAAAAGTGGGGAGTAAAATACAAGGAAATTTCATGAAGAATAGTGTAGAATAGGGGTGAGTTTGTAAAGAATTAAAGGATGAAGGTGGAAATGTCAAGAAAGAGTGAGGGCAAAATGGGAAAGAGTGTATATTATATGAGCTAATAAGGGTTGAGTTCTCTAAACCCATTCATTTCACCCATTTCCACCGCCTCTTCATCCCTCATTTTCTCTCAATTTCTCACTCAATTTTCCAAAGGATTTTTGAGAGCGTTGAGTTGGAATTTGACAAATAAGTGATCCTAAGCAAGAAGAGGTAAGAATCCCTACTCTAGATATGAGTTTTATTTATGTAAGGGTTAAGTTCTTACCAAGTTTATGCTTAGGAAATAATGGAAGGCTATGGTCCAACAAGAGTAGAGAGCTTTAGTGGAGACTACTCAAGTATGAGGTAAGTAAATCCAACTCAAGTTGAGATTTAAGAATTCATTTGAGTAGAGATTTCTTTATGCATGTTTATATTATGCTTGTGTAGGGATTGAGATGATATGAGTAGTTATTTATGTTGATTGTGAATATATTGGAGTTATGAGAAGTGTTCTACTTGCATGATGATGAGTTGAGTTTGATTGAGATTGGAAGAGGTTGGAGTAGATGTTTGGGAGTGTGTTTCCTTGACAGGGAATGAGATCATGCAAGAGAATTTCCTCCCATTTTGGGATGGCCTAAGAGAGAAATAGAGTTCTCCAATAAAGTAGAGTTTTTGTATGCACATGAGTTGTTTGATGAAATGCCTAAGAGAAGCATGAGTGTGAGTAGAGAACCTTAATTCTTGCAACATTGCATGTTGGCATTTCTTGAGTGCATTAATGAGCATGAGCCATCCATATGCATTGGTTATGCATTGAGAAATAGCTTGAAAAAGAGTAGAGATCTTTGTGAATAGACTACTCTAAGAGTTAAGTTATACTATGAGTACTAGCTTGAGGAAGAGATGAGTATTAGCTTGAGCAAGAGTAGAGAATTTTGAGTATAAGCTATACTATGAGTAATAGTTTGAGTGAGAAAGAGTAGAGAATGTTGAGAATAGCAACTCTAAGAGTAAAGAGAATGAGAACACTCTAATAGTAAAAAGAAAGAGAGATTGAGCACTAGCGAATAAAAGAGAGAAAAGTGTTACAGAAGAGAATAGAGTAGGTTGTGTGATGGGGAACCCGTGAGTGATGAGTACAGTCACGAGAGTGGGTGCTTTGTGATCCCCAGCTGTGCCTCCGGTAAGATGGGGCCGTGACCGTCATGAAAAGTGGAACATGAGGTTCTAGCCGTGCCTCCGGTAAGATGGGGCCGTGACATTCAGAGAGAGATAGAATACACTCACGTGGCCAAGGGTTCTGAATCCATACATGACCAAATCCGATCGGTAGAGAAATGAGTAGAAGTCACGTAGAGTGGTAGCGCCTAGCCGTGCCTCCGGTCAGATGAGGCCGTGACATTCCAATGAGTAAGAATGAGAAACAAAGGAATACAAAGAACAGAAAGAAAAAAAGAGTAAAGTCACGAAGTGCGGGTTGAGTTCTCGGCCGTGCCTCCGGTAAGATAAGGCCGTGACATGCAAATGAGGAAGAATGAGTAAACATGAGAAAGAGTAAAGAGAGACAGAAAGAGAATCAGTAGAAGCCACGTAGAGTGGGAGAAGTCCTGGCTGTGCCTCCAGTAAGATGGGGCCGTGACATTCAAAGAGCGAGTTAGTAGAAATGAATTATGAGAAATGAGAATGAGATAATAGAAAGAATGAGAAAGCTTGAGAAAGAATGAGATAGAAAGAGAGAGAGTATGAAAACGAATGAGAGAGTTTGAGTTAGTAAGAATAAAGAGTAGAAGAAAGAAACATGTAGTTCTTTTGCATTAATTGCATGTACATCTCATATATGCATGCACCATGAGTTCTTCCATGGTTAGTGAGAGTATAACAAGAATAAAAGAGAGAACCATGATTTTCCTTCATGGTGAGTATGATGAGAATAAGAGAGAACCATGATTTTCCTTCATGGTGAGTATGATGAGATTAAGAGAGAACCATGATTTTCCTTCATAGTGAGTAAGAATAAGAGAAGGAGAAAAGAGAATAAGAATGGAGAGAAAAACAGTGAGAATTAGAAATAGAAGAACGATAGAGTAAGGAAGAACCAAAAAGTGAGTTGCGGGAACAAGTAGTAGAAGATTTACTTACTGAGCCTTGTTGTGCTCACCCCATTGTTCTTCTCTATTTTGCAGGAAACTGAAGCAGCGGTTGGATGGACGTCGAGGAGCGGAGAGTATTGGCACCACTGTCCACCAGTTATGATTTTGTATTAAGTAGAAAACTTTTAATACATAGTATTTTGTATTTTGTATTTGTAAAGAATTATATTTTATTGAGTAAAGAAAAAATTTGAGCCTACTATTTTCCATACGCTATGTATATCTATAATTTACATAGTATGAACTATAAGAATAGTAGTAGAGAGCAGGTGTTACATTAAGGTCGCTCCCAGTGGGATCGATCAGTTCGTGGCCTCAAATGAGCATGACATTCCTACGGCATTTCCAAGCAAATCGAAAGTTTTGATGCCTTTGAGCTATCTCAGCAACATAAGGCAAGAAAGGGATGAATCCCTACAATCCTACATTGACCGTTTCCACAGGGAACTCAACAAGGTGGCTCATGCTCCCGAAGAGTCCATCCGAACACTCATAATAGCTGGAGTTTGCCCGCAAACTGACCTGTGGAAAGAATTACAGGCTGAGGAAGATGTTTCCCTCACCAGATTCTATAACCTTGCGGAGAAATACCTCTGGATGGAAAATTCGCTGGCGGCACTCCGCCATCACGACTCCGGTGCTTCTGGCAGTATGTCTGGTAGGGAAGAAAGCCGAAGGGCTGATCGCGAAAGGGCCGCTGATGATCAGCGAAAAGGGAAGAAACCTCGCTACGAGCCCAGAAAGTCTTATGCACCCGTTCCTCGTTGCGATCGTGATAGGCACCAATATACTCCATTGAACGCCTCTGTATCTGCCATTCTTGATAAATCTGAAGAAGCCAGTCTGCTCGGAGAGCCCGAGCCCATGAAAACCCCTGCGACAGCCAGAAATTATAAAAAGTATTGTCGCTATCATCAGGACAATGGGCACCATACTGATGAGTCCGAGCTCTAAAACAAGCAATCGAAGAGCTTATCAAGAAGGGGCATTTCAAGGAATACATCGATGACTCTACTCCCTCGAAAGAAAAAGATCGGGGGGAGCCGAGTAAGAAGCGTCGCAATCAGAAAGGGGTATTCAGTCTCAATTTGATTTTCGGGGGACCGCACTTCGCTGGAAATTCGCGAGGTGCCTTAGAAAGGTATGCTTGCGAAGCACATCACGACCCCATTAGAGTGATGAGTGCGGAATAGCGACCACGAAAGGTTTGCAGGGAGGTGGAAATCTCCTTCTCCGAGTAGGATGCGGCCAGGTTGCATCATCCCCACGACGACGCCCTTGTAATCACTCCCCTGATAGGGCGCTATAACACCCACAGAATGTTAGTGGATAACGAAAGTGCTGTGAACATCCTGTTCGCATCCACTTTTGAAAGGATGAATCTGGACGAGGCCGACCTGAAGCCTGCCTCGTTCCCACTGTACAGATTCACGAGAGACCATCTACTCCCCAAGGCAACAATCTTACTCCCAGTCATGCTGGGCGATTTTGACGAAGTGACCAAGGTAATTGAGTTCTTAGTGGTAGACTGCCCATCAGCCTTCAATGGGATCCTAGGGCGACCTCTGCTAAGACAGTTCAAGGTGGTCACTTCAATTTACCATCTAAAGATGAAGTTCCCCACCCCGACGGGGATCGAGGAAGTCAGTGGGTCTCAGCGCGCATCGCGCGACTGCTATGTAAAAGCGGTCCAGATGGCGTTTAAAGGAAAGGGCACCTCGCGTGGCAATCACAGGTAGGCCATGGCGATCAGCAGGATCGATCCACGACCTGGTCCGACCGAGGACAACCTAAACCCTTGCATTCAAGACTGCCCTTCCAGTGGGCCAGTTGAGGACCTGACTGAAGTGCTGGTCGACCAGAAAGAGCTGAGCAGGGTTTTAAGAGTCGGTAAAAATCTCAATCCCCAGCTTGCTACTGAATTGACAGGCTTCCTCAGGGAAAACCTCGATGTGTTCGCATGGTCGCATGCAGATATGGTCGGGATCAGCCCGGATGTCATTTGCCATGTATTAAATATCGATAGTGAAGCCAAACTAGTTCGCCAGAAATGAAGAGCGATGGATCCAGAGCGGTACTCCGCCCTAAAGCTAGAGGTGGACAACCTCCTCAATAACGGATCCATTCGGGAGGCACTATACCCGACCTGGGTGGCCAATCCGGTTCTGGTAAAGAAGCCCAATAGCAAGTGTCGAACCTGCGTCGACTTCAGCGACCTCAACAAAGCTTGCCCTAAAGACAGCTTCCCCCTGCCAAGGATTGACCAGCTCGTGGATGCCACCTCAGGGCACGAGCTGCTAAGTTTCATGGACGCATACTCTAGGTATAATCAGATTCTGATATATGCGCCAGACGAAGAGCACACATCTTTCATTACAGATCGGGGACTATATTGCTATAAGGTCATGCCTTTCGGCCTCAAGAACGCTGGCGCGACCTACGAGCGGCTGGTTAACCAGATGTTCTCTAACCAGATCGGCAAGTCAATGGAGGTCTACGTAGATGACATGCTGGTCAAATCCCATGTCGCTTCAGATCACGTAGCACATCTCGCAGAGATCTTTGATATCCTCCAGCTGTACAGAATGAAACTGAACCCGCTCAAGTGTTCGTTTGGGGTATCCTTGGGTAAGTTCCTAGGGTACATAGTTAACCAACGGGGAATAGAAATCAACCCCGAAAAAATTCAAGCTCTCCTCAATATGGAAAGCCCGACCAGCAAAAAACAAGTCATGAGTCTTAACGGGTGAATAGCGGCACTTAGTCGTTTCATATCAAGGTTAACAGATCGCTGCTTGCCGTTTTTCAATGTTCTGAAGGCCAATAAGAAATTCGAATGGACTCCCGAATGTGAACAGACGTTCCAAAGTATAAAAGAACACCTTGGGAAGCCACCTCTCCTCTCCAAGCCTCTTCCGCAAGAGATCTTGCCCCTGTACCTGTCCGTCTCTCAGTTCGTGATCAGTGCAGCCTTAGTTCGAGAAGAGGAAAAAGTTCAATGGCCTGTTTACTATGCGAGCAAGAACCTGTCGGATGCTGAGATGCGGTATCCGGAAATGAAACGATTAGCCTATACCCTGTTGATCGCTTCCAGAAAGCTGCGACCTTACTTCCACGCCCATACGATCCACGTAATGACTAATTACCCCCTCAGGCAGGTGCTCGAGAAACCAGAAGCCTCGAGTAAACTGCTCAAATGGGCCATGGAATTAAGCCAGTTCGACCTGAAGTACAAGCCCAGGTCGACCATCAAAGGGCAAGCTGTTGCTGACTTCATTTCAGAATTCTTTTATCTCCCGAATGAATCAGAGCAACAGCCCAGCGAAGCCATCCAAGAGACCATTCAGAACCTATCGACCTAGAGCCTCTATGTCGACGGGTCATCGACTAGGAAAAGGGCAGGAACAGGTTTCCTCCTCTTGAGTCCCGAAGGGGCTCGCATTCATGGCATCCTGCGATTCAGATTCAAGGCGACCAACAACGAAGCTGAGTACAAAGATCTGCTCACTAGATTACAGTTGGCCAGAGAAATGGGCGCAACTACGATCAGCGTCCACAGGGACTCTATGCTGGTCGTCAACTAAATCCTAGGAGAATACCAAGCCAAGGAAGAAAACATGATCTGTTATCTGAAAGAAGCTAAGGCCACGCTCGAGCCGTTCAAGCACTTCGCGATCACCCAGATCCCCAGAGATAGCAACTCTGTGGCGGACGCCTTGGCAAAGATAGCCTTATCATTGGACTCAGAGGCACCTGATAGCATTCCTGTTCGATTTATCGAGGTCCCGAGCATCAGCCCGACCGAACAGGCCGTGAATGTAACACAATCAGATTCCTGGATGATGCCCATTTACTGGTATCTCAAGGATAGGATCTTGCCCGACGACAAGGTCGAGGCACGGGTCCTGCGAATAAGATCTGCTCGTTACTCTCTCGTTAGAGACCAACTGTACAGGCGAGGATTCAGTGCCCCTCTCCTCTGATGTGTGACTAGTGAAAAGGCAGATTATATCATGAGGGAAATTCATGAAGGGATCTGCGGTAATCACACCGTCGCACGATCTCTCGCGAACAAGGTTGTTCGTCAAGGGTATTATTGGCCTCGGATCCAAGAAGACACCCGTAATTTTGTTAAGAGGTGTGATAAGTGTCAGCGGTTCGCGAACATTCCGCGAGCCCCCTCTCACGAGCTGATAACGATGACTAGCCCCTGGCCATTTTCCATGTGGGGGATCGACCTTATCGATCTCATGCCAGTCGGAAAAGGGGGAATCAAGTATGCCATGATCGCGGTAGACTATTTCACAAAATGGGTGGAAGCTGAACCGCTGGCCGCGATCACGACTAGAAAGTTGAAAGACTTCGTTTTCAAGAATATAGTGTGCCGCTACGAAATTCCTCACACCCTCATCTCGGATAATGGAAAGCAATTCGACAACGAGAAGTTCAAGCAGTTCTGCGACGAGCTGGGCATCCATAAAAAATTTGCCTCAGTCGCAAGACCGCAGGCAAATGACCAAGTTGAAGCTGTCAACAAGACCATCAAACACACTCTAAAGGCCAAACTTGGGGCAGCCAAGGGAAATGGGGCCGACGATCTCCCCGAAGTCTTATGGGCATATAGGACAACTCCGAGAACTTCCACCTCAGAAACGCCCTTTTTGCTAGCCTATGGCTGCGAAGCAATGATTCCTGTGGAGGTAGGGACTGGTTCTCTTCGAAGGGACTTGTACAATGAGGTTGAAAACGAAGCACTTATGAGAGCGAGTCTGGATCTTGTTGAAGAACACCGCAGCAAGGCTTCGCTAAGGATAGCAGCCTACCAGCAACGTGCGAAGAGGTTCTTCGATTCAAAGGTCAAGCGAAGAGACTTCCAAGTCGGTGACCTTGTGCTAAAAGAAGTTTTCCTCGAAACCAGGGAGCCAAGTGCAGGGGTACTAGGACCGAACTGGGAAGGTCCATATCGGGTCGACAAGGTGATCAGACTAGGGACTTACCATCTCAAAAGGCTGAACGGTTCCAAAGTACCCCGAGCTTGGAATGTCGAGCACCTCTGGCCATACTATCAGTAATCTTGAACTCAACTCTCATTGTAAATTAGCTTTTGATTTTGTTAAAGTTTCCTTTTTCCTTGTAAAATATTATTATGTTCGCTTGTAACAGTTCGCATGTAATATTGCCCATGTAAATAAACTGAATTGTAAACTGCACTCATGTATGATTAAGCGAACATCAATTAAAACCAAAATGTATTTCATTTATGTACAACAAAAACTGTTGACCTTATTGACTCCTATTGGGTCGGTCTCATTGCACTAGGCCTAGTCGGTGGGGGGTTTCTTCGAAGCAGAACCCGAACCCTCTGAATGGTCGGATCCTCGGGCGGCCGCTGCTTTATCATCTTCCATCGCCAATGTCTGCAAGGCTTCCTGCCACTCCCCCAGGAGGTCGGACATATCCAGATTTGGGTTCTTTGGTCGCAGGGCCTTATCCTCGACCTCCTCCGACTGGCTCTGCATTTCTTCGGTCAGGGAAGCAACCTTTCCCCGACTCTCCTGGAACTCGGCCTCAAGAGCTAGCCTTCTCTTTTCAGAGGCCTCCATTTCTTGTTCTGCTCGCTGAGCCTGCATTAAGGTCGTCTAGAGCTCCTGGTCCTTCTCTCCGACCTCCTTGGAGAGTCTAGCGGTTGTCCTCTGAAGCTCTTTTACTTCCTCCGCGCGTCGCTCAAGCTCCGTCTTTTGGAAGTCCACTGTACGCATAGCGGCCATCTTTTGGTTCAAGTATCTGTTCGCTACCTTAGCGGACAACGCTCTTTCCGCTTCAAAGTCCTCCAGGCTCTATTTGAGCTTCGCGATCTCTTCTTTCAGATCATTTTCCCCCTTCGCGGCTCCCATCTCGTGGCGAGCAGAGCCTGCGAACAAGAAATGAGTTAGAATGAAAATGGCAAACAAACTCTTCAAGAACAGTTCGTTCACCTTGTTTAGATGCTGAACCGACGTGGTCATCAGGTCAACATCGCACGTATCGGCGAACTCATCATATGAATCCGATAGTCCACACTCAAGTAGAGAGTAGACTACTGGCTGCAGGTATTCGGGCAGGTTCCCCAGCGCGTCCAGCACTGGTGTGTCCTTGGCCTTGTCGGCAGCAACCGTCTCATCCGCGGGTTCCTTGCCTGACCTCGTTCCGGTGTCCTGCCGCGACCTCAGGGGTTGATCATCCTCAGATTCAGTCTCTGACTTGTCGACCTGAATCTGCTTCCTCTTCTTCGACTGCTGAGCCATTGTCTTTTGCCTCGGGCGAGCAGGCGATGGCTAAGCGACCTGTTCTGTCCTGGTCGTCTCTTCCTCAGGACGGGGCTGGGAAGGCGCGGCAGTTCGCACCAATTGTGCCGCTATAGGGTGAGCAACTTCGGCCGCCCTGGCCCTCCTCGATCGAGGGAAGTTAAATGGCGCTCGCCGGGGCTAATTAGACTCTTTTTGAGGCATGGTCACTGCATGCAAGTATGTTAGTAACTAAACAAAAATTATTCTACGACTAGAAAGGAATCAGTCGGCCCAACTTACACTCTAGGGACTCTAAAGACGCGTTATTGCTGAAAAAACCGTACTTTCGCAAGTTCGCGGTCGTCACGACTTCTTCACGTCCCGACTTTCTTCGGGGAGAACCCCAAAAGACACGATCCTGTCCGAGTCGGTGAGCAGGTTCAGGCTGGTCGACTTGTTAACTGCAAAAGAATGCAGGTTGTTAGAAAAAGAAGTGCACAGTTAATGAATCTAGCGAAAAGGAACCTACTTGGATCCTGAAAGCGGCAGTAGCCGTCGTAACAGAAGAAGAAAAACTTCATCTCGTAGGTTCCCGTGTTGCTGTGATAGCTATGTATCCTTCCGGCAATGGTAGGTCGTCGGGACAAGTAATATGAGTCCTTGTCCTTACTCCTTTTGAGGAAATACGCGCAGCCGAGCTCCACCGCTGTTAGCTCGCCCAAGCCGCTCTCACGGCATGCGATGTACATTGCAATGGCGATGACATACACGTTTGGCGTTAACTGCATTGGTGCTATCCCGAAGTGATCTAGGACCGACCTAATAAAAGGGTGAAAAGGAATCACCCCCCCACCCTTGAAGATCTCTTCGGAGATCGCAGCTAAGCCATCAGAAGGATGCCGCGACGACCGGGTGGCATCGAGGAACACCTCCGCGCGGACGTCGAACTATCTCTTTACCCTCTCGAACTCCTCTCGGGTGAGAACCGAGAAGACCTCAAGGGATGCGTTCGCGGGAACATCCCGCGAAGACGAGCCGACTCCTTCCTCGGATCTGGACGCTGAGGGTTCCATTCCGCAGTCTACAACAGCGACAGACAGAAGGTCATTTTAGCCATCGTACGTTGCCCCGTACGGCGGCATGGAACAAATTCCCTAAACCCTAACAGTGACTCAAGCCGCCATTCATGACTCGAACCCGACTCCAGCGTCACATCTCTGATGAAACATCAGAAGACCCAACGTCATTGCACCGCCACGAAAGCTAAAAAAAAAAAAAAAAAAAAAACCTTACCTTTTGGGGCACGTGACCGTGGATGGTTCTTGCTTCGGGTATCGGAGAGATGCCAATCAGAAAAGAAAAGCTTCTGGTTTGCAAAGATTTTTCACTCGAGGCAAAAAAGATTCTAGTGGCATCATCTGAAAAATTTGGGCTTTTATATGGACTATGAACCGGGCTTACCACCCCTCGGAATCAAAACGACGTCTTTCTCTCTCTCCGCATTAATTGCACCCCACGCAGCATTTAATGTTGTGATAAGAGTTGTTGTTTCGAGCGTGTCATGCAATTAATGCTCTGTCAAAGCAATAACGCGTCAGCACACAATGCATTTAATGCGCCTGGCAAACGTTTAACACGCGCAGAGCGCCTGTCAACGCAGAAACTGCTTCATTAAATCTCCATCCCTAAGGTACGGCAAGGAACACCCGATAAAGTCAGGTCGCTTAGGCGATGGCTGCCAGGTCGCTTAGGCGATGGCTGCCAGGTTGCTTAGGCGAGGGCCGTTAGGTCGCTTGAGCG
This sequence comes from Pistacia vera, assembly GCF_008641045.1. Lineage (NCBI taxonomy): Eukaryota > Viridiplantae > Streptophyta > Magnoliopsida > Sapindales > Anacardiaceae > Pistacia > Pistacia vera. The sequence continues at coordinate 632,170 of NW_022196165.1, forward strand.
ATGGCTGTCAGGTCGCTTGGGCGAGGGCCGTCAAGTCGCTTGAGCGATGGTTGTCAGGTCGTTTGGACAAGGTTCGTGCGAGGTCGTGTTCGCAAAAGGCCTTATCCTAAGCTTCTTTCATTCAGGTCAGAATTGTCAGAACCTCTAGAAAACCTCCAATCGCGGCATGGCTTAGTTTTCAAGGTTCGATCCTCAAACCTTAAAAATTAGGGGACTTCTGTTATGCCTGGGAATTCAAGGGCTGACGTGGGAAATCACATAAAGGAGTGTGAGCTGCTCCTGTCAGAACGGTAAGCGCATGTCAGACCTACCAGACGCTGTGGAGATCCCACGTGTCCATTCCCTGCTCTAAATCACGTGAAATCAGTTTGGAAGGTGGGCAATGTGACATAAAGCTGAATTTTGTCCTGACATTCACACCAACCCACAGATTTAATGATGATTACTTGCACTCATCTCACTTAAAAAGGAGAAGACCCCTTCATTGAGGGGATTCGGCCATTTTACACTCTGGATTAGCTATCCCTCTCTCTCTGGTGTATTTGCATTTACTTTTTCACTAATCATTTGTAAGTCAGTCCACTGTTGCGACCTGACCCACAATATTTATACAACTATCAGTGGACGTAGGACTTGCTACCTTAGCATCCGAACCACTTTAAAAAGCTCTCACTACTACATTTACTACACACTTTATCCATACTCACGTGCATCTCTTGGCCAACCAACGTTGCGTACGTGTCGATTAGTTGGTGTCAAAATCACGCATCAACAAAATGGTTCTCATATAACCATTTAAATAAGTTAATAATAATTAAGGTAATGAGAATAATCATAGTAATTGAGGTAAAAATGGTGTCTGCCAAACCATTTATCTAACTTCAATTGTTATTTATTATTTCTGTGTTTACTTTGTAAGATTCCATTTTTATTTATTATTTTTGTGTTTAATTTATAAGATTCCATCTTTTACTATAAGCTTCATTTAATTATTCTCTCCATCTTTTCCATCAAAATCAATTGATGTTTATCTAAGTGCTATTCCCCACTCTGTTTTATGTAAGTGTTATTCCCCACTTTGTTTGGTTATTAAATGATTCTTATATAACCATTTAAATTAAGTTAATAATCATTGAGGTAATGAAAATAAGCATAGTAATCGAGGTAAAAATGGTTGCTGCTGAACCATTTATCTAACTTCAATTGTTATTCACTATTTCTATTTTTGCTTTATAAGATTCCGTCTTTATTTATTATTTCTGTGTTTACTTTATAAGATTCCATCTTTTACTGTAAGCTTCATTTAATTATTCTCTCCATCTTCTCCATCGAAATCAATTGATGTTTAACTAAGTGCTATTCTCCACTCTCTTTGGTTGTTAAATGGTTTTTATATAATAATTTAAATAAGTTAATAATCATTGAGGTAATGGTCCTTTGCTGCCGAACCATTTGTTATTTTAATTATTAATGGTCTTGTGTTGTTGAACCATTTAGATGCTTGCTGCTGAACCATTTAACTAACTTCAATTGTTATTTACATACATATTGGTGCATTTTTTTTACATACTTCAATTGTTGTTTTATATTGCATAATTCAATTTATATACAACGATTGACAAAAGATGTCCCGCACTAATATGAACTTACTCATTCTGAAGCATTGCCTATTTAATTGACATGTAGGAGTTTTAAAGCTCTAAAATTGTTGGATTTTGACATAGTTGGATGATTGTTTGACATGTGGCTGAATGTAATTGGCGATGATGTTGGATATGTACATTTGGTTGCATATAATTGGTGATGATGTGGGGTATGTGGATGTATATGATTTTGGTTACACGTGGCTTAATGTAATTGGTGTTGATATTTTTAGTATTAATGAAACATATTAATAACAATATAATATTTAATAATGATTATACTTTATTGGTCATCCCAAAGGTCTAATTAGAACTTTGTTAATTCAAATAGAAGATACATAGATTGATGTTTGGTGGATGTGTTTAATCCCTTCACATTCACATAAATAGAAACGCTTCACATTCACATTAAATATTTATATATATTTATGCGATATATGATATATTTATGTAATTGGTGTTTGATATTTTTTAGTATTAATGAATATGATATTAAATAGTGATTATACTTTATTGGGTATCCCAAAAGTCTAATTAAACTTTGTTAATTCAAATAAAAAAAAATATAGATTGATGTTTGCTAATAAAAGTTATAATTCATTAGATTGTCTATAATCTATCAAGACAATTGTTATTGCTTTTATCTTTCCTATGGATAATTTTAAATTTACGCAAGGTAGTTGCTGAACCATAAATTAAAGCAAACAACCAACCATCTTTGGAATGCAATTTACCAACACATACATATAAATATAATATAAGAAAAAGATGAGATTGCCTATTCATTTTATCATTCACACTCAATAGAAAAATTTTGCAATACAAATTTAAAAACTCAAAACATATTGAATATTCAAAGTTATTAGTATATAACAATAAATTGCAAAAAAATAATTTCAAACCAATGTCTGGGAACATGCAACACAGAAAATGGAAATATCATACACTAGGACACAACAACAACTTTAAATGGTTAGGAATATCATACACTGGGACACAACAACAACTTTAAATGGTTAGGGATGATCCTTCCATTGTAACCCTAGTAATATAAGCCAGTGGCCAAACCATTGTAATATATTGAACCATTTGTAATATGCTAAACCATGACAAGAAATCCACCAATCACCATTACTATTACATATTCAAAAAATATGTTGAACCATTTTTAATTGTAATAAGCCACTTACCGAACCATAACTTAAATTGAGAATAAAAATGGGCCTTACTAATATAATACATTAAGTACTTAATTAATATAACATTGCATGAAAATGACATTTCATATTGTTATTATCTTTAAAAAATCCACCATTTAAATTACTATTGCCTATTAAAAAAATATGTTGAACAATGTTTGATTGAAATAAGCTAGTTGCTGAACCATAACTTAAATGAAAATAAAAATCTAATAAAATCTAACAAATCTAAATGGTTAGGCTTCTTGATGTTTATAAACATTACATTGTTCAGCAAACTATTACAATCCTATCACTGGTGTATGAAAGAGAATAATAATTCACCATAACACAACATTGTTCAACAAACTGTTACAATCCTATGACTGGTGTATGAAACAATTGTTGAATCAATCCAATTATTACAATTGTTTCTTTATGATTTAGATTTTGTAATGTTTGTTTCTAATTCATATTTAATAAGAAATTATATATGATTAACCATATTACATAAAAGCCATATACATGTTGTTTAGCAAACTGCATAGAAACATAAAACTTAGTAATGTGAAAACCAACAAACAATGTCTAATAAATAAACAAACCGATTTGAATATGTATTTTTAATTTTTTTTACTTTTATATTTAATAAAATATCTATTACTCTTTCCTTTCACATTATCCGAAGAGTTTTTTTACGTTCTTGAGTCAGTGTGTCTATTTATTAAGAGTTGTTTGTTGGTTTTTCGGCTGTTTGTTTTCAATTCTCATTGAAGTCGTCATTTGATGTTTATTTTTATATAAGGATAAGAAAGTTTGAATTTGTATTGTTTTTATAAATTTGTAGACTTTCATTGTTTGTGTTTTTTTTTTTTTCGATTGATTCCGCAATGGCAGACAAAACATCAGAGTTGAAAGAGATTGTAGCCAATATCAGCACCAACATCGACAATTTAAATACTACAAGAGAGAAACTAAAAGATGGGAACTCAAAATCAGAAAACGTCAAAGGAAATGGTAATAGATATTTTGTGTAATATAAAAGCCAAGAAAAAAAAAACTAATAATTTTAATTGGAATCTTTATTTATTAGAAATTGTACGTTGGTTTGTCGGTGATTTGTTTGATATTCACATTTAACTCATCCTGTTATGTTTATTTCTATAAAACTATAAGGAAGTCTGTATTTGTAGCGCTTTCATAAATTTATAGAATTTCATTGTTTTTTTTTTCCCTGTTGATTCGGCAATGGCTAACAGACCATTGGAGTTGAAAGAGATTCTACCTAATGTTCACACCAACTTAGAGAATCTAAAGACTGTAAGACAAAAAATCAAAGATGTCATTGATGCGTTGTTTGATATCATGAATTCTACCATCATTATTATTTATGATCTAAATACACAGGAGTATTTGGTTGTTGCAAATGAAGAGAAATTGAAAATTCGTGAGGAAAAGAATAAAGAACCTCCATCTACACCATTAAATAGTACTTAAGAAAAAGATAAAACAGTATACACATTTGCTTTATAATAAAATTATACTAAATAAAATTCACTTCAAAATCTAATAAATCAAATATTTCAAAATTGTATTTCAAATGAACGATTTATTGATTGTTGAATATTCAACTGACTAATTAATTCTGTATGACATACTCTATTTTGTTGTGATGAATACAACAGCAACCATTGGCGTTTTTCTATAAGTTTCACTAGAGCTCTCTGAGATAAATAGTATTTTTTATGCGATTCAAAATGTGAAGTAAGTCTTCGTATCATATTGGTAAACTTGAATACTTGAAACACAATCAATAATCATACCCGCACGACATGTGGGCTTTACACCTAGTTATAATTTAAATCTAAACTTTAAAAACCAATATAACCCCTTCAAATCTCAAAAAACTAAATCAAAAATTCAAAATTAAATTTCATTATTTAACCATTATAATTCAATTGTTGTGAATGAAATTAACAGAAAAATAAAAAGAAAAAAATTGTCAACCCATGAACCTATGACACAATTGATTACAACAATTAAATGGATATCATAAATTTAAATTAAAAATTTTAGTTGAAATAGTAAATAACGAAGGGAAATGATAACTTAAATGCTTATGAGAATTTTAAATTTTTAAGGAAAATTTTTAATGTTTTCAAATTAATCTATATTTCGGTTGAAACTTGATTTTTTTTTTTTTTAAAGTTAGTTTAAATAAAATATTATCCTACTCCAAAACATATCAATCAGCTCTATAGATATTATCAAAATTTGTTAAAAATGTTATTTATAATTTTAGTTCATGAAATTATCGAAAATTCATAATAGAAGAACTCTCGATAAATTTTAGAGTTAAAGACGTAGATCCTTGATTATGATATAATAAAAAAAAAAAAATTGTAAATTTTTTGGGTTAACGTTTAACAAACCCACCCCTTCCCCTACTATTAGTAAATTGATAAATTATATACTACTACAATTTAACAAATATTACAAAACTACCCTCTGATAATTGATATTGATATCTAAAAACTTAACGATATTTTTTTTGTTATTTTCGAAACTTCAAGGGAACTTTTGTTATTTTATTATGCATTAAGGGTGCATTTGGTTAGGGCTATAGGAAGATAACTTCGGTAATCTATCTTTTATCCTGAACATTTAAATATTTCTGTAATATTGTAAAGCTAGTACTATTTACTGTAGGTGATATAGGTAGACCTGACAAAAAGGGACCCATACCCGTAGGTCCATGGGTACCAGGATAATTTTTGTGGGTACAGGCTCATATATTTAAGACCCGTGGGATCATTACCCGTACTTGGTCCACCCGTTATTTTCACGGGTGGGTCAGGTGATACCTGCGAGTACCCGCACAAACATTGAACAGTGGCAGGTTCATAGAAAAGGTTAAAAAAAAAAAAAATCTTTCCTTTCCTTTTCTTTCCAACTCCATTGTTGGATTATTTTCTCCAACAATATCTTGACTTTTCTACTCCATCCACCTCCATTGTTGCCTTTTCTTCTCCCTCTTGCTCCATTATGCATTTTCCTCTCTCCAGCTCATCTCAAATCCCAACTAAAAAGAAAATTTTGGTTTGGAGACTGACTATATTCTTTCCCTGGATTTTTGTTTATTTGAAATTGGATTTTATGAGTGAGTGAATTTTGATGTGACAGTGGTGAATTGAATTGATTTTTCTATTTTACTTTATTTATGTAAACAAGTTTTTTTTTATGGTGGTGGAACTTGTAGTTTAGTGGTTTGAAGTCTAATAAGTGTAGTGGTGTTGTGGCTTGTGTGTTGGAGTATGAAATTTGAGAAGATAGACATGATTTTTTTTATTTTTTTTAGATTATTTAAGATAACATAACAGAGAAGAGAGAGAGAGGGGGAGAGAGAGAACAGGTGACCTGCCGGTCCACCCGTGCCCTCATGATCAGGTACGAGTGGTGCATTTCCTTACCCATTCACAATTTTTACTCGTTTGACCCATACCCATTTGACTTGTACCAGTGGTTACCTGGCCCGTACTCTACCGAGCCGCCCGTTTGCCAAGTCTAGATATAGGGGTAATCAGATTACCGTCTCAGGAGGTGTTATTCTTTTATTACCGGGATAATCTTAATTTTGTTCCTGTTTTACCCTTAATTAATAGCCTTTTTGGACACAAATGCCCTCATATGTCTACCAAATAACAGTTAGCTCAAAGTGACTTCTGTAACCTCATAAATTAATTTTTTGGACAGAAATCCCCCACAATACATGTTACCATTTTACCCTTAAATAATTAAATTTTTGGACAGTAATGCCCTTATTATGAAAACTATTTACATGAATACCATCCAAAACACCTCGGCCACCCAAGATGATAGTTGGTTGTTGGCCACCACTGCCAGCCCCCATCAACAGTCATCGAAACGGTGCACAACCGGCCGAAACTAGACTACCGTGCGCTGATCAAGTTGTTTTCGGCTAGATCCATGGCATTTTGTGGCCAAATCCATGGATTTGGCCGTTTCTTTCCCAAAATTTAATAATATTATAATAATACNTAAAGTTAGTTTAAATAAAATATTATCCTACTCCAAAACATATCAATCAGCTCTATAGATATTATCAAAATTTGTTAAAAATGTTATTTATAATTTTAGTTCATGAAATTATCGAAAATTCATAATAGAAGAACTCTCGATAAATTTTAGAGTTAAAGACGTAGATCCTTGATTATGATATAATAAAAAAAAAAAAATTGTAAATTTTTTGGGTTAACGTTTAACAAACCCACCCCTTCCCCTACTATTAGTAAATTGATAAATTATATACTACTACAATTTAACAAATATTACAAAACTACCCTCTGATAATTGATATTGATATCTAAAAACTTAATGATATTTTTTTTGTTATTTTCGGAACTTCAAAGGAACTTTTGTTATTTTATTATGCATTAAGGATGCATTTGATTAGGGCTATAGGAAGATAACTTCGGTAATCTATCTTTTATCATGGGCATTCCCATGTTTAGTTATCATGTAATAAAATATTTCGGTAATATTGTAAAGCTAATACTATTTACTGTAGGTGATATAGGTAGACCTGACAAAAAGGGACCCATACCCGTAGGTCCATGGGTACCAGGATAATTTTTGTGGGTACAGGCTCATATATTTAAGACCCGTGGGATCATTACCCGTACTTGGTCCACCCGTTATTTTCACGGGTGGGTCAAGTGATACCTGCGAGTACCCGCACAAACATTGAACAGTGGCAGGTTCATAGAAAAGGTTAAAAAAAAAAAAAATCTTTCCTTTCCTTTTCTTTCCAACTCCATTGTTGGATTATTTTCTCCAACAATATCTTGACTTTTCTACTCCATCCACCTCCATTGTTGCCTTTTCTTCTCCCTCTTGCTCCATTATGCATTTTCCTCTCTCCAGCTCATCTCAAATCCCAACTAAAAAGAAAATTTTGGTTTGGAGACTGACTATATTCTTTCCCTGGATTTTTGTTTATTTGAAATTGGATTTTATGAGTGAGTGAATTTTGATGTGACAGTGGTGAATTGAATTGATTTTTTAATTTTACTTTATTTATGTAGACAAGTTTTTTTTATGGTGGTGGAACTTGTAGTTTAGTGGTTTGAAGTCTAATAAGTGTAGCGGTGTTGTGGCTTGTGTGTTGGAGTATGAAATTTGAGAAGATAGACATGATTTTTTTTTTTTTTTTTTTTTTGTTCTGTTTTGTTTTGTGAAGAAGATTATGTAAGAGAACATAACAGAGAAGAGAGAGAGAGAGGGAGAGAGAGAACAGGTGACCCGTGGGTCCATTCCTGCCCGCATGACCGGGTATGAGTGGTGCATTTCCTTTCCCGTTCACAATTTTTACTCGTTTGACCCATACCCATTTGACTCGTACCAATGGTTACCTGGCCTGTACTCGACCGGGTTGCCTGTTTGCCAAGTCTAGATATAGGGGTAATCAGATTACCGTCTCAGGAGGTGTTATTCTTTTATTACCGGGATAATCTTAATTTTGTTCCTGTTTTACCCTTAATTAATAACCATTTCGGACACAAATGCCCTCATATGTCTACCAAATAATAGTTAGCTCAAAATGACTTCTGTAACCTCATAAATTAATTTTTTGGACAGAAATTCCCCACAATACATGCTACCATTTTACCCTTAAATATTAAATTTTTGGACAGTAATGCCCTTATTATGAAAACTATTTACATGAATACCACCCAAAACACATCGGCCACCCAAGATGATAGTTGGTTGTTGGCCACCACCGCCAGCCCCCATCAACAGTCATCGAAACGGTGCACGACAGGCCGAATCTGGACTACCGTGTGCCAATCAAGTTGTTTTCGGCTAGATCCATGACCTTTTGTGGCCAAATCCATGGATTTGGCCGTTTCTTTCCCAAAATTTAATAATATTATAATAATACTTAAAAAGAAGAAATTCAGTAAATGGCTCTCCCATAATTTTTTTATTCTCTCAACCAAACATATTAATTATTTATACCCACCAATCTAACTAAACACATATAATATAATATTCCCCTTAATCTTTAGGGGGTATTTGGATCATATAATGTTTTATTATNTTTTTTGCATAATTTCAGTTAATGTAACAAAATCTTCATTTGTTGAAATTCGACGGTTTCAGCTCAAATCCAGAAGCTAATTCCCACTTTTCTCATCTTCAAGGGCAATGAATGGCAGATGGTTTCTCATCATAAAAGGTTTCATGCTAGGTGGAAATGTTTTGCCATGGACAATAAGCTAGAGATAGGCGATGCCTGTGTATTTGAACTCCTCGATTACAGCACGCAGGTACTCAAATTCAGAGTTCAAATTGTCAGAGGCAAAATGCCATCTGAATTTTTAAACTAATCAAAAAATAGTTTTAAGTGAAGATGCGCCTATTATTATTAACTGAGATCACTTGCTTAATGGGTTTCTACTTGTTTGATGTTACTGTCCTGAAACTGTGGTTTAGATACTCTGTAATGTAGTATAACCTGTTGACGAGGATGCACTTTGCTGTGTCGGGTCCTAGTGTTAGTCTCTTGTTTGTAAACTTATATGTATTGAAAAGATATATATCTTAACTTTTCGACGAGGATGCGCTCTATAATGTATTATAACTTGTTATGAGGATGCGCTCTATTGTGTCGGGTTCTAGTTTTAGTCTCTTGTTTGTAATTTCCTTCATTATGATGTATTGGAAAGATATACATCTTAACTTTATCAACTAATCTATCCATATTACACATTCTCTTATGTTATTTTAGATATCGAGCAAATAGTTTATGCGGTGGATAATATGTGTTGGGTTTGTAGTTTATGCAATTAATATAATGCATTTTCTTTTGCTATTGATATTGAAATTAAGTTATACAAATTTGGCGTTATGTGTACAAGCTAAGAAAACTGCGATTCCTTTCTAATCGGTCATAGGCAGGCCTGGTCCTTAGGAAAAGTACAGAACTGGAAAAAAGGCCTAACAAGGAAATGCATGCCCACCATATAAATGTCTTCAGATAACATTGCCTCCCCATGCACACTGATGCTTCATGCATCAAGCTTTCCTGTATTGAACTTCCTGCATTGTCATCATAGACTTGAGCTGCAAGAAGGCCATAAAGGAGTGATCCAATGGGGATGTTGGTGATGAGGATGTTGTGGTTGATGCCGGCGCTGTTTGGTCCAAAGAGCTCTGATGTGATTGATACAGCTGCAGAAAACATGAATCCAGAGCTTAGCCCTATCAGGCCTGTTGAAGTGCGCAATATGACCTCACTGCCTGATGCAGTTAGCAAAAAGAAAGCAATAGGTGTTGCTAGTGTTGCGACTGCTAGCCAACCTGTCCTTGCAAAATCCACCTTGCTGCATTGGTTAGACTTTCAAGCTTCAGATTGTTGTTTAGTATGTCAAAAAATATATAGGAGCAACTTGAATATTCAAATCCTTACAGAACATGAATTCTAATGATGCCTCTATGATGAGCAAATAGAGTATGGACTATTTTCTAGGTATCAGAAATAGAAAAAAAAAAATATATATATATATATATATGCCCTCTATGATGAACCAATACACTATGGACTATTTTCTAGGCATATATGAGTATATCCTTCAAATTGCCTGGAAATTCTGCAAGATATTCCTTTCCTTTGGTAAAATCTAATGTCGTTGTGAACAATATCAGTTTAGAAAATGTGTGAGGATTGTTAAGAAACTTTGTTTAAGAATAATTTGAAATGTCAATGCAGATTATATTCTAATGAGAGCCTTCATGAACAACTGCAAGAATAACTCTAGTATCCATGCAAAATGCCTGGAACTTTTGCAGGATTTTATTTCCTCTTTATTTGGTGAACTCTGAAGGCAGTTGATTAGAATTCATTCATTTGTAGTCAGACTTATAAACATAATATATATGATTTTGTCTAAGTAGTTACGTACCCATGTAGGAAATCAGGTGCAGCTGAGAGCAAACGACCGAAGAATGAACATGTGGAATAGAGTGTAATGAGAGAACTTAGCTGGGAATAGTATCCAAGTGACTCTGCAATCTGCCCTAAATTATTACTATAAACCAGCCCAATTGTCCCACTACAAAAATATGCTAAATAGTAAAGCCAGAAATCCCATTTTCGCACTAGAAATCTTGCTAGGTGTTCTTCACCCAGTAATATTAACCTGTCCTTCTCCACCACTTTTCCAAAATATTCTTCTTTCTCAGTTGAGTCATATGAACCAACAATATTTAAGGCATTACTTTGCTCACTTCCAATGAGCTCTTTATGGAGCTGAAGGTTGTCGATGTCAACCAAATTGAAGCTTGGGCTGTCAAAATGGAACCTTGTGGGGATGCTTCGACAAGCCCAGTTTTTAGCATAGACAATGGTAGGTAAACACAAGGGTAGGAATAAAAGAAATAGAGCCCTCACAAAGAGAACACGTGAAGTTGATGCATCGGAGGATAGTGTGTTTAGTAGTAAAAGATATAGACCAGTTATAACAGCTAGAATGTTGAGAATGAAAAAGATGGAGGAATCACGGGCAGCGGTATCAGTAGAGAGTTGCTGCGAGGGAGGTTGGCGGAGGATTGGGATGAGTGCTAAACTGGATGTGATGAGAGGAATAAGGGCATTCAAGAGGAGGTAAATGGTGTCATCTTCAGGGTTTATTGCTTTGGCTATAAGAGTGTAAAGAGCAGCACTTAAACCATTGTAACTGATAGAGAGGGACAATGCAAGTGGCCTGTTGGTTGGAAAATTTCTGATGCATAAAACAAAGCATACTGTGTTGAACCAGCAGATGCTACACCCTGACAATAGGCATAGTAGAAATACCTGCCAAAGAATTACATGTCAACAAATAGAATTAAGAAAAAGCACTTCTTAGTACTAGCTTTTGTTTCTTTTCCTAATGGATTATGGCATGAAGTAGATACATATTTTGAATGATGTCTATATTTCTCATTAGCAAGGCAGTTGTAGTAGTAAATGTAATGAGGATATTAATGATTGAGTTCAAAATTCAAATAGGAGCCTTCCCCATTCAATATTGTTTATTATAGTAAATTATTTGTAACTTCAATTGTGGATATGCACTTGCTTTTTGTTTAATATATGCAAAGATATTGCATTGGAGGTCTAAAACACATTTTTATTATGTAAAACATAGACATAATTGAAGATAATGATAATATCTGTGCAACACCAAATGTTAGTGGACGTTTTATGATTTGACAAGGACATTACTGGAGGTTAGGCACCTAACTCTAGCTTTCAAAATAAACAAAAATTAATTGATGATACATAAATTAAGATTATATTTCCTATTTACCTTACAAAAAGGTAATTCTAGGTCCACTAAATGTGTTTGTTTCACAAAATATAATTGCTTAAAGGAAGGAAAAATTTTAACCTACTTTTAAGCAAACCAAAAATAGTCTAAAACAAACGTATTTACTCGAAGGAAACAGAAGCACTTTCAGAAGCGAAAAGCAAATATAAGGAATAGGAGCAAATGCCCAGAAAGAAAAAGAAAAGAAACGACCGTAGTAAAGATTCATTCATGAAATTTAAAGGAGATAGAAGACTAACCAGAAAATAAGGCAAAACGATGAGTTTTTGAATGAGAAGCCATTGAAGACCATAACCAAGGAGTCCCGTGAAAGTAGCCATGAACATAAGAACCCACAAAGGAAAATAGAGGAGTAAGACACCAGAGCACCAACCAAAAGCCTTTCCCAAATCTGAAGCGACTGACAAATAGTTGAGCTGAAGCTGAGAAATCCCAAGAACCGATTTGAGTGTTGAAGAATAAGATGAGAAATCGAAATTTGTGCCTGTAAATGCTTGTATCCATATTGTTGCTATTAGGATCATCCATTTTCTTGATTCTCCAACCATTTTGGTGTAGATCTTTAGATAATGAAAAGTGAAAAGAAGAAAAGGAGGTTGTGTTATAAAATGTGTGAAGCAACAAGAGTTGATATCGATTGGGTTTGGCCACCAGACATAACCACCGTTGCTGGGAATCATATAAATGCATTTATTAACGTACGATATAATTAANTCTGGTTCGACCTATCCAACCGAACGAACCTCAGCCAAATTCAAAGACACCAACTCGTTCGCCCCGAACGACCGATCCAATTCAAGCCTAATCCTAGCCGTCTACTCACCTCGATCACTAACCCCTCAACCTAAACTCACTCGCCCTGAGTGACCTATCCCCTAGACCACCGCACGCCTCCTCGTCACTCGGTCAGACGCACCGACCGACCCAAACAACACCTAAGCCGACTTCTTCTTTCTGGCCCAATCCAAAAGAAAAAAACCCCAAAAATCAAATAAAATATTCAAAACGGCCGGATTCTTCTCGGATATCCACCGGAAAATTCAAACCTACGCCTATTCTCCAAAATCTTAACACCAAAACATTTGGAAACCTGTTTAAACTCGCTCAAAAGTTCAAAACACCTTTATCCTACCTCCCAAAACTTTCAACGAAAAAGAAATCTACCTACAGAACAGCAAAACGGCCTGAAAAGAAAAAATTACCTTGGGTGATTGTAGAAAAGACCACCTTCGCTCAAGAAACTGGGACAAAAACGAAGAAAAAAGGGAGAGAGAATTTTTTGAATGAAAACACAAAACCAACGCGAATGGAAGATGAACAGTCTGCTCCCCAGTTTTGTAAAGAAAGTGTAAATACATGGCAGGCTATGATTGGTAAGTTGTCAGGAGTCTTTTCGTTTTCCCGCTCTCGAAATGACAGATCGATCGTCACCATACACGTGGCAGCGATCCGAATCACCTAGGAAACCGTTGTTCCGTACGAAAGCTGCGTCTAGATCGCCCGCTCCTTCCGACCGACTCAGTTTGTACCGCCCGGAGTCCGACGCGCGTCCGATCTTCACGCGCCAACAAATTCACTTGGCCACTCGATCCACCCGACCGACTAGTCAGTTCAGGAGCCCTCCCAAGCATCCCATGCTCAGCCGGCCCGGAAGGCTTGGTCGACCGATGCATGAGTTGGGAATGGTCCGAGTCAATCCATCTTCAGAACAAAACTTTCGTCCAATCATCCGTCCGTAGAGAACGAGCGGACAACGTGTAACCGAGACGCCTCACCCACCTAGTCGTCCCAGCATCCCGACCGAATGAAGATTTTTAGTAAACTTCCTGAACCTGTCCGAATCGACATGATTTATGAGTGCCTCTTAACAGCCCCTCCGTTAGTTGCGCGGATGTACCGAACGATCACATCTGGCTGTCTACTCTTCAGCTCGCCGAACCGATCAGGTACTTCACAATGATAGAATACTTTGGGTCGGGAGTGGATACCGAACGAGGTCCAATCAAATATCACCTGCGGCGGTCAGATCATTCTCCAATGATCGCTCGTCCATGAGGAAAGACCGAGCTCGCCTTGAGCGCAACCTACTCTCTGACTTAAGATACTCTCAACTCAGAGAGTGGGGGACAAACTGTTAGGGCCAAAAATCGTCCTTGGCCCAAATAGGGAAACAGGACCACTAGTGAAGAAAGACCAGGCCCAGTGCTACAGAGGCCCAAGCCAGATTAGTCCTATTTCGACATGAGGTATAGCCGGCCCAAACCACGTGGGCACAAGCTTCTCAAACCTGGCCCATGTCCTAGGTCCGTGGACAAATCCAGAGCCCACAACCCCCTCAGAATACTTTCCTACTCCTGATCGATCTCCCATTCAAGGTCACTTTCCTATTCCTGATCACTTTCCTACTCGGAGTTACTCTCCTAATCAGAATCACCTTCCTATACGGACACTGGTAAGACAGCTTACCACAACCCTAATTCTTCTAGGGTTTGCATCAGAGTCGTACTAGGACTCCTACTTCTACCAAGATTGGGAGACCAGACGACCACTATATAAACAGAGGCCAGCCCTCTCACAAGGGACATCGACATTACACCCTCACACCCGAGACTCTTCACTCGAGAGTTTCACTATTTCGCCGTAGTCACAGTCCCCGACTAGACTTCCGGTAATCCCTTATTCCTTAGCCCTCACTAAATTAGCCCCTTTCAGTCTTGCTGACTTGAGCGTCGGAGTGCCTACGGCAAACACCACCCCGGTGTTTCCCGTTCGCTTCACGCGTGTGTTTCTCTACGTGTGCAGGTGCAGCAGATCGCTAGTGGCCTTGACCTCACGGGATCAGACCCCCTTTTCGTACAGGTAGATTTTTACGTTTACATATAACATTTCCATTAATACAATATTCCCTTAATCAAATGCACCCTAAAGAATTTGTCATATTAAATTATGATGGAATATTCTTATTTTATTCCTAACAGATACATGCTTCTTTGAACTCATATCTCTTTTATACAAAAATTACCCATTTATTATAAGATTCCTATGAGTTTATGAAAGCATATATCTCTTAAGAATAAAATGAGAAAATTTCATCATAATTTAATCAATAATGCTACGGACACCGAAAAAACTACACCAAAATCGTGTACCGGCCTACGTGTAACACGCCTCTCATTTTTTTTACAATTTTTTTCTAGTGAACGGCCGCCATCAAATTTGGACGGCCATTCACTCACATGGACGCCCATCCATATTATATGGACGGGCGTCCATGTACAAGGGACAGGCATCCCCATTTAAAGGACGCCCGTCCATAAATAAATTATGAAAATAAAAAACAAAAAACTTTGGGGACGACCGTCCATAAATTATGGACGGGCGTCCCTTACATTTGGATGGACGTCCATTTCTAATGGACGCCCGTCCATACTTTAAAAAAAAAAAAAAAATGTTTGGACGGGCGTCGTTTTCTTCTTTTTCCATGAATACAGTTCAACAAATATATTAAGGATAAAGATAAAGATGATGATGTTTGTGTAGTGTTTTAAAAGTCTAAGTCAATGTGTTTGAAATTCTAACCTGTTAAATCAAAATGGATGCAATAAAGTTTCCATGGAGGCAAGTGAAGAAGGTGCAGAACTTCGCCTGTCTACTTCTTCGTCTTCATTCACTGTGTTTTTTTCAGGGAGGCAAGAGTTTAAGATTTTTAGGGAAGTCAGCAGTGATGAAGAGAATAAGGATAAGCTATAGAACTTCAACCAGGATGCAAACGTACTATACTGGCCGGAGGACGTCAAAAAGTTGGCTGATGATGTGCAGGAGATACTGCATGAGATTGCTATCACTGGAAAGATTTCACAAAAACGTAAGTAATGGACGGGCGTCCATTCCTTACGGACGCCCGTCCCATCCAAAGTTTTTCTTTAATTTGTAGAAACTAAAGTAATGGACGGGCGTCCATTAGAAATTGACGCCCGTCCAAACATTTTTTTTTTTTTTTAAAGTATGGACGGGCGTCCATTAGGAATGGACGCCCGTCCAAACGTAAGGCCGTCCATAAATAAATTATGAAAATAAAAAAATAAAACTTTGGGGACGGCCGTCCATAATTTATGGACGGCCGTCCCCAAAGTTTTTTTTTTTTATTTTCATAATTTATTTATGGACGGGCGTCCTTTAAATGGGGACGCCCGTCCCTTGTATATGGACGCTCGTCCATATAATATGGACGGGCGTCCATGTGAGTGAATGGCCGTCCAAATTTGATGGACGGCCGTTCACTAGAAAAAAATTGTAAAAAAAATGAAAGGCGTGTTACACGGAGGCCGGTATACGATTTCGGTGCAGTTTTTTCGGTGTCTGTAGCATTATTATAATTTAATATGACAAATTCTTTAATATAGGATAATATCAACATGGGCCCACACTCTTAGCCTAGCATAATATATATCTCCATTCTTTATGGTTACCTACGAAGTTTGGGCATGTTCCTTTTAAGGGATTATGGCCAAATTTAGGAAAACCTTTTATATCAGTTAGTTTTTATTAAAACTTAGGGCTTTTAAAGTAATTATCCCAACAAACATATGAATATTAAAAATCTTGAAGGCGCTTTATGAAATTAGCCCATAAAAAATTATTGACAAATTAATGAGTTAATGACAGCAATACCCCTAAGGTGTAAGTAAGGTGTAAGTAAATAACAAATATTCCCTTAAGGTCGTTAAAATAACCGAAATCCCTAACTGTTTCGCTTTAACTGTTAAAATAAATGGCTAGATAACAATTTGGTAAATATTTATAAGGGTTATTATCAACTAAAAGACATTTTCATCAAAAACTTACCGTTAAAGATGATATGTGTATGTGATTTTATTGTTTTCAAATTAAAAAAAAATAGAATATAACAATATATAAATCATTGAATTTTTTTTTTTAAATAAAATATAATTATACCAATTAAAACATAAATCAATATATATTAAAAAAAATGTAAATTAATATATAAAGTATAGTTTCAAATTTTTGTCCATAGTTTTCTATTTTTTCTATTATTTTCTAATGATATGTCCGCATTTATTTTTATTTTAACACGTGTCATTTTTTTAATAAATTTTTTTTTTTTCAAATTATTGTTGTTTGAAAATAATAATTTGAAACAACTTATTTCATATGACACTATATACACATAAAATTAGGTTAATACCCTTAATAAAGTTAAAGTTAAAAGTTTTAAATCAAGTGTCTTATAACTATAAGTTTATGATAAAAGTGGGGGCATTTTATTAAAAGACCAAATCAAGTTCAAATTTAATTAAAAGACCATGTAGTTTGAAAGTGTTAAGTAAATAGCCTTATTATTGATTAAGATTAATTAAACACGATTAGTGGTTAATTAGGATTAATGAAGTATTGTGTAATCTTTTAAAAATTATGATGTCCCCAAAGAGTCGAAATTCTTGCAATCAAACCCAAACACCTTCTTCTTCTTCCTCCCGCCATTAACACATCCCTCCCCTGGTTGTTGTTTCTTCTAAGCTTCGTCTACATCTTCTTCTTCCTCCTTCCTCTACATATTCTTCTTCCTTCGTCATTAACACTTTCTTCTTTCTCCGCCATTAACATCTTCTTTGCTACATATCCGCCTCCTTCTCCTCGTCCTCTTGACATTTCGTCCAAGTATGTGTATCTCCTCTTTGCATTTTATATTTCAATTTACAAAGATTTAATGATGGATTGGGTTTGGGTTATGATTTTGATTTAGTTGTTTAGGTACTCCTCCTCCTCCTGACATTTCATCCATATATGTGTATCTCCTCTTTGCATTTTATATTTCAATTTACAAAGATTTAATGATGGATTGGGTTTGGGTTATGATTTTGATTTAGTTGTTTAGGTTATTGGGTTGTGTTTGAAGTAATGCAAGTTGAAAGGAGTGAAATTTGTTGAATATTTTCTTGCATTGTGGGTGGTAGAACCTATTGTAGGTGGAGATAACTGAAAATATGTTCTAGATATGATGGATCACTTAAGCGATCTGGTATGTCTAGTATAATGCAACAGATCGTAGATCGCTTAAGCGATCAGGTATATGGTAGAAGATCGTTTAAGTGATCTACTATAAATTTGGTATATGGCAGCAGATCGCTTAAGCGATTAGGCTTATTTATACTAGATCGCTTAAGAGATCTAATAAGTGATATACTAGATCGCTTAAGCGATACACCAGATCGCTTAAGCGACTCTGTAGATGCTTTTTAAAATATGTCAACCCTTAATTCATCAGTTAATAATTTTTTCTTGCATTATAGGTACTTGGCTATTATTAGACATGGGACAAGTTGTTTTGGATTTTGAAAATTTTGGTGAGTAGGTGGAGGAAGAAAGTTGTTGGAAGTGGATTGGGAAGAGCAAAGAAGTTATACCAATTGCTGTGAGCACAAAGGTTATTTTGATGAGTTGATTGATGAAATAATTAGAAGAGGTAATTTGAGTTGCTCACATAGTGATATAGTTGTGAAGTATGTTTTAAGTAGAGTTCCTGAACATTATAAGGTACCTCTTACTATATTAAAGTCGGATGAAGGTGTGAAGTTATATATGGTTGGTGTGGGCGATAATGGTTCGAGACCGACTTTAAGGGTTTCTTTTGTAGATAAACCGTTGGAAGTTGGTTCAAAGGAAGGGAATAACGAGGAAGTTGGTGGAGAAAATGCTAGTTTTAATTTTAACTATGAGGGTATTGATTTCTTAGTTGACAAATCAAGAATAGGCGGTGATTTGGGTGGTGAGGAGGACACTGTAGAACAGGCTGGTCATGTGGGGCAGAATGAACATGTTGACGAGGAGAACCTCGTACATGTTCCTGCAGATGTAGATATTCCTATAAATACAGATTATGCAGAAGGTGTAGTTTGTGAGGAAGAGAACACTATGGTCCTTTATGCAGGTTCAGAGGCGGCAATTGCAAGAAGTAGTGAATCAGCTCATGTTTTTATTGATTGATCAGACTTGCGCATAAAGTATTTATTTGACAACAAAGAGGAAATGGTGAGGAAGCTAAAAGTTGTTATCGTGAGAGGTAATTTTGAGTTCATTACAAAAAAGTCTAATTCATCGGTAGTGACGGTTGCATGTCGTGACCAAAAGTGCAAGTGACAGGTTTATTGTAGAAGGTTGGCAGAGTCCAAAAAATTTATTGTTAGCACATATACCCGTGAGCACACATGTGGGTTGGGACATATTTCAGGTGAGCATCGACAAGCCTCCACTAATGTTATTGGACAATTTGTCAAAAGTTAGTTTGTTGAAGGGAAATGTCCATCTCCTAAGGACATTCAGAGACTTGTGTGCACAGAGTTGGGATGGCACTGTTAGTTACTGGAAATGCTAGAAAGGGAGACAACATGCACAAGATTTTGTGAGGGGCACATCGGAGCACAGGTACACAGTATTAGCAGCGTACTATTATATGCTTGAGTTGACAAACTAAGGTAGCAAGACGGCTTTGAAGTGGGACAAGAATATGAGGTTTAAATTTTTTTTTTTTGGTGCTTACGGTGCTGTTATAAGGGGTTTTGTAAACATGAGAAAGGTGTTGGCTGTTGATGGTTGCTTTTTGACGGGAAAGTATGGAGGTACATTGTTGGTGGCCACTGCATAGGACAACGAGAATCACACATATCCCGTTGCATGGTGTGTGGTTGACTATGAGAATGAAAAGTCATGGACTTGGTTTTTTCAGCAATTACTTATGATAGTGCTTGACAGTAATGAGTTGTGCATAATATCAGATAGGCACAACTCTATAAAGAAGGGGATTACCACTATTTACCCTCAAGCACATCACAGATTCTATATGAGGCACCTTAGCGATAACATAAAACAAAAGTTTAAGTGTCCTGGCCTCCTTCAGATATACTACATGGCAACACAAGCTTATCAAGTTGATGAGTTCGAGGAATGCTTCCGGCAAATCCGATCAAGGATGATAGAATTGCTAAGTATCTTGAGCATGATGCTGGTTTCGAGCGATAGAGTAGAGCTTACTTTCCTGGAAGGAGGTTCGATATCATGACCATGAACATAGCCGAGTCCATAAATTCGAAGTTGTTAATAGAAAGAGAGTTTCCAATAGTTGCCCTTTTTGATGCAATCTAGAGGACATTGTCATGGTGGTTCTATGAGCGTCGTATGAAGTTAGATAATTTTACCACAACCCTTGTTCTGTCAGTTGAAAAATTATTGCGAGAATGTATAGGACTATCAAATGCACCGTTTGTCTATTCTCTCAATGCTCAAGTGTTCACCGTGTGCGGCTATGGTCTAGATGCCCTAGTTAAACTTCTCAGTAAAACTTGCAGCTGTAAAGTGCATGACATTCAACATTTACCTTGTCCTCATGCACTAGCAGCACTGAAACACCAACGAAAGTTGGATTTTGGTTCAAGAATTTACATGGAACTTTGCTCCCATTTCTATATGGCAAACCATTACATGCTGGTTTATTCAGAAACGATATATCCAATTCCTCCATAAGAGCAGTGGGTGGTGCCGCTAAAGTTGGTTGACATTATCATCCATCCGCCATTCAAGAAGATAGAAAATGGGAGAAAAAAAGTTAAGCATATTCCATCAGCCTGTAAGGTTCCCCGGAGGATGAATAAGTGCTCTATTTGCAAGCAACCTGGCCACAAGAGAATCAGTTGCCAGAATTGATCACATGTAGATCCAGAAAATTAGACTCAAATTGATCAAATGCAAGACAGCAGGCAACCTGATTTAGGATCCGCAAATAAGATCAGGTATGGAAGTTGGACTTAGAGTTTCATAGTTTATGTGAAATGCATTTCTTATTAGGTTGTCTTGAATAATTGGATTGTCTTGAATTGGATCAACTGGTGTTGTTAGGCGTTAGGCTATTGATACTTGGGTTGTGGTGTTATGTATGATTTGTGGCCAAGGCCAAGGCTGGATAATGTTGGAAGGGGTGCTATAAAAGAAGACGAAGAGGCTGCTGCTACTGATGCTGAAGGTGTGCTAAATAATTGTGAAGGATGGGGAAGTGGTTGAAGAGAATGATGAAGAAGGAGGATGGAGGTTGCCGGTGCTGCTTTTATTTTGGCTACATATAGGACATTTATTTGTTGTATATAATGTTGTAATTTAATGTAATTGGCACATTTCAGATTTGTACAAAAGCAATTCAGTATTTTTTTCCCTCTTTTGAGTTTGAGTTTATTTAGTATTCTTGTTAAATGACATTAATGTGTTGATGCAATTAGGTTGTCAAATTCATGAGAAAAGATGGAATTACTATGTGTTGGTGATTTTAGTTTGTCAAAATTCAAGAGAAAAGCTGGAAAAAATAAGTGTAGCCCATGATCGCTTAGGCGACTATATATATTGCTTAAGCGATCAATGGTTTTCTATACAGGATCACTTAAGCGAGACACTAAATCGCTTAAGCAATCGTGCATCTGGGATGATTTTGATTTTGCCTTAAACTTGATCGCTTAAGCGGTCATAAATCGCTTAAGCGACCAAGGCTAAAAGCTAAGAATCGCTTAAGCGATCGTGCATCTGGGATGATCTTAAATATGCCTTGGACTTGATCGCTTAAGCGATACTAAATCTCTTAAGCAACCAAGGCTAAACGTAAAGAATTGCTTAAGCAATTGTACATCTGGGATGATCTTGATTCTGCCTTGGACTTGATCGCTTAAGCAATCGTAAATCGCTTAAGAGACCAAGGCTAAAAGTGAAGAATCGCTTAAGCGATACATAAATCGCTTAAGTGAGTGTGCGTTTGGATGATTTTTATTTTGCCTCGGACTTGATCGCTTAAGCGACCAAGTGTAAAAACGAAGCATCACTTAAGTGACGAAGGCTTATAAACACTGGATCGCTTAAGCGATCCCTTTTTTTCTTTTCTGGAATAGGTTGTCAACCCTTTATTAAGTGACGTTAATATGAAATTCGGACATTCACAACATCACATGATTAATAACGTTAATGTTAAGTGACATTGGTTATTAACACATATTAAGGCCAATCAAGAAGGATTATTTGCAACCCAATTCCATCAACACATATTAAGGTTACAATCGTATGATATATGAATGAATGTCATAGCGTACTAGTGTGACACGTTAGTAGAAACATACCTCATTTTACAAATATGGATGATATATTTTAGAATGATTATTGTTCTCTTTTTTTTTTACCAAAATACAGTCAAATCTTGTACGATGTGGGGGGAATAGATTGAAATAAGCTTGAATTGTGATTGTACTATTAGTTCAATGGACCACTATCTATCTTGTGTCAACTGATTTGATTATTTATATCACTTAATTGATTTTTTTTTTTAAATTATATTTTAAATAAACTAATTTATTTACATGTGTAGATAAACATGGAAAAGAAATATTAAAGTATAGAATGATTCTATATAATACAAATTTTAATGTTTTTAAAGTACCAAAATAAATTAGGCTTGATCACTTAAGCGATGTATGGTTTCGCTTAAGCAATCCTATATATTTAGCCTTGGTTGCTTAAGCGATGTATGTTATCGCTTAAGCGATATTGTCAAAGGTAATATAAAGATCATCCGAATATACAAGATTGCTTAAGCGATTTCAGGTATCGCTTAAGCAATCCAATATATTTAGCCGTAGTCACTTAAGCCATCACGTACAAGCCAAAATCAAGATGTCTTAAGCGACTCTTCACTTTTACCCTAGGTCACCTAAGCGATGCATGATCGCTTAAGCAATCATGTCTAAGGCAAAATCTAGTCACCCCAGGTGCACGATCGCATAAGCGATTTAAGTTCTTGCTTAAGCGATTCTTCACTTTTACACTTGGTCGCTTAAGCGATCAAGTCCGAGGCAAAATCAAGATCATCTAGCTGCACGATCACTTAATCGATTTATGTATCACTTAAGCGATTCTTCACTTTTAGCCTTGGTCGCTTAAGCGATCAAGTCCAAGGCAGAATCAAGATCATCCCAGATGCACGATCGCTTGAGCGATTTATTTGTCGCTTAAGCGATTCTTCACTTTTAGCCTTAGTCTCTTAAGCGATTTAGGATTGCTTAAGCGATTAAGTCCAAAGCAGAATCAAGAACATCTAGATGCATGATTGTTTAAGCGATTTACATATCACTTAAGTAATTCTTCACTTTTAGCCTTGGTCGCTTAAGCGATTTATGATCACTTAAGCGATCAAGTCCAAGGCGGAATCAAAATCATCCCAGATGCACGATCGCTTAACTGATTTATTGGTCGCTTAAGAGATTCTTCACTTTTAGCCTTGGTCGCTTAAGTGATTTAGGATCACTTAAGCAATCAAGTCCAAGGCAGAATCAAGATTATCCCAGATGCACGATCGCTTAAGTGATTGATGTATCGTTGTATCGCTTATGCGATTCTTCACTTTTAGCCCTGGTTGCTTAAATGATCAAGTCCAAGGCAGAACCAAAATCATCCCAGATGCATGATCGCTTAAGCGATTTATGTTTTCGCTTAAGCGATTCTTCACTTTTAGCCTTGGTCGCTTAAGCGATTTAGTATCACTTAAACGATCAAGTCTAAAGCAGATTCAAGATCATCCCAGATGCACGATCGCTTAAGCGATTTATGGTTTCACTTAAGCGATTTATGGTTTCGCTTAAGAGATTCATGGTTTCGCTTAAGCGATTCATGGCTTTTAGCCTTGATCGCTTAAGCGATCCTAAGCAATTTAGGATCGCTTAAGCGATCAAGTCTAAGGCAGAATCAAAATACTCTCAGATGCACGATCGCTTAAGCGATATATATAGTCACCTAAGCAATCATAGACAACATTTATTTTTTCCAGCTTTTCTCTTGAATTTTGACAAACTAAAATCACCAACACACATTAATTCCATCTTTTCTCTTGAATTTTACAACCTAATTGCATGTATACATTAATGCCATTTAACAAGAATACTAAATAAACTCAAACTCAAAAGAGGGAATGAAATACTGAATTACTTTTGTACAAATCTGAAATGTGTCAATTACATTAAATTACAACATTATATACAACAAATAAATGTCCTATATACAACCAAAATAAAAGCAGCACCGGCAGCCTCCAGCCTCCCTCTTTATCATTCTCTTCAACCACTTCCCCATCCTCCACAATTATTCAGCACACCTTCAACATCAGTGCAGCCGTAACAACCCCTTTGTTTTCTTTTACAGCACTTCTTCCAACATTATCTAGCCTTGGCCTTGGCCACAAAGCATACATAACGCCACAACCCAAGTATCAACAGTCTGATGCCTAACAACACCAGCTGATCTAATTCAAAGCAATCCAATTATTAAGGACAACCTAATAAGAAATGCATTTCACATAAACTACAAAACTCTAAGTCCAACTTCCATACCTTTTGATGATAGCATCAACAATGACTTGGATTGGGTTCTGGTCAGTCAAAAGGGATCTATATGCCCATGAAAGTACTCAACAGCCAAGCACTCCCGAAAGTTACCCATTGTTTCGTCATTCAACATGTCCATTGGGGTGTTGGTTATGTCGAACTCAATAAATTTTAGTGCATGTGCCCCGTAATCAGCACTACAATAGGAGGAAGACATTAGCATTATAACTGTAAGGAAATGATCTAACTCATGGCAGCGGAAAACAAAACTTTTAAAGCATAGATCGAGTCTTTTAAACCAAGATCAGGGCACAGATATTACAGATAATATGTTAAATAAAAAATTTGCAGTAATATGAATGATCAAAGTAAGGGTTAGAGTTCATATGCATGTTTGGAGGCTTCTTCAAACTTGTCTCTAAATCTTTTTGCTACCGATCCAAGAATAGGATCGAACTAGTGGTAATCCACACGAAGATAACCCAAAGAGCTAAAGAAGGATTTGCTAGATCCTCTTTAGCTTCAAGAACCAAATCAAGAATCAAAGAGATTTTGATTCAATGTACAAAGGGTGGCGTGAGACTTGGGAGACGGCTGTGGGTTTTTTCTTTTTTTTCTTTCAATGAAAATGATTGAATGAATTCTCTTCATTTTAATCACAATAACCACACACTTATATAGTGCACATGAAACCCTATTCCAATAAGGAATATGCTTGGGCTCCAACCCAAACAACCCCTATATCCAAACACTTCCAATGATTTTTTATTTTTATTTTTATTTTTATTTTTATTATTTCCAATTAAACTCAATTAATATATTTATAAAAAATATATTAACATTTAACAATAATAATAATCCATTTAAATATATGCATACATATATTTAAATATAATCTCACTTATTTAATTTTAATATCAAATTAAATATAGGCAACAATCTTAACAAATTTAATTGCACTGTGAGATTACCAAAATACCCTTTTGCCCTAAAAGACGAAAACGCCTCTAGCACAAACTGATTCTTAAATTATCTTCTATGTGTGTGACTCGTAGGCTCCTCATCATACCGGCAGTGTATAATATCGTGATTAACACCAATTAATCGTCTCACTACACACAGACCAAGATTGGCCCCTAGCAAGGCCTCATGGCCACCCAATAGATTCAGATTCAGCGAAATATCTACCTGTCAACGATATGGTTACCGTGCAATCTAATCCTTTCATCATCTGTTATCTCATCGAGACTGAGGTACAGAAATAGTGTCAACCTCAGTTACTCTCGATATGTATGTATTCAGTTACTGAACCAATGACCGGAATAATAAATTAGATTGAGCAACAACTCAATCCCACTGTGGCCACAGTTTTAGTGTCATTGCTATTTACTAAATTGCGCTATGAGATAACTGCTCCTATACCCAAGAGTGATGAATCCTCTATCAATCCACCATAGTCTCGATACACTCCTCGATGCAGCCAGTCACTACAGTATTGACAGCTCTGAATAGAACTGCGTTGGGCTAATGTCAAACTACACCAATCAGTGCACAAGGCGCTCCGATGATCTCAAGTCTAAGGATCATATGCACCACCATTCGTTAGAGGATTTATTCCATAGACACTGGGGTTACTATCTATATGGAATCCTCTGGTGGGTTAGTCCAGTGAACTTGCCTACAGCAAGCACCCTTATGTTGCACTAGGTTGTCACCCAACAACCTTGACAAGTGAGATATGTCGCTGCCTTTTGACAGGGTTATTTAACACTATGATAGCCTTACCGTATTATCTGTGCCCTTGGTCAGAATAATACTAAGGTTACAGACGTTTCTAGAATGGCCACCATATGTGCTCATAGGGTTCTCACTATCAAGATTTGAAACACTTGATACCCTCGTCACGGTTCTACCATTCTAAGGGCATATATCAATACATATAGATATGATTTAAGTGATATATAATAAAATGTCTTTTATTGATCAATGAACATTATTACAAATAGTCAATTCTAAAATAGTTGATTGGTTCTAGGGCACCTACTCTAACAATAATCAGCTGATAGAAAAGTTGTATTATGTAAGTTTTATACAAAATTTATCTCGAGTCATTTATCGAGATGGGAAGGTGCTTGAGTGGCCACTTTCCCATCAGTAGTTCATCACCCAAATGCTAAAACATCTGGCTGTCGCATAATAGATACGAGAACAAATATACACAACAGTTGCAACTCCGTCTCCAGCTACCTTTCTCGACAAATACTCGGGTTCCAATCAAGGATTTGCAGCAAGCCCTTCTCTAGTACCCAAACGACGGTTACCCAATGCATATCCTTAATGTTCATGATGCAGTATACTCTTTTAACATTTGCCCAACTGTTGCCATATTTGGGCATTTTCCCTTGTACATACTGCATCATCCTCTCATCAAACTGAAAATCATCAAGGGTACCGTCGAGATCATCTGATACCAATCTTTTCCGCTTACCTCCCCTTGTTGCACCTCCACCATTGGCCTTTTTCATTAAAGTGTCATATGTAGTTACTAGCCTTTGGCCAAAGGCCACATCAGTGATAACATAGTGTGGATACAAAATATCACCATTACTTCTCTATTGTAACCTCATAAGTGCCAATACCTCATCAATGTGTTGCATCAAATAAAAACAACATGATAAGTATACAATACTTCATGGAAAACATAAGCAAAAATAAGGAAAAATAACTCATCGAGTCGTTGAGCCACTTGCCTATTGTCAACATCTTTTCAAACCACTCCCGGGGATAATCCTTGGTCATACACTTCACACGCCCATCACTTCCAGAATTATTATAATAGGCATAAAAGAGTTTTTTCTTTTCCTTATCTATTGACCTATACAAATCGACCTTTAACTCTTCCGTTTTCACTTGCCCACTTTCTCCGCCTTCCTCCTCACCCTCCTCCATTTTCACTTCCCCACTTCCTTTGCATCTTGGCTCATTCTCCTCCATTTTCAATTCCCCACTTTCTCCGCCTTCCTCCTTACCCTCCTCCACTTTTGCTTCTCCACTTTCACGGACTTCCTCATTTTTTTTCTTCATTTTCCTCTTCTTTCCATACATTACTGCCATGTAAGGAGATTTTCCATGCTTACTCTTTTGGCTCTTCTTTTATGCTCAGGTTGCATTTCAACCACTTTCAATACCTCACCAACTTCCTCCTCCACCCTATCAACTTTCTCCTCCACCCTTTTCATCTGTTCTTCCATCTTCTCAAACCTCTGATAAAAGACTATTGTAAAACTCTCAAACAAACCGTTTATAAGGTCAACCACCTCATTCTCCCGACCCCAATGCCTCGACAAAGCGGTACTTGTTGTACCAGTTTGCCATTGGGTGGAGGCGTACGAACCTCTTCATCCTTATTCTCCTCCTCCCTCCCGCCGATGGAGCTTCATCATAGTCGACATCAACAACATTCTCAAGTAATGGCCCTGTAACTGCACTCACATGTGTTACCCCTTCTAGGTCTCGTATTAGGCGGTCTATCCCTTCATCTGCTGCATCGTCCAGTTTTCTGAACGATGTAACATACTCCTCTCCCGTTTCACCCCTAGTAGGGGTGAGGAAGGGATGGATGACTCTCTACAATAAGAAAAAAAAATCAAATTTAAGCCACATTTGAAAGCAAGTGCATATTCAAAAGATTAATCTTTTAATCTTACTTGAGCCGCTTGAATTTCCAAGTCTATTTTGTTGTAATCCCAATGGATACACTTCTCGATGTGCCACGACAACATCCTAGGAAATTATGGTCGCTCATCCGAAGTCTTCTTCCACCCCCCGCCAAGACAGGGACAACCTCATACATCCAAGCCCACATTGTAAAAAAACAGTCCTTATCAGAATTAAAACACATATAATACAAAAAAATATAACAAAAAGCTATTAATATTTACCTGCATTGCCATGGGAAGCTAAACAAATTGTACGTGCTCAGTCTATTCTTCTCGACAGATTGGCGATGCTTTATTGCCATGTATTTTCCATGCAAGGAGTCTATGGTTAGCTAAAATGATACGTCCCCACAGATAATCATTAAAGAAGTCCATGTTGCTTGCAAACTTCACCTAATCCATATTAATGGCTTTTGTTGAGTCAGAAGCCATTAGGATCGAATGCACAAACCATACCAGGCGTATCTTGAACCTCTCTAAAGAGGTATACCCACATTTTCCTAACCTCTCCTCTAAATCGCGTCCTGTAATAGACGTCTTCCCCCCTAAAACCTTTTTAGCCAAGTTATCAGCTACCCTACTCTTCGTTATTATCTCCTGCTCTTCTGTATCTGGAAATACCCCACATCTTAAGCCTGTTATCAGGGCATATTCCATCATTCCCATTGACCACAAACCACATTTCATTTTTTTTTTTTTTTTTTTTTTTGGCTTTTAACTGAGTGTAGCAACATATAATGCACTCCCTACTCCCAAAACTCTTTTTTCAAATTTTCTCCGATGTCTGCAAAATGATCGAAACAACTCTCTTTTAATCAGTCCATACCCTTCTTTTGTTCCTTTAAAATCTCCATTATTTTCATAAAAACTTGCCAACTCAACCTAACTGTCACCCTTACGAGAAAGTACGGTACCTTATCGCTTACAACCTCCAATCCATAGTCTTTATAATTTACGCTTCGAAAAATCTGTACAATAGATATAAACTAAATATTAGCAAAAAAAAAAGAAACCAAAACAACCAATAGGTTGCCAATTTGGGGGATATGCGCTTCAAGGGCATCGGGGAGTGGGTGTTTTTGGCTTCGAGAGCACCGGGGAAGCCAATGTAGGCCCTACAGAGGATGTTGTGACAGGTTCCAGTCATGGAGGTGGCTAAGGATGGTAGGAGGTGGCGGAATAAGGGTCTGGAGGGCTGCCCTGCAATATGAAGGGCAACCCCCTTATTCCACCACAAACAACCTATTCTGCCACCTCTTGCCATCCCCAGCCCTCCAACCTCCCACAAACAACCTCCTTATAGCCTCCTTTGCCTTCCCTCATCCTTTGGAACCCAAACAAAGCCACTCCCCCAATGCCCGCCAATCGCTCGACAAAATGCCACAACCATCATAACAATAAAACCAACTACATATCCCCCAAATTCGCACAAACCTATCAATTTTTTCATCAAATTCAAAACTACTAGTAAAAAACGTACCCTTTCTTCATCAGCGCCTTCCTTCTCGCCTGAATTCTTGCCGGCGTCCTCCTCTTCAAAATCGTTTTCCAATTCTTTTCTCTATTCTCGTGTCATCGTTGTCTCCTCTACCTCTAGACCACCTTGACTCATCAGATGATTCACTGGAAAGTCTTCTTCGATAGCCTTTGAAGAGTCGTCGCCGTTGGAGTCTATGATTTGGAGTGAGGTTGAGTTAAATTTTCTTATAAAAGTGTCGTGATGCCGTCTGCTCAAAATAACCTTATTTATAAACTCATAACAATTTATATTTTAATAACTCACTAACGCTCCACTAACTATATGAATTACCAAGACTTCAGGGGGATTTGGTTATTACATTAAACCTCAGGGGATTAAGTGTGCAGCTCCCAATTTAATAGAAAAAAGCAAGTAAAGCGAGTAAGCGACAATGATTATACTTTCTACACTAATCTTTCACTTCCTTTCAATCAAAATTTTCATAGTAATTCTTGCTACAAAAAACTGGGCAAAAATGTCGTGGAGAGGGAAGCGAAAGGAGGAGTATGCGTCTGACGGCAGCGGTGACACCCACGCGCGACCCTAAATTTTAAAATATAAAGGGGTGTTAACTAATTGTGTGTAGATATCGAGGAACAGGAGAGTTTCAGTGAGGAACTTGAGCCACCACTTCAAGAGAGACAAAGACCCAAAGAACACGCACACCCTTAATCGCTCCAGTTGAGAGAGTTTTTCTTTGGGAAAACAAAGCTAAGATTTGTGGTTTTTGTTTTCTCTTTACTTTATTTGATCTTTTAAAAAGCTCCTTCTTTCTTAAAACTTCACCTTTTATTTATTTATTTTAAATTTTATTTTTAAGATTAAAAACATCAATCATAAATTGGAGCTTCAAAACTTAAGCTTATTACCGTGTTTGTACTTTTTAGGCCTTTACCCTTCGGCTTGAGTTGATTATGAGCAGGGAAAAAGGAATTTCTATCAGATAGAGAGGGGCTAATATTTTGTTGATGCCAAAATTTGCACAAACTGGAAGTTAAAATCTTGCCCTTTGGAACACAGTGCCTTCAATCCTGCCCTTACTGCTTGGCTTCTAAAACGCTTGAGGGTTAGAAAAGGGACGAAGGGTCAATTTCAATATAGAATGCTTAAGTAGGAATGTTTTCCATATGAAGAGGAGTTTTAGGAGAATATTTTTCCCTATAGATTTTGTGTAATTGTAATTGTAATTGTAATTCAATTTCTTATATTAAAAAATATCCCTAAAATAACTTTACTTGGTGAGCAAGTAATATCAAATAGGGAAATTCGGGTAAAACTTTATTGAGATTCCCCTTTCAATATTCAATCAAGCAAGGGCAGGCCTTATCTAGTAAGCGGTGAGATGAACCCAAGCTTATAAGTACAAAGAAAGATAGATTACATTATACAAGCATCAAATCGCTGATGGATGAATCGGGAAGAAAATAATCATGAATAATTTCTTAAAAAAATTTATTTTGTTTGAGTTTTTTATCTTTGTTTTCTTGATTAAAAAAAAAAATGAAAAATAAACAAGAACAACAGAAAAAATAATTATTTTTACGAAAGTAGATAATTTTCAGTTCTCAATTTCTCATTGAAGTTTTGCTAGCTGAGAGAGTGGGCCCACGTGGATATTATCTTGATTCTTCAATATTCTGATATTATTCTATTCAT
The DNA here is from genome assembly GCF_008641045.1 of Pistacia vera. NCBI lineage: Eukaryota > Viridiplantae > Streptophyta > Magnoliopsida > Sapindales > Anacardiaceae > Pistacia > Pistacia vera. The sequence continues at coordinate 663,699 of NW_022196165.1, forward strand.
AAGAGATACATGCTTCCTTAAACTCATAGAAATCCTATAATAAATGGGTTTAATGAAAACATATACAGTATCTGTAAAGAATAATATAAGAAAATTCTATCATAATATGATATCTCCATTCTTTATGGGTTACCTATAAGGTTTGGGCATGCTTCTTTTCAGGGAAACTCCCATGGTTTGGCCAAATTTTAGAAAACCCCTTATGTTTGTTACCAAAACCTCAGGGGGTTTATAATTTTCCCAACAAACATGTGAATGTTTGAAAACCTGAAGGTGCTTTATAAAATTAGCCCACAAAAGTTTAATTGACAAATTAATGAGTTAATGACAAAAATACCCCTAAGGTGTAAGTAAATAACAGATATTCCCTTAAGGTCATTAAAATAACTGAAATCACCCAACTGTTACGTTTCAATGGTTAAAATAAACGACAAGATGATAATTTGGTAAATATTTATAAGGGTTATTATGAACTAGAAGACACTTTTATAAAAACTTACGAGTTAAAGATGATATATGCGAGTGATTTTATTGTTTTGAAATACAAAGAAATAGAATATAACAATATTATACATCACTGAATGTTTTAAAAAAAAAAAAATTAAAAAGCTATTTCATATAAAACTATATTACACATAAAATTAGCTTAATATCCTTAATAAAGTTAAAGTTAAAAGTTTCAATCCGTCAAGTGTCTTATAATTATAAGTTTATGATAAAAATGTGATCTGGCTCAAAATAACCTTATTTATAATCTCATAACGGTTTATATTTTAAGAGCTCACTAATGCTCCACTAATGATATGAATTACCAAAACTTCTGGGGAATTTAGTTATTCCATTAAACCTCAGGGGGTTAAGTGAGCAACTCCAAATTTAATAGAAAGGAGCAAGTGAAGCGACAAAGATTCTAAAATCACACTTTCTACACTTCCTTTCAATCAAAATTTTCACAGTAATTCTTGTTACAAAAAACTGAGCTGGAATGTCGTGGAGAGGGAAGAGAAAGGAAGAGTATGCGTCTGACGGCAGCGGTGACACCCACGCGCGACCCAAGAAAGCTTCGAAAGCAGACTCTGATGACGAATCCGATGACATCGTGGTCTGCGAGGTAACGCTGTTTCTCTCTCTTTATTTGGGTTTGTTTAAATAATTTTAAAATATAAAGGGGTTTTATATAACTGTGTATAGATATCGAAGAACAGGAGAGTTTCAGTGAGGAACTGGCAAGGCAAAATCTGGATTGATATTCGTGAGTTTTTTGTCAAAGATGGCAAACAATTTCCTGGCAAAAAAGGTTTCTTTCTTTTCTTTCTATCAGGGTTTAGGGTTTCATTTTTATCAGTTTGAACTGAACTTGATTTGATTTTTTGCCCTTTTATTAACAATCTTTTTCTTTTTTCTTTTTTTCTTTTTTTTTGGATGAAATTATATAAACTATATGATGTTATTTTGGAAATTTAAGTTTCTGAACTGGGTTTAATTTTTTCTACAATTTTTATTTTTATTTTTATTTTTTATCATGCATTGGATGAATACAGAATACTAATTAAATGATGTTATTTTGGAAATTGAAGTTAACCCAGCTCCAGATTCAGTTATGGAACTCTTATTCTATTAATTTTTCTGGGATTTAATGGATTAATCATGTTACTTAGTGGCCTTGATGTCTTGTTTTTCATATGTAATTCTTAGTGTTAAAATAATGAAATCATTTTAGTTTGGCTTTTGATTTTTACCATACTGGTATATTATGTGCATGAGTCATAGGACTTATATTAAAATTGCCCTAAGTTCTTTCATCACAGTTTGGATGACAAATGATTTTGCAATTCTTAATTTCTTAACTACACGGTGTCATCCTTCATATAATGTAAAATCAGTTGTCACATTATTTGGGATGAAAAAGTTTTAGAAGAATAGTATTGCCACATGTGCATTTGTTTGGTTAGATTCTGCTTCATCCATAGTCAAGTATTGTTCCCATTTTAGAAAAGGTTGCAAAATGATCAGACATAGCTGTTCTATAGCTTATTGTTGTACTTGTTGTCTTGTGAACGAGAACACCATATTTTGCCGTCTTTAATCTGCAGTTGTTATTTTTAACATTATTTTCCCTCAAAATTCTTACTTATCATGCATACTTTAAGCACGTGCTAGTTATGTCCATTTTGATTAGCTGTTATTCCTTTTTTCTTTTAAATTATCCATGACCTATATTGACTGTTCGTAATCTATTCCAGGTATATCATTAAGTGTGGATCAGGTATGTCTAAACACCTTATGCTTTTATGTAATGTTTATGTAGGAAATTTACTAATATAATTATTTTTCCCCTGGTTCAGTGGAATATACTGCGTGATCATGTGGAGGCTATTGACAGAGCGCTTGGTGAATCTTAGGTGTATTAGGAGGGGTATGTTGATACTTCTAGGTAATTGTTTGTTTGTTGATGTGAATCTTAGGCTTTTCCTTTTTGGTTGTTGGGAATTAATGTTGGTGGATCTTCTAATACTTGGGGATTGATAACCATGGTTTTGGTTTTGTGCCATAGAGCCACCCATTATTCATGTGATACTCTTAACGTTTTGGTGATGAGTTCTACTTGTTACTGGTTGGAGGTTTAATAGGGTGCTATCACTTCCTGATCTTGATAACAGTTTTAACCTTACAACTCCTAAAGTTTCCCTGTTTGTATGGGTTTAAATTGTCTTGCTCATTGATGTTTGTGATGCCATATTCTGCCATGATTTGTCTTTTTGATTGCTCAATGCCATATTCTGCCATGATTTCCCTCGTATGAATGTTGTTTGAAAATGATGAATGTGTAAAGTAAAAGGCATGGAAAGTAATGGCAATTACCCTGATTCACATTGCTTTCTGAGTTACTTGGTTATGCAGTAAATTAGCAGTTCGAGAACCCAGGATTGGATTGGATAGTTAAGGCTGCTTATTTCTATTCTGTCCTAACCAAGATTTGGTTTCAGTTCTCCCTTAGATTGGGTGGTCGTTTTTTTGTTTCAACCCCATCATAAACAAGATCTGGTTTCAATTCTTAGCTTTATTAAGAGGTCAGAGGTTCAATTCCTCATGGACCTTTGGAAAATCCAGGAATCATATTTTGAAGACCAAAAACTCCAATTCATTTTTCTTTAGCAGGACTGAACCAGATGTGAATCTACACTCAATGTTACGGGTGTTACTGTTCCATATTGTTCCTGTATAAATCCTTTCAGTAAAACAGCAAGCATTTCCAATTTTATCACCATCGACCTATTTGGAAGCAAATGACAAAAACAGGACTTTATTTAAATTAGTAAATGAATATACTATATACGGGTGTATTTTATGGAAATCTGAAAAATTAAGGCACCTGCTCATGTAGAGTCTGATATATCATACTTTTGGCATCTCTAAACCAAAGTCTGCAGGATATTAAGTTCTTTCTCCCAGTGGGTTGGGATGCAAATACTCTCGTATTGGATTTTTACTAGTAGTGTTTTAAAACTCGGCCCAATTTGGCCAGTTCAACGGGGACTTGGGGCCTTCACCGGGCCAGGTTACCAGTTTTTCTATTCATCGAAAACCCTAAAAATTAGGATGACAATTGGTAAACAATTGAAGGTTAGAATGTTGGGAGTTTTGAAAAGAAAGAGTTGATAAGAGCAATGGTGGTGCCAAAGGTGATTTTCGATAAGTGAATGGACCAGAAATTGCAAAACTAAATTGGCGGCAATCAGGGGAAAGGTGAAATGGGTTTTGGTTAAAAGGTTGAGGGGATTGTTTTTGTGGTGATAGGCTCTGTTTTAAAACTCGGACCGGATTGGCCGGTCCAATCGGTTGGATCGGGACCCGAGGCCTTCTCCGGGTCGGGTCACTCTTTTTAACTGTTTCAAGTTTAAAATATAATAAACACACCCCTTATTAATACGCATAAGTCCCTGAAGGTTTCAAATCTAGCAAACACACCCTCTGGCCAAATGCAAATCGGCAATGACCTCTCCTTTTCCGGTGACTTTCCACCTTCCTTTACTGTCGGAAACCACCTTCTGACATTCTCCGGCGTTGTCACACTTCATCTCCAGCCGCCGCGTGATGTTTCGTCATCCACCTTCGCTGTGTGATTTTTCTTCCATTTCCCGGCGTCGATCGGCCTTCTCCGGCATCGACAGGCTTCCTCAGCCATCGATCTACCTTCTCCCAAGCTCCCTTGCCGTCGTTCACGAAGATCCAGTCATCTCACCAAAAAAAGCCATCGCGACCATTGACTTCCACCACGATCTGCCATTTTTTGGCGATGCCTCTACTTGCTAGTTGTCGATTCGCCCTCCCCATCATCCGATCTACCCTCCCTGGTGTGTCGCTGCTGCTCTCCCAATCAATCGTCGATTTGCATATGGCCAAGGTTGTGTTTGCTAGATTTTAAACCTATAGGGTCTGATGGTATTTATCAGGGGTGTTTTTGTTAGATTTTAAACCTGTCAAACCATCGGTTCAATTGGCAGTCCAACCGATTGGACCAGTTGAACCGTGACCTGGCCATCAGAGCGAGTTGTCCTCTAGTCCGGTTTTTAAAACAATGGTGATGGGGAGTGTTGTCATTGCCGAAAATAAGTCGTATTTTCCCTAGTTTGTCTTTGTCAACGTTGACAGTGATGTTTGGGGTGATTTGTAAGATTTCAAACCTATAGGGACTTTTTAGGGGTGTTTTTGTTAGATTTCAAGCTTTTGGACATCGGTTTACTCCACCGATTAAACCAGTCAACCCAAGACACGACCACTTTGTTTGGTTTCATCCAGGTTGGTTATTAAAACATTGATTGTTAGGTCATAAATAGTTGCATCACTTTAGATACTAATGTGCAAAGAAAATCAACGTACAAATTCATTCCTTCAACGTGGGCTGGTCTTTCTAGTTATTGTAGTTGAAAGTTGAAACATACCCTTTATTCAATTTCTTGTTAAATCGAGTTGAACCCAAACCACAAATGGAAGTACACAATTCTTTTTTTTCTTTTGCTAACAGAAAACCGTGAATAGAAAATATACTACAAAGAAGGGAGTTACATGCATAAAGTGAACTAGAGGTTCACAAATATAAAATTAAAAAAAATAATAATAATAATAAAAAAAACAAGGGAACAAAATTATACAAAACAAATTCCTCCCTCTTAAAAACCAGAGCTAAGCTATACACTTGTGCTTCCAAAAGGACCAAAAGCCTCTCAGTTGAGACTTGAGATGAATAAAGACAAAATTAGTAATCTTTTAATTCCTTGGAGCTTGAAGCCGAAAGAGAAGTAAGAAGCTGGAACTTCTCCCATAAATCCTCACTGTTTATGGAGCAGGGACACTAAGAGATCCAACGTCGAGCACTCTGCGCAATATCTGTAACAAACGGTGAAAAAATGCCATGAAAACATAGTCACCATAGTGCAGGCCAGCGACTAATTTGAATTCTGAAGTACCATACCTCTCCTAGTCTGGCATTAATTTTCAAGGGCACAAAATCATCAGCCCGTGTATCGCCTACATTTATAATTGCAGTATTAGCACCTGCCTCATGAGCAGCTCTGCAAAATTCAAATTCAACATCTTATTAGCTGTCGATTGAACTGAAAAGAAAACAAATCGACAAATAGGTCACTTTCATCATCGTCTCATTTCTCGTTAAATATATTAATGTAATTATAATGCAGTAAATGTTTGCATGGAACGCAGAAACTCCCCACTATATCCGATAATTTTCAGCATCATCTCACAGAGAATAAGCTACCATCAAATGCTTTTCAATCAAATAGAACACAAAGATTGCACTCACTGAAGCATCGTCATTGCAAATAAATTAAAATATAACCATGAACATGTCAAGGAGATACATTAAAGTACACAGTGAAAGGGATGCAAAATCCACATTCAGTTGATCCCATCTATCTAGACCAGAGGGGTCAATTTTATCTTAAATTTTATTAAAGGTACACATGCAACTGGTAATAATTGCCATTCACAATGCAATTTATGATCTTCAGTTATCAAAAAGGTTAATTGCTGAAAAAAAATTGTTGTTCATATAATGTCTACTACGGCTTACATGATTGGAATGTGAAAAAGGTGTATATAAAAACAGATATTCCCATATAAAGGTATCTAGTAGATAATCCTGATTGAAAGGAAAAAGAGTATAATGATTAAATATGACAAAATGCACATAACAACATAAGTACCTGATAAGGCGGTAAGCAGACATGGTCATCAGAGATGATCCTAGTACAAGGAAAGCATCACATTCTTTGGCAGCCTCCCTTGCCCTATCAGCTCTATCCTTGGGGACATTGTCACCAAAGAAGACAACCTTGAAAATATCAAGACACAAGAAAATTAATTAAATGAGCTTCTTGGAAATTCAATTTTAAATGTATTTTTGACAAAAACCCGAGATAGCTGATAATTGCTGAGTCAAGCTGGATTTAATTATTAAGAAAAAGGGGGGAAAGAGAATGAGGACCGAGTTTTATCCAAATTAATTCAATATTATACTAAATATAGATAAAAACAAAAAATCTCCATCCACGGTACATTAACTTATATGCAGAAAAGCATGATTGTGCATACATCAGTTTGTGAAAGGATCGAAATTAACTAACCAATGCCTTCAATACTTTCAAAAGAAGTATACATCGATATTTCTCCACAATGAATAGTGGAACAATTCCAAAACAGCTATGTTATGTGTTAGAACCCTTGACACTTTTAAGCCAAAGAAATCAAATCATGGTCATAGATTTCATTTTAGTTCAACTATTTGATATTTTCAATGAACAATAATTTGTAGTGTCAGTAGGAACGGTAGTATCTTCACCTTTGTAAATTCTATATCTATACCAAAAATGTCAAAATTCTTACATCAGGTTTGAGCACTCCACTGCATTTTTGGCAAGTAGGAATGTGGAATTCTTCCTCCCAAAACTTCTCATTGATCTCAATATCACCATCGGGCCTTTGCTGCATGCCAAAGCTCTTGTCTGACCCAGGGCTGCCATGGTCCAAACTTTCAATAGCTGCCGCCCACTGCAGAGAAAGGTTAATATTGAATTATCGATCATTGGTCCCAAGATACATCCAAAGTGAATATATGATTTTGCATGTAAGTCTTAAGGAAATGAAAATTTATTGCAAAAGAGAGAAGAATAGCAGGATATCACACAAAGAACAATCCATTAAGGTCATAAATCCAATATAATAGCAAAAAGGAAAAGTCTGAACTAAGCTTTCCAAACCACAACTCAGAGTCAACCAAACTTATATTGATTAGTTTTGAGTTTAATGTTTTCAATTTCATCTCATATTTTTCTAAATTTACCATCTATCAAGTGTTCGGTTGGCTCCATCATAAAGGCGGGAAAATCAAGATCCAAACATCAAGAAATTTTGCATATGTGCATAGCAAGTATGATCCAATTATCAAAGTAAAAACTACCCCATTTCTGATGCTTTTTCAATGTTCATGAGAATGAAAAACTTGCTTCAACACACCATCAGGTCGTGGTAAGTTATCCAACTTCATATTATCAAAAAATTAACTAGACAGATTAAAAATTGACTCAACCAGCGAACACCTGAGCACATTGCAGATTGGAGCAAATTTAGGTACTCAAATTTCATTACTTTAGTTCAATTCCACATGACCACACATATCTTTTTTCATTCTTATATTAATATATAAAATCCCTAGTAATCAAAAAAAGATCTCTTAATAATTTCATTCACTATGAATTCAATGTCTTTCAAAAATCTACTTCTTAAGATTTGATAATGGATAGCAAACTTGAAAGTGAGGATGTCACATTATGGGTCTAGATGGTTCATCAATCTGTCAAAAGCACCAACCTTTGGATTAAGGGCCTTCACATGGTCCTGAAACTCATTCCGGCCAACTGAAAAACCACAATCTAAACAAGCAACAGTATAGACAGTCCCATGTAATTCAAGTGGATTGCTTCCAGCACGATGATGCAGTCTGAAATAATATATTGCTATGTTAGTACTAATAGGCTTGTTCATGGCACTTATCGAGTTTCTGAAACAACAGAAGAGGAAGAAATAGTTGGTTGGTTACCTGTCAACATTTTGTGTAATCATAAAATCTATCCGGCCAGCTTTCTCAAGTGAAGCTAAAGCCATATGAGCAGGACCAGGCTGCGCAGCCGTAAATCGTCTCCATCCAGCATAGCTCCTTGCCCAATACCGCCTGCGAGCCTTAACGGAACGGACAAATTGCTGGAAGATTCAACAAAGTAAAAGTTAAAACAGAGACTTTGATGTTAAAGAAGCAATAACAGCATCTACAACATATATTGCTTGATGACTCTAATAAACTATGCCAAAAGTCTTGAAATACCATGCAACAAAATATTAGAAATATATTTAGGTTGGATCAGGATAGTTGGACTTCCAAATTTATCAGTTATTCCAATTTAATTATTTAAAGCCAAACCACAAAATTATAAACTCAAGGAAATAGACTATGTACCTATGTCTATGCTATGACATGACAAATACGTTTCCTAAAGGTACACACAAAAAATGGAAAAGAGACAAACATTTTCGAAAACCTTTTTGAGAAAAATATCTTTCTCCAGGCTACAAACACTAGTCATGAAGTTCTACACCGTTTCCTGAATTTACTACATGCATTACAAAGACAAGGCAATCTTGGTAGTTGAACAGAGAAAGGGTGAAAAGAAGAGAGAAGAAAATGCTTTGAAATGACTTCTTCCCTACCACTCATTTCCCTTCCATAAACAAAAAAGACTTGGACATGGTTATTTTTTTAACCATTTACAGAAATTTTATCGAACCATTGAGAGAAAGTTTTGTAAATTAGGTTTTATGATACATCAAAAAATAAGCTAAGCCCTATCATCTACACATGCTAGACAACCAATCATTTTTCTTCCCATTTTAGTGTTTTCAACAACTCAGGCAAGTAGCAAATTTGGTTACATAAATTTCTCAATCATAAGACTTACAAGAAGTTATTAGTTATAAATGAATGTGTGCCTAATTATTTAAGCCTTCCATTTTAAACAAATGACATATTGCTATTGTTCAGCTCTTTAGATATTAATTAAAATCTAGAGAATCATTAATATGTTAGTATATTTAACTTTACTAGGAGTCTGCTCTTCAGTTCAGTTCCATGTTCTCACTCCTTGCTTAGTTTCAACTTTTTCATGAAAGCTCCTAAAATTGGATACCTGAGTCCTTACTATTAATAATAACAGTACAGGAGAAAGATATCACAGCACATGCCTTCAATCACCTGATGAGTAATTGGTTTAAACCCAGTACTGTAAGCTCCATTCGGGCTGGAACCAAAAAATAAAAATTACTTAGAGGAAAGGAACAAAATAATAGCATAATCCAAAGTGAAATAGGAAAAGAAAGCATTATGCAAATAAAAATTGATATGAGATACAGAAATAATTTTAACTGATAAACAGTAACCACAATAGAAACATGGTCATATAGCCATCACTTTGACTTGGCAGATATGAGTTCAATCATAGTAGTCAGCAAGAGACAGACCGAATGCAGACACAATCCAAGTAAACTGCAGAGCAAATTACATAAACCAAAAAATAGCAGATTTTATCTTGTATTAAAGACAACTGTGTAAACAGATAATACGACAAAGTGATAAGCACACTTTATATATTCAACAGAAGAAAAAAAGAGTACTATCACCAAATAAAACGTTTAGCACCACAAACAAATAGTGAATGTAAATGAACAGTCAAAATTTTCATAATTGAGTAGCACCCCTATGATACGTTTTACACATGATCAGAAAGGCCCTAAAATAGTCAACAGGAAATACAGTCAATGTGATAGAACTTCCAAACATTGCTTTAGCTGACTAATCATGTGTTACCATTTTGGCGGCCAATGAGGCAGGAGCAAGGTCTAACATTAAAAGGTAAAAACCCAATTTATAGATATCATTAAAACTAGTTTGTTACTGCAAAAAGTTATGACGTATAACAACTTATTAGAGTTGCCTGAAGTCCACCTATGAAGCTAAAGCTTACTGCTACATTCTAGGAGTATTAATAAGGTATGTTATATCAGATAAGCTAAGCAAATAAATTAAACAAGAAATAAAACCTTCTATAATCAGGAATTCCACACTCTGTGCTAATTCCAGCTCCAGTCAATACCGTAAGCTTGGTACTGCATAACAGAAATACAACCACCAAAGATCATTTGTGAACTAACTCAAATTTAAAATTAGATACGCAGGTAAATCCAAGATTGACCTTTGATCAAAAAAATGATACAATCTGTTGACGTCTTCAATGCTAGGAGGATCCGCATCAGGAACCACCTTCTTATCCCTTAAAAAATTTGAAGGCATCTTTTCTACTTCTAAATTTCGTGATGGCATCCCAGGAACAAATAGTCTACATGATGTTTGCACAAACCTTACAGTACCGGGAAAGTACACAACATTTTTTCCTGTACTCAGTGATAACCAACCTAACTTGAAACACAAAATGTCAATTATATTTATCACACAACCGGCGGGTACTCGCTAATTCCAAGAAATTTTAGTTAAACAATAAAAATAAAATAACCCATAATGTAAGCAAAGGCTGCAAAGCAATTTAAGATGTCTAAAATATTATTAAATAATGAATCGTTCTTACCTTGAACAGCCCTTCCTAACATTGCACAAGAATTTCTGGAAGCCTACAGGAGAAATATTCAATAATAAAGACTCAGTCAATTTTTTATTTTATTTTTTCATAAATTTGTGTTTCAATTAAAACAAACAACAAGGATTACTTTGAGATATGGAAATGGAAATAAAAGGAGCAAGTCACTTCTTTTCGTTGACTATATGTAAATTTATGTAATTGAAGATTGAAGACCCAACAGGGTAATGTTTGAATGCCAAATTTTGGATGGAGGAAAAAAAAAAAAAAAAAATCAGAGAGAGAAACTTACAGGGAAGCAAGGGAAACGAAGAAGCATGGTGGGTTGTTGTGAAATTGATATGATTTGAATTTAGAAATTGAAAATGGAAGTGAAAAGAAGGAATAAAATATATGGAAGGGGTTGATTGTGATGAACTTCGTATGCTACGCTTCCTGCCTACTTCGTCTACGTTGCAGACTTTCCCACCATTCATATTCATTTTCATCTCTCCTGTTTTCTGCTTCACACCATTTTTATTTTCATCGTAATATTATTTTTATTAAGGTAAAAGTAACATTTGTAAATACCAGGAGTTATGGCTTAATTTTGGGAAAACTACTCTTAGTATTCCCAAAAAAATTAAACAGTAAAATACCCAAAAACTCACAATATTATTCAACTTTATTCAACATTTTTTAAACCCCCTAAATTTGTTAATTCAATTAAATACCCCTAAATATTTTTAATGTTTTTGTTACGACGACTCCGGCCACCCTCCGGCGGTGGTGGTCGGCTGTCCGTATTTGAGGGTGGATTAGGGGTATTTTTGTTAACTTTTAATATTTTATTATAAGGGGTGTTTTGTAAAAAAACAAACATAGGGGGTATTTTATAATTTGTAAATCTTACATCGTAATACTCGCCCAATTCAACTTTTTTTTTAACTTTTTTCAAAAAACTTTTCCCAAAAACACAAAATTGTGAACCAAACGGAGCCTATGATTTTCTGATTACGAGATATTAAATATTTATTTATCATTAACAGTTATACTTACAACTAAATCGTTTAACTAAATAAAAAATAAAAAATAAAGTAATCCTTTTATATGAATTTTATAAAACTTTTGTTTGGATATATAATGTAATTGTATGACTCCATTATACTTTATAAGTAAAACATTATTATTGTCTAATTATTTTTCGATTTGACGGTCCTTCAAGTTTAATCAACTAACAAAAATATTTTTATAATTTTAAAAATAACAAAAATTCGCTTGTCATTAGTTAGCCGTTAGAGTTTATGGCATGATTGGTTAGTGAATATTTACTTATTTGCTTCTATGTCGTTTATCTTTAACCCAGCAAGTTTAAAAACAAAGAGATTTATTTGTGTGTTTGTTTTATTATTTTGGATATGATTTTTAAAAAAGTAAAAGTTTTGTGGTTATTACGAGGTAGGATTTAAAAATTAACAAAAACATCATCCTATGTTTGTTAATTTAGCTAAACACTCATGTAATAAAATATTAAAAATTAACAAAAACACCCTATCCATCTATTAAATACCAGCAGTCGGCCACCATCGCTGAAGGATAGCCGGAGTTGCCGTATCGATGCACGACCGACTGGATCTGGCTAGTTGTGTGCTGATATGGCCTTTTTCGACCAGATGCACTGTGGATCTGGCCAGAAAATGTCAGATCTAGCTACGTTTGGTCGTCAACAACCGCCAGCTACGACTAAAGATCTAGCCGTTGATCTGGTTGAAAAATGCTAGATCGGCGCACTACCGGCCAGATCCAGCAAATAGTGCGCTATTATACCATATTCCTGTCCCCTTCTGACTATGGTGGTTGGAATCTAGAAAATATGGGTGGGTGAGGGTGTTTTTGTCATTTTCTAAACCCCCTTTTTTTTTTTTTTTTTTGTGTTTAGTTAAATTAACAAACCTAGTGGGTTTAAAAACAATTGAATAAAATATAATAAGATTTTCAGAATAGAGAAACAAATGTGTATTTTGGGTAGGATAAAGATAGGATAGTGCAAAAATAATTAAACAAACGAACCCTATTTTGCTAATTATAAAGGAATTTTTGTTATTCAAATATATCTCAGTAGGATTATTTTCTTAACCCTTTATTTTAATATTAAAAACTTAATAATAAGGAATTTTTGCTATTATTATAAGAGAAATTATATCAAATGACATTATTTTAGGGGTGGAGTTAAAAAATAACACTTTTTTAATAGTCTTCCACAAAATCCCAAAATGGCATTTTACACAAATATTAAGCACGAAAATCCCCACATCTATTCACTTATCTTCTTCAAAGATAGACCAAACCTTACCTCTATTGAAGAGTTTGAAAACCAAAGCTATAAATCAATTCTTCATCTGATTTTGTGTGTAAGAAACATGTTAATCTGATTTTTTTTATGCAGATGGATGATCAATATTTAGTTGTTTGGGTTAATTTTAACTAAAGATATTGTTGTTTGAAGAATTTTAAATAAAGATATTGTTGTTTGAAGAATTTTAATGCTTTTGACGAAACCTTGGACGATTATTAGTATGTATCAGTCACTTTTTGCAACCCAAAGTTAAAGAAGATGAAAAGTGTTCGATACCGTCTGATAGGGGATATTAGATAACAGGTAGGACTATAGAGGGGTACATGTAATTTTTTTTAGTGGGGTATTTAATATTGTCTCGGTTGTCCAATAAGACTATAGGGGGGTCTTTGTAATTTGTACTTGTGAAAATTATAACACCATTATGGGAGCGTTTGGATCATATAATATTTTATTATAGGGGTATACTATATTAACGGAAAGAAAGATCACCTTAAAAATTACTGGAAATGTTTAGAAAATGTATTTAATTGGTTCGAATGAATTGGTGAATAATATGTTTGGTTCGGAGGATAAATGGGTGGATATGTTATATAGATTACTAAATTGTCCTCCTTTTTAAATATTAATATAATAGTATTTTTTATTATTATTTTTTGCATAATTTGAAATTTTGCTAAAACACCTCAGCCATATAAAACTTTAATTTATAGCAAAATCACCCCCACTTACCTCAAGTCACTGCCGATAGCCAGCCACCATAGCCGACAGTCGACAGAATGGCGCACGACTGGCCGTATATGGCCAATTGTGCGCTGACAAAGCCGAAAATGGCCATGGATCACAAATCCATGGTCGAAAAACGGTCAAATCTATAGCCATTTCACGACCAAGAGATGTGGCCGTGAAACGACCACATATCTGGTCGTGAAAAGGCCAAATCTTTGGCTGTGCCATTTCATGGCCAAAGATCTGGCCTTTTCACGGCAAAATTTGTGGTCATCTCACATCCACATCTTTAACTATGAAACAACCATAGAAAGGCTAGATCTGGCCGTTTCTACCATCTGTGATCCATGGCCGAAAAAGGCCTTATTGGCGTACGACAATGATGCCAATGGTCGGCGGTGGTGAGTCACGGCCGACGTGGTCTTGGATAGTTGGGGGTATTTTGTTAACTTTTAAATATTTTTGTGGCAGGGGTGTTTTAGCTAATTTCTCAAATGTAGGGGGGCTAGAAAATTGTTATTTGGTAGACATTTGAAGACAATTGTGTTAGAAATGGTTTTTAATTAAGGGCAAAATGGGTAGAAAAATCAAATTATACCGGCAATGTTTAATAACACCCCCTAACAAGGTAATAAGATTACCCCCCACATTACCAACAGTAAACACTATTTGTAATAAAAGATTACCGTAATATTTTATTATTTGCAAACCAAACATATAAATCTTGCAAAATAAACGAAGATTACCCCTATTATCTTATTTACCCCCTATCCAAACGACCCCTATGAATAATACTATACATAAAACATTTCTTATACAATATGATGTAACAAAAGATGATTGGGTAAAAGTTTATTTTTAATTTAAAATCAGCCAATTATCTTTTACCCCATCATGTTGTATGAAAAATATTATATAAAAATGTTGTATGTGCAGTATTATGCTACCACTATAATCCTATTGGACATATTAAAATACCTCTTTGTGAAAATTACATATACCCCCTTGTAGTCTTATTCAATGTCATATCTCACTATTGAATAATATCATACACTTTTTGACTTCTTTAATCTCGGGCTGAAAAAATGACCGATACTATTGATACCCTTCAATAGGTAATCCTAGGTTTCGTCGAAACCATCAAAATCCTTCCATTTTCAATATCTCCATCAAATAATTAATCTAAACAACCAATATTAGACATCCATCTGCATAAATATCCTTT
Source organism: Pistacia vera (assembly GCF_008641045.1). NCBI lineage: Eukaryota > Viridiplantae > Streptophyta > Magnoliopsida > Sapindales > Anacardiaceae > Pistacia > Pistacia vera. The sequence continues at coordinate 678,706 of NW_022196165.1, forward strand.
AATTTGGTAGGGATTGTATTTAATTTGGTAAGGATTGTAGTTATGGAGAATAGGTTAGATAGGTTTTTAGGGTTGAAGAATGTGTTTTGATTAACAATAATGCTACGAACACCAGGACTGTGCAACGAATTTTTACACCGAATTATGTGTCACGTAACTCAAACCAACCACATATCCCGTTAACAAATATTTTGCGAGTAAACGGTCGTTCATTAACTATGGACGGTCGTTTACTGTTATTGGACGGGAGTCCATTATATGTGGACGTCCGTCCATGCGAAATGAATGATGGACTCCCGTTCATATTATATGGACGGGGGTCCACATATAATGGACGCCCGTCCATGCTTTAAAAAAAATGGAATTGTATATAAAAAACTTTTCTATTAATTCTTTTGTCACTACTCTGGAAAGGTTGACAAGCTTGAGAGTTCTTAGTTTGGTGTCTTTGGGAATTTGGGGTCCACTTCTGGACAAAATTCATCGACTGTTTGCACTTGAATACTTGGACTTGGTTTCCAATTATCTCTTTGGTTAAGTTCCTCCTCAAATCTCTGCAATGGTGAAGCTTCAAACTCTTAAGTTGGATGACAATTTCTTCAATGATACAATCCCCAATTGGTTTGATTCTCTCTCTAATCTGACATTTCTAAGCTTGAGAAATAACAGATTAAAGGGTCCATTTCGATCTTCAATAAGGCATATCACCACTCTCACTGATCTTGTTTTATCTGTGAATGAAATATCTGGGAGATTACCGAATCTCAGTGGCCTAAGTAGCTTAAATGTGCTGGACTTGAGTGAAAACAAATCAGATTCTGATCTACCTGCGTTGCCAGGCGGACTGGTCATGGCCTTTCTCAGTAACAACTCCTTCTCAAGTGAGATTTCAAAGCAATATAGCAAGCTAAACCAAATACAACACCTAGACTTGTCATCCAATCTATTGGAAGGAATGCTTCCGGGTCTACTTTTCTCATTGCCAAACATCAGTTACTTGAATTTGGCATCAAACATGCTGAGCGAGGGATGCTTGTCCACTAAATAATGGAAGGGCGTCCATAATTTTTTTTTTAATTTTTTTTTAAATTTACAGTATGGACGGGAGTTCATCATTCATTTCGCATGGACGGGCGACCACATATAATAGACTCCCGTCCAATAACAGTGAACGACCGTCCATAGTTGATGAACGGCCGTTCACTCGCAAAATATTTGTTAACGGGATATGTGGCTGGTTTGAGTCACGTGACACGTAATTCGGTGTACAGTCCCGATGTCCGTAGCATTATTGTTTGATTAAAGGTCTAAGAATTTGTGAGTAGGGGTATTTTCATCCGTAAAGTAGTGTACAATGTCTTTTTGCTATATTGTTAACAAACTTATTAAAAATTGGTTACTTTTCAACTTGACCATAAAATAGTTCATTTAATATAATTTCTCTTCCTATAATTTCAGAGATAATTTTGTTATTTAATTATAATAAAATTAAATTAAATGAATAAAGTCTAAAAAGTTTGAAGTGATGATGAGATTTATGTCTTATCTGCGATGGCTTCACAAATTTGCTTGGTCCTCTCAACTCACCAAAACTCCTCCTTCTCCTTCATTCACAACCCCATTCCAAAATTCCCTTCTTCCACCAAACCTCCATTTTTACCCCAAAACTACAAGAAAGAAACACTGCAAGTATCCCTTTGTTTGAGCAAGAGGGAGCTTAACTTATCACTTGTTACACTTCTCTTAAATGGGTTTTATGCAGACGTTTCCAAAGCCGAAGAAATGGAGCTCGAAAGATACACAGATTCCACGGAGGGATTCACATTCCTCAGACCCTCTTCTTGGATTAAGGTATTCAATTAATTAATTTATTTGTTTTTTATTTTTTTGTGTTTCTGATGAAGTGCGTGTGGTGATTAGGTGGATAAAGCAGGGGCCACAGTTCTATTTCAGGAGGCAAACAAGGGAAGTAACAATGTTGGAGTTGTGGTGAACCCAGTTCGTCTCTCCAGTCTTGGAGCATTTGGGACTCCTCAGTTTGTTGCTGAGAAGCTTATTCAAGCCGAAAAGCGCAAGGTAACTTTTTCTTTTATGTTAATTCTTTTTGGTGGGTATTTCTACATACATAATTTGTTTGTGTTCATCCAAAAAAAATGTAGTCGTTTGTTTTCTTGTAGATAAAATGCATTAATGTTAATTTTTTATTTATTTTAGTGTCCTTATTACGTGCCTGCTATTTAGAGAATTGCTAACAATTCTTATTTCCTATATATAATTTATATGCTGATGCCAATTGAGGAACTTGAATTTTTAACTGCTTGTGTGAAGCATTTGTTAATAGAACTGATAGAAACAATATGAGGTTATGATTCTCTCTGAGGTTTACATTGAAGTTTCCATTGAGATCCTATTTTCTTGACAATGTTGGTGACCAAGTCGAGGTTTGATGGTTACCTTATGTTGTCATTTTATTAATTTAAAACCTGAGTCAAAATCTAGGAGACGCTAAACAATATAGTTTATTGGATACATAGAACGAAAAGTGTTGAAATGAAAGTTCAGTTAAGGTTTTTGCTAAGAAATGCAGATGAGGGTTCACTACTGTTACCATTGTTAGAACTAGGGCTGGTTAACGAACCGAGCCGCTCGCGAGCCGGCTCGTTAACGACTCGGTTCGTCTAATTATGAGCCGGCTCGACTCGGCTCGTGAGACAAAACGAGCCGAGTTCGAGCCATACAAGGCTCAGCTCGTCAGGCTCGCGAGCCGTGCTTGGTTCGAAAAAGTGGGGGGTTTTTTGAGAATTTCTAAACCATTGGGATTTAATTGAAAATAATGCAAACAAGTTTTAAAAAATAACAAAATAGACCATGTTATTAAATCCCCAAATCGCGAAAAATCCGTAGCAGTGAACCCTTGCCGTAAAATTTGAATCAAACTCCTCCCAAAGTGTTGATTTTCGGCCAGATCTTGTTCATCTTCGTCAGCTTCGTCGGATCTTCGCCGGATATTGTTCATCTTCGTCGAACCTTCGGCAGCCGTTAGATCTTCGTCATCTTTGTCATCTTCATCGGATTTTCGTCAGATCTGAAGTGGATATCGTCGGTTCATCATCATCTTCGTCAGATCTGAAGTGAATATCGTCGGTTCTTCATCATCATCGTCAGATCTGAAGTGGATATCGTCGGTTCGTCATCATCTTCGTCGGATTGTCGTCGGACTTTAATCGGTCAGTAGGGGACTTTAATCGGTCGATTGGGATTTAATTGTTTGTTTGGGGTTTGGGGTTTCTTCAATTTTATTTGGAGATGGCTGCTGCCCAGACAAAGTTAAATTATGATTTGCATTTATTTGAATTTCAGACATTGGAGAACAAAGAAACGCAAGCCAACAGAATTTGAAGAGCCCTCTGCCTTCGAAGAATGAAGAAAATAATATTAAAAAAATTATTTTTATTTTTTATTGATAAAAGAATAAATAATTTAAACAAACGAAAATGCAGGTGGCCAGTTAGACGACTCAGACTGCTGCCCAGCGAATTTTTGTAAAAAAAATTGAAAAAAAACAAAATTATTTGGAGATGGCTCACGAGCCGGCTCGAAATATGCCTAATCCATTACCGAGCCGAGTCGAGTCATATAATTTATGGCTCGGCTCGGCTCGTTTACTCCTCCCCTCTCACGAGCCGAGCTCGTTAAGCCGAAAACTCGGCTCGGCTCGATAACACCCCTAGTTAGAACGCTCACAAGGAGAAATATGATATAAGATGAAATTGCCCTTTGAATTTGGTTGAAAAGTTTGGCTTGAATGCTTCCATTGTATATTGAAAATTTTTACTTAGATGCTTCACTTGTTACTGTGGACTAGCACTAAATCTTCTGTGCCTTTTCATAGAATGCTTGTAATATCTAGAAGAGTAACCATGTGAGTTTAGATTAAATGAGGATGCTAAAATAGATGAGTATACAGATAAGGGAATGTAGAATTTAGCATCAGACTATTATTGGAAGTTGCAAGAAAATTCCAAGATCCAATGACAGACTGTATAAAGGAAACATGTGAAAGTGTCTTAATTGTATCACATCAGAAGCCAATTGTTGAAAAGTTGATTTGATGATTACTTTTGGGGTTACATGTAACATAAGGGCAATATTGGACATAATTAAATAGCCATGATTGTACTTTTCTTATTTTATTTGCTGATAATTTGTAGAAGGCTTTGATTTGCCGACCCCTTGAGCTTGGACCAAAACTTTGTTGAATTCACTTGAACTTCTTGTTTCACCAAAACTGATGGTGGCATTGCGTAATCCCTTTTACTTAGTTTCTCAATCTCAGTTTAAGAGGCAGACATTGTGATAGGAACCCACTCCAATAACTCAACAATTTGGGTTGAGCTATGGGTCTTTCATGGGCTTGGGTTGAACTTTCCTTGGAAAACCGACTTGCCAAGGAAGGGTGCCCAAGCCTTTATAACCCACATGCCCACCCTTTTCCCTTTCAATGTGGGATCCTAACATTCCACCACGCTTCTGCAACCGACGTCCACATCGGCCTCTTTACCCCCGTCGGCCTCTTTACCCCTTGGGTGACTACGTGGATCCCCTTTCCCTTGGGCCTCCATGCCCTTTCACGGGGTAGCAACCCAGGCCCAAGGTCAACCTGCCATGCGTGCGCTGCCACATAGGCGCAGGATCATGTTCTGATACCAATTGATAGGAACCCACTCTAATAACTCAACAATTTGGGTTGGGCTATGGGTCTTTCATGGGCTTGGGTAGAACTCTCCTTGGAAAACCGGCTTGCCAAGGAAGGGTGTCCAAGCCTTTATAATCCACATGTCCACCCTTTTCCCTTTCAATGTAGGATCCTAATATTCCACCACGCTTCTGCAATCGACGTCCACATCGGCCTCTTTACCCCTGTCGGCCTCTTTACCCCTTGGGTGACTACGCGGAAAAGGGTGGGCATGTGGGTTATAAAGGCTTGGGCACCCTTCCTTGGCAAGCCGGTTTTCCAAGGAGAGTTCTACCCAAGCCCATGAAAGACTCATAGCCCAGCCCAAATTGTTGAGTTATTAGAGTGGGTTCCTATCAATTGGTATCAGAGCATGATCCTGTGCCTATGTGGCAGTGCACGCGTGGTAGGCTGACCCGTGGCAGGCTGACCTTGGACCCGGGCTGCTACCCCATGAAAAGGCATAGAGGCCCGAGGGAAAGGGGATCCGCGTAGTCACCCAAGGGGTAAAGAGGCCGATGTGGACGTCGGTTGCAGAAGCGTGGTGGAATGTTAAGGTTATAAAGGCTTGAGCACCCTTCCTTGGCAAGCCGGTTTTCCAAGGAGAGTTCTACCCAAGCCCATGAAAGACCCATAGCTCAGCCCAAATTGTTGAGTTATTAGAGTGGGTTCCTATCACATTGACATTTCTTTGCTACAAACCTGAACCATCATATAGCAACCTGCAAATTTTCGAGGTGCTATCCATTATTATTGATTTTGGATGGACTGGNATTGGTTAGTGAATATTTACTTATTTGCTTCTATGTCGTTTATCTTTAACCCAGCAAGTTTAAAAACAAAGAGATTTATTTGTGTGTTTGTTTTATTAGTTTGGATAGAATTTTTGAAAAAGTAAGGCTTCATTTGGTTCAATATTATATTCCTATTCTATTCTACTATTATATCTTGAAAACCAAAAAATACACTTGTTTCAATATTCTCAAAATCCTATTATATTTTATTAATCTCACAAAACATTAATAATTACCTTTCTCATAAAAATAATTCAATTTTACTTTTTCAAAACACTATTCTAAAAATCATCAAATAATGAACCAAATGAAGCCTAAGAATTTGGTGGTTATTACGAGATAGGATTTAAAATTAACAAAAACACCCTCCTATGTTTGTTAATTTAGCTAAACACTCATGCAATAAAATATTAAAAATTAACAAAAACACCCCACCCACCCATTAAATGCCAGCAGTCGGCCATCATCACTGGAGGGTGACCGAAGTCGTCGTATCAATGCATGATCGGCTGGATCTGGCTGGTCGTACGTCGATATGACCTTTTTCAACCAGATCCACCGTGGATCTGGCCAGAAAAGATCAGATCTGGCCACGTTTGGTCGTCAATAACGGCCAGCTACGGGCAAAGATCTAATCGTCAACGGCCAAATCTTTGGCTATAGATCTGGTTGGAAAATGTTAGATCGACGCACTACCGGCTAGATCTAGCAAGTAGTGCGTCATTATACCAGATTTCTGCCACCTTCTGACTATGGTGGCTATAATCTAGAAAATGTGGGTGGGTCGGGGTGTTTTTGTCAATTTTTAAACTTTTTTTTTTTTTTTTAGTTAAATTAACAAACCTAGTGGGTTTAAAAATAATTGAATAAAATATAATAGGATTTTCAGAATAGGGAAACAAATGTATATTTTGGGTAGGATAGGGATAGGATAGTGCAAAAACAATTAAACAAACGAACCCTATTTTGCTAATTATAAAGGAATTTTTGTTATTCAAATGTATCTCAGTAGGATTATTTTATGAGTAAACGACATATTGCCACCCAAGGTTTGACGAAATCTCAAGTGAGTACCACAGGTTCAATTTATTCCAGATTCCCACCCTTAAAGTGACGGAAAAACGTTTGATATAACGGTAAAGGGGTAAATTGGTCATTTTACATGGGCGGCGCACGTTAGCAGACCATCGCCTGTAACAGTCCTCCGGCGCACGTTAGCAGACCACCGCCGGTAAACTTTTTCGCTCTTTTTCCAGCGATTTTTTCACCCAAAATCACCCTTGTCACCACCATTTGACTCCTCCAATCCTCGCCTACAAAACCCCTAACGTTTCCAGCCATGGCAGCTCACCGTTTTCCATCCACCGCTTCATCGAAAAACGGCCGAAGAACACGAACTCTTGGCCGGCGAATGACGACGAGACGGCAGTTGGGAACATGGGGATTTTATAGATCTGGATACGGTGGTTTCATTGGTGGTGTCCAATTGGATTTTCACCGCCGGAATCGACCGGAATCCGGTGAAGAACATCAAAACCCTAAGTCTAACGGTGCCGGCGATTGGAGGGGCAAATGAGTCGGGAATGAGAGGGGTTTTGGACGATGGAATACGGGGAAGGTGATGGAGTGACCAGGACGTTCGACGTCGTCGGAAACAGCCCAGATTAGGCTGTTTCCAATGAGGGTGTGTAATTATCGGGGGTGTTTTTGATATAATTTGAAAATAAACTGGTAAGTTTTATAATTCTAATAAATTAGGGGTCAAAACATAATTTATTAATTTAGGGTTAAGGGCATTATGGTAATTGCACGTCCTAAACCCTAAAAATTCATAACACTGTTACTTTAAGGGTGGGAATCTGGAATAAATGGAACCTGTGGTACTCACCTAGGATTTCGTCAAACCTTGGGTGGGAATATGTCGTTTACTCTTATTTTATTAACCCTTTATTTTAATATTAAAAACTTAATAATAAGGAATTTTTGCTATTATTATAAGAGAAATTATATCGAATGACATTTTTTTACGGGTGGAGTTAAAAAATAACACTTTTTGAATAGTCTCCCACAAAATACCAAAATGGCATTTTACACAAATATTAAGCACGAAAATCCCCACATCTATTCACTTATCTTCTTCAAAGTTAGACCAAACCTTACCTCTATTGAAGAGTTTGAAAACCAAAGCTATAAATCGATTCTTCATCCGATTTTGTGTGTAAGAAACATGTTAATCTGATTTTTTTAATGCAAATGGATGATCAATATTTAGTTGTTTGGGTTAATTTTAACTAAAGATGTTGTTTGAAGAATTTTAATGTTTTTGACGAAACCTTGGACGATTATTAGTATGTATTAGTCACTTTTTGCAACCCTAAGCTAAAGAAGATGAAAAGTGATCGATACCGTCTGATAGGGGATATCAGACAACAGATAGGACTATAGAGGGGTATATGTAATTTTTTTTAGTGGGGTATTTAATATTGACTCGGTTGTCCAAGAAGACTATGGGGGCGGGGGGTGGTTCTTTGTACTTTGTACCTGTGAAAATTATAATACCACTATGGAGGCGTTTGGATCATATAATGTTTTATTATAAGGGTATATTATATTAACGGAAAGAAAGATCACCTTAAAGATTACTGGGAATATTTAGAAAATGTATTTAATTGGTTCGAATGAATTGGTGAATAATATGTTTGGTTGGGAGGATAAATGGGTGGATATGTTATATAGATTACTAAATTGTCCTCCTTTTTAAATATTAATATAATATTATTTTTTATTATTATTTTTTGCATAATTTTTTTAACCCCCTACATTTGAAATTTTGCTAAAACACCCCAGCCATATAAAATTTTAATTTATAGCAAAATCACCCCCCCACCTCAAGCCACTACTGATAGCCAGCTACCACAGTCGACTGTCAATAGAATGGTGCACGACTGGCCGTATATGGCCAACCGTGCGTCGACAAAGTCGAAAATGGCCATGGATCACAAATCCATGGTTGGAAAACGACCAAATCTATGGTCATTTCACGACCAAAGATGTGGCCGTGAAAAGACCACATATCTGGCCATGAAAATGCCAGATCTTTGGCTGTGCCATTTCATGGCCAAAGATCTGGCCTTTTCACGGCCAAATCTGTAGTCATCACGGCCACATCTTTAGCTATGAAACAACCATAGAAAGGTTAGATCTGGTCGTTTCAGCTATGAATCTGTGATCCATGGTCGGAAGAGGCCTTATCGGCGTACGACAACGATGCCAATGGTCGGCGATGGTGAGTCACAGCCGACGTGGTCTTGGATGGTTGGGGGTATTTTGTTAACTTTTAAATATTTTTGTGACAGGGGTGTTTTAGCTAATTTCTCAAATGTAGAAGGGCTAGGAATTGTTATTTGGTAGACATTTGAGGACAATTGTGTTAGAAACGGTTTTTAATTAAGGGTAAAATAGGTAGAAAAATCAAATTATACCAGCAATGTTTAATAACACCCCCTAACAAGGTAATAAGATTACCTTTCACATTACCAACAGTAAACACTATTTGCAATAAAAGATTACCGTAATATTTTATTACTTGCAAACCAAACATAAAAATCTTGCAAAATAAACGAAGATTACCCCTGTTATCTTATTTACCCCCTATCCAAACAGCCTCTATGAATAATACTATATATACAACATTTCTTATACAATATGATGTAACAAAAGATGATTGGGTAAAAGTTTATTTTTAATTTAAAATCAGCCAATCATCTTTTACCCCATCATGTTGTATGAAAAATATTTTATAAAAATGTTGTATGTGCAGTATTATGCTACCACTATAATCCTATTGGACATATTAAAATACCTCTTTGTGAAAATTACATATACCCCCTTGTAGTCTTATTCAATGTTAGATATCTCACTATTGAACAATATCATATACTTTTTGACTTCTTTAATCTTGGGCTGAAAAAATGACCGATACTATTGATACCCTTCAATAGGTAATCCTAGGTTTCGTCGAAACCCTTAAAATCCTTCCATTTTCAAATCTCCATGACTCCATCTAATAATTAATCTAAACAACCAATATTAGACATCCATCTACATAAATATCCTTTAATTTGGTAGGGATTGTATTTAATTTGGTAAGGATTGTAGTTATGGAGAATAGGTTAGATGGGTTTTAAGGGTTGAAGAATGTGTTTTGATTAACAATAATGCTATGGACATCGAGACTGTGCACTGAATTTTTATACCGAATTATGTGTCACGTAACGCAGACTAGCCACATATCCCGTTAACAAATATTTTACGAGTGAACGACTGTTCATCAACTATGGACAGTCGTTCACTATTATTGGACGGGAGTCCATTATATGTGGATGCCCGTCCATGCAAAATGAATGATGGACTCTTGTCCATATTATATGGACGAGAGTCCATTTACTATGGACGGGGGTCCACATATAATGGACGCCCGTCCATGCTTTAAAAAAAAATGGAATTGTATATAAAAAACTTTTCTATGAATTCTTTTGTCACTACTCTGGAAAGGTTGACAAGCTTGAGAGTTCTTAGTTTGGTGTCCTTGGGAATTTGGGGTCCACTTTTGGACAAAATTCATCGATTGTTTGCACTTGAATACTTGGACTTGGGTTCCAATTATCTCTTTGGTTCAGTTCCTCCTAAAATCTCTGCAATGGTGAAGCTTCAAACTCTTAAGTTGGATGACAATTTCTTCAATGATACAATCCCCAATTGGTTTGATTCTCTCTCTAATCTGACATTTCTAAGCTTGAGAAATAACAGATTAAAGGGTCCATTTCGATCTTCAATAAGGCATATCACCACTCTCATTGATCTTGTTTTATCTGTGAATGAAATATCTGGGAGATTACTATATCTCAGTGGCCTAAGTAGCTTAAATGTGCAGGACTTGAGTGAAAACAAATCAGATTCTGATCTACCTGCATTGCCAAGAGAACTGGTCATGGCCTTTCTCAGTAACAACTCCTTCTCAAGTGAGATTTCAAAGCAATATAGCAAGCTAAACCAAATACAACACCTAGACTTGTCATCCAATCTACGGGAAGGAATGCTTCCGGGTCAACTTTTCTCATTGCCAAACATCTGTTACTTGAATTTGGCATCAAACATGCTGAGTGAGGGATGCCCGTCCACTGAACAATGGACGGGTGTCCATAATTTTTTTTAATTTTTTTTTTAATTTACAGTATGGACGAGTGTCTATTATATGTGGACGGGAGTCCATCATTTATTTCGCATGGACAGGCGTCCACATATAATGGACTCCCGTCCAATAACAGTGAACGACCGTCCATAGTTGATGAACGGCTGTTCACTTGCAAAATATTTATTAACGGGATACGTGGCTGGTCTGAATCATGTGACACGTAATTCAGTGTAAAAATTTGGTGGATAGTCCCGATGTCCATAACATTATTGTTTGATTAAAGGTCTAAGAATTTGTGAGTAGGGGTATTTTCATCCGTAAAGTAGTGTATAATGTCTTTTTGCTATATTGTTAGCAAACTTTTCAAAAATTGGTTACTTCCCAACTTGACCATAAAATAGTTCACTTAATATAATTTCTCTTCCTATAATTTCAGAGATAATTTTGTTATTTAATTATAATAAAATTAAATTAAATGAATAAAGTCTAAAAAGTTAGAAGTGATGATGATTGATGAGGTTTATGTCTTATCTGTGATGGCTTCAAAAATTTGCTTGGCCCTCTCAACTCACCAAAACTCCTCCTTCTCCTTCATTCACAACCCCATTCCAAAATTCCCTTCTTCCACCAAACCTCCATTTTTACCCCAAAACTACAAGAAAGAAACACTGCAAGTATCCCTTTGTTTGAGCAAGAGGGAGCTTAACTTATCACTTGTTACACTTCTCTTAAATGGGTTTTATGCAGACGTTTCCAAAGCCGAAGAAATGGAGCTCGAAAGATACACAGATTCCACGGAGGGATTCACATTCCTCAGACCCTCTTCTTGGATTAAGGTATTCAATCAATTAATTTATTTGTTTTTTATTTTTTTGTGTTTCTGATGAAGTGCGTGTGGTGATTAGGTGGATAAAGCAGGGGCCACAGTTCTATTTCAGGAGCCAAACAAGGGAAGTAACAATGTTGGAGTTGTGGTGAACCCAGTTCGTCTCTCCAGTCTTGGAGAATTTGGGACTCCTCAGTTTGTTGCTGAGAAGCTTATTCAAGCCGAAAAGCGCAAGGTAACTTTTTCTTTTATGTTAATTCTTTTTGGTGGGTATTTCTACATACATAATTTGTATCTGCTCATTCAAAAAAAATGTAGTCGTTTGTTTTCTTGAAGATAAAATGCATTAATGTTAATTTTTTTTTTTAGTGTCCTTATTACGTGCCTGCCATTTAGAGAATTGCTAACAATTCTTATTTCCTATATATAATTTATATGCTGATGCCAATTGGGGAACTTGAATTTTTAACTGCTTGTGTGAAGCATTTGTTAATAGAACTGATAGAAACAATATGAGGTTGTGATTCTCTCTGAGGTTTACATTGAAGTTTCCATTGAGATCCTATTTTCTTGACAATGTTGGTGACCAAGTCGAGGTTTGATGGTTACTTTATGTTGTCATTTTATTAATTTAAAACCTGAGTCAAAATCTAGGAGACGCTAAACAATATAGTTTATTGGATACATAGAAATGAGAGTTCAGTTAAGGTTTTTGCTAAGAAATGCAGATGAGGGTTCACTACTATTACCATTGTTAGAATGCTCACAAGGAGAAATATGATATAAGATGAAATTGCCCTTTGAATTTGGTTGAAAAGTTTGGCTTGATGCTTCCATTGTACTGTATATTGAAAAATTTTACTTAGATGCTTCACCTGTTACTGTGGACTAGCACTAAATCTTCTGTGCCTTTTCATAGAATGCTTGTAATATCTAGAAGAATAACCATGTGAGTTTAGATTAAATGAGGATGCTAAAATAGATGAGTCTACAGATAAGGGAATGTAGAATTTAGCATCAGAATATTATTGGAAGTTGCAGGAAAATTCCAAGATCCAATGACGGACTGTATAAAGGAAAACATGTGAAAGTGTCCTAATTGTATCACATCAGAAGCCAATTGTTGAAAAGTTGATTTGATGATTACTTTCGGGGTTACATGTAACATAAGGGCAATATTGGACATAATTAAATAGCCATGATTGCACTTTTCTTATTTTATTTGCTGGTAATTTGTAGAAGGCTTTGATTTGCCGACCCCTTGAGCTTGGACCAAAACTTTGTTGAATTCACTTGAACTTGTTGTTTCACCAAAACTGATGGTGGCATTGCATAATCCCTTTTACTTAGTTTCTCTATCTCAGTTTAAGAGGCAGACATTGACATTTCTTTGCTACAAACCTGAACCATCATATAGCAACCTGCATATTTTCGAGGTGCTATCCATTATTATTGATTTTGGATGGACTGGTCGATTGAAATTTTTGAACTTGCTATTTCTGCTTGAAGAAGCAATGAAAGGTTTACTGTTGAGTTTACAGCTGTTTGTATTTTCTTAAATTTTTATGGACCTAGAAACTTATGTTTATAGGTATGAGTTCAATAATAATAAGCCCCAACACCCACGCTCTTGCAAGGCACATAAATTGAACATGACCACAACTAGTAGAATAATAACAAACACCACAAGAAATGTTATCAGAATTAAGTTAAGTATGGTGAACTTGGCTCTGATTTTATGTTAAGTTACCTTTTGACCTAAAAGCTGAAGCTTACAAGGGACCAGAAGTAGTATTTAAACTCTAACATTAGTTATTGTTTCTCTTCTTTCTTAAATTTCAACATCTTTCTGCATTGAATCCTGTGTGGCTTATATTTATTCTTGTTTCACAGGAAAGCACGATAGAAGTTGAGCTGATTGGAGTGGCAGAGAGATCGGGCCAAAAGGGTCTACAAGTTTATGAATTTGAGTACAAAGTAGATAGCAGTAGGGGTGGATTAAAGAGAATTTTTTCAGCTGCATTTGTGGCTTCTAGGAAGCTTTACCTCCTAAATATCAATTATTCAGACAAGCAAGAGAGTCCTCTTGACAATTATACAAGAACGAAGCTGGAAGAAGTTCTTCATTCCTTTGATGCAGCACCTACGGCATGACATTGAAGCAGATATTTTACATGGTCTCTTGATATTATATTTTTCTGCTTGATTCTTCAAAGCCTAAGGTAACTCTCCCTCTCATCTAGCATTTGATTTAGAACATGAAATCAAAAGGCTAGTAGTTAAAAAGTAATGTTGCACAATGGAAATGCATATACTTTATAATCTCTTAATTGCTTCACATTTAACAAAAAAAAAAAATTCATGATCATTGGTAATGAAATTGAAGCAGCAGAATTAAAAAAGGTGTAAAGAAGTATCACTCTCGGGTGATATAAAAAGGAAGCACATCAGTGATTTTGGGTCTCATGGTTAGTTCCAAACTGCAACTTGCATGCACACGGGCCTTTGAAATGCACCTGTAGTATCATACTTATGTGAACAAGCCCAAGTAGTACTTGATGAATAGATTAGGATTTATGGAACGTACAGGATTGTTAATATGCAGATTATAACTTGTTATGTTGTTCCAATTCAGATTTTTTTCTTACATTTTCATTTATATAATAGGTGGCAATGAGGCTTCAGTGGCTGAAACTCATGCTTGACATTCCCTATAAGGTAATATGATTGGCTTGAGGATCTTTAGTAAATATGAATTGATAACATTCTTTTTGTTAATAGCTGAATGGCCTGAAAAAGGATAAGTTGTAACAGATGGATATTGTTTATTCACTTAAATTATTTTGCAAAGTTATTAGCCTATATATGCTGAATGGTATATAGGGGCCTCCTTTGGTAGATAACAGTATATGTTATGCAAAGATAAAGCCTATTTATTCTCTCTCCTCTATTTCTCTTCTGTGTACTGATTGAATCCCAATTCATGGCTACCAACGGCATGATTGCTATTCAGTGTATTGTAACACCTGAACATCTATACATGAATAATATTTGTATTATGAATTGGCTATGAAGCTTTTGATATGAGTTAACTTTTAAGTTGTCAGTTAGATAATAGTTTGTATAATATTAAGGTTTTATATGTGTGAGCCACACCAAATGATTAAGTTAGGGGAAGCCCGAAGTGGAAAGTTGGACCGAGCTGAGGAGGGAAATTTAACCAAAATCCAAAATGAAGTTTAGCCAAGCTCAGTTAGTGGGCGGAAATGCACTGTTGAGTATTTGATAGCTAAGGAATTCTTTGAGTATTCCATGTGTGTGCAGACTTTGTTGAGTTTATGTTCTTTGATCCTTCCGGCAGAGTATTTTGTGAATTGTTTTACTCAGTGATAGTATGATCTACATTTGTCATTTTCTTTGTGAAACCAATTGCTATCTTGCTTGTATTTCTTTGGGGACTTAGTAAATCTGCGAAGTCCTGACTAGTATGTTTTGTGAAGAAGGTTATTCTCTGAACATATTTTGCAATGAAATTTTAGCAGTTTGCATATACGTCCAAACCATATATGAGTGTTGCCAACCAAAATTTGTGACCAAGTGGAAGCTCTACTAAACGGTAAAAGGTTTTAATTTTTTTAATAACTACATTTGTTAGGCCAATATAGGGTAGTTCATCGCCACATTATGCACATGTATGATTAGAGACATATTTGTTAAATGTTTTTAAGTGTGATGATGATTTTCTGTGTTTGCTTGGACAATCACTTATAGGGTTATACTCTCATTTAGTCTGTTGTGATTCCAGATAACTGAGAATGTTTCACGAGTAGTGGATTTAGCATAGGGTTAATACTGTACACCCCTGAAACTTGGAAATCTGACAGGCAGCCACTACTGTCTATATTATTTTAGGTTCTTTAAATTTTTGTATTGTTTTTATTTTCAATTATGTATTTTTAGAATTGTATTTTTCCAGATTTTTTTTTTAAATTTGCAGGCGAAATGTCTAGTTGTACCCTTTAACACCCTAAACTGATGGCAGCCCGTCAGGGGGTGTAGATTGTAGTTTATTTAAAAAATGGGTGGCTCAGTTTTTCCAAAGTTTTTAGGGGGTGAATATGGTATTAACCCGTCTGAATTTGTCGGTTGTCTATTTTGTGCTCAGCTGAATGCTTGAGATATCAAATTTCTTCTTGTCGGCTACGTTCTGGCGGCGGCTCAAGATTTCTAATTTTTTTAACATAATATTCCAATATAATATAATAATACTTTATAAATATCTTCAAATATTATGGGTTGGATAATGTTATAACTTCTATATTTTGGACGCTAAGTTGAGATTTTATAAGTAAAATAAAATAATAATAGAAACCGGTTCCCCAGATAATTTAACGCCATGTGGTTTGGATCCACCAAGTATATCATGGTTTGACTTTATATTTTTAGTTTGATTTATATCGCCATTTCCTAACCATTAAGCGATCTGAATAATAATAATAAAAGCTGTTGGCTCTTGTTCATGTGTTATTATCTTCAATAGTTCTTCAGAAAAAGTCAAACCCCACAAAGCAAGTTGTGTACAAGACGGTTTTGAATGGTTGACGTGGTAATATAAAAATCATTCATTAGTTTTCAGAAGCAACATGAAATGAGAACAAGTGTGAACCTTGAAACATGGAGATATAAAAAGTAGTCTTGGAGGGTATTCAAACATGGCAACACTGACCTTGGACTTTTATGCTCTATAAACAAAGTTGCAAAGAATCTCCTGAGTATCTTTCTCTGTAAAACCCACTTGTGTATGACTGATTTCACTTTCATTCTAAGCTTTACAATCAATTAGTGCAATCAGCCTGAGAGTTCAACACAGATTCTAGAGATGGATTCCGGAGAAAAAAGGCTGAATGAGCTTGGATACAAGCAAGAACTTCGAAGAGAAATGGTTTTTTTGGCTCTCAATGTCATGCTAATTAGCTTCTTATGGTTGTGTTCTTCTTATTTACTGTTTGGTGTAGCTGCTGAAGATGTTTTATGGTTTTGTTTTAATTTGTTGCAGACTTTATTCAAGACTCTTGCCATATCGTTTTCGACCATGACACTCTTCACTGGGATCACACCATTGTATGGTTCGAGTCTTCTGTATGCAGGTCCTGCGAGTCTTGTGTGGGGATGGGTGGTTGTGTCATTCTTCACCTGGTTTGTTGGAATTGCAATGGCTGAGATCTGTTCCTCTTTCCCAGTTTGTCTCTTCTCTCAACTAATTATTCCGCTTCGTTTGTTAGGAGTGTTCATTTATGTGCATTTATATATAATCCTTTTACTCAACTGCCATGTTGTATTTTCTTTAGATTGGCTCTTTTTGAATTGGATGTTTGTTTATCACCAAAAAGTATATTTAAAATCCGAATATGACGAGTTAGAAGAAGAATTTAAAGCTTTTAGATTCCGAAGACTGAAAATTGTATGGGGCAGCATAATTATTTTATGGCTGTTTAGCTAAGGCTTTAAAGGGCATAAAACTTGGTCGAATTTACAGTTCTTTTTTATGAAGAAAAGAATAACGCTGTTTTTTTTTTTTTTTGCACATTACCATGATTTAACTGCTAACAACAACTAACACTAGAAATGTCTGCAAATATCCAATGCCTAGCTAATGCCTACATTTTCAAAATGCTTGATGCCATTGGTGGAGTGGAACTAACCTTTTGTTGCTTGCAATTGAACAGACTACTGGTTCTCTTTACTTCTGGGCTGCTCATTTAGCTGGACCCAAATGGGGTCCATTTGCATCATGGTGTTGCGCTTGGCTTGAGACTATTGGCCTTATTGCTGGCATGGGAACTCAGGTATTCATACATCAAAAAATAATAGTTGAACACATCATGTTGTTGGAAGTGGGATTATAGTTTTCAATTTTACTTGGTTTTGAAGGCATATGCAGGATCACAGACACTGCAAAGTATCATTTTACTATCCACAGGAACAAATAAAGATGGAGGCTATTTTGCTCCTAAGTGGTTATTCTTATGTATGTACATTGGTCTCACCATTATATGGGCGGTTCTCAACACCTTTGCCTTAGAAGTAATTGCCTTTATCGACATAATTTCAATATGGTGGCAGGTACCTCACAGATTTGCTTTCCTTATATCCTGAATTTTCCTTGCAACCAAACAGAACTTTGTCATAGCAGATTACATTTCTACTTGGGCAGGTTGTTGGAGGGCTAGTTATTGTTATAATGGTTCCCCTGGTTGCCCTGACTACACAATCTGCTTCATATGTGTTCACACATTTTGAAATGTCACCGGCCTCAACAGGAATATCAAGCAAACCTTATGCTGTCATTCTTTCTTTTCTTGTCAGCCAGTATTCACTGTATGGATATGATGCTGCAGCACATTTAACTGAAGAAACAAAAGGTGCAGACAAGAATGGCCCTATTGCAATCCTCTCTAGCATTGGGATCATCTCAGTATTTGGATGGGCGTATATCTTGGCCCTTACTTTCAGCATTCAGGTATCAAAACCTCTGAAAATTATCATCTTCTGTCATTTTGACAATGCCAACGAGGCTCAGTCATTTGTTGTATAAGATATTACCCAGAAATTCTTTACCTTACCTAGACCTGATATGTGGTTGCAACTCTTCTTCAGGATTTCAGCTACCTCTATGATACATCCAATGAGACTGCAGGAGTGTTTGTGCCAGCTCAAATACTCTATGATGCATTCCACGGGAGGTATCAAAATTCTACTGGAGCAATCATCTTACTGTTTGTCATATGGGGTTCATTCTTCTTTGGTGGACTTTCAATCACTACAAGCGCCGCCAGAGTAGTAAGTGATCCGCCCTCTCTCTCTCTCTCTCTCTCTCTCTCTCACACACACATGCGTGCACAAATTTGAATATGAACTTTATTCCTTTCACTTTCAGGCAACTTTTTATTAGAGTTGTGTGGCTCATATCTAATGTTTGATGGCTAGACACAAAATTACAAGCCAATTTAGCCTTTGTCATACTATGAAATAGTTTCCTTCCCCATGGTTCAGGTGTATGCTTTATCAAGAGATAATGGAGTTCCTTTTTCATCCATATGGAGACAAGTGCACCCAAAGCACAAAGTACCCTCAAATGCAGTATGGCTCTGTGCAGCCATTTGTATTATTCTTGGACTTCCAATCTTAAAAGTCAATGTAGTCTTCACTGCCATAACTTCCATTTGTACAATCGGATGGGTTGGTGGCTATGCAGTTCCAATCTTTGCAAGAATGGTAATGTCTGAGAAGAACTTTAAAGCTGGGCCATTTTATTTGGGGAAAGCTAGCAGACCGATTTGCTTGATTGCATTTTTATGGATTTGCTATACATGCGCAGTCTTTCTTTTGCCGACTTATTACCCGATTGATTTGGATACTTTCAACTATGCACCTGTGGCTTTAGGTGTTGGTTTGGGTCTGATAATGCTCTGGTGGGTGTTGGATGCTAGGAAATGGTTCAAGGGACCTGTTCGGAACATTGATAGCGAAAATGGGAAGGTTTGAGATTCATCCCACTTTCAAATATACATGTATTAACCAAAATTCTTGCGCTTCATTCACTTCTTTGTCAAGTGTTCTTAAGGTTTCTGATACATAATTTCTTTGACCGAATAGGCTTACAATTGGTAGTCAATTTGACTAATAGATTTAGATTACCTTACCAGTTCCCGTGCAATTCTTTTGATCTTTAAAAAGAAAATATTTCTCTTACATTTGGACTACCTTGTATGAGCAGAAGATTTGCTGCCAGAAAATTTATATACGTATATATCTCTAACTGGGAGATCCATACATCGTTTTGTACATTCATGCATCATCTTTAATGTGAACTGATATCTATCACAGTTGCAAATCCTTTCTAAGCATGAATCTCGTTGAGCAGTGTGAACTGATATCTATCAAAGTTGCGAGCAGCATTCTTTGAATATGCATTATGAAATCATATTAGCCCCACTTTGCCCAAAAGCATTAATATAGTCAAGCTCGTGAATTTGTTCCTTGGACTTCTTTTTCTCTTTTCTCACAAGCTCTAGCCTACACTTTTTATCAGCCTCCAGTTCCTTAGCCGATAGCGTCACATTTGATTGTCACCCATTGCAACATGCTGTATTGCCATTCTATTTACAGATCAATTTTCACTATAGTATCATGCACAAGAAGACCTGCAGGCAGCTAATTGTATAGTTGCTTCCCTGCCTGTCAGTGGCTTGGCTTCATATAACTACATTTTCTAGCCAGTAAGAAAAAATTATCCATATCTAAAGCAACTTATGTGCCAAAGTTGCAAAACACAAGGTTCTTAGAAATAGTTTACAAAGCCATTATCCTAGAGAACATTCTAAGGGACTACCCCATTGGCAAAGCTACGAAATTGAACAGAGACTTGCATCAACTGTGATTTAAATTCCCTCAATTCTTCCAACCACAAAGTGTAGCTAGAATTCTTCGCCAAAACATCTTTCGAGACCTGCTTACTGTCAACTAATGCAGCTGCATAGCTTTCAAAATCATTGATATTGTTCCACAGCAAGTCTAGCTTCCTTTTATCTCTCTCACTTCTAACATTGTCAAGCCACTCCCTTGCTTCCTCTAACTTTGCCCAGAAACATGTATCTTGAGTCAAGCTTGCATATGTGCTCCTTCTGTAGCACTCTGCATCAGTAACCCTTCTCTCTTCCCACCATCTATCAAAAATCTTGTACCTCCTTTCTCTACCATGCTCTATGTAATGCCCCTTGACACAGTGCATCCCAGTGCGATAGTATTCTGCAATGTCCAGAGGTTCAACAAGGAGTTTATAGAATTGGGAAGCATTAACCCACTTCGCTCGCTTATGGAAATCGTGAGGCACTTCATTACTTTCAATCATTGAGATTACATTATCCCAGAACCCACCAAGCATCATACGATTCAGATTGACTTTGGAGTCTCTTCTTGAATTTCCTCGTCGCTTGAATGAGTCATAGTAACCCATTTCATCATCCGAATCATCACAAAGTGCCTTATACCACTCTATTTGAGCCCTGTAGGGGTTGATCTCTGATAGTTTTATCGCCAGATTAGCAACATTTAAGTTTGGGGTGCGAACCATTTTCCTTTCCCTCTTCAGGCAGTCTTTCGCTGGCACTGCAACCGATTCCTATACATTGATTTAACAGAAAGAAATCGAAAATTCAGAAACTAATGTACAATGACACATAATACTATGATAACTTGCGATACAAGGCACTACCTGGGAAGCCACGCCTAAAGACTGTAATGCCAATGCAGCTCCAGCTTCATAGCAAGATCCAGGAAGATCTCCCATAAAGCTTCTTTGCTTCAAGAATTGCGAAGAAACTCTTGCAACATAATTGCCATATTTGAGATGATCTTCGATGCTAGAATCAGGCGAACCCGATGTCATAAGCATCAAGTGCATCATTTTAATAACAGAAACTGCATTATCCATACAAATAGCTCCCTCTCCCGTACAGAAAAAATAGTTCCCAAACGGCCAAAACAAACTGTCAGCCGACCCTCCTTCAGATTGTACAATCTTTTCCAAGCAACCCAATACAGATTGAAACATTTTGATCTTTTCTTCATTATGCAACTGGACTGCTAGCTCTCGAGAAGTCTCAAAAAAGCGCCAAAGATTCAGGAGAAGTTGCAGGCAGGGAGAAATGTGAAGTGGAGGGAGAAAAAACAATCTTGGGAAAATGTCAAGTTTGGAGACCACATGGCAGAAGTTGCCATCCCATCTCTGGCGAAGAATAGCTTTGGAAAGTGAGTCGTTTCCGAGCATTGGTGAGCCGAAAGTGATGCATAGGACTGATAATGGAGAAGGGATTAGAGAATGGAGGTAGGAGAGGAGCCAGAGAGTTGAAAGAGAAGCCGTTGTTCCTCCTATGGAATGGCCTGTCATCACAATTGACTTGCTCTTCTCCATTAATGCCACGATCTGCTTGGACATTTTAGATGTTATTTTTGGATCTAAAAAAATGTAATAACTGGTATGCCATTGAGTAATTTATTTAAATATGATAACAAAATGATTTAAAACACGAATTAATGAAAAATAACGATTTTCCGGTGGAAATTAGCTAATTAAATTGGTTGATTTTCTTAGGGTTGTATTGTAAATAAAAAAGAATCCATGAAGTTATTTATCTCAATATTTATTTTGATGCCACAAAGGAAAGTAAATTCAATAAGATAAACACCATTCACCCCCTTTTTCTAAAACTTATTATTAAAATTAATTTCAACTTGGGTTCTTATAAAATTAAATTAAAATCTGAAGTGCCTATGTTGACAATAGAAGTGACATAATAATACTTTGTTATATAAATAAACTTTTGCTTTGTTGAAACTGCTAACAGAAAATTCAACACAAGAAAAGTTGGTGTGAAAATGAATGCAATTGACCCAAAAAAGCGTGTTAATTGACTTCATATTGAAAAATTGGCCCGCATTTGGTGTGGTCTTGAATAACTTTAGTTGACTCCATATAAATTATTGATTTGGAACACCAATTTTTGTAAGTTTTTAAAGCAATAGATACATTACAATTATTATGCATAAATAATAATTATATTTTATTTAACATTTTCTGAAAAATCCCCAATTAATATTTTGTACCAATGTTTCTAGTAACAAACCGATAATTGATAGCATGAATCATAGACAACTTCAGATTTGACCGCCCCGCCGTGTAATTGTTTGAAACTTTTAGCCTACTTTCTCTTCTAAAGTTCATACAGACAGATTCTCAAAGAGATTGGCTATTTCCAAACCCCTTTAATGCAAAACAAGAGTGTGAAATGCTTATTGTCAAGACTTTGCTGAAACAAAAAGTATATTAACTCAAGTCAAGAACCCCCACAAAATGATTTATTGAAATTGATCGCTTTCTGCCCTCTACAGATTCTGAAACAATACAAAAGCGTTGAAAACAAGAACTTCCCCGTTTAATCTTTTGGTTCTTAATTAAATTACAGTAATGAAGTTAAGTTTTGGTCATACCAAGGAGAAAGAGAGAGAGAGAGAGGGAAGATTAATTGGTTTAGTTTCATTTTCCTATTAGTTTTTCCTACTTTTGATCCGTTTTCAATTAAGAGAGACGTGCATTGATCCCCACTATTTAAGATAAATCCATGATATTTTAAGAGTGAGTTCAGGTTTCTCACGATAATAATGAAGAAACTCATTACTGACCTGGGTTTGGAAGCCATAGATGGAGAAGAAAAGCTGCAAGAACCCAGCTTCAAGCATGATCGGTTTTTCCCCTTCATTGATTTGGCGATACAAAGGAGAGAAAATCTGGTTATTCTCACCATCTAGACCCACCAAATTCCCATAACAAATCTGGTTATTTCCCATGCTGGGAAAACCAACATATCCAATATTCCCAACTTGTTCCATCACGAAACCTTGGTTTGGAACAGAGTTGGCGAGATTGCAGAGTCGCCATGATTCTTCTAGCACTGGCGTTGATGCCACGAATGTTGCTAATATCTCACTCGTCTCAAACCTGAAATAAATAAAATATATAGTGAGTGGATGGATTGTTAAAAACTGTTGGAAAAGAAAGTTAGTTTCCAAATTGATTAACTTACGATGAAGCTTCGGGTTCCATAGACCAGTGCTTGCAGAAATTAAGCTGTTGTTTTTGTTGAGGTTTGAATAATGCTTTGGGAAGATGGTTGAATGGAAGACGTAGTGCATAAGTTTGAATGGTGGTGTTGAAATAGAAGAGAAGATAGTGGCTAACTTGAATGGTGCGTTGTGGCTGTTGGGTCAATTTGTCATGTTGTGGGTCTGGGTCCGGGTCCTTTCTTTCATTTTACGGTTTCACACGGTAGCGAGAGAAATGTTTTAGAAGAAAATATGTTTGAATTCAAAGTCCGTGGCATTACTCATATATCCAAGTCGAAGGTCTTGTAGGATAACTTGAGGCTCACTATAAGGAAAAACAATACAATAAACCCTATTGGGCACGAGAATAGCGGATAAGACAAGAGTTGGAAACTAATTATAAGAAATGGATGTCCATTGCAGAATGTGGCACACACTAAGCCTGTCTTAACAAACAATGAACCTATAATCACCAACCGTGACTGATACAAACCAACACGAAGCTTTAGAGTCAAGGATCCACTAGTTTCCCAACCCCATCCCACTCAAACGAAGCAGCCTTACATTTTCTCTTTGATGGCATCTAATAATTTAAATTTGTCTTGAGATAAAACAAAAAATAATTGATGGTATTTTCGATACGCATCTAATTGATTTAATTTGACAAGAATACATAAAACAAAAATACTTTTAGATGGTTTCTTGTTATATTAATTGCTTTTATTTGGCATGCAAGGGATAACCCACCACAAGGTTGATTGCAAAACAAAACAGTCTATATTCAAGGAATTTAAATCACAATATAATGTTTTTAGATTCTTAAAGGGTATATTTAGAATTTGGCTTCAATATAACATTTATTAATACCATAAACAATTCCTAAAGTATATACCAACCGATTGCGCCTAACTCCAATAAAGCTTGTTATTATTACTATAAAAATATTAAATGTCCATGTAAACTCTTGACTAGGACTTAATTAAACTAAAACTTTGAAGACCGATTAAATTATCAAATATTTTAAAGCATCTTAATTTGACCACACAAAAATATACATTAACTTGAAACTTATTTTGTTCATACTCATATACCTTGATTGACAAGAAATGTATAATATTTCTTAATCAAGGTGCTCCAATGTTAATGTGGTTTGGTTTGTAGCTAACTAAAGTTATGTATCATCTATACCCATCCAAATTAATGTTTTTTCAACTTAAATTGAGATATAAATTCTTCATTATGTTCATTTTTAAATCATCGATAAACAATGAAAAATAAAATTCAATGTTTCATTATCAATAAGCAATGGAAAAATAAAGACTCAATTATAGAGGAAGTCTCTTTTTTGCTTCTTGGTTTGCAGTTAAATTAACATAAGATTATCTATAAATGCTTTGACTTCTTCTTTCTTTTATATTTTCAAAATTTCTTACAAATTACATTGTTTAAATAGAAAATTGATCATATAACCAAGAAATTTCTAGAACTTGAATCAAATAAGGTTTGGAGTGTTTTTAGATTTGATAACTTTAAAGGAACTACAATAATAATAAAAGATTTCAAATCTCCTAAAATTAAGATATGTATAAGAACCTTTCTTTAAAAATAAAAAAATAAAAAAATAAAAAAAAAACTAATAGGCTCCGTTTGGCTTATTATTTGTTCCCATATTCTCAAACCGATTTTGCGAATACCGTTTGGCTTATTATTCAGACAATACAACCCTGAAAATACAATCTTGACAGGTTTTTGACCATTGAAGACAGCTTGCAGCTTTTATTTCTCTTTCTCAGTTTTATTTACTTTCTCAGTTTTGTTCACTGGATCAATGCTTCACCACCGTGACAAACCATCTTGTTCTTCTTCCATCCAACTTCTTCTCCACCACAATCGTTCACCCGCAAATACAAAACAAAGCACATTCAACAAACGACCAGCCACCTGAATCAGAAAACCACCCCACAGCACCACCCAATCAATCTTCCACGATCATCACGACAGAACCGCACGGCCTCCACCCATCACCATCTTCCACCATCATGGCATTACCACCCCATTGCAACCACGCATCACCATAATCACAAAACAACACCACGAATCACAAACCATTGACGATACGTTAAGCCTTGACGTCATCGATCGGAACAAACCCACCACCGTGAACCCACATCCCCACAGATTTGTCCCACGTGAACCACCGTGATCCCACCGTTGTGGCAGATCAGTCCACAGGGAAAGCCCCAACGTCACTGATTTTGTGAAACCCACCCACCACCATGAACCACCGACGTCGCAGATCTGTCCCACGTGAACCACCGACAGCCCCGATCGTCACAAACCGACCACCGTGATCCCACCGTCATCGCAGATATGTCCACAGGGAAAGCCCCGACGTCACCAATTTTGCGAAACCCACCCACCACCGTGAACCACCGACATCGCAGATTTGTCCCACGTGAACCACCGACAACCCCGATCGTCACAAACCGACCACGGTGAACCGTCGTCACAGATCTGTCCACAGGGAAAGCCCCGACATCACCGATTGGAACAAACCCACCATCGTGAACCACCCACGTCGCAGATCTGTCCACAGGGAAAGGTGATTGTGTTTGTCGCAGATCTTTCCAAAATATTCAGGGAAGGGAAAGGTGATTGTGTTTGTCGCAGATCTGTCCAAAATATTCAAGGAATGGAAAGGTGATTGTGTTTGATTTTTTTTTTTTTTTTAGAGGTTATATCGTGTACAAAACATCTGCGCATAATTTGTGATTTTTTTTTTTTTTTTTGTTTTGCAGGTTATATTGTGTATAAAACATCTGCACATAATTTGTGATTTTATTGCATATTTGTCCAAAATATTCAGGAAGGAAAAGAGACCCGCGAAGTACCCAAATCCAATTTGTGAGCTCCGTGACCTATTTGTTTTCAAGACACCCAAGACGCAATTTTCCTCATTTTTATTTTATTGGAAATAATTTGTGTTAGTACTGTTTTTTCTTTTCATTAATCCTTTTAATTTTGATTTTAATAATGCGTTTTATAATTGGTTGACTCAAACTGATATCTGCACATGAGCACGATTGGATCTGTGGATTTGTTTGTGGGGTTTAACGGTTACAGCATGTGCTATGTTGCTTACAATGTTTAGCACATGCATCAAAATATTGTGCAGTTTCATATGTTCCGTATGTAACATGCTGTATGTAATGGATAAATTTTGGGAGTAAAAAATTATTGGATTATTTGAAATAATTTGTTGGGATTTCACTAACTGATATATTTGTTCTGTAGATTACGATCATATGCACAGATGTCAGTATAATTTGTCTCGACGTCGCAAGATTGATTACTACTTGCAGCAGAGGCGAAAGATTCGACGTTTTTCCAGACTTGGAGTTCGTCATACACCCTGTTGGTCGACATTGTCTGTATCTTCCCCTGCGTTGACGTCTTCAAGCAATGTCGGATCGAACGAGGTATAAGTTTATCTGTGTTTACTTGATTACGTTTACATGTGTGTATGTCTGTTTGTAATGTGATTGGTGATTCGTATGGTGTCCCAATGTTGGTTGTCATTCTCACCGTACTATCCTTAGATGAGTGATAACATGAACTGGTCTGCTGAGATGACCCACAAATTTCTGGTCCTGTTATCTAAGCGGGCGAAAACTTCGTACGGTACTTCAATAAAAATAGCAAATTACCAGGAAATGTTGGACGACATATCATCAATGGCTGGGAGGAGACTTAACATCTCACAACTAACCTCTAAGTACTTTCGCCTGTGAAGAGTATATCAAGCATGGCGAAATTGCTGCAACACACGGGGTTCAGGTGGGATCATGAGTCGCAAAGTCCAACGTGTCCCGTAGAGGTTTGGCAAGAATATGTGAAGGTAAATTTACTTTTTTAACTAATATTAATCAACGACACTGTAATTGTACGCATTTTTTTTTTCGGACTGCCAAATATTAATATATTATTCTTTTGCATTACCAGCAAAACCCACTAGCGCAACAATTCTACCACAAGGGACTTCCTCACAAGGACCTTTATGAAATCATATTTGAGAAGCAAACTGCCACTGGGAGATATGCGTACAACTCTACATCTCAACCGGTGGAGATATTCCATCAGGGCGCAGTTCCCATGGATGATAGCGACTTTGAACTTGATCCAGATTGGACGACAGGGGAAAAACAGCCAAACACATCTGGCCATGGAAGAGCGAGAAATAGGAGGAGGCGATGCGGCCTGGGACAATCACTTGCGGATGTCACTGGTAGATTGACGGACGAGCTTGTGGAGAAGCAGACTATGGGATCGAGGGCTAGCAATTGTAGTGAAGGTGAGAGGGATGAAGAGAACACCAGTGGTCCATCTGATCCGTTTTCCATGAGCAATTGTATTGACATCATGACGGCCATGCAAGTACCCACAGAGTTTTACATACCGGTTGTGAAGTACTTATATCAAAACCCAGGGTAGCCAGAAATATTCGTGAAACTCTCGCCCGAGGAAAAGGCTAATTGGATTTATAATGACTTTCGCAATTTGTAGATGACATTGTATGTCCTAAGTGTTTGCCAACACTTTTGTATGCGTTAATCGACAATTGTCATTAGAATTAGAATTTATAACGTTACTGTATGAACTTATTAATTGTGCTACTGTTTTATGTGAGATTACATGTTTCATATGAGTTTTGGATTGTCATTAGAATTAAATATTGACTGTTATATTTTGCTAAGTAGTACAACAACTGTTAATTGTAGATCAATGTTTTGCAAATGTGCAGGTTTAAATGGCGTCGTCTAGCCGTATAGGAAGAAGACGACATTCTGTAGATGACGAAGAAGAAATACTGACAGATATAGCCATTGCACTCTGCGATGTTGTCACGTTAGAAACAACTAGGTGTAAACTACGACATACATCCATATTAACTGGTCATGAGTATATGTTGGAAGTACTCAATGATCATGCTAACAGGATCTTTGACAAGTGTCGCATGGACAAAGATTGTTTTACATACTTATGTGAACTTTTGTCAGAGCAAGGCAAATTGCGACCAACCAAGAGGACGAGTGTGGAAGAACAAGTTATGATATTTCTAACAATCGTTGGTAAAAATTAGATAATCAGAACGACGATGGAGGATTTCCAAAATTCGGGTGAGACGATCTCTAGATATGTTAGCATAGCTTGCGAGGCGATATGTGAGTTGAAGACAGAGTTTATCAAACCACCTGACTTCAGTGATGTTCCATGGGAAATATTAGGCAACCGAAAATATTACCCTTTCTTTAAGGTACTGGTTCATTATGTTTTCTATTAGTGGATAGTTAAGTTCATTGTGTTATTAATGTTGATAGTCGGTTAGTATCAGTAAAATTCAATTTTGATGATAGGACTGTATTGGAGCCATTGATGGCACACATGTATACGCTTCGGTTCCACATGAATTTGTCGATAGGTGCCGGAATCGCAAAGGAACGTTGTCACAGAATGTAATGGCTGCATGCGACTTTAGAATGATGTTCACTTATGTCGTTACTGGATGGGAAGGATCTGCACATGATTCAAGAGTTTTAAATTCAATTATTGATGATCCTAATTCTGGATTCCCACATCCTCCACCAGGTATAAGTATTTTCTTGACGTATTATAGCGTATTTGCTCCACTGTTGAGGCCCTGTAATTCAAATAACATGTATGATTTTATTACAGGGAAATACTATTTGGTTGATGTAGGTTATCCAAATAGAGAGGGGTTCCTCACCCCTCATAGGCGAGTGGCTTACCATATTTCTGATCACCATCGTAACCGAAGGGGCCCACAAGAGTTGTTTAACTACAGACATGCTTCACTCCGTAATGTTGTCGAGAGAACCTTTGGTGTTTTGAAAAGACGGTTCCATATTCTGAATGGAATGAACAATTACCCGTTAGACAAACAAGGGAAAATTGTTATGGCATGTTGTGTACTTCATAATTTTATCAGAATGTACAATATGGAGGACCTTATCTTCGAACAGTATACTAAAAATATGGGTAATGAGCAAGTATATTGTGATCACCAAAACGGGGCAGAAGATGGCCAAAATGGAGAAGGACCGAGTCAACCACAGCAAGGTATTATAGACAATATGACGACTATACGAGATAACATAACGAATGCACTGTGGGCAGCAACACAGTGGACCATGTCGTAGTTGGTAATAGAGTATACGTGTAAGAACGATTGTAAGGGTTGATAATTAGTACTTTTGTCATATATGTATTAATGTGATGTTTTTAAATAGTTGGATTAATACTTGAAATTAATATGGGTTTACATTTTTTAATATTTATTAGTTACAAAATTACCAAAAAATGTTTAATATTATTAAAATGTAAATTGATAAGTTTTAAGGTTATAATAATGCATTATTTTAACAAAATGCACCAGAATATTATATTAATAAATCATTTATAAAAAAATATATCAATCAAATATTCAACACAAATATCAAAGTCAAAATACTCTACCAAACACATAGGCTCCATTTGGTTTATTATTCTGATAATTTTTAGAATAATATTTTGAAAAAAGTTAAATTGAGTGGGTATTATGATGTAGGATTTGAAAATTAATAAAAACATCCCCAATGTTTATTTTTTTTACTAAACACCCCTATAATAAAATATTAAAAGTTAAAAAAAACACTCTCAACCCACCCATTAAATACGGACAGCCGGCCACCACCGCCGGAGGGTGGCCGGAGTGTTTTTGCAATTTTAAAAAAAAATATTTGGGGGTATTTAGTTAAATTAATAAATTTAGGATGTTTAAAAGAAATTGAAAAATATAGAATAATATTTTGGGAATAATGACATTTTACTGTTTAACTTTTTTGGAAATAATAATAATAGTATTACCAAAAGCGAAACAAACGAAGCCATAGGCTCCGTTTGGTTCACTTTTTTACACTTTTTAGAAAAGTTTTTAGAAAAAAGTTAAAAAAGTTGAATTGGGTGGGTACTATAACGTAGGATTTGAAAATAAATAAAAATACCCTCTATATTTGTTTATTTCTAAACACCCCCTATGTTTGTTTATTTACTAAAAACCCCTATAATAAAACATTAAAAGTTAACAAAAACACCCCCAACCCACCCATTAAATATGGACAGCTGGCCACTACTGCCGGAGGGTGGCCGGAGTCATCGTATCGGCACATGACCGGTTGGATCTTACCGGTCTTGCGCCGATATGGCCTTTTTCGGCCAGATCCACGGTGGATCTAGCCGGCAAAGGCTAGATCTACGGCTAGATCTAGCCATTAACGACCAGATCTGGCCATATTTGCTCGTCAACGACGGCCAAAGATACGGCCGTCGTTGATGCTCAACGACGACCATGTGTTGGTCATCGTTGACGACTGACTACGGCCAAAGATCTAGCCTTTTCCAGCCAGATCCATCGTGGATTTGGCTGGAAAAGGCCATATCGAAGCACTACCGGCCAGATTTAGCCGGTAGTGCGCCATTATACCAGATTCCGACCATTTTCTAACGGTGGTGGCCGGAATCTGGTAAATATGGGTTGCTGGGGTTCTTTTGTAATTTCTAAAAAAATATTTAAGGGTATTTAATCAAATTAAAAAATTTAGGGGGTTTAAAAAAAGTTAAATAATATTGTGAGTTTTTGCAATTTTACTGTTTAACTTTATTGGGAATACTAATAATAGTATTCCCAAATGTGAGCCAAACGAAGCCATATTCTTCAAATCCTATTCTCATAATAATAACCCTACTCAACTATCCAATATTATTCCCAAAATCCTATCCAAAATAATAAAACAAATGGACCCTATTATACCCATATCTAAGATAGAAAAAAGGGGCTAAAGATAAAAAAAAAAAAAAAATGGGGGCTAAAACTACCTTTGTATTAATTAATGATTGTAAGCTTAAACCTACTGACAATGGTGTTACTGGCCCAAAGTGGCTAGGACAATTGAGAAGCCGATGGACTTTAGAGAAATGGGTTAGTTCCTACAATGGATGTTGGTATGACCATCAAATCATAAAACACCACATCACCGCAAGTGAGATACACTTTTCCAATTATTGAATGGTTGTAACAACATCCATTGTAGGGAAGATTTTAGCGATAGTTGAGCATGATTAGAGCGAACTAATTATTAAATATTTAAAGCAACATTATCATCAATTTGGGTATAACTTTTTCAAAAATTTAATTGGGAGTATTATTTTATGAATCATTTTTTTTAATATTAGAAAATGCAAAAAAAACAAAAAACAAAAAACAAAAACTGTGTCCAGTATGTTTGTCTCAAATAGTACTTTAAAAGCATATAAATGAAAACACATTTAACATGATTAACATGATTGTCTGAAAACACAAAAAATAGAAATTTATCACATACAATATTGATAAAACCCATTCGGCATACCGCTTAGTTTGTTCGTATTAAAGAGTGTGTCTTAAATATACCAAATTTTTTAATCCTGTTTGCACTTTTGTGATAAAAATATTGATTTGAGACTAAAGTTTTTGTTTTATGAGAGATGATATAGAAGGTAAAGAGGAAAAGAAAAAAAATGATTTTTTTATTGGAATTTCTCTCTCCTTGTTCCTAAATTTTCTGTTTCGTAAAATTAAAAACAGAAAATGTTAGATTTATTATGCATAATACACACACCAAAATTGCTTACCTCCAAATTGATATAAAAAATACCTACCCAAATTTGAAAGATATATGTCTGCTAGTGTGCACTCATGTCCACACCAAGGTAATCTTCCTTAGCCTACTTCCAACCTGTAGAATACAAAGTTCAATGGGTCCAGTGGTATATAGGGTTATGCAGGTCCGGGTACCTGGCCCAAATCCTGAGAACTGAAATCAGACCCGTACAACATTGGTTCCTAGGTTTAGGAACCAAACCGGAACCAATACTATACAGTTCCTAAATCTTGGGAACCAGAACCAAAACTGTCGGTTCCGATTTCGATTCTAGGTACCTTTCTGACATTACCATTTAATTCCTCAATTTGAATAGCTTTGTTATGCTGCCAAAACTTGGTAAAACCCCATCACTTCCTATGAAATTCTCATCTTCAAATTAAAAAACGAAAGGTAAAAAAATTATAGTGGAAACAATTGATAGCTGTGATTTAATTTGAAAAGAAAAGATGGAATACATAAAACAAAAATACTTTCAGAATGTTTCTTATTACCTTTTGCTAATTGCTTTGATTTGGCATGCAAGAGAGGAAGAATAGATAAAAACAAAGAATGGATCTATTGGCAATTTAGTACCCCACTAATGGACTAGAGAAACCCCACTTTTTAATAAATTTTATAATAACATATTTATTTCTATGAACTTTAATTTGACGCCACATTATTATCTTATAAACCATAATTTTCTTTTATGTTATTCAAATCATTCTTAGAACCCAAAATAAAATAAAATAAAATAAAAAAATAATGGAGGAAGAAGGTTTACAATGGGATGTATTATGTTACAAGCAATAAAAAATTGTTAACTTCTAATTGTGCTGTAACTAAAGCCTAACTTATCAATCACACAAACACACAATCAAAAATCAAGAATCAACACCAGAAGTTTTACCGTGATTCACCTATCCAATTTTAGATAGGCTAAATCTACGTTGAGCTCTGGAAATGAGGAGCTCACTAAACTAATCTTTAATTGAAAATAGTTTACATTCATTCTCAGATCAACCTAATCTAAACAACCCTTAAACCAAACCAAATTATAACTTCTAATCTTAGAGATATCTTCCTTGGAATCCCTAAACCTTGAGAGAACTATAATCCTCACAGAATGGCAAGATCCTATCACTCAATCTTTACAAGTCACACAAAGTTGATTCAAGATCGTAAACTCTAACAGAGAACTCTCACTTGCTCAATGTCAAAAACGAAGAAGAAGCCGCTTTTATGAATCTGAATATTGAGCTGCTTTTATAGAGTTGACTGGACTTGACGATTACAACCGTTGGATCTTTGTTTGATCAATGGTCTGGAATTATCCACACAAAGCACAAAACGGCAGTGCACCACTAACTCCAAAACGATGCAGCTTTAAGTCTTCACTCAACAAATTGCTTCACATATAAACTTATTGTTATTTTTTTATTCAAAATATTGATAGTTATTCTAATCTGCATATTTTTTGTGTTGTTTAACTATATTATGTTTTTGGGATTATTTGTAAGGATTTTTTTAGCTTTAATTTCTTTTAATTATTTGAAAGTTGTTTTGTTGTTACTCATATAGCTTGATTAACAAGAAATGTATAATATTTCTAAATTAAGGTGCTACAATGTTAATCTGGTTTGATTTATTAAAAGGAAAATTTACTTAGTTAACCGTTTTCAAAAAGTCAAATTAAAGAATAACCAATTTTTAAATGACTTTGTAAAGAAGACATCTCATAAGATTTTTGGACATTTCTACTCGTCTTCTACACTTAATCACATTAATATCATTGCTTTCATGAAAATGACAAAAAGCTTTTGATTTAAGATTAAAATGTAGAATATTATGATTTTTTTGAAAGAATATGGTGTGAAAAGATATATGAAATGTCGGAAATATATTCAGTGTATGTGAAAAGCTAATATATATATATATAGTGTGTGTGTGTTATAACTAAAATATAGTTAAAAAATGGTTTTTCTAGAAAACTGATGAATAAATTCAAGCGGCTAGAACTCTAACTGTCCTAAGGTAGCGAAATTCCTTGTCGCATAAGTAGCAACCTGCATGAATTGTTTAACGACTGCCCCGCTGTCTCTAACATGGACCGGGTGAAATTGAATTCTCTGTGGAGATGCAGAGTACCAACGGCTAGACAGTAAGACCCCATGTTGCACCTTAGCTATAGCTTCGTAGTGACAACCTTGATCGAATGTGTAGGATAGGTAAGAGGTTGTGACATAGGACGACCAATCCTAAAGGACCACTTTTTTGTCTAAAGATGCTTAATGCGTAAGAATTCATGCTTAGAAAGGGTAAAATTATTGTATGACATAGTATAAGGTCATATGACATGTTATTGAAACTAAAATAGTGAAATTGTTACCTTTTATGCTTTGCAACTCTTGTAACTTGAAAATGAGTTCAAGATCTTCAATAAATTTGATGAAAATCCTCAAAGTAAAGTTCACCCCAAGATGAAGAAGAGAGAGCCGACCATGAGAGCTCAAGAGAGAGCATCCAAATGAAAAATTAGATTAAATTTGGGAATATCACTTATTTATATACAAGGACCATTTTGCTATAATTTGAAATTGTTCTCAAGTCCTTGAANTACTTTGAAAAGAAAAGATGGAATACATAAAACAAAAATACTTTCAGAATGTTTCTTATTACCTTTTGCTAATTGATTTGATTTGGCATGCAAGAGAGGAAGAATTGATAAAAACAAAGAGTGGATCTATTGGCAATTTAGCACCCCACTAATGGACTAGTCAAACCTCACTCTTTAATAAATTTTATAATAACATATTTATTTCTATGTTAAATTATTAAAATGAACTTTAATTTGACGCCACACTATTATCTTATAAACCATAATTTTCTTTTATGTTATTCAAATCATTCTTAGAACCCAAAATAAAATAAAATAAAAAATGATGGAGGAAGAAGATTTACAATGGGATGTATTATGTTACAAGCAATTAAAAATTGTTAACTTTTAATTAATTGTGTTGTAAATAAAGCCTAACTTATCAATCACACAAACACACAATCAAGAATCAAGAATTAACACCAGAAGTTTTACCGTGGTTCACCTATCTAATTTTAGATAGGCTACAAAAATGAAGAGCTCACTGCACTAATCTTTAATTGAAAACAGTTTACAATCATTCTCAGATCAACCTAATCTGGACAACCCTTAAACCAAACCAAATTGTAACTTCTAATCCTAGAGATATCCTCCCTAGAATCCCTAAACCTTGAGAGAACTATAACCCTCACAGAATGACAAGACCCTATCACTCAATCTTTACAAGTCACACAAAGTTGATTCAAGATCGTAAACTCTAACAGAAACTCTCACTTGCTCAATGTCAAAAACGAAGAAGAAGCCGCTTTTATGAATCTGAATATTGAGCTGCTTTTATAGAGTTGACTGGACTTGACGATTACAACAGTTAGATCTTTGTTTGATCAATGGTCTGGAATCATCCACACAAAAAAGGGCAGTGCACCACTAACTCCAAAACGATGCAGCTTTAAGTCTTCACTCAACAAATTGCTTCACATATAAACTTATTGATATTTTTTTTATTTAAAATATTGGTAGTTATTCTAATCTATATATTTTTTGTGTTGTTTAACTATATTATGTTTTTGGGATTATTTGTAAGGATTTTTTTAGCTTTAATTTCTTTTAATTATTTGAAAGTTGTTTTGTTGTTACTCATACAGCTTGATTAACAAGAAATGTATAATATTTCTAAATTAAGGTGCTACTATGTTAATCTGGTTTGATTTATTAAAAGGAAAATTTACTTAGTTAACCGTTTTCAAAAAGTCAAATTAAAGAATAACCAATTTTTAAATGACTTTGTAAAGAAGACATCTCATAAGATTTTTGGACATTTCTACTCGTCTTCTACACTTAATCACATTAATATCATTGCTTTCATGAAAATGACAAAAAGCTTTTGATTTAAGATTAAAATGTAGAATATTATGATTTTTTTTGAAAGAATATAGTGTGAAAAGATATATGAAATGTCGGAAATATATTCAGTGTATGTGAAAAGCTAATATATATATATATAGTGTGTGTGTGTTATAACTAAAATATAGTTAAAAAATGGTTTTTCTAGAAAACTGATGAATAAATTCAAGCGGCTAGAACTCTAACTGTCCTAAGGTAGCGAAATTCCTTGTCGCATAAGTAGCAACCTGCATGAATTGTTTAACGACTGCCCCGCTGTCTCTAACATGGACCGGGTGAAATTGAATTCTCTGTGGAGATGCAGAGTACCAACGGCTAGACAGTAAGACCCCATGTTGCACCTTAGCTATAGCTTCGTAGTGACAACCTTGATCGAATGTGTAGGATAGGTAAGAGGTTGTGACACAGGACGAACAATCCTAAAGGACCACTTTTTTGTCTAAAGATGCTTAATGCGTAAGAATTCATGCTTAGAAAGGGTAAAATTATTGTATGACATAGTATAAGGTCATATGACATGTTATTGAAACTAAAATAGTGAAATTGTTACCTTTTATGCTTTGCAACTCTTGTAACTTGAAAATGAGTTCAAGATCTTCAATAAATTTGATGAAAATCCTCAAAGTAAAGTTCACCCCAAGATGAAGAAGAGAGAGCCGACCATGAGAGCTCAAGAGAGAGCATCCAAATGAAAAATTAGATTAAATTTGGGAATATCACTTATTTATATACAAGGACCATTTTGCTATAATTTGAAATTGTTCTCAAGTCCTTGAATTAATATGAATCCTATATTAACACTTAATACAAATTCAATATTATTTTCAAGTCCTTGAAATAATTTTAATTTAACATTAACTCTTAATATTAAACCATTATTGATCATAAGTCCTTGAAACAATCTCAATTTAATATTAACTCTTTAGTATTAAATCCTTGATTTAAACAAATTTATAATCAGGGCATATAAAATAATCCCGTTTAAAATTTGACCCATTATTGAATCCAATTCAATAATATATTTTAGTCCATAATTGAATTTAATTCAACAATGACCAAATTACCTTATTACCCTTGGTAAATACTAGCTTCCATGAGTAATCATTTCTCACAAATACATAAATTCGGATGCACACATTTGCATCTGAACATCGTTAACCTTTAACGATATGCATTACTCTCTCTTCTCATACTTGGTTTTTAGGTGTGACCACATAAATTCATGCTTAGAAAGGGTAAAATTAGTGTATGACATGGTATAAGGTCATATGACATGTTATTGAAACTAAAAGGGTGAAATTGTTACCTTTTATGCTTTACAACTCTTATAACTTGAAAATAAGTTCAAGATCTTCAACAAATTTAATGAAAATCCTCAAAGTAAAATTCACCCCAAGATGAAGAAGAGAGAGCCGGCCATGAGAGCTCAAGAAAGCGATTTTCAATCCAAATGAAAAATTAGATTAAATTTGGAAATATCACTTATTCATATACAAGGACCATTTTGCTATAATTTGAATTGTTCTCAAGTCCTTGAATTAATATGAATCCTATATTAACACTTAATATAAATTCAATATTATTTTCAAGTCCTTAAAATAATTTCAATTTAATATTAACTCTTAATATTAAACCATTATTTATCCTAAGTCCTTGAAACAATCTCAATTTAATATTAACTCTTTAATATTAAATCCTTGATTTAAACAAATTTATTATCAAGGCATATAAAATAATCCCGTTTAAAATTTGACCCATTATTGAATCCAATTCAATAATATATTTTAGTCCATAATTGAATTTAATCCAACAATGACCAAATTACCTTATTACCCTTGGTAAGTGCTAGCTTCCATGAGTAATTATTTCTCACAAATACATAAATTCGGACGCACACGTTTGCATCTGAACATCGTTAACCTTTAACGATATGTATTACTCTCTCTTCTCATATTTGGTTTTTAGGAGTGACCACTTAAATTCACTGTAACCTAGCCGTGGGCCCAATATCACAATCTGATATGTTTCGTCATAACTCTTTATGATCAAAACTCTCATTGATTATGGTAGATATCTAGCAATGCTCCATAACCCCTAAGCCACAATGAAGTTAAACTCCAATGAACCTTTTTTCCCGATCGTACTTTCTACGTAGTAAAATCCCTCCATCGTCTAATCCCGATTAAGTATATGCTCATGGTATTTCAAAACCATTAACTTAATCTTTATCCGAATTGTCAATCAATACAATAGAACTTGTCATCATAAAACTCTTTTTCATATGACTATTTTGTACTCTAGCCAGAGATTTCTTTTTTCTAATGTTTATTGACGTTCGTTTGGGAACTCGGGACCAAACCATTTCGAGTCAACGGATCTCATCTTGACCATCACTTGTCCTCGCACATGAATAATATATGATCAAACTGGCTTCTTACACAAGACATGACTAGTCTCGTGTATGTGCACCATATGAATCATATGCATCCTATGTCGAGTCCAACTATGATGTTTCAAGTCTAAGGATTAGTGGTACACTAATACGATCCTATGATGTATCATTGACCACATTCTAAATATCCATGTGATTCATCGTAATCGGTCACATTCGACAAACAGTTCACCAACCTTTTATCCATGCTAATGCTCTAGTGATATACCTCTTATAATCACCTATACTAATACCATCACATGATATTCAATGGAGGCATTCAGCATGTTTACTATGCAATGTTATTGCCCAATTAACATTACTTACATAAGGAATGCTTCGATGATTTGATCTTCTAAAGATTCGTATCATCCGGATATTTCACATGCATTATAAATAGTATAAATGAAGCAGTAAACAACATGTGAAATCAGAACTCTTTCTTCTATTCTTAAAAGAATATTTACAAGATATAATACTTTGAAACCGACAACACGATTGGTTCCTATGGCATATACTAATAGGGGGGAGGGTGTAGTTTATTTGGGGCGGATGCCTCCTAAAGAGTAACAGAGGTGTGCAAAAGTAGGCTCAAGTTAAGATTTTGCTCTCTTACAATGCATATGTGGGGTATAATGACATTAGCCTCACTCAAGGGGACTTCTTTAATATTTTATACGGGACAAATTGATATTTTACATAAATTATCATTATAACCCCTATAAGTTATCAAAAAGGCCCCACTTGAGTGAGGTTAATATCATTATACTCCACTCGTGTAAGACGGGACTTGTGCGAGACAGGACTCTTGTGAGAGTAAATAGGACTCTTGCGACTCAATAATCAACAATTTTTCTGGAAAATTCTTTTGATTCTAGTTTTATTTTTCCTAAATAAGAATTATTTCATTTATATTAAACACATATGAACATAATATACACTCATAAACATATACAAACAATAAAAAAATAAAAAAAATTAAAGAGAAGAAATAGGGGAAATAGAAGAAAATAGAAGAGAATTGAAGAAGAAGGGTAAAATTGTCCAAATTTTGCATCAAATGCCTTACTGATAAAGACAAATAGAGATGAGTTATTTTTCACTTTGACTCTTAAAATAAGATCAAATAAGTAGTTATCTATACCCATCCATATATATATATATATATATATATATATATGGATGGGTATAGATAACTACTTATTTGATCTTATTTTAAGAGTTTACTTGTATATATATATATAATTTATTGTAATCATATGAGTAAGTTGGCATTAAAATAATTTCTTTTTAACTTTTATTTTAACTTTATTAAATTTTCTTAGATTTGTTGATAAATTTGTGTCAATTTTTTTTGTTATGATACCTTTATTTTGTATTAAGGGAAGTGATTTTTAGCTCCTACCTAATTGATTTTCACCTCCCACTTTAAATTTTTTTGTTTTTTTTGTTTTTTTTTGACAAATTTAATCTTAATTTAAATTACTGGAAATAACATTATAATTTCTATACTTATACCCTATTTTATATTTTTCTGTTTTAATTTTTAACATTTAATCTTACATAAAGCCTAACCCTAATTTTTCATAACCATTGAAAACTTTTTGTTTTATTTTAAATATATGTTTGTTTGATGAATAAACAATACTAAAACTATGGAAATATTTAGTAATTACATAATGGGAAAAATTTGATTCTTAGTTGAAATTTGGAAATTTAGGGGGGGAGAAAAAGAAAACATAATTAAGTTTGATTTGGGAAAAATGGTGTAAAACTAAAAACGAATTAAGTGTGAAATTGAGAAAAATAAACCTAATTAAGCTTAGAGGGTTACTTTTGGTATTAAATAAGGTTTAAAGATACGTTTTTTTTTTTAAAAAAAAAAAGTTATAGAAGGGTTGTACTTAGGTATAGGGTGTGAAGATCAATTAGATGAGGGCTAAAAATCACTTACCTTGTATTAATTAGCAATTGTAGACTTTAAACCCAACAAGAAGATTGTTGTTGGCCCAAAACAATAAAGCTACGGACATCGGGGTTTTTGCACTGAAAATGTGTACCGGCCTATGTGTCCCCCTGACTCACACCAGCAATTCAGACACGTGATTAAACAATAAATATTTTTCTAGTGAATGGTCGTCCATCAAATATGGACGACTGTTCACTTACATGGACTCCCGTCCATATAATATGGACGGGTGTCCATTTACTATGGACGAGCGTCCCCATTTAAAGGACGCTCGTCCATCAGTAAAATGGAATAAAAAAATCTTGTAAAAATTAAGGATGGTCGTTCATAGGTTGTGGACGGTTGTCCGTAAATATTGGACGGGCGTTCATATTTTAATGGACGCCCGTCCATTAACAACTCTTTTTAAAAAATTAAAAAACATTTAGGGACGGTCGTTCATCAGTTATGGACGGCCGTCCCTTCATTTTGGACGGGCGCCTGCAAATAAGGGACGCCCGTCCATTAAGTTTGGATGGACATCCGTAAGGAATGGACGCCTGTCCAAACTTAATTTGGTTTAAAAAATAAAATAAAAAATTTGGATGCCTGTCCATAATTTATGGATAGGCATCTCTTAAGTTTGGACGGGCGTCCGTAACCCGTCCCTTATTGTGGTTTTAAAAAAACAAAATAAAAAAACTTGAAAGTGTGGACGGCCGTCCGTAACTAATGGACGGCCGTCCACACTTAAGGGTAAACAGGAAATGGACAAATCTTGACTGTTTGATCCGACATCATTCTTTCAGGCAGAAATGTGAGAAATTTCTCTGTTTCTAAACTACAAATTTAAACAGATAATTTGCCATCCTGATTGCATGCATCTGGGATCATATTAATATATAGATTATAATACAATGACAACAACGTGAATGTAGAAAATCATGTAAAAGTTTTTGAGAAAAGACCATAGAATGTAAATAAACGCACTTGCAGATTCCGGAGCCGCATAGAAAGATTCAGCAAATTAGGTTCCACAGCATCATTAGATGACGACTCGAGAATCTAAGATGAACAGAAAAAATGGAAACCACAGAGCAAATGAATCCATATCCACGACTAGAAACATAAGAAATAAAAAAACAGACAAGCAAAGGTAGAGTGAATCACCATCAGCAAGCATGATACTGCTGTCAGTTGCACTGACTCATCCAAATAATCAAGCAATGCCAAAGAAAGAAAGTAAATACCATATATACAAATGTTGATTTTGCTGTTGAACATGCCCGTTGATTTGCTGTTGCCGATACCATCCAATAATATTTATCAGTACACTACTCAAGTTCTTGGTGTCATATTGGCATTGTCAATATATTTTTTATTCTATTTTACTAATACTCAAGTTCTTGGTGTGATATTGGCATTGTCAATATATTTTTTATTCTATTTTACTGATGGACGGACGTCATTTAAATGAAGACGCCTGTCCGTAGTAAATGGACCACCGTCCATATAATATGGACCATGTAAGTGAACGGTCATCCATATTTGATGGACAGTCGCTCACTAGAAAAATATTTATTGTTTAATTATGCGTCTGAATTGTTAGTGTGAGTCAGTGGTATACGTAGACCGGTACACATTTTTGATGTAAAAACCCCAGTGTCCGTAGCTTTATTATGGCCCAAAATGGTTAGGACATGCGAGAAGCGCATGGACTTTAGAAAAATGAGTTAGTTTTCGCTTCCTTTCTTAACAGCTAAATCTTGTAATGTAAATGATATCCTTCGTTGCTAAATGCACTTCTATTACACTCAACCTCATTTAATATCGAAAGTAGCCCTACTTAATTAGGTTGCATTAGGGTTGTTCTTTGCACCTCTTCCCCCCAATTTCAAACTTACTTATATTTTTGTTTAAACCAAACTTAATTAGTTTTATAAAAAATAACCTTTATAACTCTTATCATATTCTTTTATTTTCCTATTCTTGCTCTTAATTTAAAAGAAACACTGACATGTTTACTTATTGGAGTTTTATTGAAAGGGAAAGGGAAATGGAAAATGTTAGAAATTCGAATAATGAATTATGATTTAATTGTTTACTTATAAGATTGAATATTAAGGGAATTGAATGAAATGTCTGATAAATAAACAAAAATACTTTCAACATTAAAATATTCAATGTAAGTTTAAAATTATTATTATATTTTTATTATAAAAAATAACTATGTAAATGATAATTCTATTTGTTTAAATTCTTAAATTTTTTTCTTTACTTTAACAATAGATGTTCTAACTAGAAATCAAAATTCAACGACAGGTCAACAAATGTCATCATTTACAAA
The DNA here is from genome assembly GCF_008641045.1 of Pistacia vera. Lineage (NCBI taxonomy): Eukaryota > Viridiplantae > Streptophyta > Magnoliopsida > Sapindales > Anacardiaceae > Pistacia > Pistacia vera. Next base: position 721,380 of record NW_022196165.1, read on the forward strand.
AAAAAACATATTTTAATGATCACTAAATTATAAAATAGAAACCAAAGAAATAAAAAAAACTTTAAAATTCAAACAAGGGTTAAAAGAAAAAGAAAAGAAAAGGTAATTGCAATGGACCCCCAACTCTAAGAATTAGGATTCCTTAAGGAATTTTACCCATATTTTTATAGAATGAGAATACCATTCTTTACTCAATTCCACTCAAGAATTTAAAAGACAGCCATCTCCATGTCCATGCCATAATCATTTTATTATTAGTTTGGGTATAATTTTTTCAAAAGTTTATTAAAAACATATTAGAAGAAAGAAAAAGTGCTTTGTCAAGCCAAAACTAATAGTGAAACATGGTTAGAGTTGAACTATCTATTTATAAAGACAATTAGGTAACTTTATAAACAACCCTAATTAACTAGTCTCACTTTCAAGGTTAAAAAAAATTGTGATGGCCAGGACATTGGAGAAGCCCATGGACTTTAGAGAAATGGGTTAGTTTCTTTAACTCTTATAAAATGACCTTTCCAAATTTTAACTGTTTGTATAAGGGAAGTCGATCCATATCCTTCATTGATAAATATATATTTATTCTATTTTTTTCTTTAAAAAAAAAAAAATCTCTTTAAACCCCATTTAATATAGAAAATAACACTGCCTGATTAGGTTAAATTCCATTTTTGTTTGCACCCCTTTCCCCTAATTTCAAACTTAATTAAGTTTTTTATTTACACCCATTTTCTCCAATTTTAAAATTAATTGGGATTTTTTTTTTACATCACTTCCCCCAATTTCAAACTCAATTAGGTTTTTTTGTTTATACACCATTTTCCCCAATTTCAATTTGATCGGGTTAGAGATTTGGGTCGCCTGTGACCCAAGCCCCAGAAGTCTACACCAAGGGAAGGAACCCCAAGACCGATCCAAACCCAACGATCTAGTTAAACAAGTTGCAGGACGCGTGGCATACAAGAAAACCACCCATGATCTACTTGCTTCCCACTGCGCGATAACTTTCACTTCCGATATCTTAGGAGATCATGGCCACTAGCCGTCATCCTATAGGTCACCAAAATCACGGCAAATGCAGCCCTTAAAATCTTCATCATGTTCAGGCCTGCAGGGTAGAAAGATTATATAAATCCTCTCAGTTTCTCAAAGGGGGGTCGACTAAGGGTAAGACTTAGTTCAAAGTAGGGGCGGATCAAGCCTAGTTTTGGGTGGCCCATGAATTTTTTTTTTTTTTAAATACTAATATTACAATTTCTAGATTTTGACCCATCTCAACAAAAATATTAATGTATAATTAGTTTTTATTTTGTCTCACCCTAACAGAAATTTATGGATCCGCTAATGGTTCTAAGGCCCTCGTTTGAATGGAAAAAATATTAAATAACTAGGGTAATATTTTTTAAATTGAGCAGATGACGATATTTAGTTGATTTGTAAAAAATTATTCCCGAAATCTTTTATGACAAACAATGGCATTTCGAGGGTAAGTTGCCAAGAATATTAGTACCTTGGGGGGATTGTTATTAAAACTTACGCCAGATAATCATATTTTATGTCCTATGTTGCCTTTAAACAGTTGAGCATTTGGTCCAAATTAGCCTTATACCTGTTAAGATTTACAAAACACTCAATTCACTCATGTAGACCATTTTGTCTTTACTTTTTAAATTTTTTGGATGACATTACCCTTGTTATTGTCATTATTTACAGAAATGTCACTGTACCTAGAACTGGCCACCACCGTCAGCCACTGTTGACCACCATCAGAGGCTACCGAAAGTCACCATAATGGCATAAGACCGATCGTATATGGCAGACCATGCACTGATGAGGCCCTTTCTAGCCATGGATCTGTCACAAACAGCGAGATCTGACCGTTTCACGGCTGAAGATGTGACCGTGAAATGGCCTAGTCTTTGGCTGTGAAATGGCCTAGTCTTTGGCTGTGAAACGGCCGGCATTTTACGGCCACATCTTTGACAATGAAACGACCAGATCTGTGGCACTGCCAACGGCCGCTGGCAGTGGTGGCTGACTACCGACAATGGCTTGGGGTGGGTAGGGGTTTTGTTAAGTTTAAAGTGTTTTTGGTTGCTAGGGTGTTTTTGCTAAATCTGAAAAGTAGGGGGTTAAAAGAATTATTCAAAAAAATAATAATAAAAAATACTATTATATTAATATTTAAAAATGAGGGCAATTTAGTAATCTATATAACAACTCACCAATTTATCCTCCCAATCAAACATATTATTCACCAATTTATGCAAACCAATCAAATACATTTCTAAACATTCCTAGTGATCTTCAAAGTAATTTTTCTTTTCGTTAATATAATATCCTCGTATGATAAAACATTATATGATCAAAACGTCTTTTAAGAATCACGAATTTCGTTTTCTCTACTTTTGCTACTTTTTTTTTAAATTATATATCTAAGTCAAGCATCGAAGGGGCACACTGGAAAAACCCTCTAATTGGTAATCCTAGGGCTGCAAGAATCTCCAAGTGACCTCTCCACGACAACTTCCGCCTAAGTATTTTTTCGCACAAACGAAGGAAGTTATTTTCAAGATAAAAACCAATAGAATCATAAAATTTAGAATCTCATGCAATGCATCAATGGATAATGGAGATAATTGAGTATTTCTAGTGAAAAGAGAGATGATTTCATGCACAAAATAATATGTTCTTGGAAATGGCTCAAGTAGCCCACCTCAAGACAAAGGATAAACGAGCCAAGTTCTTAATTTTGAAGTCAGGGAAAATGTAGGGAAAAGAGAGATCAATTGAGGCTTTACGGTATATATATAACGGAATTTTCGTTACCTAACGTGATAACAAGTAATGCAATTATTATCTTATTTTTTTAAAATAAGTAGCTTTGGTTACCAATCTTTTGTCGTCAAATATGATAATCGGCTACAAGTTGTAAAAAAATAACTTATTTTAGAACACAAATTAAGCATTTGTGATATTTAATGACACAATATTTGTCTCAAAAAGGTTATGATTTAACCACTAATACATAGTTTTAAAGACAAAATGGTGGATTGTATCTTTTTTTTTTTTTTTTTTTGTTTTTAGTAAGAACATGGTTTAAAGTTTCTTTGTATATTATTATTTGGATAATTTCCAATGTAAAAGATACATAAAAACATAATCAAGAGATTATTTTATCTCATATAATATTACATACAATAACCCTTTAACAAAGGTGGATGCTACCTAATGATCAAGTGATCAATAACGTGCCTTTTCTAAAAAAATTTATAACCTTTCTGTTAAGAATCAATCAAACTTAACTTAACCTAACATTCTCTATCAAACACCAACAACAACACTCAAGAAACAATACAAACAATAAAGATCGAAAAACAAGAACACAACCAATTTTTACTGTGGTTCGTTTATCCCAAAGGAATAAACTACATCCGTTGAGCTCCAAGTAAAATGGAGACTCACTGCACTATAAGGATCAATCTAATTATAGTACAACTCAATCAAGAACAGCAACTCAAATCTCACACTCACCCAACCTTCAAACCACTCGTAATCTCCACAACAAAAACAACTAATACAAGTGTCTCATCCAGAAGAGCTTAAACTTCTTCTAACCACAATTTAACTAATAAATTGCAACAGATTACAAAACTGAAGATTAACCACACTAAGAACGAACCCTAGCAGAGATGAAAAGCGCGGAGAGGAGAGAGTGTATTCCACTGTTGCTGTTTCTATGTAACTTTAACTTAAATAGGTTGACCTCTAGGCTTCGTTTGCACCGTTGGATTAGACTGGAACCAAAGGCTGAGATTTGTCACTTAAAAAAGCTTCAAAACGATAGTGTATCGATCACTCCAAACGACACCGTTTGAAGCTTCACTCAACACTTTCTTTAGACAATTAGTAGTACTTTTAAAAGTTTTAGATTATCTCTTCATATATGAAATTTAAGAGGCTATAAAAAGATTATTTACTCTAGGGTTGCGATTTTTATTTTTTAGCCCCCATCTTTTCTATCAGTAGCCCTCATTTTTTATTTTGACAAATTTAGCCTTAAATAAAATTACTAAAGGACATTATAAATTTGAAATACATTCATACTTTTATTTTTTTAAACATTTAAAATTCTAGTTCACAATTAAAAAAATAATCACTTTTCGCTTCTCCTTTGTATTCAATTTTAGGTAAAATATGTTGATTTTTCTAAACTTGAAATATAAACTAATCCAATTTTTTTTTAAAAAAAAAAAAACAAACAAAAAAGGCAAAACTTGATTTTCTACTGATGGTGGAGTTTCGGAATGATTTGAATGTTTTAGGAATACATAACTTTGTACTTAATGTTAGAATTTTAATTAATTAAAACTCATTGACTAAAATTACTATTTGGTCTTGCACTTTAACATATTAGTTTTATAAAAAATTAATGGTGAACAATTCTTAGTATTAAGCAGTTATTTTTAGTAGTTATCTTTGATAAAAAGACTTTACGTACTTAAAAAAGGAACATTTACAGGTTCCCAATACACGCAATGAATTCTGATATTTCAAAACCATCATTATGAGAAAATTACAGTGCATTGAAAGAATCTGAAATCTTTGAAGAAGACAACAACAACAAATTGTTATGGCTGAGATTAGTGGTAAAGTTATTTGCTTCTGCAAATTCCATGAATGTATATGTGAATATTATATATATTGTTTAATATTGGATTTCAAAGATTTTTATAAACTTAGACAAAATAAAATTGGAGTGATTAATTTAAAAAAATTAGGAAAATGGGGGTTAAAAGGTATTAACATGTTTAAGTCTAAAAGGATAATTTGGTATTAAGTGAGGTTTAAAATAGATTTTAAAATATAATAGGATATACATATAATTATAGGGGGTTAAAATCACTTCCCTTTTCTATATGGCATGAAACTGAATTTGGAAAAACCCTTGTGATTTGGGCCACAGGAGTCATGGCCCAAACAAATTAAATGGAGCAGCCCAGGTAATTATAATTTTATAGCCATTTTTACCCCTCAAGATCCAGCTTACAATTTTTATTGGTAGGTCAGCTGCTACGTAATTGTTGACATATTTTGTTTTTATTTTATATCTAAAAGAATAACACATTTTATAAAGAAACATTTATAAAATAAAAATACAACTCCAAAAATTAGAAATTTAAAATTGGATCTTTTGTATTTTTCTAAATTTTAGAAAATATAAAGTCACCCAAAACAACTTTGTATCAAAAAGTCAACTTAAAAGTCAACAATTGTCACAAATAGGGTGGTATTCTCGTAATCTCGGGTTTTTAGTGAAAAACTGGAAAAAAATATGTAATTTCAGCCAAAGATGGATAGTGATGTAATTACTATAATCCTATTAGGAAGGTTTTTATATATCATAAATTATTTGAAAATAATTTAGACTTGGGTGTTTTAATCATTTTTCGTAGCTTATTAAGACTAGGATACTCCATTAGAATCCCCCCAAGAGAGCCTAATTCAAACAAGTATTTCGGCCTTTAGACTCTTATTGGAAACCCTATCATACCACCACAACCCACCAAAATTCCAAATTAAATGGGTTGGGCTCGCCAATCTCTTGAAGAGAATTAAAAGTATCTCTAAATGACTTTTATATGATATAAACCCTTTATTATAAATAGTTTATTATAAAAATAAGAGTCCAACAGACTTTTATCTTTAAATATAAATTAGAGAGTAAGTTTGACTCTCTATATTTAAAGAGTGAAATTCACTCTCTATCCTAATTTTAATTAATAAACTATAAGTTTTTATGCATTTTATTTATTAATTCTCTTCTTATTAAGTCTCTTTCTTAAAAATAAAGAGCATCTTCATAAATTAAAGAGCCTATTGGATTTGAATAAAAATTATGTTTTATATTATAAATTAATGAAGATGCTCTTTATTTATATGAAAGATACTTTCAAAATAAAGAACACGATTGAAGATGTCTAAGAGAACAAATCACTCTCAATATTTCTTGTTTAGAGTGTGGATGGCATTGAAATCGCTATTTTGCGGGTTGCCTTGACAAAAATGGGCATTAATAACATTATAGTTGACCGATGTGAGCTGATCGATCGGAATTCGATGTGGATATTCATTGAATTCCGACAGATTGGATCATTACGGTCCTAATAGGACTAGCGGTGAGGAGTAACGTCTGTCATCAAAGTTTGTTAAATCTGACTGCCACCGTTGACGTCCATTGTAGTGTTATTGTCAATTTACTGTTGTAGTACATGTCAGCTTAATTTTATTTATTTAATAAAAAAATATAAATATATATTAAAAAATTAAATTTTTATTAAATCTTGATAAATAAAACTATAATACAAGGGGATATATGTCATTTAAACATACAAAATGAGCTTTGAAAAATAATCGATTTTGAGGTAGTTTAGAGTCGTTTATAAACTTGATTATTTTTGTAATCACTTTCAAATGATGCATTTTAAAATTAAGCTGTTTATGAAACATTTTATTGTTATAGTAAAACTGAATTGATTATTTTTGAAACTGGGGCAATAACAATTAATTTATTTGTAATGAATGAAGATATATAAAAAAAAAATTCATATAATGACGAAATACTAAAAGTCCTTACAAATAATTCACGGATAAATATATATAAAGTCAGCTGTGAATATCTATCTAAATCAATAATGGATGAATATTAAGTCTTGAGCATGTATCGCGTGTTGTACTAGATTAATCAATTCATAAAAAGACTTGAACTTCTGTAACGTGTGATGGCATCGCCAAATCCTGACAAAATTCAGTTGTTCAATCTAAATACAGTCATGTCCCTTCAAATAATTTTGATCAGGACAAAGTACCTGCATATATATCTAAAACTAATTACTTTTAGATTTATTCTGTGAAAGGTTAAAAAAAAAAAAAAAATTAATAGTTGATTGTTCTTCTTTTGAAAAAAATCAAAATTAGTAAGACAAAGGTTAATAATAATAAATTGAATCTTAATTATGTAATGAGTCATGTTCCTTCAATAAAATATATAGTATATAAAGGGATATTATAATTGATGTACATGTATTTCTAAACTAATTATTTAAGGATATAGTTTCCTATCTTTCAAAAAATGGACAATTAATCACTAATTGGTGTTAGATTTAATTTGTGTAAAGCTAAGAAAATAATTGAATAGATTTGAATTATTCTTCTTTTAAACTGATCAAAAATAGTAAAAAAAGTTAATAATAAAAAAGTAGAAAAACCAGAAAAAAGAAAACCAAGAATGTTGAAATAAAAGTTCTAAAAAATAAAAATACCAATATATATATATTATATATAATAAAATAAAAATAATAAAATAAATTCTTCAGAAATCAAAGTTAATATGACTATGCATGGGACTAATATGGACAATTTAATTAATGGACCCATAACTTATTTAACTCTTAGATATGAGAAGAAGAAAGAATTGTAAAAAATTACGATTTTATAAAATTAGAAAAGTTAAAAAAAAAAAAAAAAACTTACATTGTATAGCTGAGATGAAAGAATGAGATAAATGTCTTTAGTTTAAGATAATATACACAACATCATTCCCATACAATATTTCTCATACAATATTAGTGGTAAGATATGATTGGGTGAAAGTTTAATTTTAATTTTAAATCAGCCAATCATATCTTGTCACATAATGTTTTATGAAAATGATATATGGATAGTATTACTTTTATTTAATGATAAATGTATGGCAATAGATTGATTTATTGTTGAGGTTTGTAGAGAGTGTGATGGTAAGAGAGAAGATTTGTGGTTGGATCGATGAATAAGAGGTGAAGAAGTTGGTTTAATAAAAGGGCAAAATTACTAATATGATAAAATGGGGATTATAGAATATAAGACTTTTAAAAATAACTTTTTTTTTTTTTTCAATTCATCCATAAAAATAGGGTTATTTATAATAATTACAAATAAAAATAAATAAACCACCTTAAAATAAAAATAAGAAATAAGAGTTAGGACCGTAATATTGAAAGGTTATTGTGATTGAAAAATTGATGAGTTAAAATAAGAGGTTTAGACATATATAACACAACTCAATAACCTCTATTTTTAAATGTATAGATTTATAAAAAACACATTAAAGTAGGAAAATTTTTATTATATTATTTTGAAAATTTTGGCAAAATTTATTTAAAGATTAAAGTTGCTGGAGTATTTGTTATGTAAAGCTTCGTTTAATTAGTGAATGATGAAATGAAATCTGAAAGTCTTGAAGTTGAAGTTGGAATAGGCGAATGGGTATAAAAGTTAGAGCGCAGTTTGTGGTGGATATTGAATGAATGGATGAATAAACAGGAACAGGAGCGTAATTGACCATGTAAATTACGGTGGCCCTCACCTTCATCAATGCCGTTGATCTGTCTTGTCAGTTGAATATCTAGTCTCTTCTATAGACTCTTAAGACCCAACACATGTCCTTTCTCCATCACATAAATATTTCTTCCCCACTTTCTGGTCACATTCATTGTTTCTTTTGCCAACAAGATCCAGTCTATTTTCTCTTTTCTCTCTTTTGGATTCTTCCCACAAAACGTTCTTTCTTCTCTCTTCTAAACTCATCATATCAGAAAGGAGAAAAGCATAATGGCTGAAGTTACCATGAGTGAAGTCTCTACTTCATTTCGTCGGGTTCTCTTATCTCTGCTGGTGCAAGTCACTCTGTTGCTCTTCTCTGTATATTCTCCTACCTAATTTTTTCTCTTTCATTGTTGTTTTAGTTTTATTGGACTTCCAGTCAAAAGAAAAAATCAAGTTTTGTCATATTTTACAATGTAGAAAATATCAATTTGCTGCAAGTATTGAAACTGTTTCTGAACTTGGATAAGCTTTGTCATTTTAGCATTACCTGTAATTTGTTGTGATGCAAAAGCTGATTGAAGTAAGTAAATTACATGATCATATAGCTTGTAGTGATGTTGATGTTGATGATCAATATAAAATTGAGAATGGAAACTATTTGTTTCTGCATTGTTCTGATTTGACGGCTATACAATTCTCTCTTGCTATGCTATCACAGTGGATGTGGGAATGACTTGGTTAGTGTTCCTGTTTTTGTTGACTGCTTCAAGCCAAAGTGGAGCAAAAGGTATACAGATCGGTTCCCTTAAAGCACATGTGGAGGGGATCAGTGTTAATTGTTTGAGAGTGGGGATGGTGGGCTGGGCTGGGTGGGCAGGTGTATGTGGTAAAGAACTAAAGAAAAAATTAATTTTTGTGTGTTCGTAGAGTTCAGTACTAAAAGGTTTTCCTCTTTCATTTCATTTCTAGCTTGTAACTCATCAGAAGCACATAATTTTTTGAGTTATCTTAAGACTTTGTTTGTTGCTCATTGATACTTGTTATGTCTCCATCAATGACTTCCATGAAATGAATGTTTCTATGAAGCTATCTTTTGTTGATTGTCATGATTGCAAATATCATTTGACTTGGGTATATGCAGCTGGTAGACAATGAATACTCTAAAATTTGTTATTAATTGATGAAGAGTGATATTATGATCATTACAGCTGGAAACCTTGTGTGCTCATGGGGACGAGGAGAAGATGGGCAGTTAGGGCACGGCGATGTGAGGATCGACTTTCTCTACCAATTGAGGGCACTAGACGACTTGAAATAGTGTCTGTTACCTGTGGCGTGTCATACAAATTATTCGAGTACGTATGGAAGTCTATAGTTGGGGATGGTTTTTCTACCTTTCCCTGTCTCTTGGGATCTCCAATTTGATATGCTTTCTCTGCAACAAAATTTTTGATTTTCTTTTTAGGCCTGGTTGAGGGGAATTTAAATAAAATTCTGTGTTCTCGAGGACAAGGGAACCAAGAAATTTCAGAGAGTTTTTGTCTAATTGTTTGCAAAAATATTTTTGGATACAGTCTCTTGAGATCAAATAAGTTAGAGAAGGCATCCACTTCTTTGAAAGTGATTGGATGGGCGCTATGGTAGCTGGGATTGCTTGGTTTCATTTTTGTGTTCGAGATTACTGATTGTTCTTATTGTAATTACTTCTTTCCCAATTATACAAGTTTTTTATTTTGCATAATACACATTTACTATTGACACTGCTTTCTGGGTACGGGCCTGATTTTTTTACTGAAAATTGAAGATTTAATAGAAAAGAGGTTTATTTCATTGTCTCCTGGTCTTGTGCCTATGATATATATATTATATCTCATAAATCAACAGGCTTATTGTATTAGATGTTTTATGTTATTCTGTTCCATATACTAAACCTTGACAAATGGCTAATTTTCATGTCATGACCTGCTTATCAAAAGAATTTTCTTAATTGCTCTTTCTTTATTGTATAACATGTCAACATTATTTTCTCTGTTCAAAAATATCCAGGGTGACTTTGGAAGGCTGGGCCATGGCAATTTATTGACTTGTTCAATCCACAAGCCGATTAAGCATTGCATGGTTTGAGGATAAAGCAAATTGTTGTGGGGACAGCCATTGTTTAGCAGTGACCATGGAGGGAGAGGTTCAGAGGTTAGGGTCTTCCTCAAACTTTCTCGCTTCATCTATAATGCATTGAGTTGATATTTCAGTTTAGATTATCTATTGCTTGGTCCAAATTTTCAAGTGGTTGCTTATGTGCTTTGAAACACAGTGATGACCACCATGAATTTAAGGCTTTACTATTGAGAAGCAATTCCTTTGGGATTTAGAGGTATTACTTGTTTGAGGCGAATTTAACTCAAACATGATAGGTTTTCTGTGATTCGACCCAATGTTTTAAAAACCAACCGGGGTAAACCTAGCAAAGAAGCTGGGTCGCTGGTTGACCGGGTAACCGGTGGGTCAAAAGGTGAAGTATCACCTAAAAAAATTTCAAAATTTTGTATTGGACGCACGTTAGCATGGCGCTAATTTTGGCCAGTTAGCATGCATTGACATTGGCCTTCTTTCTCCTTTTTCCTGTTTTCACCCAAATCACCCTGTCACCACCACTGGAACCCCCACCTCTTCTCTTCAAAACCATACCCTTTATCCCCTCTCTACTCGCTGATCGCCAGCGACGGAAAAACGCGTTTTTCAGGCTGTCCTTTGCCAGATTGGCCGTTTTGAGCGCAACAACTCCAACCACCACCACCTTTAGACTCACGGACTACCCTTACAAAATCCCCAAAGTTCTCAAGCCATTCCACCCACCAATGTCGGCAATCAGAAGCTAGGGTTTTGCTGTTTCTTGGCCAAATTCCGGTGATTCTGGCGACTTAAACCTAATCAGACACTACCTTCAACTCATCGTGTCCACCCTCAAAACCCCATGTTGCCTGCTGAACACGGCTAGAAGTCGCCATTTTCTGCATTTTGATTCACCCGGTTTTTTCCAAAAACTGGTTGGACCGGGGGTGCTACAGTACCCCCAGCCCAACCCTAGTGAATCCTTGCCCCCCCCCCCAAAAAAAAGTTTTTAGGCTCTCCCGGTCGAATCGGTCCAGCCCAGCTCACGACCAATCAGCCTAGCCGGCGGGTTTTAAAACAAGATTCGACAACTTGGCTGTGCCTACACTTTCAAGCACTAGAAGCTGTCCTCTAACCAAAGCCCAACAAGCTTTACAGGCGATGACTTTCCCTTGGCCTGAGCTTACTAGTGACAACATGAAATCCTCAAACCTTTTACAAGGGTGGATAACAGTCTGTAGTTCAAAATGGTTGAAGCTTACTGAGAAATTCTCTGGCAAAAATATATGTTCATATTTAAGAGGTGGAGAATGAATAGACTAATCAATAGCAAACTAAAGAACAAACTTCAATTCATCTAACATGACAGAGAATAATGAGAAGAACATAAGATAAGCTAAAGTCCGTCTGCGGGGTTGAGGCTTGTATACCTTGCCTACTTATCTGTATATATTGGGTGTCAGCGTCAGACAGTATTTAGTAATTGGCCACCTATTAGGGCGAACACCTGGGCTTTATTTTGAACAATGCAGTTGACTGAAAGTGTTAATTCAGATGAGGGAATCAAAGGTTAGTTTGAGGGGTCTCATTCTTTTGCAAGGGGGGACTGTTTCTATGAACATAGGTGGTCTGATTACTTAAAAATGTTTCATGAAACCATTATGCTGGACCGAATGATAGCCTTTAGCAAATGGACAGAGATTGTTATCAAATCACTGCACTCTAAGGCTTCATGATTTTTCCAGGATGTATAACTGATATAGAAGCTTTTCATTAAGTAGATCCACAGTAGTTTTGAAAGAACCTGTAATTCGTTCTTTGTTCTTTGAGCCTGTGTGTATAACAATAAACGGTGCGGTAGTTTTGGGGATTGTGGAATGTTAATCTTAGGCCTGAACCCTAAGATTCCTCGGTTAATTTCAGAACTTCAGTTTGCAACCATATGAAGAATTCTATATTACATTTAAAACTTTTTGATTATCGACGCAAACACAAGTAAGTGCTTGTTATTTCTGGAATGATTCATGTTTTACTGTATTTGCATGAGAAAACGCTGTGCTCCATGTCAATAAAAAGTCAGGGAAAAATGAAAAAGTGAATTTTGGAATCTTACAAACTCATTAGTTGTAAATGTTACCCTTATCTCTTTTCTTCAGTATAAGTGTATTCAATTTCTTCATCTTCTTTATAAACATATATATACTATGGCAATACTGCTGTTTTCTATGAAGAATGACGGGACCTAGAAGTAGTGTAAAGTCTACGAATGGTATTTGGTTGACATGACACTTCATTTGTTATGGTAAAATGTTTACAGAAGGCAGTTATAGTAAATAATGTATATTTGATATAGGTATGTATTGTCGTAAGTATGTACTAGGTTGTAATGGTAATTATGATGTTTCAGTTATTGGTGGTGGTCAGTAACGGCAACTATTTGACATTTTATTTCATGTTATTTTACGTGGTGCTAGAGTTGTATCATATAACTAAATATCTTAACTTAATTGATTCCTGCATCTATATTTACTGCATCAGATGATAATATTATATATCCACAAAAAAACGATGTTGAATAGGATATGCTTTTGACGTGGTTCTGTTTCAGCATGTTGTGGGCAGTTTTAAGCATAAACTTGGAAATGCTTTACTGATTGAGTTTTGTTTCTATTAAGCTGGGGGAGGAATCAAAATGGTCAAACTTGGTCTGGAAACCACGAGATGCTTGTGCCTCAAAAAATCAAGCCTTCAGGTAATTTATGTTACTTTGTTGTTTAGGGACATTAATATAGATGTCCACACTAAATATAAATTTTTGCTGTGAAAAATTTGAGCCTCTTTTAACAACCAGATAAATTTACTATTTTTTTATATTTTACAACTGTAGCGAGTGTATATTTGTAAGCATGAATGTTTTTGTAATACGAGAGAACTGTGGTATTTGACTTATAAAGTGTTCCATATAGGTACATATCTTGGAGCTTCATATTAATTATTGACCAACGTAGGTAAAAGTATTGGATATATTTCAAGGTCTACCCGAAAAAAAGAATATATTAATATAAGGGCAGGATGTTACTTCCATCATAGAAAATCTTCACAAGGATTTTCTTTTGAGAAAGTGGAAGAGGAATATAGTACTTTGTGTCATATCAAAACGTTTCGTTTAGTCCACATTGAGAACTTTGTTAAAATATTTTAGCTCTTAATTTCATATCTTTTGCAGGGAGTGTCTAACATGGTTGCTGCTGGCGCCGAACATTCTGGTGGCGTTATCAGAAAAAGGAGAGCTCTTATGGATGGGGTTGGGGCCGTTATGGAAACCTGGGTTAGGTGACAGAAGATAGCCTAATTCCTGGAAAAATTTCTACTCTTAATGTAGTCACAAACTGGTGTCATTTTATTTGATTTAGTATTATTTAAAAACTAACCATCATCTAATTTTTCAATGCATAACCATCGATATGCAGTGCAATATAGTTTGATAGTTCTTTATATGATTAGGATATTTGCAATTTTTTGAAGGTGATGATCATGACAGGGTTGATGAATCTATACTTGAAATAAGAATCAAAAGTAACCATATAACTGGTCGTTCTAGTTCACGGTGTATGCATAAAAAGGGGATTTTGTTTATATTTTATTTTTAATTCTTATCTCCTAGATACTGGCAATTTCTACGTAGTAGGTAATATTGAGAGTTGTTTTATTTGCTTATCCAGGTTTAACTGTTGGGTTCTGTTTAGTTTTCTTTCACCTAAGTCTTTCGGTTCTAAAGTCAAGCTGTATCATTCAAAGTTGCAGGGAGAAAGGATGGTTATGGTTGCTTGTGGATGGCGACACACCATTCTGTTTCTTCTTCCGGTGGGTTGTACAATTAGGATGGAGCAAATATGGTCAACTAGGCAATTGGGGACTTGTGAAGGATCCCCTTGTCCCTCATAAGCGGGAAGCATTGCGGTGACAGCTTTAATTCTCAGGTGATCTTGAGATTCAATTCCATTAGTAAAGTTTTCCTCTGTGATTTACGATGATAGATGGTAGCTTCAAGACCTAATTTTTCCATATATGTTCCCTTAATTTCTGTAATTTGTAGTAGGAGGGATTACTTGGTATTAAAATTGGATGTCTATGGACCTTCCAGTTACAGCTAATTTTCTGCCTCATACAGTCAAATTGAAAAATGATTCGTGGCCTTGGTGGTGTGATTCTGAATAGGTAGACAACTGCATCACATGTTAGATTTTAAGGTCCATGCAGTAGTCATGGTTGCTTGTAAAATATTTAAGTTTTGGGAAATTCAAAACTTGCTGATTTAGTTTTGGGATAGAGAAACTAAGAAGACTTTTTTTCTGTTGATACTTTCACTATAAAGCAAAGAAGGAAGGCATTTCTTAAAATAGATTTTTATAGGTCTTGGGTCACTGGCAATCTGGGGTTTCTTGGATATTTTTGTGGACCAAAGTTTTGGCAGAAGGTGGGGAAATGGATTTTTTTCACTGAAGGTTAGAGATGCGTGAAACCTGCAAAGTCTCCCTTTATTATTTCAAGCCTGAGCTAATAGTGGGTTTTAGGAGGATTTGAGACTAGGAGAAAACTTTCTTTTCTTTGGTGGGTGGTGCTCTCAGTAGTTTGGTGGAGAGAGCTAGGAGGTGAATTGAGATCGTAATATACTCCAGATAAAAAAAACCCTGTCATAGAGAAAACTTCTTAAGCATCCTATTTGGCTTTCATGCATAGTTTGTGATTTTTAGAGGTTTTAGTGCTTTAGGTTCTTCCTTTATTTCAGTAGTCAAGCCTCTTTCTCAATGTGTATCAGATCAATGTGGAATACTGATGGCACTTCTCTAACACAATACAGATGGATGCCACGGATTTCTCATAGTCTTCAAGGATATTGACAACTATTTTCTTAACCAGTTGAGTTTTTTAACTTTTGTTGGGTATACATGTATGCTACTAGAATACATCAAAGAATGGAGGATTAGTAAATTTTCTTTTGGCAATGCAATACTTTTATTGTCATTGGTGATTGTTGGCATGAAATCAATATTTATGGGTAACATACATCCCAACGATTCCACGTGGTGAAGGCAAATTTTATTGATCTAGTTGGTTTTTATGGGTTAGTGGCTTGCCTTTTTTTGGGAGTAATGATTACAAAGATGGTTGATTGCCCTGTAAAAGGATAACAAAAGAAAAAAGGTAATGATTCGTATATTTATTGAGTTTTACTGTGGTCCACAGATTTTGACGGATGGTTGAAAATGAGGCATGAATTAGTTTGTTTGAAATAGTGGGTTTAGGGTCTTTCCAATTTGTCTATGTAGATTATTTGAAATGAAATTTTTTTTTAGTATGTTTTCTTTAGTATTAACAAAGATTAGATATCAAATTACTTTTGGGAAATGGTGTACTAATTAAGATGCAAGATAGTGGGCTAGGTGTACACATTGTACTGTTAGAGAGCGTGACGTCGGTGTTGGACCTTTATTTCATAGTGAAGACTTTTGAGTCAGCATAGTTACTTAACATGGTACTGAAGTGAAACTCCCAGTACAAATCCAATAGTTAGTGCTAGCATCTGAATTATGCTTTTATCTTAGTATTTGGCATTTGATATGTTTCGTTCAAACAGGCTTGTCCAGTTCTACTGTGGGAACCTGTGTAGAGAGTTTAATAATAATATGTAGACTCTTTTTGATAGCTTTGCATTTAGATTGAGTGGTTACAGACAATATACCATGAATTTTTCAAGCAGAGTATTTCCCTAGTGGTGAATTAGATTATTTAAATGATTTCGTTGTTAAAAAGGTATTTAAGCTCTTCCATTGACGAATGTTATATCTATGTACCCTCAAGACTTGCAATTTTTGCGCTAAAAGTAAGTAATTATATGATGCTCAATATTGTTAGATGAGTGAACCCCATAGAAGGTAGGTATTTGTTGACTTAGTATATTACGAACCTATTTCTGATCCTCAGGTTCAGTTCGATTAAATTTCTTTTGGCATTTTTTCTTTTTTGCAGATATCAGGTGGTTGGAGACACACCAATGGCCCTTACATCTGACGGAAAAATTATGGCGGGTTGGAAATAGGTTGGTCATCATTTCCTTAATTTTCACAATGAACTATTTCCCCTAATTTAAATCAAAATTGATGTCTTGATGAAAATGTGTCACCAATGAACTTCACTTTTCTTTATTGATTTAATCTTTTGATATTTTCTGTAGTCTTAATTTAATTGTTATAAACGTGTTTCTTATGTCTTACAGTTTTTGGACAGGTGGGAGTTGGCTGACAATGCAGATCATTGCTCCTGTGCAAGTGAATTTTCTCATGACCAGGCACATTCTTGTACTGTATGCTCCCGAAATTGGTTAACAAATAGGCCATGAGTTTGACATGCAGTCCGTATATTTCTCCTTTTAACCTGACAGGGTTATTTTCGTGTGTTTGGACCATCTTTCTGAGTCTGAAATTTAGCTTTTGATCTTTTATTTGGCAATCGACCGAAGGGTTTCAGATTTCATGTGGATGGAGACATACACTGCTGTCAAGATCGGCAAAAGGATATTCTTGGGGAAGAGGTACAAAGGGCAGCTTGGTCACTGGACAATCTTCTGACCGGTAATAGGATTCACATCTTGTTTAATATCCTCTTAAGTTTTATGTTAAATATTACATTTTGACTTGATGAAGAATGAATAAGATAATTTAAGACGGTTTTGGTAATAGATCGTCGTTACTCACCTATGTTGTATCTACTACATATAGTATAGCATGTACATTCTATATATGCTTCAAATCGCAATTTAGCATGCAGAAGAAAAGGGAAGAAAATGGTTGAAGTAACCTGTAATTTCGAAATAGAGATGGAAGAGTTAACAAGAGTAATAGAGAATGATGTAAAACTGATTTCAAATGTTGTGATGGTTATAGTAATACACTCTCCCAATTCTTGAAGGGAACGAAGTTTCTAATGACAAGAGCTAAAGGGAGCAATGTGTTAAGTATTACCTTACAAGAGTTGATTTCATGTAAATGCTGTGTCCACTGTGAATTGTTCGTATATGATTAGATGAATGAATGAGATCTGAGAAATCTGTTTTTTATTGTTTTTTGTTTTAAATTTGACGTGTCAGAATCAAATGTCTTTGTATTTTTTGTAAACTCTCTAGTAACAAATAAGCTAAGATGTGCTCTCACATATTGATCTCATTTCGGCAGTCCAGTCAAAGCAAAAACGACAGTTATTTTGATTTTTGAAAGGAATATTCCAATTATATAGAGGCCATTGAGCCTTGTGGAGACGATGGGCCAACTAGAATCCTAACATCGATTCATCATCGGTGCCATGCATTCTCATTAACTGTATTTTTTCGTTAATGTTGAATGGAATTTGCTTTTGGTCGATATTTGTCTTTTCTTCTTCTAAATCTACATCCACTGTGTTAGGGAAACCTGGGCTCACAGAAGGATATGCCTGTGTTCCTGATGACGCGTAAGTGTTCTCCCTAAAATCCTACAAATTTCAGCCAAACCTTTATTTTTGTCAAATTTTGATTATATTAAATTTCTAAGTTTCTGTCTGTTAATTTTTCATCACCATTCTCTCGCCCCTGCTATATACTGTGTTGTGGAAATTGAATGACCATTCAGGTTGAAGGACTCTGTATACAATAAATTCCTGGTGGGTAAGTGGTTAGCATACTTTTGCAGGTAGTGCGAGGGTAACGGGAGCGATATAAGTGTTCCGGCGCTGAGTTCAAATGATAGAGTTAATATCCTCATGAAAAACTTTCGTTATTGCCTTGGAGATGCTAGATCGGTTATGAGGACCAGCAGATGCCATTGCTGGCATGTTTTTTTGGGGTATCCTCATGACTTGTAAATGTCAAATGTACTAACTGGTGAAGCAAGAACTTTTTTTATTTTTTTTTAAGTGGTGTACTTATCTTATAATTAAATGTTTGTTTCAATGGTAATGTTTTGCAATGTTCTCCTATGAGATGAAACTTGCATTTTTTGTCCTGTTTTACTGCAGAGAAACCTACCTGTTCTTGCTGAATTTGTGATTGCATTAGTTACTACCAATAACACAAAATAGGATAGGCAGTTAATAGGGCAGTGACTGTTAGATCATGCCAAAAATAGGTATAACTTACTTGATAAATAAGTTGCTTTAAGATGAATTCATTGATTCCCCTCTATACGTGAACTTCACAAAATGCTCTGTCATTTTTCATATTACAGACTAACAGTATGTTTAATTATAGATGGAACGATTTTTTTTTCTTTTGAATGAGGTCCTGAGATCTTCAATGTGGATTTTCGTATTTCATAAGGCCAATGTTACGTTAAGGAAAAAAAATAATATCATCTTCTGTTTTTCACACTTGAACTTGATATAGATGTTTGGACACTTATCATCCACCTCATAAGATTCTCTTAATACTGACCATTATACGCATGGTCTCCAAAGGCAACCGTCAGCCATGCTCAATAAAATATTTACGTAATCCATGAAATTCAACTTTTGATCAACTCTTTCCTCCAGGTATCTTCATAATAATTACCGTAGGGTATGTGTGTCATTCAATCGATGGACAGGATCCCACCATGCAAGGTTTTGATGAATGTTTCATAATTAATTATGTTACTGATGATTGTTTTAAGGAATAAAACTGCACTTTCAGTGGTGCTGATGAAGCTTCTATATTACGTTGAAATTTCTTTTCTTGTGTACCATCCAATATGTTACTGTACATTTGAATTGTTACGATAAAAAATGTTATATCTATTGAAAAGTTGCACTGAAGCATATGGAGACGGCTACGTTAGACGATTGAATACTGACATAAATGGACGGTCGTTCAACAATGTCCATACATCTTGGATAGTCGTTCATAGTATTACGGACGACCGTCCATAAAAAGTTGTGTTGTTTTAAAAAAAAAAAAAAACAATGGACGTCCGTCCAAATTTGTTGGACTGGCGTCCATCTTTATGGACGGGCGTCCATGCATAAAGATGGACGCCAAATATAGCATTGAATATATATTCAAACTATCATCAATTAATATGCTCAATCATCACTGTCATCATAGCATGATAGCAAAATATTTTTACTTTATAAATGCTATCACGGTAACAAATGCAGATATTTCAAACCAAATGAATAACAATACGAATAATATTAGATATATAAAATTTTTGTACATATTTCTTATACAATTTCTACAAATTGATGTATCACAAAGTGAATATACGAATTTGTATATAAAATTAATTCAATAAATACTAATTTAAAAAAAAAATGTGATGATAAAATAGTTTTACCACATCAATTTATATGCAAAAATTTGTATAATTTGTACATAAATAGCATCACATATAATTTAGCAAAATCCCATGATTTTATATCACTTGTTAATAATCACTATCCTTGTTTTTTTGGTAAGTTAATTAATATCGAAATGCCAGATTCTTTACTAGATTTTAGAAAAAAAAAAAAAAAAAAAAAAGGAAAAGGAAAAGGAAAAAAGAGTTAATGACATGTTCCCACCCAAAAGAAAAAAGAGTTAATGACATGTTCCCACCCATCACGGATGGGCGTCCCTTAAGTATGGACGACCGTCCATACTTAAGGGATGCCCGTCCGTGATGGGTGGGAACATGTCGTTAACTCTTTTACGGTCGTCCATACTTAATGGACAGATGTCCATTCATTATGGACGGCCGTCCATACTTAAGGGACAGCATACAATTTATGTGGTAAGATATGATTGGGTGAAAGTTTAATTTTAATTTTAAATCAGCCAATCATATCTTGTCACATAATGTTTTATGAAAATGATATATGTTAGTATACTTTTTTTTTATAAATGTATGGCAATAGATTGATTTGTTGAGGTTTGTAGAGTTGATGGTAAGAGAGAAGATTTGTGGTTGGATCGATGAATAGAGGTGAAGAGAGTTGGGTTTTACTAAAAGGGCAAATTACTAATATGATAAAATGGGGATTTAGAAATAAGACTTTTAAAAATAACTTTTTTTTTTTTTCAATTCATCCATAAAAATAGGGTTTATTATATATTACAAATAAATAAATAAACCACCTTAAAATAAAATAAGAAATAAGAGTTGGACCGTAATATGAAAGGTTATTGTGATTGAAAAATTGGATGTATAAATAAGAGTGAGACATATAACCAACTCAATACCTCTATTTTTAAAATGTATAGATTTTATAAACAACACATTAACTGTAGGAAAATTTTATTTATATTTTTTGAAAATTTTGGCAAAATTTTTATTTATAAGATTAAAGTTGCTGGAGTATTTGTTATGTAAGCTTCGTTTAATTAGTGAATGATGAAATGAAATCTGAAAGTCTTGAAGTTGAAGTTGAATAGGCGAATGGTAGTTAAAAAGTTAGAGCGCAGTTTGTGGTGGATATTGAATGAATGATGAATAACAGGACAGGAGCGTATTTGACCATGTAAATTCCGGTGGCCCTCACCTTCACAATGCCGTGACCTGTCTTGTCAGTTGAATATCTAGTCTCTTCTTATAGACCTTAGCCCTCACGCACATGTCCTTCTCCATCACTATAAATATTTCTTCCCCACTTTCTGGTCCCATTCATGTTTTCTTTCTGCCAACAGATCCCATTCTATTTCTCTTCTTTCTCTCTTTTGGACTTCTTCCCCACTTCTTCTTCTCTCTCTCTTCTTCTAACATCACATACTCAGAAAGAGAAAAGCATAATGGCTGAAGTTACCATGAGTGAAGTCTCTACTTCATTTCGTCGGGTTCTCTTATCTCTGCTGGTGCAAGTCACTCTGTTGCTCTTCTCTGTATTTCTTCCTACCCTAATTTTATTCTCTTCATTTTTGTTTTTTTAGTCTTTTATTGGACTTCCAGTCAAAAAAAAATCAAGTTTTGTATATTTTACAATGTAGAAAATATCAATTTGCTGCAAGTTTGAAACTGTTTCTGAACTTGGATAATCTTGTCATTTATGCATTACCTTTAATTTGTTGTTGCAAAAGCTGATTGAAGTAAGTAATTTACATGATCATATAGCTGTAGTGATGTTGATGTTGATGATCAATATAAAATTGAGATGGAAACTATTGTTTCTGCATTGTTCTGATTTGACGGCTATACAATTTCTCTCATTGCTATGCTATCACGTTGGATGTGGGAATGACTTAGTTTAAGTGTTCCTGTTTTTGTTGACTGCTTCAAGCCAACTGTGGAGCAAAAGGTATACAGATCGGTCTCCTTAAAGCCAATGTGAGGGGATCAGTTTAATTTGTTTGAGAGTGGGTGGTGGTCTGGGCTGGGCTGGGCAGGTGTATGTGGTAAAGAACTAAAGAAAAATTATATTTTTGTGTGTTCGTGAGTTCAGTCAAAAATTTTCCTCTTTCATTTCATTTAGCTTTAACTCATCAGAAGCACATATTTTTTGAGTTACTTAAGACTTGTTTGTGCCTTCATTGATACTAGTTGTTATGTCTTCCATCAATGACTTCATGCAATGAAGTTTCATGAAGCTATCCTTTTGTTGATTGTCATGATGCATAATTCCCTTCATTTGACTTGGCGTATATGCATGGTAGATCAATTGCAATGCTTCTAAATTTGTTATTAATATGAGAAGAGTTATTATATCATTTACAGCTGGAAACCTTGTGTGCTCATGGGGACGAGGAGAATGGGCAGTTAGGGCACGGCGATGCTGAGGATCGACTTTCTCCTACTCAATTGAGTGCACTAGACTCTTGAAATAGTGTCTGTTACCTGTGGAGCTGATCATACACTGCAATTCTGAGTCACGTATGGAGATCTATAGTTGGGGATGGTTTGTTCCCCTTTCCCTTTGTCTCTTGGGATCTCCAATTTGATATGCTTTCTCACACATAAATTCTTGATTTTCTTTTTAGGCCTGTTTGATGTGGAATTTAAATAAAATTCTGTGTTTCTGAGGACAAGGGAACCAAGAAATTTCAAGAAAATGTTTTTGTCTAATTGTTTGCAAAAAATTTTTGGATACAGTCATTGAGATCAAATAAGTTAGAGAAGGCTCCACTTCTTTGAAAGTGATTGGATGGGCGCTATGGTAGCTGGTGATTGCTTTGGTTTCATTTTTGTGTTCGAGATTTGATTGTTCATTTATTGTAATTACTTCTTTCCCAATCTTATACAAGTTTTTTATATTTTGCAATAATAACATTTACTATTGACACTGCTTTTCTGGTTACGGTCCTGAATTTTTTTTACTGAAATTGAAGATTTTAATATGACAAGAGGTTTTATTTCATTGTCTCCTGGTCTTGTGCCTATGAATTATAATATCTTATATCTCATAAATCAACATGGCTTATTGTATTAGATGTTTTATGTTATTCTGTTCCATATACTAACCTTGACAAATGCTAATTTTCATGTCAGACCTGCTTATCAAAAGAATTTTTCTTATGCTCTTTCTTTATTGTATAAGTCAACATATTTTTCTCTGTTCAAAATTCCAGGGGTGACTTTGGAAGGCTGGGCCATGCAATTCTTTGACTTGTTCACTCCACAGCCGATTAAGCATTGCATGGTTTGAGATAAAGCAAATTGCTTGTGGGGACAGCCATTGTTTAGAGTGACCATGGAGGGAGAGGTTCAGAGGTTAGGGGTCTTCCTCAAACTTTCTCGCTTCATTCTATAAGCATTGATGTTGATTTATTTCAGTTTAGATTATCTATTGCTTTGGTCCAAATTTCAAGTGGTTGCTTATGTCTTTGAAACACAGGAGTGCACCACCTGAATTTAGGCTTACTATTGAGAAGCAATTCCTTTTTGGGATTTAGAGGTATTACTTGTTTGAGAGTCAATTAAACTCAAACATGATAGGTTTTCTGTGATTCGACCCAATGTTTTAAAAACCACCGGTAAACCTAGCAAAGAACTGGGTCGCTGTTGACCGGTTTAACGTTGGGTCAAACTGGTACTATCACCTAAAAAAATTTCAAATTTTTTGATTGGCGCACTTAGAATGGCGACTAATTTTGGCGCACTGTTGCATGCATTGACATTGGCCTTCTTTCTTTCTCTTTTTCGCTGTTTCTCACCCAAATCACCCCTGTCACCACCACTGGAACCCCCACCCTCTTCTCTTCAAACCATACCCTTTATCCCCCTCATTACTCGCGATGACGCTCCGACGAAAAACGCGTTTTTCAGGCTGTCCTTTGCCAGATTCTGGCCGTTTTGAGCGACACACTCACAACCACCACCACCTTAGACTCACCGACTACTCCCTTACAAAATCCCCAAATTCTCAAGCCATTCCACCCACAGCGGCGAATCAGAAGCTAGGGTTTTGCTGTTTCTTGGCCAAATTCCGGTGATTCTGGCAACTTAAACTTAATCAGACACTACCTTCAACTCATCGGTGATCCCCCTTCAAAACCCCTATGTTTGCCTGCTAACACTGGCTAGAAGTCGCCATTTTCTGCATTTTGATTCACCCGTTTTTTCCAAAAACTGGTTGGACGGCGGGTTGCTACAGTACCCCCCCCCACCCTCGTGTAATCCTTCGCCCCCCCCCCCCCCAAAAAAAAGTTTTTAGGCTCTCCGTCGAATCGGTCCAGCCCACTCACCGATCCAATCGACCTAGCCGGCCGTGTTTTAAAACAATGATTCGACAACCTTGCTTGCCTACACTTTCAGCACTAGAGCTGTCCTCTACCCAAAGCCCCACAACTTTACACGTCGATGTGACTTTCCCTGTCCTGAGCTTACTAGTGACAACATGAAATTCCTCAACCTTTTTACAGGGGTGGATAACAGTCTGTAGTTCAATGTTGAAGCTTACTGAGAAATTTCTCTGGCAAAATATATGTTCATATTTAAGAGGTGGAGAATGAATAGACTATCATAGCAAACTAAAGAACAAAACTCTTCAATCTCATCTAACATGACACGAAGAATAATGAGAAAAACATAAGATACTAAGTCCGTCTCTGCGGGGTTGAGGCTGGTACCTTGCTACTTTATCGTTATAATTTGTGGTTGTCACGTCAGACAGTATTAGTCATTGCCACCATTAGGGCTGAACACTGGTCTTTATTTTGAACCAACTGCAGTTGACTGAATTCTAATTCAGATGAGGGAATCAAAGGTTAGTTTGAGGGTCTCATTCCTCTTTGCAAGGTGGGGACTGTTTCTATGAACATAGGTTTTCGATTACGTAAAAATGTTTCATGAAACCATTATGCTGGACACAATTGATCAGCCTTTAGCTAAATGGACAGCAGATTGTTATCAATCACTGCACTCTAAGGCCTTCTTGATTTTCTCCAGGCTAGTTATAACTGTATAGAACTTTCATTAAGTGAGCCACAGTAGTTTGAAAGAATCCTGTTAATGCGTTCTTGTTCTTTTTGAGCCTTGTGTTATAACAATAAACTGGTTGCGGTAGTTTTGGGATTGCGGTGAATGTTAATCTTAGTCCTGAAATCCTAAGATTCCTCGTTATTTCAGAACTTCAGTTTTTGCACCTATGAGAATTCATATTACATTTAAAATCTTTTGTGATATCTACGCAAACACAGTAAGTGCTTGTTATTTCTGGAAGTTTCATGTTCATACTGTATTTGCTATGAAAACGCTTTCTCCATGTCAAATAAAGTCAGAGGAAAAATAAAGTGAATTTTTGGAATCTTACAATCTCATTAGTTTTAAAATTTTACTCTCCTTATCCTCTTTTCTTCAGTCATAGTGTTTCAATTTCTTCATCTTCTTTACTAACCTATACTATACTATGTGCAATACTTGCTTTTTCTATGAAGAATGACGGCCTAGAAGTAGTGTTAAAGTCTAACGACTGGTATTTGGTTACATGACACTTCATTTTGTTTATGTAAAATGTTTACACGAAGCACAGTTATAGTAAATAATGAATATTTGATATAGTATGTATTGTCAGTATGTACTAGGGTTGTAATGGTAATATATGTGTTTCAGTTATTTGGTGGTGGTCAGTAACGGCACTATTTTGACATTTTATTTCATGTTATTTTACGTTGGTGCTAGAGTTTGTAATCATATAACTTATTATCTTTAACTTAATTGATTCTGCATCTAATTTACTGCATCGATGATAAATTTATTATATCTCCACAAACGATGTTGAATAGTATATGCTTTTGACGTGGTTCTGTTTCAGCATGTTTTGACAGTTTTAAGCATTAACTTGGAAATGCTTTTACGTGAGTTTTGTATTCTATTTAAGCTGGGGAGGAAAATCAAATGGTCAACTTGTCTTGGAACCACTGAAGAGGCTCTTGTGCCTCAAAAAATTCAAGCCTTTCAGGTAATTTATGTTACTTTGTTCGTTTTAGGGACATTAATATGATGTTCCACACTTATATAATTTTTGCTGTGAAAAATTTGAGCCTCTCATTTTAACCCAGATAAATTTACTATTTTTTATATATTTTTACAACTGTAGCAGAGTGTATATTTGTAAGCATGAAATGATTTTGTTAATACCGGAAACTGTGTATTTTTTAACTTATAAAGTGTTCCCATATAGGTCATATCTGGAGCTTCTATATTAATTTATTGACCAACGTAGGTAAAGTTTGGCTAATTCAAGTTCTACCCGAAAAAGAATTATTAATATAAGGGCAGGATGTCCTTCCATCATAGAAAATCTTTCACAAGTTTTTCTTTGGAAAAGTGGAAGAGTTATTAGTTACTTTGTGTCTATCAAACTTTTTCGTTTAGTCCACATTGAGGAACTTTGTTAAAATATTTTATGCTCTTTAATTTCATTATCTTTTGCAGGGATGTGTCATCCAAAATGGTTGCTGCTGGTGCCGAACATTCTGTGCTGTTACAAAAATGGAGAGCTCTATGGATGGGGTTGGCCGTTATGGAAACCTGGGCTTAGGTGACAGAAATGATCGCCTAATTCCTGAGAAAATTTCTACTCTTAAGTGTATGTCCACAAACTGGTGTCATTTTATTTGATTTAGTATGTATTTAACAACCTAAACCATCATCTCAATTTTTCAATGCATAACCATCGATATGCAGTGCAATATAGTTTGATAGTTCTTTATATGATTAGGATTATTGCATTTCTTCTGAAGGGATGATTGCATGGTTATGTAATCTAACTTAATAAAGAATTCAAAAGTAACCATATAACTGGTCTGTCTAGTTCATCCGTAATGTATAGCATATAAAGGGGATTTTGTTTATTATTTTATTTTAATTCTTATCTCCTAGATACTGGCAATTTCTTACTGTAGGTAATATTGAAGTTTGTTTTTATTTGTGCTTATCAGGTTTAACTGTTGTTCTTGTTTATTTTTCTTTCCCCCTAAGTCTTTTCGTGTCTCAAAGATCAAGCTGTTATCATTCAAAGTTGCAGGAGAAAGGATGGTATACGGTTGCTTGTGGATGGCGACACACCATTTCTGTTTCTTCTTCCGGTGGTTGTTTAACTTCGGATGGAGCAAATATGGTCAACTAGGCCATGGGGACTTTAGGATCACCTTGTCCCTCATAAGCTGGAAGCATTGCGTGACAGCTTTATATCTCAGGTGATCTTTAGTCATTCAATCCATTAGTAAAGTTTTCCCTGTGATTTACGATGATAGATGGAGCTTCAAGATCCTATTTTTCATATATTTCCCTTAAATTCTGTAATTGTGTAGTGGATATATTAACTTGGTATTAAATTTGAATGTTATCATGGACCTTCCAGTTTACAGCTAAGTTTTTTCTGCCTCATACAGTCAAATTGAAAAATGCATTCATGTCCTTTGGTTTGATTCTTGAATAGTAGACAACTGAACTTGCATCACATGTTTAGATTTAAGGTCCATGGCAGTAGTCATGGTTTTGCTTGTAAACTTTTTAAGTTTTTGAAATTCAAACTTGCTGATTTAGTTTTGGAATAGAGACATCAAAGAAGACTTTCTTTTCTGTTTGATACTTCACTATAAAGCAAAGAGGAAGGCATTTGCTTAAAATAGATTTTTTATAGGTCTTGGGTCATGGCAATCTGGGGTTTCTGGATATTTTTTGTGGACCAAAGGTTTTGGCAGAAGGTGGGGAAAATGGATTTTTTTCACTGAAGGTTAGATGCGTGAAACCTGCCAAAGTCTCCCTTTATCTTATTTCAAGCCTAGAGCTAATGAGTGGTTTTAGGAGGATTGGACTAAGAGATAAGATTCCTCCTTCTTTACTGTTGGTGGTGTGCTCTCAGTAGTTTGGAGAGAGCTAAGGAGGTGAATTGAGATCTTAATATACTCCTATAAAAAAAACCCTGTCTAGAAGAAACTCTCTTAAGATCCTATTTGGCTTTCATGCTATGTTTGTGATTTTTAGAGTTTTATGCTTTAGGTTCTTCCTTTTATTGCAGTAGTCAATGCCTCTTTCTCAATGTGGTATCAATCAATGTGGAATACTGATTGCAGCCTCTAACAATAACAGATGTATGCCACGGATTTCTCATAGTCTTCAAGGATATTGACAACTATTTTCTTAACAGTTGATTTTTAACTTTTGTTGGGTTATACATGTATGCTACTGATATAATCAAAGAATGGAGGATTAGAAAATTTTCTTTTGGCAATGCATATACTTTTAATTGTCATTGGTGTTTGTTGGAATGAAATCAATATTTTTAGGTGTAACATCCATCCCAACGATTCACGTGAATGCAAATTTTATTGATCTAGTTGGATTTTTATGGGTTAGTTTGCGGCCTTTTTGTGGGAGTAATGATTACAAAGAAGGTTGTATTGCCCTGAAAGGAAACAAAAGAAAAATAGGTAATGATTCGTATATTAATTGAGTTTTTACTGTGTGTCCACAGATTTTTGACGTATGGTTGAAAATGAGCATGCATGTAAATGTGTGAAATAGTGGGTTGAGGTTCTTTCCATTGTCTAGTGTGAGATTATTGAAAGTGAAATTTTTTTTTAGTATGTTTCTTTAGTATTAAACAAGATTAGATATCAAAATTACTCTTCCTGGGAAAATGTGGTACTAATTAAGATGCAAGATAGTTGGGCTATGGTTCCACATTGTACTGTTAAGAGCGTGACTTCGGTGTTGGCTTTATTTCATAGTGTAAGCTTTTGAGTCAAATAGATTTACTTACATGGTACTGAAGTGACCTCCCAGTACAAATCCACTAGTTATGTGCTACATCTGTGAATTTGCCTTTTTTATTTAGCATTTGGCATTTGATATGTTCTGTTCAAACATGGCTTGTCCAGTTACATCTGGTGGAACCTTTAGAGAGTTTATAATAATATGTACTCTTTTTGATACTTGTGCATTTATCTGAGTGGTTACAGACAAATATACCATGAATTTTCAAGGCAGAGTATTTCCCTATTGGTGAATTAGTTTGTAATGATTTCGTTGTTAAAAAGGTATTTAGTTCCTTCCATTGACGAATGTTTATATCTATGTACCCTCAAGACTTTCAATTTTGCGCTAAAAGTAAGGTAATTATATGATGCTCATCTTGTTGATGAGTGAATCCCATATAATGGTAGTATTTGTTGACTAGTATATTTACGACCCTATTTCTGATCCTCCAGGTTCAGTTCGATTAAATTTCTTTTGGCTTTTTTTTTTTTTGCAGATATATCAGGTGGTTTGGAGACACACAAGTGGCCCTTACATCTGACGGAAAACTTATGGCTGTGTTGGAATACGGTTGGTCATCAATTCCTTAATTTTCACAATGAACTATTTCCCCTAATTTTAACATCCAAAATTGATTCTTGAAATGAAATGTGTCACAATTAACTTTCACTTTTTTCTTATTGATTTTATCTTTTGATATTTTCTGTAGTCTAATTTAATTGTTATAACTGTCTGTTCTCTATGTCTTACAGTTTGGACAGGTGGGTTGGTGCAATGGCCGATCATTGCTCTCCTGTGCAAGTGAATTTTCCTCATGACCAGGCACATTCTGTTTACTGTAGCTCCCGAAAATTGGTTAAAATAGGGCCAGAGATTGTACATGCAGTCCGTATATTTCCTCCTTTAACTCTGACAGGGTTATTTTCTGTCTTGTTTTTGGACCATCTTTCTGAGTCTGAAATTTTAGCTTTTGACTTTTATTTTGGCAATCGACAGAAGGTATCAGATTTCATGTGGATGGAGACTACCTGTGCTGTGAATGCGCAAAAGTATATTCTTCTGGGGAAGAGGTACAAATGGGCAGCTTGGTCATGGACAATCTTCTGACCGGTATAGATTCACATCTTGTTTAATATTCTCCTTAATGTTTTTGTTTAAATATTCTCATTTTGACTTGATGATGAATGAATAAGATATTTAAGACGTTTTTGGCTAATAGATCCGTCGTTACTCACCTTATGTTTGATACTACTACATATAGTATCCTGCTACATTCTATATTATCGTTCAAATCGCATTTAGTGCAAAGAAAATGGAGAAAATGTTGGAAGTAACCTGTAATTTCGAAGATAAGAGATAGGGAAGAAGTAACAAGAGTATAGAGAACTGATTAAAAACTGAATGTCAATGTTGTGATGGTTTATAGATAATACACTCTGCCCAATCTTGAAGGGAAACACTTTTCTAATGACAGACTCTAAAGGGAGCAATGTGTATCAAGTATTAACCATTCAAGAGTTGATTCATGTAAATGCTGTGTCCACTGACGATTGTTCGTATATGATTATTGAATGATAGATCGAGAAATCGTTTTTTAATTGTTTTTTGTTTTAAATTTGACGTGTCAGAATCAAATGTCTTTGATATTTTTTGTAAACTTCTTACTCGTAACAAACTTAAGATGAGTGCTCTCACATATTGGATCTCATTGTCGAGATCAAGTCCCAAACTAACGACAGTTATTTTGATATTGTTGAAAGGGAATATTCCATATTAGTATGAGCCATTGAGCCTTGATGGACGAGTGGCCAACCTATAGAATCCTCTAACATCGATTCATCATCAGGTGCCATGCAATTCTCATTAACTGTATTTTCTGTTTAATGTTGATTGGAATTTGCTTTTGTCGATATTGTCTTTTTCTTCTTGCATAATCGTACATCCACTGTGTTAGGTAAACTGGGTCCCACCACAGAGATATGCTGTGTTCTGATGACTCGTAGCTGTCCCCTAAAATCCCTCCAAATTTCAGACAACCGTTTATTTTGTCAAATTTTGATATTAGTAAATTTCTAAGTTTTTCTGTCTGTTAATTTTTCATTCACCATTCTTCCTCGCCCCATGCTATATACATGTTGTGGAAATTGAAGACCATTTCAGTGTTGAAGAGCTGTATGCAAAAAATTCCCTGGTGGGTAAGTGGTTTGAGCATACTTTTTCAGGTAGCGAGGGTAACGGAGCGATTAAGTGTTACCTGAGCTGCTGATGTTCAAATTTCGAAAGTTTAATATCCTCACTGAACTAAACTTCGTTATTGCCTGTGAGATGCTAGCTCGGTTTATGAGGAGGACAAGAACAGATGCCATTGCTGGCATGTTTTTTTTGGGTCTCCTCATGACTTGTAAATGTCAAATGTACTATACTGGTGAAGACAGGATACTTTTTTTATTTTTTTTTAATTTTTTGTTGGTGTACTTACTTATAATTAAATGTTTGTTTCAATGTAGTTCATTGGCAATGTTTCCTATGAGATGAAACTTCAATTTTTTTGTCCTTTTTTAACTGCAGATCAAACCTACCTGTTCTTGCTGCATTTGTGTTTCGATCTAGTACATACAATAACACAAACTAGGATAGGCGTTACTAGGGCAACGTTGACTGTAGATCAGGCACAAATAGGTTATAACTTACTTGATAAATAGTTGCTTTAAAGATTGAATCTTGAATTCCCCATCTATAGTGACTCTCACAAAATGCTTGTCATTTTTCATATTACATACTAACAGTATGTTTAATTATAGATGGAACGATTTTTTTTTTCTTTTGAATGAAGGTCTGAGATCTTCAATGTGGATTTTCGTATTTTCATTAAGGCCAATGTTACGTTAAGGAAAAAAAATATATCGTCATCTTCTGTATTTTCACACTTGAATTGATTAGTTTTGGACCACTTATCTCCATACTCATTAAGATTCTCTTAATACGACCCCATTTATACGCATGGTCCTCAAATGCAACCGTCAGCCATGCTCAATAAAATATTTCTACTCCTCCATGAAAATTCAACTTTTTCATAACCTTTTCCTCCAGGTATTCCTTCATAATATACGCGTATGGTTTCTTGTCGTCATTCCATCCCTTTTTAGAAAATATAAAGTCACCAAAAAAACTTTGTATCAAAAAGTCAACTTAAAAGTCAACAAATTGTCATAATAGGGGTATTCTCGTAATCTCGGGTTTTTAGTGAAAAACCTGGAAAAAAATATGTAATTTCATGCCTAAAGCATGGATAGTGATGTAATTACATATAATCCTATTTTAGGAAGGTTTTTAATAATTCATAAAATTATTTTGAAAATAATTTAGACTTGGGTGTTTTAATCATTTTTCGTAGCTTATTAAGACTAGGATACTCCATTAGAATCCCCCCCAAGAGAGCCTAATTCAAACAAGTATTTCGGCCTTAATGACTCTTATTGGACACCCTATCATACCACACCATAACCCACCAAAATTCCAAATTAAATGGGTTGGGCTCGCCAATCTCTTGAAGAGAATTAAAAGTATCTCTAAATGACTTTTTATATGATATAAACCCTTTATTATAAATAGTTTATTCATAAAAATAAGAGTCCAACAGACTTTTTATCTTTAAAATATAAATTA
This sequence comes from Pistacia vera, assembly GCF_008641045.1. Classification (NCBI taxonomy): domain Eukaryota; kingdom Viridiplantae; phylum Streptophyta; class Magnoliopsida; order Sapindales; family Anacardiaceae; genus Pistacia; species Pistacia vera. The sequence continues at coordinate 753,698 of NW_022196165.1, forward strand.
GAGAGTAAGTTTGACTCTCTATATTTAAAGAGTGAAATTTCACTCTCTATCCTAATTTTAATTAATAAACTATAAGTTTTTATGCATTTTATTTATTAATTCTCTCTCTTATTAAGTCTCTTTCTTAAAAATAAAGAGCATCTTCATTAAATTTAAAGAGCCTATTGGATTTGAATAAAAATTATGTTCTTTATATTAAAAAATTAATGAAGATGCTCTTTATTTATATGAAAGATACTCTTCAAAATAAAGAACACGATTGAAGATGCTCTAAGAGAACAAATCACTCTCTAATATTTCTTGTTAAGAGTGTGAGATGGCATTGAAATCGATATGGGCTTTTGCGGGTTGCCTTGACAAAAATGGGCATTAACAACATTATAGCCGACCCGATATGATCGATGTGAGCAGATCGATCGGAATTCGATGTGGATATTCCATTGAATTCCGACAGATTGGATCATATCGGTCCTAATAGGACTAGCGGTGAGGAGTAACGTCTGTCATCAAAGTTTGTTAAAATCTGACTGCCACCGTTGACGTCCATTGTAGTTGTTATTGTCAATTTACTGTTGTAGTACATGTCAGCTTAATTTTATTTATTTAATAAAAAAATTTAAATTATATATTTAATAAATTAAATTTTTATTTAAATTCTTGATAAATAAAACTATAATACAAGGGGATATATGTCATTTAAACATACAAAATGAGCTTTGAAAATAATCTGATTTTGAGGTAGCTTTTAGAGTCGTTTTTATAAACTTGATTATTTTTGTAATCACTTTCAAATTTGATGCATTTTAAAATTAAGCTGTTTATGAAACATTTTTATTGTTATAGTTTAAAACTGAATTGATTATTTTTGAAACTGGGGCAATAACAATTAATTTATTTTGTAATGAATGAAGATATTATAAAAAAAAATTCATATAATGACGAAATACATAAAAGTCCTTACAAATCAATTCACGGATAAATATATATAAAGTCAGCTGTGAATATCTATCTAAATCAATAATGGATGAATATTAAAGTCTTGAGCATGTATCGCGTGTTGTACTAGATTAATCAATTCATAAAAAGGACTTGAACTTCTGTAACGTGTGATGGCATCGCCCAAATCCTGACAAAATTCAGTTGGTTCATGTCCCTTCAAATAGTTTTGATCAGGACAAAGTACATGCATATTTATCTAAAACTAATTACTTTTAGATTTAATTCTGTGTAAAGGTTAAAAAAAAAAAAAAAATTAATAGTTTTGATTGTTCTTCTTTTGAAAATAAATCAAAATTAGTAAGACAAAGGTTAATAATAATAAAATTGAATCTTAAATATGTAATGAGTCATCTTCCTTCAATTAATAATATAGTATATAAAGGGATATTATTAATTGATGTACATGTATTTCTAAAACTAATTATTTAAGGATATAAGTTTCCTATCTTTCAAAAAATGGACAATTAATCACTAATTGGTGTTAGATTTAATTTTGTGTAAAGCTAAGAAAATAATTGAATAGATTTGAATTATTCTTCTTTTTAAACTAGATCAAAATTAGTAAAAAAAAGTTAATAATAAAAAAGTAGAAAACCAGAAAAAAGAAAACCAAGAATGTTGAAATAAAAAGTTCTAAAAAATAAAAATACCAAAAATATATATATATATATATATATAATAAAAATAAAAATAATAAAATAAATTCTTCAGAAATCAAAGTTAATATAGAGCTATGCATGGGACTAATATGGACAATTTAATTAATGGACCCATAACTTATTTAACTCTTAGATATGAGAAGAAGAAAGAATTGTAAAAATATTACGATTTTATTAAAAATTAGAAAAGTTAAAAAAAAAAAAAAAAAAACTTACATTGTATAGCTGAGATGAAAGAATGAGATAAATGTCTTTAGTTTAAGAATAATATTACACATACATCATTCCCATACAATATTTCTCATACAATATTATGTGGTAAGATATGATTGGGTGAAAGTTTAATTTTAATTTTAAATCAGCCAATCATATCTTGTCACATAATGTTTTATGAAAATGATATATGTATAGTATTACTTTTATTTTAATGATAAATGTATGGCAATAGATTGATTTATTGTTGAGGTTTGTAGAGAGTTGATGGTAAGAGAGAAGATTTGTGGTTGGATCGATGAATAAGAGGTGAAGAAGTTGGGTTTTACATAAAAGGGCAAAATTACTAATATGATAAAATGGGGATTATAGAATATAAGACTTTTAAAAATAACTTTTTTTTTTTTTCAATTCATCCATAAAAATAGGGGTATTATAATAAATTACAAATAAAAATAAAATAAACCACCTTAAAATTAAAAATAAGAAATAGAGTTAGGACCGTAATATTGAAAGGCTTATTGTGATTGAAAAATTGATGAGTAAAATAAGAGGTTTAGACATATATAACCAACTCAATAACCTCTATTTTTAAAATGTATAGATTTTATAAAACACATTAACTGTAGGAAAATTTTATTTATATTATTTTTGAAAATTTGGCAAAATTTATTATAAGTTAAAGTTGCTGGAGTATTTGTTATGTAAAGCTTCGTTTAATTAGTGAATGATGAAATGAAATCTGAAAGTCTTGAAGTTGAAGTTGGAATAGGCGAATGGTAGTTAAAAAGTTAGAGCGCAGTTTGTGGTGGATATTGAATGAATGAATGAATAAACAGGAACAGGAGCGTAATTGACCATGTAAATTCACGGTGGCCCTCACCTTCATCAATGCCGTTGATCTGTCTTGTCAGTTGAATACTAGTCTCTTCTTATAGATCTTAGACCCTCAAGCACATGTCCTTTTCTCATCACTATAAATATTTCTTCCCACTTTCTGGTCACCATTCATTGTTTCTTTCTGCCAACAAGATCCCAGTTCTATTTCTCTTCTTTCTCTCTTTTGGACTTCTTCCCCACTAACACGTTCTTTCTCTCTTCCTTTTTAACATCATCATACTCAGAAAGAGAGAAAGCATAATGGCTGAAGTTACCATGAGTGAAGTTCTACTCATTTCGTCGGGTTCTTCTTATCTCTGCTGGTGCAAGTCACTCTGTTGCTCTTCTCTGGATATTCTTCCTACCTAATTTTATTCTCTTCATTTGTTTAGTCTTTTATGGACTTCCAGTCAAAAGAAAATCAAGTTTTGTCATATTTACAATGTAGAAAATATCAATTGCTGCAAGTATTGAAACTGTTTCTGAACTTGGATAAGCTTTGTCATTTAAGCATTACCTGTAATTTGTGTGATGCAAAAGCTGATTGAAGTAAGTAAATTACATGATCATATAGCTTGTAGTGATGTTGATGTTGATGATCAATATAAAATTGAGAATGGAAACATTTGTTTCTGCATTGTTTGATTGACGGCTATACAATTTTCTCATTGCTATGCTATCACAGTTGGATGTGGGAAGACTTAGGTTTAAGGTTCCTGTTTTTGTTGACTGCTCAAGCCAACTGGGAGCAAAAGGTATACAGATCGGTCTCCTTAAAGCCACATGTGGAGGGGGATCAGTTTAATTTGTTTGAGAGTGGGGATGTGGGGTGGGCTGGGCTGGGCAGGTGGTATGTGGTAAAGAACTAAAGAAAAAAATATATTTTGTGTGTTCGTAGAGTTCAGTACTAAAAGGTTTTCCTCTTCATTTCATTTCTAGCTTGTAAATCATCAGAAGCACCTAATTTTTGAGTTATTCTAAGACTTGTTTGTTGCCTTCATTGATACTAGTTGTTATGCTTCCATCAAGACTTCCATGCAAATGAATGTTTCTATGAAGCTATCCTTTTGTGATTGTCATGATTGCATAATTCCTTCATTTGACTTGGCGTATATGCAGCTGGTAGATCAATTGCAATACTTCTAAATTTGTTATTAATATGATGAAGAGTGATATATGATCATTTACAGCTGGAAACCTTGTGTGCTCATGGGGACGAGGAGAAGATGGGCAGTTAGGGCACGGCGATGCTGAGGATCGACTTCTCCTACTCAATTGAGTGCACTAGACGATCTTGAAATAGTGTCTGTTACCTGTGGAGCTGATCATAAAACTGCATATTCTGAGTCACGTATGGAAGTCTATAGTTGGGGATGGTTTGTTCTCTACCTTCCCTTTTGTCTTGGGATCTCCAATTGATATGCTTTCTCTGCAACATAAATTCTTGATTTCTTTTTAGGCCTGTTTGATGTGGAATTTAAATAAAATTCTGTGTTTCTGAGGACAAGGAACCAAGAAATTTCAAGAAAATGTTTGTCTAATGTTTGCAAAAATATTTTTGGATACAGTCTTGAGATCAAATAAGTTAGAGAAGGCATTCCACTTCTTGAAAGTGATTGGATGGGCGCTATGGTAGCTGGTGATTGTTTGGTTTCATTTTTGTGTTCGAGATTACTGATTGTCAGTTATTGTAATTACTTCTTTCCCAATCTTATACAAGTTTTTATATTTTGCAAAATAACATTACTATTGACACTGCTTTCTGGTTACGGTCCTGAATTTTTTTTACTGAAAATTGAAGATTTTAATATGACAAGAGGTTTTATTTCATTGTCTCCTGGTCTTGTGCCTATGAATTATAATATCTTATATCTCATAAATCAACATGGCTTATTGTATTGAGTGGTTTATGTTATTCTGTCCATATACTAAACCTTGACAAATGCTAATTTCATGTCATGACCCGTTATCAAAAGAAATTTTTCTTAATTGCTCTTTCTTTATGTATAACATGTCAACATTATTTTTCTCTGTTCAAAATATTCCAGGGGTGACTTGGAAGGCTGGGCCATGGCAATTCTATGACTTGTTCACTCCACAGCCGATTAAAGCATTGCATGGTTTGAGGATAAAGCAAATTGTTGTGGGGACAGCCATTGTTTAGCAGTGACCATGGAGGGAGAGGTTCAGAGGTTAGGGGTCTTCCTCAAACTTCTCGCTTCATTCTATAATGCATTGATGTTGATTTATTTCAGTTTAGATTATCTATTGCTTTGGTCCAAATTTCAAGTGGTTGCTATGTGCTTTGAAACACAGTGATGCACACCATGAATTTAGGCTTACTATTGAGAAGCAATTCCTTTTTAGGGATTTAGAGGTATTACTGTTTGAGTCGAAATATAACTCAAAAATGATAGGTTTTCTGTGATTCGACCCAATGTTTAAAAACCAACCGGGGCTAAACCTAGCAAAGAAGCTGGGTCCGGTTGAACGGTTTAACCGGTGGGTCAAACTGGTGACGTATCACCTAAAAAAATTTCAAAATTTTGTATTGGCGCACGTTAGCTGGGACTAATTTTGGCACATGTTAGCATGCATTGACATTGGCCTTCTTTCTCCTTTTTTCGCCGTGTCTCACCCAAAATCACCCTGTCACCACCACTGGAACCCCCACCCTCTTCTCTTCAGAACCATACCTTATCCCCTCTCATTACTCGCTGATCGCCAGCGACGAAAAACGCGTTTTTCAGGCTGTCCTTTGCCAGATTCTGGCCGTTTTGAGCGACAACAACTCCAACCACCACCACCTTTAGACTCACCGACTACTCCCTTACAAAATCCCCAAAGTTCTCAAGCCATTCCCCACCAATCGTCGGCAATCAGAAGCTAGGGTTTGCTGTTTCTTGGCCAAATTCGGTGATTCTGGCGACTTAAACTTAATCAGACACTACCTTCAACTCATCGTGATCCACCCTTCAAAACCCCTCATGTTGCCTGCTGAACATGGCTAGAAGTCGCCATTTTCTGCATTTTGATTCACCCGGTTTTTTCCAAAAACTGGTTGGACCGGCGGGTTGCTACAGTACCCCCAGCAACCCCTAGTGAATCCTTCGCCCCCCCCCCCCCAAAAAAAAGTTTTTAGGCTCTCCCGGTCGAATCGGTCCAGCCCAGCTCACCGATCCAATCAGCCTAGCCCGGCCGGGTTTTAAAACAATGATTCGAACCCTGGCTGTGCCTACACTTTCAAGCTACTAGAAGCTGTCCTCTACCCAAAGCCCAACAAGCTTTACAGTCGATTGACTTTCCCTGGCCTGAGCTTACTAGTGACAACATGAAATTCCTCAAACCTTTTTACAAGGGTGGATAACAGTCTGTAGTTCAAAATGGGTGAAGCTACTGAGAAATTCTCTGGCAAAAATATATGTTATATTTAAGAGGTGGAGAATGAATAAGACTAATCAATAGCAAACTAAAGAACAAACTCTCAATCTCATCTAACATGACAGAAGAATAATGAGAAGAAACATAAGATAAGCTAAAGTCCGTCTCTGCGGGGTTGAGGCTTGATACCTTGCCTACTTTATCTGTTATAATTGTGGTTGTCAGCGTCAGACAGTATTAGTCAATGGCCACCATTAGGGCTGAAACACTGGTCTTATTTTGAACCAACTGCAGTTGACTGAAAGTTATAATCAGATGAGGGAATCAAAGGTTAGTTTGAGGGGTCTATTCTCTTGCAAGGGGGGACTGTTTCTATGAACATAGGTGGTTGATTACTTAAAAATGTTTCATGAAACCATTATGCTGGACACGAATGATCAGCCTTTAGCTAAATGGACAGCAGATTGTTATCAAAATCAGCACTCTAAGGCCTCATGATTTTATCCAGGCTAGTATATAACTGATATAGAAGCTTTCATTAAGTAGATCCACAGTAGTTTGAAAGAATCCTTGTAATTCGTTCTGTTCTTTGAGCCTTGTGTTATACAATAAACTGGTTGCGGTAGTTTTGGGGGATTGCTGGAATGTTAATCTTAGTCCTGAAATCCCTAAGATTCCTCGGTTAATTTCAGAACTTCAGTTTTGCAAACCATATGAAGAATTCTATATACATTTAAAATCTTTTGGATTATCTGACGCAAACACAAGTAAGTGCTTGTTATTTCTGGAATGGTTCATGTTTCAGTACTTGTATTGCTATGAGAAAACGCTGTGCTCCATGTCAATAAAAGTCAGGGAAAAATGAAAAAGTGAATTTTTGGAATCTTACAATTCATTAGTTGTAAAATGTTACTCCTTATCTCTTTTCTTCAGTCAAAGTGTATTCAATTTCTTCATCTTCTTTACTAAACATATACTTATACTATGTGCAATACTTGCTGTTTTCTTATGAAGAATGACGGGACCTAGAAGTAGTGTTAAAGTCTACGAAATGGTATTTGGTTGACATGACACTTCATTTTGTTATGGTAAAATGTTTACAGAAGGCCGTTATAGTAAATAATGTAATATTTGATATAGGGAGTATTGGTCGAAGTATGGACAGGTTGTAATGGTAATATATGATGTTTCAGTTATTGGTGGTGGTCAGTAACGGCAACTATTTTGACATTTTATTTCATGTTATTTTACGTTGGTGCTAGAGTTGTAATCAATAACTTAAATTATCTTTAACTTAATTGATTCTGCATTCTAATTACTGCATCAGATGATAAATTATTATCTCCACAAAAACGATGTTGAATAGTATTGCTTTTGACGTGGTTCTGTTTCAGCATGTTTGTGACAGTTTAAGCATAACTTGGGAAATGCTTTACTGATTGAGTTTGTATTCTATTTAAGCTGGGGGAGGAATCAAATGGTCAACTTGGTCTTGGAACCACTGAAGATGCTTTGTGCCTCAAAAAATTCAAGCCTTTCAGGTAATTTATGTTACTTTGTTCGTTTTAGGGACATTAATATAGATGTTCCACACTAAATATAAATTTTTGCTGTGAAAAATTTGAGCCTCTCATTTTAACACCAGATCAAATTTACTATTTTTTATATATTTACAACTGTAGCAGAGTGGTATATTTGTAAGCATGAAATGATTTGTTAATAACGAGAAACTGTAGTATTGGTAACTTATAAATGTTCCATATAGGTACATATCTGGATGCTTCTATATTTAATTATTGACCAACGTAGGTAAAAAGTATTGGCTATATATTCAAGGTCTACCGAAAAAGAATTATTAATATAGGGCAGGATGGTCACTTCCATCATAGAAAACTTTCACAAGGATTTTTCTTGAGAAAAGTGGAAAGAGTAATATTAGTACTTTGTGTCATATCAAACGTTTCGTTTTAGTCCACATTGAGGAACTTTGTTAAAATATTTTATGCTCTTAAATTTCATTTATCTTTGCAGGGAGTGTCTATCAAAATGGTTGCTGCTGGTGCCGAACATTCTGTGGCTGTTACAGAAAATGGAGAGCTCATGGATGGGGTTGGGGCGTTATGGAAACCTGGGCTTAGGTGACAGAAATGATCGCCTAATTCCTGAGAAAATTTCTACTCTTAATGTATGTCCACAAACTGGTGTCATTTTATTGATTTAGTATTATTTAACAACCTAAACCATCATCTCAATTTTTCAATGCATAAACCATCGATATGCAGTGCAAAATAGTTTGATAGTTCTTTATATGATTAGGATTATTTGCAATTCTTTGAAGGTGATGATCATGCATGGTTGATGTAATCTATACTTGAAATAAAGAATTCAAAAAGTAACCATATAACTGGTCGTTCTAGTTTCATCCGTAATGTATAGCATATAAAAGGGGATTTGTTTATTATTTTATTTTTAATTCTTATCTCCTAGATACTTGGCAATTTCTTACTGTAGGTAATATTGAGAGTTGTTTTTATTTGTGCTTATCAGGTTTAACTGTTGTTCTTTTGTTTAGTTTTCTCCACCTAAGTCTTTTCGTGTTCTAAAGATCAAGCTGTTATCATTCAAAGTTGCAGGGAGAAAGGATGGTTATGGTTGCTTGTGGATGGCGACACACCATTTGCTTTTCTTCTTCCGGGGGTGTACACTTACGGATGGAGCAAATATGGTCAACTAGGCCATGGGGACTTAAGGATCACCTTGTCCCTCATAAGCTGGAAGCATTGCGTGACAGCTTATATCTCAGGTGATCTTTAGTCATTCAATTCCATTAGTAAAGTGTTTCTCGTGATTTACGATGATTAGATGGTAGCTTCAAGATCCTAATTTTCATATTATTTCCCTTAAATTTCTGTAAATTGTAGTAGGATGGATATTAACTTGGTATTAAAATTTGAATGTATCATGGACCTTCCAGTTACAGCTAAGTTTTTCTGCCTCATACAGTCAAATTGAAAAATGCATTCGATGGTCCTTTGGTTGATTCTGAATAGGTAGAACAACTGCGATCACATGTTTAGATTTAAGGTCCATGCAGTAGTCAATGTGTTGCTTGTAAACTATTTTAAGTTTTGGAAATTCAAACTTGCTGATTTAGTTTTGGGATAGAGACATCAAAGAAGACTTTCTTTTCTGTTTGATACTTTCACTATAAAGCAAAGAAGGAAGGCATTCTGCTTAAAATAGATTTTTTAAAGGGCTTGGGTCATGGCAATCTGGGGGTTTTGGTATTTTGTGGACCAAAGTTTTGGCAGAAGGTGGGAAAATGGATTTTTTCACTGAAGGTTAGATGCGTGTGAAACCTGCCAAAGTCTCCCTTTATCTTATTTCAAGCCTAGAGCTAATGAGGGGTTTAGGAGGATTGAGACTAGGAGATAAACTTTCCTCCTTATTTACTTTGGTGGGGGTGCTCTCAGTAGTTTGGTGGAGAGAGCTAAGGAGGTGAATTGAGATCTTATATACTCCGATATAAAAAAAACCCTGTGCATAGAAGAAACTCTCTTAAGCATCTATTTGGCTTTCATGCATTATGTTTGTGATTTTTAGAGTTTATGCTTTAGGTTCTTTCCTTTATTTCAGTAGTCAATGCCTCTTTCTCAATGTGGTATCAGATCAATGTGGAATACTGATAGCACTTCTCTAACAATACAGATGGATGCCACGGATTTCTCATAGTCTTCAAGGATATATGACAACTATTTTCTTAACAGTTGGATTTTTAACTTTTGTGGGTTTAACATGTATGCTACTTAGATATCATCAAAGAATGGGAGGATTAGAAATTTTCTTTGGCAATGCATATACTTTATTGTCATTGGTGTTGTTGGAATGAAATTCAATATTTATGGTGTAACATACATCCCAAAGATTCACGTGAGAATGCAAATTTTATGATCTAGTTGGATTTTAGGGTTAGTTGCTTGCCTTTTTTGGAGTAATGATTACAAAGATGGTTGTATTGCCCTGATAAAAAGGAAAACAAAAGAAAAATAGAGTAATGATTCGTTATATTAATTGAGTTTTTACTGTGGTCCACAGATTTTGGGAGGTGGTTGAAAACATGATGCATGAATTATGTTTGTTGAAATAGTGGGTTTAGGGTTCTTTCCAATTTGTTAGTGTAGATTATTGAAATGAAATTTTTTTTAGTATGTTTCTTTAGTATTAACAAGATTAGATATCAAAATACTCTTCTGGGAAATGTGGGTTAATTAAGATGCAAGATAGTTGGGCTAGGTTACACATTGTACTGTTAGAGAGCGGACGTCGGTGTTGGACCTTTATTTCATAGCTGAAGCTTTTGAGTCAAATAGTTACTTACATGGTAATGAAGTGAAACTCCAGTACAAATCCACTAGTTATGTGCTAGCATCTGAATTTGCTTTTTTATTTAGCATTTGGCATTTGATATGTTCTGTTCAAACATGGCTTGTCCAGTTACAATCTGTGGGAACCTGTTAGAGAGTTTAATAATAATATTGACTCTTTTTTGATAGCTTGTGCATTTAGCTTGAGTGGTTACAGAAAAATACCATGAATTTTCAAGCAGAGTATATTTCCCTAGTGGTGAATTAGATTATTTAAATGATTTCGTTGTTAAAAAGGATTAAGTTCCTCCATTGACGAATGTTTATATCTATGTACCCTCAAGACTTGCAATTTTTGCGCTAAAAGTAAGGTAATTATATGATGCTTCATACTGTTAGATGAGTGAATCCCATAGAATGGTAGGTATTTGTTGACTTAGTATATTACGAACTATTTCTGATCCCAGGTTCAGTCGATTAAATTTCTTTTGGCATTTTTCTTTTTTGCAGATATCAGGTGGTTGGAGACACACAATGGCCCTACATCTGACGGAAAACTTTATGGCTGGGGTTGGAATAAGGTTGGTCATCAATTTCCTTAATTTCACAATTGAACTATTTCCCCTAATTTTAACATCCAAAATTGATTTCTTGATGAAAATGTGTCACAATGAACTTTCACTTTTCTTATTTATTATCTTTTGTATTTTGTAGTCTTAATTAATTGTATAAACTTTGTTCTCGTCTTACAGTTTGGACAGGTGGGAGTTGGTGACAATGCCGATCATTGCTCTCCTGTGCAAGTGAATTTTCCTCAGACCAGGCACATTCTTGTTACTGTAGCTCCCGGAAAATTGGTAAAATAGGCCATGAGATTGACATGCAGTTCCGTATAATTTCCTCTTTAACTCTGACAGGGTTATTTTCTGTCTTGTTTGTGACCATCTTTCTGAGTCTGAAATTTTAGCTTTTGATCTTTATTTGGCAATCGACAGAAGGTAGTTCAGATTTCATGTGGATGGAGACATACACTTGCTGTCACTGACGGCAAAATGTATATTCTTGGGGAAGAGGTACAAATGGGCAGCTTGGTCATGGACAATCTTCTGACCGGTAATAGGATTCACATCTGTTTAATATCTTCCTTAATGTTTATTGCTTGAAATATTATCATTTTGACTTGATGAATGAATGAATAAGATATTTAAGACGTTTTGGGTAATAGATCCGTCGTTAATCACCTTATGTTGTATAATACTACATATAGTATAGCCATGATACATTCTATATTTATCTTTCAAATCTGCAATTTAGATGCAGAAGAAAATGGAAGAAAATGTTGGGAAGTAACCTGTAATTTCGAAGATAGAGATTCAGGAAGAAGTAACAAAGAGTAATAGAGAACTGATGTAAAAACTGAATGTCAAATGTTGTGATGGTTATAGATAATACACTCTCCCAATTCTTGAAGGGAAACGACTGTTCTAATGACAAGAGCTAAAGGGAGCAATGTGTATAAGTATTAACACATTCAAGAGTTGATTCATTAAATGCGTGTCCACTGAATGATTGTTCGGTATATGATGATGAAATGAATTAAGATCTGAGATCTGTTTTTTATTGTTTTTTGTTTTAAATTTGACGTGTGTCAGAATCAAATGTCTTTGATATTTTTTGTAAACTTCTTACTCGTAACAAACTTAAGACGAGTGCTCTCACATATTGATCTCATTTCGGCATCCAAGTCCCAAACTAACGACAGTTATTTTGTATTTTTGAAAGGAATATTCAATATTATAGAGCCATTGAGCCTTGATGGATCGAGTGGCCAACATATAGAATCCTCTAACATCGATTCATCATCAGGTGCCATGCAATTCTCATTAACTGTATTTTTCTGTTAATGTTGAATTGGAATTTGCTTTTGTCGATATTGTCTTTTTTCTTCATAAATCTTACATCCACTGTGTATAGGGAAAGCCGGGTCTCACCATCAGAGAGATATGCTGTTGTTCTGATGACTCCGTAAGCGTTCTCCCTAAAATCCTCCAAATTTCAGACAACCTTTTTTTTTGTCAAATTTTGATATATTAAATTTCTAAGTTTTCGTCTGTTAATTTTCATCACCATTTCTCTCGCCCATGCATATATACATTGTTGTGGAAATTAATGACCATTCAGGTGAAGGCATTGTATAAATAAATTCCTTGGGGGGTAAGTGTTTAGCATACTTTGCAGGTAGGCGGAGGTAACGGGAGCGATATAAGTGTTCCGGGGCTGATGTCAAATGAGTAAGAGTTAATATCCCTACATGAATAAACTTTCGTTATTGCCTTGGAGATGCTAGAATCGGTTTATGAGGACCAGACAGATGCCATTGCTGGCATGTTTTTTTGGGTATCCTCATGACTTGTAAATGTCAAATTGTACTACTACTGGTGAAGACAATGAACTTTTTTATTTTATTTTTAATTTTTGTGGTTGTACTTTATCTTATAATTAAAATGTTTGTTTCAATGGTAATGTTATTGAATGTTATCCTATGAGATGAAACTTCCATTTTTGTTGTCCTTTTTACTGCAGAAAACCTACCTGTTCTGCTGCAATTTGTGATTCGATCTATGTACATGACAATAACACAAAACTAGGATAGGCAGTTAATAGGCAACGTTGACTGTTAGGATCATGCCAAAAATAGGTATAAACTTACTTGATAAAAAGTTGCTTAAGAGAATCATTGAATTCCTCCATCTATAGTGAAATCTTCACAAAATGCCTTGTCATTTTTTCAATATTTACAGACTAACAGTATGTTTAATTATAGATGGAACGTTTTTTTTTCTTTTGAATGAAGGTCTGAGATCTTCAATGTGGATTTGTATTTTCATTAAGGCCAATGTTACGTTAAGGGAAAAAAAATATATATCATCTTCTGTATTTTCACACTTGAATTGATTGATGTTTGGACCACTTATCATCCTCACCTCATTAAGATTCTCTTAATACTGACCCCATTTATACGCATGGTCTCAAATGCACCGTCAGCCAGCTCAATAAAATATTTCTACGTACTCATGAAATTCAACTTTGATCAACCTCTTTCCTCAGGTATTCCTTCATAATAATACTCGTAGGGTTCTTGTCGTCATTCCATCCGATGGACAGGATCCCACCATGCAAGGTTTTGATGAATGTTCATAATTAATTATGTACTGATGATGGTTTAAGGAATAAAACTGCACTTTCAGTGGTGCTGATGAAGCTTCTTATTACGTTGAAATTTTTTCTTGTGTACCATCCAATATGTTACTGTACATTTGAATTGTTACGATAAAAAATGTTATATTATTGAAAAGTTGCACTGAAGCATATGGAGACGGCTACGTTAGACGATTGAATACTGACTAAATGGACGGTCGTTCAACAATGTCCATACATCTTGGATAGTCGTTCATAGTATTACGGACGACCGTCCATAAAAAGTTGTGTGTTTTAAAAAAAAAAAAAAAACAATGGACGTCCGTCCAAATTTGTTGGACTGGCGTCCATCTTTATGGAGGGCGTCCATGCATAAAGATGGACGCCAAATATAGCATTGAATATATATTCAAACTATCATCAATTAATATGCTCAATCATCACTGTCATCATAGCATGATAGCAAAATATTTTTACTTTATAAATGCTATCACGGTAACAAATGCAGATATTTCAAACCAAATGAATAACAATACGATAATATTAGATATATAAAATTTTTGTACATATTTCTTATACAATTTCTACAAATTGATGTATCACAAAGTGAATATACGAATTTGTATATAAAATTAATTCAATAAATACTAATTTAAAAAAAATGTGATGATAAAATAGTTTTACCACATCAATTTATAGCAAAAATTTGTATAATTTGTACATAAATAGCATCACATATAATTTAGCAAAATCCCATGATTTTATATCACTTGTTAATAATCACTATCCTTGTTTTTTGGTAAGTTAATTAATATCGAAATGCCAGATTCTTTACTAGATTTTAGAAAAAAAAAAAAAAAAAAAAAAGGAAAAGGAAAAGGAAAAAAGAGTTAATGACATGTTCCCACCCAAAAGAAAAAAGAGTTAATGACATGTTCCCACCCATCACGGATGGGCGTCCCTTAAGTATGGACGACCGTCCATACTTAAGGGATGCCCGTCCGTGATGGGTGGGAACATGTCGTTAACTCTTTTACGGTCGTCCATACTTAATGGACAGATGTCATTCATTATGGACGGCCGCATATAAGGGACGCCGCCCATGATTTATGGACAGACGTCCAAATATTTTTGTTTTATTTTTAAATCAAATTATGGATGGGCGTCTAAATATGGACGGCGTCCATACTTAAGGGACGCCCGTTCGTGATGGGTGGGAACATGTCGTTAACGCTTTTACGGCGTCCATACTTAATGGATGGGCGCCCATTCATTATGGACGGCCGTTCATACTTAAGGGACGCCCGCCCTAAAGCGTTCAAATATTTTTTGTTTTATTTTTAAACCAAATTGGATGGGCGTCCATTCTATACAGACGTCCGTCCACACAATACGGACGCCCGTCACAATTTGTGGATGGGTGTCCTGGTTTTTTTTAAATTTTATATTTTAAAAAAAGGACGGGCGTCTCTTATTTGCGGACGCTCGTCCAAAATTAAGGGAAGGGCGTCCATTAACATATGAACCCCGTCCAATATGTATGCCGTCTCTAATTTTTTTAATATTTTTATTTCATTATCAATGGACGGGCGTCCTTTAAATGAGGAAGTCTGTCTGTGGTAAAGGACTCAGTCCATATAATATGGACGGAGTCCATGTTAATGAAAGGCGTCCATAGTTATGGACGGCCGTTCATTAGAAAAAATTTATTAACATAAAACGCATTGATACGTAAGTCGGTACAAATTTCGGTGTAAAAAACACTGTGTGTAGCATATGACTTCAACCAAACAACACTCTTCCTGCTTTAGCATCTCTTCTGATTCTACTTCTGTGTTCACCTTATTGAAGCTGTAGGGTTAATTTCACAACCCATAGCCACTTTTAGTGGTGATGCACAAAGAAAACTTAAATGTCCAAACTTTATAACTGTCAACTTGTTTATATGCTTTTTTTTTTTTTTTTCCTTCTGTGCGTATAGATATTTTAGAAATTAATTAGTGTCTTGCATGAAAAGTGATATGAAATTCATCAGATTCTATTTAATGCTTAAGAACTGATTATAAACATTTGATTTTTTTCATTACATATATTGTAGCAACATGTACATAAAGTATATATACTATTAAATCATGCTGTAAAATGTCGTAATATGAAATGTTAGACAGTATAAATATTACAAATTAATTTTGGGTTACACATGGAAGTCAGATACTGAGTATAGGGGTGTATTTTTTAAGGAAACTTTGATTGTACAAGAATATTTATTGAATAATACATCTAAAACTCTATATACAAACTCTTCTAAACTAATTGACATTGTACAAACTGAAAGAATGAATCTGTACAAAAAAGTTAATTTTAAGAATGCTCCATCAAAATTTATGTATGGTGTGACAATTAATAAAAGAGTTGTAATATATCAATTTATAGAAAGATATACAATAGTTTTTATACTTAATCTATACGCTACATGTAGCATTACCCAAATTTATGATACCAAGAAAGAAAGAATGGACCGATCATAATAAACCTTACCTCTGAAGGGAAGTGCTATAGTGATAGTCGCGGGTGCGACCATTGCTAACTTTCCTAGTGACATGTGTCTATTTTAATTAAGAATAATGCTACGGACACTGATAATTTGTATCAAATTTTTGTACCGACATACATGACATCTACTTAGACACAACCATATTAGAGATAATACTCGTCTTTCGTAAATGAACGGCTGTCCAATAATTATAAACGCTCGTCCATATTTGATGAATGATTGTTCATCACAAATGGACGAATGTCCACGAAAATAACAATGGACTCCTGTCCATATTATTTGGACGGGAGTCCATCTACTATGGATGAGCATCCACCTCATATGGACGCTCGTCCATAAAAATTTAGAAATAAAATAATGGATGCCGGTCCATATAATATGGAAGGGCGTCCACCACCAATTCACCTGTTGATATTTTTGTCAAACTTATGTTATGGTGACACCTTTTTCCAAGTGGCATTTTCTTTTTGTTGTCTTGCACATCAAGTTTATTTTGATTTATGATATTTTTGTGTGCCTTATGCCTTTCGTTTTTTCAATTCATGTGTGTGCACAATGGATGTGTGCTTGCACAATTATGTCAGACATATGTATGCTGCATTTCATTTCGCATTTTACTTCGTGTGTGCACACACATTTCTGCTGTGGAAAGGTCGCATGTCTAACTCATTTTTTACAAGTTGCATTTTTAACTTTATTAGGTGAGATATTTTTGTCCATTTGTTGTGCTTTCATGAGATCACATACAGGTGTCCCAATATCCTCTTGTAGTCTGGGGAAATAAGTTTTTTCCTTTTTTGGTTGTGGTCCCAAAAGATAGATGAAATCTTTTCCATTTCTGGACCAACATATGTCAGCCCTTGTTTGCTGACTTGACAAGAATTGGGGAGCACGAAATTGGTCTATATCTTCTTCGTTCTTGCTCATTTGTAAACTAACTTTTATGTTTGTTTTTGCCTTGTGCTCTGAAACTTTCAGAGAGTTTTTTCCTTGAAGGTTCCTCATATGTTTTTGTGCTAAACACTTATCATCCTTCATTTTTGTTGAGCTAAAAGGAAGTTCATCTTCTTCCTTTTTTGTTTTTCTTTTTGAACTTGAATATCTATTTTGTTGGTGTTCTGAACTTTTCAGAGAATTGTTCTTGGTTAGGTTCTTTTATATGGGTTTGTGCTAGAAACTTTCTTGTTTATCTTCATTGTTGAATGGCGGTTGGAATGTGGTTCCTTTGCTGATGCTGGAGCGTGTCTTCAGCGACTGAAGCTTGGGTGGAGCTCAAGCATTTACTAGGAGTGAGCCTGGTGTGAAGAGATTCATGGTGCAAAAAGACATTAGAGATTCAGAGTGTGGTGCTAAGTGTAAAGTTGAATAGGGAGTTCTTTTTACTGTATCTTAGATCAACTTTGAACTATATCTTGTAATGTTTGTTGATTAGTGGATTTGCTTCGATTTGGACGAGATCTCATAGATGTAGGCTAAAAGTGGATTTAGCCGAACCATGTATATGCCGGTGTGCTTTACAATTACAGCTTAATTATTATTGATTTGTTGTAAACCTAACTATGTTAACACAACTTGGTAAATTATTCCACTGCGTTTTTATAAATGGGTACTGGTGGGTGTCGAATCCAATAAATAATAAAATTCTCACTCTCAAAAGAAATATAAATTGTAATAGTGATGAGCAAGGTCGTATCCACAGAGATTGGGTAGATTTATTTTAATGAAAATTAAAGCAAAGAAAAAGGGGGGTTTTGAGATTTCGAAGTGAGATAAAAGAAAGCAATTATAATCAACTAAAAATTGAGGAGAAATCAATATCAAGCAAATATCCAACCAAAGGTATAATTTCAGAATTGGTTCAGAGAATTGATCACAGATACAAGGATAAAATCTTCTATTCTTCTCTAAATTGGTTATTGTTATTAACAATCTCTAACAACTTATCTCTCTTTACTTTCTCGATAATCAAAACAAGTTCTTTGATTACTTCCCTTGTCAATAAACAACCCTAAACAAGCTCTTAGGATTTAATCTATCGACAACATTAATAATTAGAGAGACTACCAATTCTAGCCAACAAATACACAAGCTCGATTCATTTAGACTAGATTATACATCTTCATAACATAAATCGAAAATCCCTTTATAATCAACTATGTTATTTTACTACTAATATTAGAACACTTAAACAATTACGGATTTAAAGTTCTAAATGGCAATTTATCAACCTGATAATTGAACAATGGGCCCTTTGCATCAATCAATCAAGACAATAATTGTTAATAAACATAGAAGATATATAAATAGTAAAGAAATAAAAGAACACTGAAAATTATTTAGATCTCACAATTCTTGAAGAACCAAAACTTAAATTATCCTTCAGTTGGAAGAGAAGTATTTAGCTACACATAGTTAAAAGAATGCCTAAAGAAAAGAGAAGAGAGAGAGGTAGAGATAGCTGTCTCCCTTTCTTGTGAATAATCTCCCTATTTATAACTCTATCTAATAATAGTTACCCTATCTAGATCAGGAAACTAATTAAAAGCAAATCCCACCAAAATAGGGAGTCTTGGCAAATCCTAGAGATTAAGAAAGGGTAAATAAATCTTTCTAGCTATCATGCATATCTTTTTCTCCAACAAATTCGTAACCCTAGGTCGAAAACCTCGGATCCAGTAAGGCGCATCCACGCTTTATCTGTTGACTACTTTTGTGAACATTCTGGGAAACCAGGACGTGCCCACGCTTTAAGCAAAATCCGCTTCTGGAATGTATCTCTTTTTGAGCTTCGATTTTTTCTCTTCAAATCTCTTGATTTTGAATTCAATTTGATTTAACTCCTTAATCTACTCCACAAAATACGAAACATAATCAAAATTCAGGATTTAAGCATTTATAACCATTAAAACATGAGGAAATTTAACAAATATATAGATATTATGAATGCTTATCAAATTCCCCCACACTTAAACAATGCTTGTCCTCAAGCATACAATAGCTCAAGTTCGTCACCTTTTCTCATCATCGTTTTTTCTTCTACCTTTACTCATCCTCTATAATCCAAATTATCATGCCTTAAAGATTTAAATCTAAAGACAAATAAGAAATGAGAAATAGAGTAAATTCTTATAAACCACATCCATGAACAATCACCTTAATGATCTTCGCGAAATCAAAATGCAATAGGATCTAACACCCTCTCATTGGATTCACTCAATACACTCAAAGTGTTTAGGGGTTCAATAAACTCTCAAGTCAAAACATAGAAGATCTTTACCATAAGCTTGCTAATATATCATGTCTTTATCATCAGTGGATTGAATTGAATGCAAAAAATCTAAGGGTCTTAAATGGGTTGTAACGGGGCTTAGGTAAGGTGCGGTGAGAAGGAATTTTTAGGTACTTTTATCAAAGGAATTATATCAACTTCTTCACACAAAGCGCAACTCAATAATGTTAAATGTTTTCTTCAATCAATTCACTTCCAAACAATTGAAGTCGCACAACTTTTCTTTCTTCATAGCCCCCTATTTTTCTTCTTCTTCTTTTTTTTTTTTTTGTTGTTTTTTTTTCTTTTTTGAAAAACCAAGGCACTTGTAACTTGAATCACTTTATTCCCAATATCTTTCAATCATTTCAAAGATAATTTGAAGCTTCATGTGAACAAGCTAGTATGATCCTTCAATTCAAGGTTCAAAAGAGGGAAATCGTCAAAAGAATGGGTTGACAGTGCTTATATCATAGTTAACTTCTAACAAAAGGGCCAAGGTTCAAAATTGGCTTTCTAAGGTGAAAATCAAGGTAGGCTTTTTAAGAAAGCTAAATGGTTCCACCTAAATGCCCTTATTAATTCAATGCATCCAATTCAACAATATTATTCAAAAAGTTTTTATATTGAATTTGTAAATTATTCTATATTTTTAGAGCAGTTAAGAGTCCCAACAACTTATTAATTAATTACATAGTTTTTGTTATTCCAAAGCACTTTTTACTATTGGATAAAATCAGCGAAAAATTCATTAAGATTATTGCGATTCCCAACCTGTCATTAATTCAAAGAATAGGATAAAGATAAAGCATGATCTAGTAAACATAAATTCTGGCAACAAACATTAAGAAAAATTGGAAAGAAATTAATGGAGATCCATATATTGGAATACACATTGCATAATTTACATCCCAAGTTCTCCTTTTTGACTCTTGAAAGTTGAAACAACAATTACTAAAACGACAACAAAACCAACTAAAGTTAAAACTATAAATGAACCAACACACCAAATTAACACCCACCCCCTTTAGGCCTTTGCTTTTCTTACAACAATTGAAAACTTAACCTGGTAAAAAGATATATATATATATTATAAGCCGTGGATTTATCAATTAATAGTTTTTTAATGCTTGTAAACCTTAAGGCAAGCATCACACCAGCAATGGAACCGGCACCAGCCACAATCGACAGTACCAGGCAAGCCATGCTCAAAATTTGGAGACATATCCATCTTGTGCTCCATTTGGGTATCTCTTTTTGTGCAATATAACTCTCCACTGGAAAATAAACCGTTAAAGGCCAAAACCCAAGTGCCCCAAGAATTCCAACAACGTCATTGAAGAATGGAAGCAACATTGATATAATTGTTGTCAAGATCACAAAACACGTTCTCCAGACCAATCTAAAGGGTTAAGTTTGAATGGAGCACTCGAGCCTGGAATTGGGATTTTGAATTTTTTTGTGATGAAGTAATTTTCGGGCCATCTTTGTGTTGCTTGTTTTTCAATAAAGGCAAATATTGGCTGCAAAATACTTGATATGCGCCAACTAGGTGGACCACAATGCGGCGTTGGCGATATCAAGAAGCCAAAATGGGTTTAAAAGCCAAAACCAGTGAGGAGATTTCCAGGGGCAAAGTCACCAAAAGCGCATAGCCCATGCATCCACAAAGCATATAGAAAGCTGTTGTGACGGCAATGCTTAATTTGGCTGCCG
The DNA here is from genome assembly GCF_008641045.1 of Pistacia vera. Lineage (NCBI taxonomy): Eukaryota > Viridiplantae > Streptophyta > Magnoliopsida > Sapindales > Anacardiaceae > Pistacia > Pistacia vera. The sequence continues at coordinate 774,929 of NW_022196165.1, forward strand.
CCTTCATTGTTTTTGATTCTGCTGGTGGGATTTACTGTGTCCTGTCAGAATTAAGTGTAAAATTTTTAGTCATTCATAGCTTTGCCATGTATATATTTTTTTGCTGGATAAAAACATCCAAAATTTTGTACCTGAATTTCAATTAGGATGACTGAATATGAGTATGCAAAGCGATTCCCCAAGAGCTTGGAAACTTCTCCATATCTTTTGCGTTTGCGTTACAGTTCCAATGCTTATTCCCGTGAGACTACCCTTAATAACTCCGTTTGCTGATAATTACACAACAAAATGATAGACTCAGCTTCCGTAGAGCTCAGTAAACATTAAACTTCAGGAAATTTGAAATTTGATTAGATAAATAAGCAAATCAAACCTGCGACTTGGGTAATGCCGAGGCCAGACCAATGGAAGAGTAAGTAAAAGACATAACTGCACCACAATTGAGAGCCACCATATTTGATCAAAATCTGGGATCTGAGAAAGGAAAATTTCCATGATTCCAACAAGATCATATATGGATTGCTTGACAAATGACACGTTTTCTTTCCACCACTCTCGTGGAACGTTAGACCTTTTGATTGCCCTCCAATTGAATTGAAACAACAAAACAATTAACCAAAGATTCCCAACATACAAATAGCCATCTTAAAAGAAAACACTCACATCATGCTTATAATGCTGCAATGGTATTCCAATGGCAATACCAAAAAGATTCAAATCTGAACCTCCCGCAAGCCTTGACTTTTGCTCCACCTATCCGGATAACATAAAAGATTATTAGCTGAGTAAAAGAAAATCAAGACGAAATAATATCAAACAAGTTTGTGAAGAAGTTGCCAGAAAAATATACCAAAATAGAGTGAACGGCGTCCGTGTAAGTGTAGTTTCTTTTGCCGGAAACGGGGTCACCAGTCCGATAGCAGTCAGTGAGAAGAGATGAGTGTAGTAAGTAACAAAAAGAAACAAGAACATGACAGCAGGACGGCGACCCAACCAAGTTGAGCTATAGCCCATGCCAACGACAGCACTCCGGAGCCGATCACACAGTGTTATGTGGGAACTTGCATTCCATATGGTCCCTAAACATGGCAATAATTTGGTTCAAATGAAGTTTAAAGTGAGGAAAACAGAGAAGGAAAATTGGTTACCAGTTCGTTTGAGGCGGCCATCATCATCAAAGCATTTGGAGCCGTTTTGAGTAGGCACATCAATGGAGATGTCGGACTTGGTGGTTGAAGTGGTGGTGGTGGTGTTCATGGTGGCAGTGTTCTCACCCATCTTGTGTCAAAGAAAGAGGAAATGAGTTGTGTTTTGAAGCAAAATGAGAACTGAAAATGATAGCAAGAAGTTGGGAGAATAAGAGAGTTGGGTATGTAAAGTTGTATGACTACCTAACTTCAAAACACAATGGGGGAGAGAGAGGAAAGTTGGGAAGCAGAGGCGCAATGCAAATATGAAGAAATAAGGGGGAAAGGGTATTTATAACGGTTCAAGAACTAGTGGTAGTTAAAAAGAATAAACTACAGGTACAATACAAAGAGCCATTAAGTAGATATTTCAGCAAAAAAATAATACCCCATTACTACTTGTTTAGAAAAAACCATGAACATACTCAAGTCAAGTCAGTCAACCAAAACTCCAAGATGAAAACCGAAGAGAGTATCAATAGGCCAGACTGGCCACGAAAATGTACTCCAAAAGTTTCAAGGAAGGCCCAATCTACCCATCTTCCCAATTCATAATGGGTCAAGCCTAGACATCCTAAAGTGAACGGCCCATTAGTGTGTTTATCTTTGAATATATTATTTTAGGGAATAAGATTAGAAACATACTACATCAAAGAGCAATGTTAGCGATAGCCCCAGTATAACAGTTGTCAGCATTTCTTCTCTTTCCTTGTTCCCATTTATAGCGAACAAATGTAGAAATATTGATCAAAATGTGTGAGGTAAATAAGGAAAAGAAAATGGTAGTATTAGATCAACAAATTAAAGCCATCAACATGACTTCAAGCCTTGCATGAGCAAATTCATCGTCAAATGCATAATAATTTAATTAATACCATACTAAAAGACAAAATTAATGAGCCATTGTCATTCCCAAGTTACATTAATAAGCAAACCGAATCTACTTACTTCTTGTCTTCTACCTAGTTAATACCAAATAACAAAAATTTGTGGAAGCATGAGCTTCTTACCTGCATTATTTAAGTCCTCAAGCTCCCTCAAACTGAGGAACTAATCAAATCAAGCTATTTACAAAGAGAGTTTTTTATTTAGATAATAAGATGGGTTGATGAACTTGCTGCACGGTTCTTTGCTTAACCCACTCAAGTTTATATATTACGCAAAAGGCAACACAAGAGTTTGGAACTTGGAAGCCGCTATGGAAATAATTTCTTATTATTTCAATGTGATAAAGGCTACTTTTGAATGCTTTCTCACTGTATAGCCTCTCCTCCATCCTTATTAAAGAAAGAATTTGTGCTTCTTCCTCCTCCGTCCCTTTGCTTTGCCTCAGTGGCTTACATGATTGAGTGATTTTTAATTAAGCAACAAGAATATATATTAAATCATGTATATGGCTTTTTCATAGCTTTCTTGATTTTAGTGAAGAAGCAACTATGTGGGGTTGATGCTCTCCACACTCCTTTCAACTTAATTTCATTGATTTGAAAACATAACTTATTTCCATCGTTGAAAATTTTGTTACATATTATTCCATGTACTTGTGATATGTTTTTTAAGAAACATAATTTCTAAGTGTGGATGTAAATATATAATGTAAAGGATATATCCCATAGAGTTTCTTTACTTAATATATGTTAATGGGTGTCTTCCTTTAGAAGATTAATATTGAAATTTTGAATTATTTAAGTTATATATAAGACTATTTTTCTTTATGGTTTTGCGTATATGAAGAGCTATATTATATGTAGTGGAGAAGGAAAAATAATATTTCTTCAATTTTTTTAAGTTGACTCGAATTTAATTATTTATTAGGTTAATTAGAACAATAGTAAATTATCTACAAATATATAAAAAGAAATCCACTCGTTACAGTGGATATCTTTTCTCTAATATGTTCGGTAATTCACTGCTTAATGCAATGATCACGCAATTTTCTATAACTCAAAAACAAATCATCAATGTAAATAAAAAAAAGGTATCATATTCCTGCAACTTCGATGCTCATGAAAGAGGAAATTAAGATAAGTTATTGAACATTCAAAGTGCTCTTATTATTACTTTCAACAATCCTTTTAGTCAATACTCAATAGATTAATTAAGATTTGGTTCTTCGCCCACTTATTTTAGTGGCGGTAAGAGTCAACTCCTTTAGTGGCAGCAACTGGTCAACTATGAAAGTGAGTTACAAAATTTAACCACATTGTGAATCTTTTCTCTAAATTTACCATTAAATTAAATAATAACACTATACATATAAAATTGGGATATTAAATTTGTATCCCAACTCATGTGATATTTGATTTAGCAAGATCTCCTTAAGTATAGGATGATTGGGGTAAGTAAAATGTTAATTTGTCAACTCAACTGTCACGAGGGTTGTGATACAAAGTTAGAATCCAATTTGTATGTGTAACGTTACTCTAAATTAAATTAGTAAACAAAATATCAATCATATCTCTCTTCTTTTTCCAAGTGCTTACTACCCTATACTTAATCAATAGATTGCCCTCTTCAGTTCTAGAGAATGAAAGTCCTTTTGAATATTCTTTGTTTTTGAAATCAAAGGTGTGGGCATTACGTCATTATCTTGAATCCAGTGGCTTGATCTTTACACACATTGTTGCGATTTCAGACCAAATCACATTCTAAAACTACTGCCAATTCAATCACACACACAAGATCAAAGAAGAATCAAAGACACAAACAATTACCATGGTTCACTTGTTTAAGATTCGAACAAGCTACGTCAATGTTGAGCTCTAGAACACTGAGGCCCACTGCACTATGTATCAAGAAAGTTCTTACGGATTAAAAGCTCTCAAGAACTCTCAAATCACTCTCAGTCACTATTACAAGCACCCATTCACAGTAATCCTTACAAATCCTAACCTAGCACTCTCTTTGTGTGTAGCCTTTTGCAACTAACCTAGCCTTGTATCTTGGAGGGTCAGACTGATTGTCCCTTCCTTTAGCTTGAACAACCATTTACACTCTACACACTTCTGATCTTTAGGTTTTTGAACCAGTGACCAGGTTCTATTTACCTTTAAGAGTGCATTTCTTCACTCATGGCAGCCAACCATTGCTTGCTATCCTTTGAGCTTATAGCTTCTTCATAGGTGGCTGGTTCAGCTCTTTGGATTTCAACCCTAGCTAATAATGTCGTGTAAATCAGGTTTGCATAGTTGTATCTTATAGGGGGTTTGATTTCACGCTTGATCTTATCCCTTGCAAGCTGATATTGAGCAAGATTAGCTTGTTGAGGCCCTTCTTCAGGCTCTATTTCTTCATCTTCAGTGCCTTGAGTGATACCTATAGGTTATGGCAGCTCTGCAGGTCTTGTTTCATCATTAGAATTGGTTAGGTTAGTTTGGTACATTGTTGGCTCCACCTCAATTTGGGTGTTATCAGTTTGGTTCAAATATTCAGGCTCACTATTAGAGGTACATGCAGTGGAGTTAGAAGATTTAAAAGGAAAAACACATTCATTGAAGACCACATCCCTGCTAATTATGACTCTTACCCTTGGAGCCTCTCTCTCCCAAAGCTTATACCTTTTTGTCCCTTCTTGGTATCCTAGAAACACACATCTAAGAGACCTTGGGTCTAACTTCCCATCATTTGTGTGTGCATAGGCAACGCACCCAAATATCGTTAGGTGGTTGAGACTAGGCTTCCTACCAAACAATCTCTCTTTAGGACACTGGAATTCTATAGCACTAGAGGGGTTTCTATTTATAAGGTAGGCAACAGTAGTTAGGGCTTCTCCCTAAAAGGTTTTAGGCAACCTCGAGGTGAATATGAGACACCTAACCTTTTCCAACAATGTTCTATTCATTCTCTCCGCAACCCCATTCCGCCGAGGGGTTCTCCTAATTGTCCCATGCCTTAGGATCCCTAGGTCACTATAGTAGGTATCAAATTCAAAGTTACAAAACTCTAAACCATTGTCAATCTTGAGGGCTTTAACTCTATTTTCACTTTGGTTTTCCACCAGAGTTTTCCAGCCTTTAAACTTGGTAAAGGCTTCATCCTTAGACCTTAGGAGATACACCCAAACCTTCTTACTGAAGTCATCTACAATGGACAGGAAATATGAGTTCCCACCATGAGACCTAACCTTCCCAAGACCCCACAAATCTGCATATAGGTATTCTAAACACCTAGTGGCCTGATGAGTTCCTTTTGGGAAACTCATCCTATGTTGTTTACCCAACACACATGTTTCACAAAATTCCAGGTCAATGACAGTATCATTCCCACAACACCCCTGTTGTCTGAGAATGTTCATACCTTTTTAGCCTATATGGCCCATCCTCAAGTCTATTTCTCTGCAGCAGACATGTTAGTAGTAAATAGAGCAGTATTAAAAGATTTATCACAGTAATGCCCACATAGTATGTACATCCCATTTTTCTTAATCCCTCTAAGCAATACATGATTATTCTTGTACAATACTATACAGCCATTCTGAGCCTTATAATACATCCAACCTTATCAATTGTCCCTAAAGATACCAGGTTACATTTTAGTTCAGGCATATATCTTACATTGGTTAGTTTAATTACTTTGCCATCATTTAGCTTGATGGCAATACTACCAACTCCCTGGACCTTACATGAGTGATTATTACCCATAAAAATAGTTTCATTCTCATCACGTTTAAGGTCTTGAAACCAGTCCTTATTTGGACTCATGTGGAAAGAACACCTTGAATCTAAGACCCATTCCTTAGCACTAACAGAGTTTGAAACAGTAAGAGCTTTAGCAAGCTCAATGCTATTACTAGTACATGCTAGATTGCTTTCAGTAGTAGTCTGCTTCTGTTTCTTAATCCAATCATAACAATTCTTTTTAAGATGCTCAGTTTTATTATAGTAAAAGCATTTCCTAGTTTCTGATTTAGGCTTACTGTTACCTTTACCCTTCTTTTTGTTCTTAAACCCTGGATTATGTTGAAACCCTCTTCCAACCTCTTTTCCTAACTGACCAGCATTAGTCCTACCTCTTACAAACAAGTTATTGCCATTTCGCTTCTAAGTTTTCAGTTCTAACTCCCTACATTTCAAACCAGCCACAATCAGATCAACACTAGGGACAGTCCCACTATATTGCAATGCATTTTTGACAACTAAATAGTCCTTAGGCAGGGAATTTAATAGGATCATCGCCAAGGTAGAGTCTCCTAATTCTTAGTCAGTGCCTTTAAGAATTAGTGTCATTTTTAGGAACTCATCTAGATTATCATCTAAAGATTTATTGACATCCATTTTATATGCAAACAAAGAGCCCTTTAAAAAAGCTAAATTAGGGGCATATTGTAATGCAAATAAAGTTTCGAGTTTACCCCTGTAATGCCCCACTTGAGGTATGTAACGAATTTACGTTGCATTGCTTGAATCTTTATTGTTTTGCTCTTAATTGAGTTGTTATATTGTTAATATTGTTTGGTTGGTCCTTGGTTGAAGGGATATTGTGAGTTGGTTGAGTGGTTGCCCTGAAATTTGTAAAGACTTGACAAATTTTTGTATTACAGACTTCGCCGGGGCGAAGAAAAAGCTTCGCTGCGGCGATGAAGTCCTGCAACCTACGGTGTAGGTTCTGTAAGTTTTCGTCGGGGCGAAGAAAGATTCTTTGCCGCGGCGAAGGGCTTGAAAAAAATATGTATTGAGATTCTAGAGAATTCTTCCATAGGGGCAAAATGATCTTTCTATCCTTAATTAGCAGGAAAATTGGGGAGTAAAATGTAAGAGAATTTTATGAAGAATATGCTAGAGTGGGGGTGTGATTGTAATAATTTAAAGGACAAGGATGGAATTCCCAAGGAAGAGCAAGGGTAAAATGGGAATGAATGAAGATAATTTGAGCTAAAAAGGGGTTAAGTTTAGTAAACCCTTCATTCACTCTTCTTCCACCACCTCTTCCATTCTCCATTTCCTCTCAATTCTTCCTTCAAGCTTTCAAGGATTTTTTAGGGTTTTTAGTTGGATCTTGGTAGAGAATTGATCTAAGGCATCCTAAGGTAAGAATCCTTGCTTTAGATGTGAAATTTACCTATAAAGGTGTTGAGGTCTTAATGTGTTATAATTTAAAGGTGTAGAGAAAAGACATCTACCAAAGGAAAAGAGAAGTGTTAGTGGAATCACAACATCACAAGGTAAGTAAATCCCAATCCAAGTTGATATTTGAGAAATCCTTTGAGTAGAGATTTATTTATGCATGATATATGTTATGTTATTGAGAACCTGTGTTGAGATGAGTAGTTATTTTGTGGTTGTTAAATACACTTCAATTGAGAAGTGTGATGTGTGAGGAGAATGTAGTTTGTGATGAAATTGGAGAAGATTGAGAAATCTTTTTGGAAGTGTTAAGTTATGGCAGGGATTATAGCTTGGTGAGGGAGTTTTCTCCCATTTTGGATGGTTCAAGAGAGGGATAGACTTATAAATAAAGTGGAGTGTAAGTATGCACACTAGTTGTTTGATGAAATGCCTAAGACAAGTATGAGCATGAGTTGTGAACCTTAATTTTTGCAACATTGCATATTGGCATTTCCTAAGTGCATTAATGAACATGAACCATCCATATGCATTAATTGTGCATTTGAGAAGTAGTTTGAGAAAGAGTAGAGAACTGTGTGAATGAACTACTCTAAGAGTAGAAAGAATGAGAAGAGCACTAAGAACGGGTTGGTGCTTTGTGATCTCCACCCTATAGTTATGAAAACGGGTTGGTGCTTTGTGATCTCCATCTGATAGTTATGAAAAAGGGTTGGTGCTTTGTGATCTCCACCCGAAAGTCATGAAGAGTGGGTTGGTGCTATGTGAACTCCACCCGGTCGTGCCTCCGGTAAGATGAGGCCATGACATATAACAGAAGTTAAGAGAGCCGTGTGAAAGAGAAAATAAATGAGATGAGAAAGAGTGTAAGGAAAGAATTAAGAGAAAAAATTATGGGGACAGTCGAGTAGAGGGTTTACTTACTGAGTATTGTTTTGTGCTCACCCCGTTGTTTTCTTTGTGGTTGCAGGATCTAGGTGAGAACGCAGTCGGATGGGCGTCGGCAAGCGAGGAGCAATAGCTACGCTGTCCACTGTCCACTGTTTTAATATCATTTTGTAAAGGATATTCTATTTTGTATAAATAATGTTTATATGTAATAAAAGAAAATTTTGGGGCCCATTTACTTTTGCTAATGTACATATATTCTACTTGATATATTTTTCTGAGTATCCTAGTATAAAGCAGTCACTACAACCCCACAAGGCAATTGGATTCTCTAGGCTACCTGCCTTCCGTAAAACGCTGTCTGATAGGTTCAGGATGATGAGATTATACGCCTCCTCATCAATCTCAACCTTCTTTTTCAGCTTCTCCTTTGGCCACTTTGTTGAATCTTTCTCTAGTGCAATTCCCACTTATTGTGAGACAAGAGAGCCTTCATCTTCTGTTTCCAATACTTGAAATCAATTTTCCCATCATACTGGGTGATTTCGATGCGAGTGGTAGTAGTCATGGTGTGAATTTTTGATTAAACTCATTAAATCAAGAAACCCCAATTTAACAAACCTTAAAATAAAAAATTTCCCAAATCAAGAACCTGATTGACGATTTCTAGAGCCATTGACTCCCCAAGAACTGTTAAAACATGAAACCCCCAATTTTAACAAACCCTAGGATCAAGAATTTCCCAAAACCCTAGAATCGACAAACCTTAGAACCAAAGCTCTGATACCACTGTTGCCATTTTGGACCAACTCACACTCTAAAACTACTGCCAATTCAAACACACACACAAGATTAAAGAAGAATCAAAGACACAAACAATTACCGTGGTTCACTTGTTCAAGATTCGAACAAGCTATGTCCACGTTGAGCTTTAGAACACTGAGGCCCACTGCATTATGTATCAAGAAAGTTCTTACAGATTACAAGCTCTCAAGAACTCTCAAATCACTTTGAATCACTATTACAAGCACCCATTCATAGTAATCCTTACAAATCCTAGGAGAAATCTAACCCACTCCTCTTAACCAAAAAAGGAAACACAACCTTTTCTACACAATTTACCAAGAAATCGCCCAAGAATTACACAAATAGTGTTAAGTAAAAGAACATAGCAGAAAGCAAAAATACATGAAGAAGAAAGCCAAAAAACTATTCACGTAATGAAGAATTAGCTGCTTTTATATGTTGACTAAATGAGAGGATGGTAGCCATTGGATCTTCACATAAAGGGACGACCAAGATTAAAACAGAAAAGGGGATAACACTCAAAACAGTAGCGCATGGGATTAAGTCATGCAACACCGTTTATGGCTTCACATTTTAACGCACATAGACTAGTCTCTCTCAATTTTTGTACATTTTATAACTTTTTTGAAAAATATCGTAAGTGTATATTTGGCAAACCTAGAAGCCGTAGAAAGTGAAACACAATGAGAGAAATAATTAAAATTTTTAGTGAATTAGGGTTGTTCTATATTAGGAACTACTTACAGAGCCACACAACATCTGTAGCAATGACATAATCAAGTTTTATGGTAGAGTCAACAATCTTGTTTAACACACACCTGCTAGGATTATGCCCTAAAGATAAATAATTTTGTTTGTTTGTTTGTTTGTAATTATACAATAATGAATAAAGAGTACTTATTCAATTTCTACCACACATAATTTAGTTTCATATTTACCTAAAGATGTCATTATCTAAGGTTTCATGACTTGTCTATAAGTTTAGAACTTCTTTTATGTTATAGAGTCATGTATGACAGATACAATTCTTAGCTAAAGCTCAAAATTAATTCACAACCCATTAATAAAATTAGGCAATTTATTTAGATAATGTTGTTGTGTTGTTTGTCTCAATGAGGAATAACAAGTTTCAAGTCATCAAAGTAGAGATTTTGGCAAACATAGGGATGTAGTGTGACCTAATACATCTATACTAGTTCACAAAAGTATATAAGCTATGTAAAGCTATGTAAAGCTATGTAATCTATGATTTTAGTCACATTGAATGAAAAACCAAAAAGTGCTATTTTTTCTCCTCAGTTTTTCTGAAGTTCTTTATGGTATTAGAGCTCTATGAATAATGTCAATATGGCAGATTTTCCTTCACTTTCTATGCAGCCAAATAGAAACCAAATTTCATCAAACACTTCTGCATAAACATATACAAAATTCAATAAGCCAACAAATGATAAACTAACCAATTTTAGTCTTGTCCAACTTGTTTCATCTTCATTTACACTTGTTCCAATTGGTATAAAATTGAGTAGATCTAACTATGCATTTTAAAGACCTCAAAATCTCTCTGGTGTTAGATCTAATGATCTTGAAGCATTCATCAATGGATAAAGGCTATGTCAAACACAATTGCCAGAGTCAAATCATCAAACACTAGTGAAGCTGATATAATTAAGGTAAATCCCAATTTTACTCTATGCAAAAGACTTGATTTAATTGGCTACTTATGTCTTTAACCGAGGCAATGTTATGACATATTTCTTAATGTAATACAACAAGTGAAACTCGGCTTACATTTGCAAGGATGATAATTATTGATGTGAAAATCTGTAGTGACCAGAATATCGAGGCAGGATCAACCAGAGATACTATAGTGATTGCTTTGGAATCGAGCAAGATGGATGCGTGACTCTAGGGAGTTAGCGAGGATAGATGTGAGTAGTTAAGAAAAGATAGGAATAGATGGCGACGTTAGCTAATAGTGACAATATAGAGATGAGTTTTTTAAAGTGGTTCAGGTGAATAATAAACAAAGCCTACATCCATTGATTTTTATTGGGATGAGTGAATATATGGAAGTGCGAGAGAAAGTGGGATTGATTGCTCTCTTCTCTCTTTTTCTTAGTATTTTTTGGGCCCCCTTTTTAGGGTTTCAGTTTTGTATTTATAGGGGGTGTAATGGCAGTCATTAATGGAGATACGTTAGTAGAATGATTACTTATTAGTCTGATAGGTTTTGGGCAATTGAATGCATCAGGGGATTATTACACTTAATCCTTATCGTTGCTGTAATTAACTCGGGTTTGTCGGACAAGGCTTGTTGGTTAAGGAGGCAACTCCATGTATAGCATGTGGCGATCATGCGGTTTAGTAGGTTCACTTGGTGTCGTACCAATTGCGGAAGTTATTGACATATGGCCAGTCCGTCGCGAGCTGACACTTGTCCTGGGTGGACAATTTTTACAACCTGTTTGACGTGATGTCCGAACTGGGATTCTCAGGCTTTTTTTGGGCTTGAACTGGATGTTTACTTCCACATAACATGTAAGTAATTGATCTACCATACGCAGTGGAAAACAAAAATTCAATCAGTAAATCAATTACCTTTCTTTGCTTAGATCCGAGTATAGATTATACCGTTTACATGTTTATAAACAAAAATCTATATAAAGTAAATCCATTTAAGGATTAGAATACTTACATACGTTTGGAGACTCCTTCGAATATCTCTGATTTTGGACAGGAATACTATTCATAGTTACTATTCACTATCTACTATTCACGTGATTTTTCGCCAATCGATCCAAAGTAGGATCACACTCACGGAAGTCTACACGAAGATAATCCATAGAACCCTTGATTATTTTGCTAGAACAATCAAGGGCTTCAAGAATCAAGAAAGAAGAACAAGAAAAGTTTTCTTCTTGAGAGAGAGAGAGATAGGGTGGCTAGGGTTTTTCTTGAATGAATAATTCTATTATGTTTTAATTTTAAGTTGCACTTATATAGTGCAACAATTAAAACCCTATTCCATTTAGGAATAGCCATGGTCTCCAACCTTAGTTCACCCTTGCAACCAAACACACCCTTTATGGTATTTTAATTAATTAATTATTATTATAATTAAAATAAATTAATACATAATAATATATTAACATTCAATTAATAATAATAATTCATTTAAATATATACATAGATATATTTAAATATAATCTCACTAATTTAATTTTAATATTAAAATTAAATACAGGTAACAACCTCAGCAAATTTAATTGCACTATGAGATTACCAAAATATCCTTTAGTCTTGAAAGATGAAAATACCTTTCTCACAAATTGATTTCTTAAATTATCTTCTAAGTGTGTGACCTGTAGGCTCCTTATCATATCGGTAGTGAGTAGTATCGTGATTAACACCAATTAATCGTCTCACTACACACATACCAAGATTGACCCCTAGCAAGACACCATGACCACACGATAGATTCGGATTCAACGAAACCCCAGCCTGTGAACGATTTGGTTACCATGCAATCAAATCCTTTCATCAACTGTTATCTCATTGAGACTGAGGTATAGAAATAGTGTCAACTTCAGATATCCTCGACATATTTGTATTTAGTTACTGGACCAATGATAGGAATATTAAATTGGATTGAACATCAACTCAATCCCACTGTGGCCACATATTTATTGTCATTGCAATTTACTGAATTACCCAGTGAGATAACTTCTCCCGTACCCAAGAGTGATGAATCATTTTTTGATCCATCATAGTCTCGATACACTTCTCAATGTAGCCAATCACTACCGTATTGATAGCTTTGAATAGTGCCATTTACTGAAAAACCTGGTGAGGTAACTTCTCCCGTACCCAAGAGTGATGAATCCTTTGTCGATCCATCATAGTCTCGATACACTTCTCAATGTAGCCAATCACTACCGTATTGATAGCTTTGAATAGAATTACGTTGGGCTAGTGTCAAACTACACCAATTGGTGCACAAGGCGCTCCGATGATCTCAAGTCTAAGGATCACATGCACCACCACCTGTTAGAGGATTTATTCCATAGACACTAGGGTTACCATCCATATGGAATCCTCTGGTGGGTCTGTCTAGTGAACTTGCCTCTAGCAAGCACCTATGAGTTCACCAGGTTGTCGATAAACAATCTTGACAAGTAAAATCAGTCATTGCCTTTTGACAAGGTCGTTCAACACTATGATAGTCTTACCGTATTATCTATGTCCTTGGTCAGAATAATACTAGGGCTACGGATGTTTCTAGAATGGCCACCATATGTGATCATAGGGTTCTCACTACCAAGATTTGAAGCACTTGATACCCTCGTCACGGTTCTACCATCCTAAAGACATATATCCTTACATACACGATATAGAAGAATACACATTTTATTGATAAATAAACATTTATTACAGAGTCAATTTTACAATAATTGATTGGCTCTAGGACACCTACTCTAACACAACATCTACCCCCCAGTTTTAAAGGTTGCGGCGAGCTTCCGAAACTATTACTTCATCGATCTGAATTTGCTAAGTCGGGCTCATGAGGGTCTTGTCATGTCTAACAGTTGCACGAGTGAACTGTTTCCTTAGTCTTTAGATGACCCGTGCCATGCGTTTTGATAGTGCATTAAATAGGGGCATGTTGATCTCTCTTCCTCAGGTGTTCTTCAGGAACTATGAGTGGCTGCTCAGGAGGTGGTTAATGTGCCTTCCTCTGAACCTATAAATTGTTGGGTCTTTTACATCACGACTTGGTTTCACTTGGCCTCTTCGCACTGCCGAGGAACTTTCTGTGTTTTACTGGTTTATTTTTCTGTCATCGTGTTTGCTTTTCTCAAGGTTTTTCCTTCATTTCTTTTTCTTCACTTTCATTTTTAACTGCTGTCTTCCTAATGTAACTTTTGCTTCTTTTATTTAATTTCTGTAGATGTCATCCAATTTATCGTTCAACAGGTTCAATGCATATCGTGTCAGTCGTAGTGGGTTCCTTAGGGGGCCTTCATCTCTTTTGCATGGTGCGTAGGGCCGCTGTACTTCGGGCCAGGGCCAGCTTAAGGGGTAGGCAGGTGAGACACCTGCCTAAGGCCCCAAAAAAAGGGGGCCCAAATTTTTTATAATTTTTTTTTTTGAATTTTTTTTTTGAATATCTTACAAAAATGAAAATAGTTTATAATTTCTTATCTAAGCCAGGGGTCCTAAAAAAAAAGTCAAAAAAACCCAAATTTATTATAAACTTTTTACATATATTCCCACCCAAAGTTTAACAAAGTAGCAAGTTTGTACCTCTAGTTTTATATATTCTAGTTTATACCCCTAAATTAACACATTGAATCTCTTTTAACAATGGAAGACTAAAATAGTCATTTACATATCTCAAATTACTCACCCCCTATTCAGTCCCAAAATTTGATATTCACATAAATCATCTCTAGTCCTTTTCTGCCGCCAGTGGTTTGGAGTTGATTTCGGTCAATTTTGGTTCAGGTCGATTTTCTCACCAAAATCGATCGAAATCATCATTTTATCATTTCCCAACCTTGATAGCCCTCGATTTGACTAATTTTTGATGAATCTCGCAACCCAACTCCACCACACGACAGCCATTTCTAGCCTTTTTGGCATGCACCCGACATTGTTGGCCTTCCCCGACACCACCATCTTCCTCCCCTCAGCTCTCTCACCAAAACCCCTATCATACCTTATCCCTTTACTCTGCCAATCACCGGCCATCGATACCTTTTGGGCCGTGACTTCTGAAGCCTTTTCTTATCAATCTTGGCATTGGAAATCACTAATTTCACCACCCATCACTTCTCCAACATCTACTCTCCAAAACCCCCTACCAACCTAACCTTGTTAGCGTGCCGATTGCTGTCCACCTCTCCTAGTGATTTTTCATCTCAAAAGGCAAAAAAAAAAAAAAAATAATAATAATAATTTTTTTAATATATGCTTATATTATTAGAGGCTCCTAAATAACTCTTGCTTAGGGTCATAAATGTTCTAGAGACGGTCTGCTTCGGGCCTTGATTATGCGGGACTCCCCCTACAGTTTGTAATGAGTGGGTTGGACACAGTTCTCTACTCCTTGTCGGAGATACCTCTCTCAGCCGGCTAGGAGTTAGGTTGATGAGGGACATGGACGACTGGGGAAGGCTCTATGCCAACTTCCCCATAGAGAAGAAGAAAGAGAGTAATTCCCCTGTCCTTCACTGTGAGAAAAATGTTAAATGGATACGTCTTCAGGTTCTGCAAGAGCGAACCCTAAGGAAGTGATTGGGAAACTTACGGACTGGCTTCGCGTTCAAATGCATCTCCTTGTTGATGGCGTCCCTGAAGGATAGTAGGTTACCCTTTGGAGGCTCTCTCTAACTGATTTCTTACAGAAGGCCACTATGATTTGACTCAGGTTAGTGCTCCCCCGTTTCTCTTAGTCCCTTGTAAAGGCGTTCGTATTACTTATTGTTGTTTTCCCCTTTGCAGCTTTTCTCCTTGATGATGTTGCTTCATTAGGAGGCTCATTACGCCCTTTCAAATCAAGGGGCGACTGCGCTTCGGATTTAGAGGGCTAAAAGGGAGATTGCAGAGTTGAAGGGGCATCTCACTATGTCCCAAGCTGAAGTTGCCTGGGAATGCATGGGTTACTCCGTGAGATTGATTTGAGGGAGCAAATGATCGTTGATTTCTATCAAGAGAGGGCGATTAGTCATCTTGAAATGCTGTGGCTGCAGGACACGAACAACGATTTTCGTCATGAGAAGGAGAAGCTCAAGTGGCAGGTCGCTCGATTGCAAATGGCAGAGTCTCCAAACTTGTCGCTTCCCGGCATAGATTAGGTTTTTTTCCCCTTTTTTTTTTTTTTTTTTTTTTTTTTTTTTTTTTTTTTTTTTTTTTTTTTTTTGGGACCATGACTCCATTTTTGTTTGTGCATGTAGTAAATATTTGTATCAAACTTTGAACTTTAATGACGACTTCTATTAATTCCGGTCAATTAGTGCGCATTTATAAAACATGATTATCTTCTAATACCATTGCCTGGCTTTTACCTTTCAAAGATTCGTCATTTCATGTTGAATAGTTGGGTCACATTACTTTTCTTCCCTAACCTTGTTATGCCTGGGAAATCAGGGCTGACGTGGGAAATCACATGATGGGGGTGACTTGCTCCCGTCAGAACGGTAAGCACACGTCAGGCATGCAAGGCGCCGTGGAGCTCCCACGTGTCCATTTCCCTGCTCCAGCGTAAAATCAGCTTGGAAGGTGGCAATGGGACTAAAGCCGGATTTAGTCTACATTCGCGCCAACCGAGAATGATGGTTATCTGCACTCATCTCACTATAAAAAGGAAGGATCTTTTTGTTAAAAGGATTCGGCCTTCTTGCACTCTGGACTAGCTTTCTCTCTCTCTTGTCATTATACTTTTGTATTTACTTTTTTCGGAATTTTTTGTAAGCCAGTCCGCTGTTGCGACCTGACCCACGATTCTAATACAAACTATCAGTGGACGTAGGATCTGCTACCTTAGCATCCGAACCACTTTAAAAAGCTCTCATTGTTGCATTTACTCTACATTTCATCCATAATCATGTGTGTCTCTTGACCAATCAACGTTATGCATGTGTCGATTAGTTGTGTCAAAATCACGCATCAATAGTTTTGGCGCTAGAGGAAGGGCCTGGTTTAGTGTTCATCCTTCATCAGGAGAATCTTCAACCTGCTAGTCCTACAGCAACAAATGGCCTGCCAATCTAAACCTGAGCAAGCCAACCAGCGCGTTGAGGAAGTTCCCCTAACCCAGGGGGATATCCCTTCCAGGATACTTCCAGTTTCACAAAATGCTGCGGTGGATATCCCGGCAGCTTCGCAGCTTGACCCCGCCATCAGAAGCTATCTGGAGAGGTTCGACAATACTCTCCAGACGATCAACCAGAGGCTGGACCGTTTGGACCAAGACATATCATCTAGAACAGCCGGGGCGGTGCAACTGCCAGAAACACTTGCAGGTCGTGCGAAAGCGCGACAGAGGGAAATAGCCCGTGCCGCGAGCACTGCAGCGCGTAGACGTAAGGGCAAGCAAGTGGCAAAAAACAAGCCTACGGGCTTCCAAGGACCAGCGAACACAAGCTGTGCCCCAAGCAGGGTGCCGACAAAGCTGAGACTCAGCAAAAAAGTGAATCTCGAGCTGTCCCATGCCATGTCGCAGGTGAACCCAAGCAAAAGTTCCGGGCGCGATGATTCCTATCACCGCCAGCAGAACGATCCTGATCGCTATCATACGGGTGGTCCTCACACCTCGCGGGGTGGTTCGTACCACCCCGAGGGTCGTGAAAATACCCCGCACAATCCATTGCCTTCACACGCCTCTAGTCAGCGTGTGTCGAGAATGGCTGGAAATGCCGGCCGAGGCGAAGAGGAGTCCGACCTCCAGACTTTCTTGAACCGTAATCATGAAGGCCGGACTCGCATGGGTGAAAGCAATCCCCAATTGGCTCCGTTACCACAAATTGAGGAGCTACAGCGAGCTCTAGATAGGTTAAGGGAGCAGCAAAACGAGTAGGCCCAGGTCGCCTCTGCATCCCCTTTCTCTCCTGAAGTGCTAGCTGCTCCACTCCCACCGGGATTCAGAATGCCCGACATGCGGCCGTTTGATGGGAACCATGACCCGCATGATCATTTGTATGAGTTCAACGACCTGATGAAGTTCCACCAGGTTTCGGATCTTGCAAAATGGCGTTGTTTGGCCGTGACGCTGACTTCTCACGCCAAGCGGTGGTTAAGGTCGCTCCCAGCGGGATCGATCAGTTCGTGGCCTCAGATGAGCACGACGTTCCTACGGCATTCCAAGCAAATAGGAAGTTTTCGATGCCTTTGAGCTACCTCAGCAACATAAGGCAAGAATGAGACGAATCCCTACAATCTTACATCGACCGTTTCCACAGGGAACTCAACAAGGTGGCTCATGCCCCCGAAAAGTCCATTGGAACACTTATAATAGCTGGAGTTCGCCCGTAAACTGACCCGTGGAAAGACTACAGGCCGAGGACGATGTTTCCCTCACCAGATTTTACAACCTTGCAGAAAAATATCTCCGAATAGAGAATTCATGGCGGCACTCCGCCGTCGCGATCACGACACTTCAAGCAGTATGTCTGGTCGGGGGGAAGGTAGGAGAATTGATGGCAAAGGAGACATCGACGATCAGCGAAAAGGGAAGAAACCCTGTTACGAACACAAAAAGTCCTATGCTCCTGTTCCTCATCGCGACCGAGACAGAGTTCAATACACTCCGCTGAATGTGTCCATATCCGTAATTTTTGACAAATCTGAGGAGGCCAGCTTGCTCGGTGAGCCGGAACCCATGAAAACCCCTGCTATGGCCAGAAACAGCAAAAAATACTGCCGTTTCCATCGGGACAACGGGCATCACACCGATGAATGCCGAGCTCTAAAGCAGGCAATCGAAGAGCTCATCAAGAAAGGGCACTTCAAGGAGAACCAAGGGGAGCAAAAGAAAAAGCGTCGTGATCGCAGCGGATACAGTAGTGTTAACATAATCTTCGGAGGCCCGCACCTCGCGGGAAACACGCGAGGTGCGTAGGAAATGTACGCTTGTGAAGCATATCACGACCCGATCAGGGTAATGAACACTTCGCAGCGACCGCAAAAAGCTCGAAAGGAGGAGCCGATCACCTTCTGCGAAAAGGAAGCAGCTCGCCTGCACCATCCTCACGACGACGCCCTGGTGATCACGCCCCTGATAGGGTGCCATAATGTCTGCAGAATGCTCGTGGACAATGGAAGCGCTGTGAACATCCTGTTCCAGACCGCTTTCGAAAGAATGAACCTAGACGAGGCCGACCTGAAGCCCGCCTCGATACTTCTTTACGGTTTTACAGGGGACCATCTAATCCCCAAAGGAACGATCCAACTACCAGTCACGCTCGGCGACTACGACGAGGTGACTAGGATTACCGAATTTTTGGTCGTGGATTGCCCATCGGCCTTCAATGGAATCTTGGGGCGACCTCTGTTGAGAAGCTTCAAGGCAGTCACTTCCATATACCATCTCAAGATGAAGTTCCCAACTCCAACGGGGATAGGGGAAGTGAGCGGATCACAAAGTGCATCTCGCGAATGCTACGTAAAAGCGGTGCAGATGGCAGGCAAGGGAAATGGCATTTCGCGATGTGTGCCTCGCCAGGCTATGGCAATCAGTCAGATCGAGCCACAGCCTGGTCCAGCGGAGGATAATATAGATCCTTGAATCCAGGAAATCCCTCCCAGTGGCCTGGTTGAGGATCTGTCCGAGATTTCGGTTGATCCAAAAGAGCCGAGCCGAGTGTTAAGAATTGGAAGCTGTCTCAACCCTCAGCTCGCTTCCGAACTAATAAGCTTCCTGGTTGAGAATATCGATGTGTTTGCCTGATCACATGCAGATATGGTCGGGATCAGCCCGGACATCACTTGCCATGCGTTAAACATCGACTGTGAGGCCAAACCGGTTCGCCAGAAAAGAAAAGCAATGGATCCGGAGCGGTATGCTGCATTAAAGTCAGAAGTGGAAAACCTCCTCCAGAATGGGTCCATCCGAGAGGAAAACCTGCTAGAAAGACAGCTTCCCTCTGCCAAGAATCGACCAGCTCGTTGATGCCACCTCGGGGCACGAGCTGCTAAGCTTCATGGATGCATACTCGGGATATAATCAAATCCCGATGTATGGGCCAAACGAGGAGCATACGTCCTTCATTATGGACCGGGGGCTGTACTGTTACAAAGTTATACCTTTCGGCCTCAAGAACACTGGCGCAACCTACCAGCGGCTGGTTAACCGAATGTTCTCCGACCAGATCAGAAAGACAATGGAGGTCTATGTGGATGACATGCTGGTCAAATCCCAGGTCGCCTCATAACACATTGCACATCTTGCTAAGATGTTTGACATCCTTCGACTCTACAGAATGAAGCTGAACCCTCTCAAGTGTTCGTTCGGGGTATCGTCAAGAAAGTTCCTGGGGTACATGGTCAATCAACGAGGGATAGAAATAAACCCCGAGAAGATTCAAGCCCTGCTCGATATGGAGAGCCCGACAGCAAAAAACAGGTCATGAGTCTAAATGGGCGAATAGCAGCACTTAGTCACTTCATATCGAGACTAACAGACCGCTGCTTGCCATTTTTCAATGTTCTGAAGGCCAACAAGAAATTCGAATGGACTCCCGAATGCGAATAGGCGTTCCAAAGTATAAAAGAACACCTCAGGAAGCCACCTCTCCTCTCTAAGCCTCTTCCGCAGGAAATCCTGCTCATCTAGTTGTCCGTTTCTCAGTTCGCGGTCAGTGCAGCTCTAGTACGGGAAGAGGAAACGGCGCAATGGCCAGTGTACTATGCGAGCAAGCGTCTGATGGATGCCGAGATGCGGTATCCGGAAATGGAGCGACTAGCCTTTGCTCTGCTGATCGCATCCAGAAAGCTGCGACCTTACTTCCACGCCCATACGATCTACGTAATGACTAATTACCCCCTCAGGCAGGTCCTCCAGAAACCAGAAGCCTCGGGTAAACTGCTCAAATGGGCCATGGAATTAAGCTAGTTTGACCTGAAGTACAAGCCCAGGTCGACCATTAAAGGGCAAGCTGTTGCTGACTTCATCTCAGAATTTTCCTATCTTCCGAGCGAGCAACAGCCTGGCGAAGTCATCCAGGAAAGTATTCGGAACCTGTCGACCTGGAACCTTTACGTCGATGGGTCATCAAACAAAAAGAGAGCCGATGCGGGTCTTCTCCTTGTAAGCCCCGAAGGGACTCGAATCCATGGTATTCTCCGGTTCGGGTTTAAAGCGACCAACAATGAGGCTGAGTATGAAGCACTCTGCTTGCCGGGTTGTGACTTGCCAAAGAAATAGGTGCAACAGTGATCAGCATTTACAGCGACTCCATGCTGGTCGTCAACCAAATTTTAGGGGAATACCAAGCCAAGGAAGAGAATATGGTCCGCTATCTGAAAGAAGCTAAGACCGCTCTTGGGTCATTCAAACACTTTGAAATCACTCAGATTCCCAGAGATAGCAATTCTATAGCAGACGCCCTAGCAAAAATAGCCTCGTCGTTGGATTCAGAAGCTCCAGATAACATTCCTGTTCGGTTCGTCGATGCTCCAACTATCAGTTCGACCGGACAGGCCGTAAATATGACTTAACCAGACTCCTGGATGACTCCCATTTTCCAGTACCTCAAGGACGAGACCTTGCCAGACGACAAGGTCGAGGCAAGGTGTAAAACCCCTCCCTAGCCGGGTATTTCCTAAGTATCCATTGGCCATTGAGAACCTAGAAAACGCACGCCTAGGAAAGAAGTTTATTTTTAAAATCCTATTTAAAGAATAAACTTGTAGTTTAAAACATATATATAGATATATGTGTTTAATTTTTTTCCTTAAACTAAATAAGATCATTGTATAAACAAAAAAATATAGTTTCTTCTTGGAGTAAATTATGAAATCCATAGTAATACTTACTAAAACATACACACTTTATTAAAATTTACTAGCAATTTGATTTCCTTATTAATACAACATATTACTCCATTATAGAACATGGACATAATTATCACATTATGAAATATGAACATAATACTACACTAAATATTAGCAAAACCATTTAATAGTCATCATTAAAGCATCCCTCATGCTATAGCGTCCCTTGGAATCCTCTCCTAGCTTCATGCCTTAGTCGTACCTGCAAAACATTTTAAAACATTTCATGGGGTGAGCGCTAATCGCTCAGTAAGGAATATGGCCATTTATAAACTATTAAGGTTCATTATACAAGTAAATTACTTAGGACTTTACCTACCTACAAAACATGACCTTCATTCTTTGACATAACAAGTTCATAAAACATATCATACATTGGACTTTTCTAATAAACATAAGTCATAACATAACCATACATAATATAACATAGAATATAAATGACTTATGAAATATTCATGTACATGGCATGCTTATTTGTTTTGTCTATATACTTGACGATCTCATTAGTCTTTGTTATGATCGGATTCATTTGAACCATTACCTTGTTCTTGGTCGTCACCTCAAAGGACTCATGGTTTCCATAAGAATTCCATTCCTCTGATCTTGGTTTAACCTCAAGAGACTCATGGAATTCATCATTAACATTTCATAATTTTTTTCATAAGACAATAAATAAGCATATGATTACCATTATGAATGCAAACATATGGACTAACATCTCCCATGCTCACTCCTACTATTCTCCTACTAAACTTTTACCTTAATTCATTTAATTTCTCATACAATTCAAGGAATTTTGGTATTAAGTTATTCAGGGGTTTATTAGAATTAGAAACAAATGGGAATTCCATTAAGACGTGGGATGCCATATAGTTCATCACTTTTCAAGCAATTTTTACCTTATCTTCCAATTCGAAATGATTCTTGCCTAAAACACAAAAGTTTAGGTCTGTTTCTCAACTTTTTAACACTTCAGAATCAACTCAATCGGACGTCTATAACTTCAGTTATGACTGATTCAGTGAAGCATGTACCGTATAAGTCTTAAAACAGCCAAATCCGAATTCTATTCATTTAACCATGTCACCTTCATTTGCACATTCATATATTTGCATATCATTCTAAGTATAAAAGGCCATAAAAACTCTCTTTTTACAGAACCAAAAAGTGTCAAAACACGTCAACTACAAATCTCTTAATTGGCATAATCATCCTCCATATGCACACATACACCCATCAACACACCCATTTAAACAACTCATAACCAAAACATAGCATACACCTCATATTAAAATAAATAAATGTAAGCTTCATAAACCTAGGTGTTATCAATTGTAGTCATAAGGGAGATTTTTTCTACCTTAGATTCAAAGCACAAAGGTACTCCCTTGGCTCCAAGTTCACCTTTCTACCTTACACACATAACCACTTATGAATTTCTCTTTTAACTAAAAGATTCAGAAAAACTAGGGTTTTGAAACTCACCTTTAACCCTGAATTGAAGTTCTTTAAGGGTGGAGGGGATCTCCTTTAAAAATCAACTTGAAATCCTAAGAAAATTTGAAATAATAAAGCTTGTTGATTGGGCTTTTATGGTGGATTTGAGAGATGAAGAAGAAGATGATATATTTGGGGTCTCCAAGGCCGACTACTCTCTCTTTAAACCTTGTAAATATTCATTCCATTGATACTCTAATGTGATTGGTCAATAAAAGTTAGATATAAAGGTCATTTGGCATAAATTTTCATATAAGGGTGTTTGGTCATTTCAACCACAACATAAAGATAAGTACTCATTAATGCCATTGACTTCTTTAAAACACTTAACCATTAAGTAATTCTACTAGGTAAATGACTAATTTGCCCTTGGTGCACTTTTAGGACACTTAAATATATGGTTTGTATGAAAAGACCATTAACCCTTGGTTACCGTTATGCCATTTAACCTTATCATTTAACCTTATCAATCAACTTTATAACCATTCTACCCTCATTTCTCTTCAATGACATCATCCTTTACACTTTATAATGGCACATCTCGAAATACATGTAAATTGACATTTTACCCTTCCATTCAAAAAAGAAAATTACTTGAAAAGGTAAATTTCATACCTAGGGCATCGGAATAATAACGTGGGGTTACAAATCCCCCCCTTAGAAGAATTTTGTCCTCGAAATTCAGTTGAAAGAGTCTGGATATCTTTCCTTCATATCTTGCTCAACCTCCCAGTGCTTCTTACATTATGATTCCTCACAATATTTTAACAAGCGGTACTTTCTTATTTCGAAGCTCTTTTATTCGTCTATCTAGAACTGAACTGGACATTCTTCATAAATTGTTCATCTTTTAACTCCACTTACATTGCTTGTAATATATGCGAAGGATCATTAACATACTTTTGCAATAGGGAAACATGGAAAACATATGGATCGGCCATACTAGCTGGTAAGGCAAGTCTGTAAGCTACTTGCCCACTTTCTCTAATACCTCATATGGACCAATATATCTAGGGTAAGCTTCCCTTTTCTTCCAGACCTCATGACCCTCTTATAAGGAGAGATTTTCACAAACACTTGTCTCCTATTTGGAATTCTATATCCTTTCTTTTTGGGTTTGCATAGCTCTTCTGTCTATCTTGGGGCTGCTTCATTCTCTCTTGAATTGACTTTACATCTTTATCATTTTTGCGTCATTTCTGGACCAAGAGCTTGAGTCAAGCATTCTTTTCTCCTATTTCATCCCAATGTAATGGAGATCTACATTTCCTTCCATACAAGGCTTCATATGGTGCCATTTTAATGTGGTGCTTGATAACTATTGTTTAAGCGAATTCAACTAGAGGGAGAATGTCACACCAATTCACTTATGGTCAATACAGCATGCCCGTAACATATCCTCCAATATTTGATTCGTTCTTCTGTCTGTCCATCTGTCTGAGGATGATAGGCTGTGCTGAAATTAAGCCTAGTAACCAATGCCTTCTGCGCTACTCCAGAATACTGACATAAATTCACATCCTGTCTGAGACAATACTATAGGTACTCCATGTAATCTTACTATTTCTTTAACATATAAT
The DNA here is from genome assembly GCF_008641045.1 of Pistacia vera. Taxonomy (NCBI): domain Eukaryota; kingdom Viridiplantae; phylum Streptophyta; class Magnoliopsida; order Sapindales; family Anacardiaceae; genus Pistacia; species Pistacia vera. Next base: position 799,505 of record NW_022196165.1, read on the forward strand.
CGGCCTAGTTGATCAGAGGAGATCTTGTCTGTAACTGGAATGAAATGAGCAGATTTAGTCAATCTATCTACAATCACCGAAAGATGCATTATAACCCCTTTGCACTTTAGGAAGACCTAAAATGAAACCATAGAAATATCTTCCCATTTCCATGAAGGAATACTAAGGGGCTGCAACAATTGAAGGGCGTTGATGTTCTGCTTAACCTGTTGGCACACAAGCATCTGGCAACATACTCAGTTACATCTTTCTTTACCTTGGCCACCAATAGCTCTTCCTCAAATCCTGATACATCTTTACACTCCCTGGATGAGCAGCGTAAAGAGTACTATGTGCTTCCTCTAAAATCTTCTTTCTTAATTCATCCTGAGGAACATACACTCTATCTCTAAATTTCAAGATTCCATCACCCATTTGAATTCTGATTCTCTACCATCTTCAACTACTGCTCAATTCCTTTACAACCCGTCATTCGCTGTGTTTTCTCTAATTTCCCCAACAACTTAGACCGAACTTCAATTTTGGAAAATTTCCCAAACTCCAACTCTATCCCCTCCTTCATTATCTCTTGTTTTAGGTGCTTCTGAAAGTTAATTGACAGCTAAGGAGACTTTCCTGCTAAGGGCACTGCAACTAAATTAGCTTTCCCTGCTGAACATAATATCACATTTATAGTCCTCACCAGCTCAAGCCATCTTCTCTGCCTCATATTCAATTCTTTCTGGGTGAAAAAGTATTTTAGACTTTTGTGATCTGTGTAAAATTTACATTTCACCCCAAAGAGATAATGTATCCAAATCTTCAAAGCAAAAACGACAACTGCTAATTCAAGACAGAGTGGGATACCTCTTTCATAGTCTTTCAATTGACGAGAGGCATAAGCAATCACCTTGCCTTTTTGCATCAATACCGCCCCCAAACCGTTATGAGAAGCATCAGTATAAATATCATAATCTACTCCATCCTCTGGAAGTGTTAAAATAGGAGCAGTAGTTAATCTTCTTTTCAATTCTTGGAAACTCTTCTCACAGGTTTCAGTCCATCTGAACGGGGCTTCCTTTTTTGTCAGAGTTGTGAGTGGAGAAGCTAATTTAGCAAAGCCTTCACAAATTTCCTGTAATATCCTGCTAAACCAAGAAAACTTCTAAATCTTTTATAGTCTTTGGTCTTGGCCATTCAATCACTGCTTCAATCTTACTGGGGGTCATGAAAACCCTTTTGTGAAACAACATGTCCTAAGAATGTTACTTGATCGAACCAAAACTCACATTTGGAGAACTAGCATATAACTTTTTCCCTTAGTCTTTGTAACACAAATCTCAAAGCTCTTCATGATCTTCTTGTTTTGGAATGACCAGGATATCATTTATAAAAATTACTAGAAATTTCTAGACAATCATGGAAAATCCTATTCATCAAATCCATGAACACCGCTGGTGGCATTAGTCAATCCAAATGGCATCACTATAAATTCATAATGCCCATATCTGGTTCGAAATGCAGTCTTGGGAATATCCTTGTCAGCGACCCTCACTTGATGGTAGCCTGACCGAAGATCAATCTTGGAAAACACCGAAGCTCCCTTTAACTGACAAACAAGTCATCAATTGGTAATGGATACTGTTTTCACCGTCACCTTATTGAGCTCCCTGTAATCAATACACATTCTCATTGAACCATCTTTTTTCTTCACAAATAAATAGGAGCCCCATGGAGAATGACAAGGTCGAATGAAACCTTTATCTAAACAACTCCGAAGTTGCTTCTTAACTCTTGTAACTCTGCTGGAGCCATTCTATATGGGGCTTTAGATATTGGTGTCACACCAGGAGCTAATTCATACAAACTCCACTTCTCTTTCTGGAGGAAGTCCTGGCAAATCTTCTGGGAAACATCTTCAAATTCTCGTACTATGGGTAATCTCGAACACTAAAGTTTGGAAACTTTTCTTTATTCACCACATTCACTACACTGTCAAGACCATTAATCCCTATGGAGTCGGTCTCATGCACTAAAGGGGGTGAGGGGAACCTTCGAAACAAGACCCGAACCTTCAGCCTGGTCAGATCTCGGGCGACTGCTGCTGCTTGATCATCTTCCTTCGCCAAAATCTGCAAGGTCTCTTGCCACCCCTTTGGGAGGTCGGACATATCCAGATCTGGGTTCTTTGGTCACAGGGTATAGATGGACCTGATCGCCCAGTCGGCGGCCTTATCCTCGATCTCCTCTGACTGGATCTGTATTTCTTCAGTTAGGGAAGCAATTTTTTCCCGACTCTCCTGGAGTTCGGCCTCGAGAGCTAGCCTTTCCTTTTCGGAGGCCTCCCTTTCTTGTTCTGCTCGCTGGGCCCGTGTTAAGGTCATCTGGAGCTCTTGGTCCTTCTCCCCGACTTCCTTGGAGAGCCTAGCGGTTGTCCTCTGAAGCTCTTTTACTTCATCCACACGCCGTTCGAGCTCCGCCTTTTGGAAGTCAACTGTCCGCATAGCGGCCTCCTTTTGGCTCAAGTATCTGTTCGCCGCCTCAAATGATTGCGTTCTTTTGGCTTCGACCGTCGCCAGGCTCTGTTTGAGCTTCGCGATCTCCTCTTTCAGATCATTTGCCCCCTTCGCGGCCCCCAGCCGAGCTTTCTCCATGGACATCCTCATGGCAAGCAAAGCCTGTGAACAAGAAGTTAGAATAAAATGGCGGACAAACTTTAAGAACAGTTTGTTTACCTTGCTTAGATGATAGAACGACGTGGTCATCAGGTCATCGCCCGTATCGAAGAACTCATCATATGACTCCGATAGCCTATACTCGAGCAGAGAGTAGACTATCGGTTGCAAGTATTTGGGCAGGTTCCCCAGTGAATCCAGCACTGGTATGTCCTTCGCCTTGTCGACAGTGACCGTCTCGTCCGCAGGCTCCTTGCCCGACCTCCTTCTGATGCCCCGTCGCGACCTTAGTGGCTCTTCCTCAGATTCAGTCTCTGACTCCTCGACCTGAATCTGCTTCCTCTTCTTCGACCGTTGGGCCGGAGCCTTTCGCCTCGGGCGACCAAGTGGCTGAGCGACCTGTTCTGTCCTGGTCGTTTCTTTCTCAAGACGAGGCTGGGAGGGCGCGGCAGTTCACACCGGTTGTGCCGTTGTAGGGCGAGCAGCTTCGGCTTCCTTTCTTTCCTCGAACGAGGGAAGTTGAATGGTGCTCGCCGGGGCTGCTCGGATTCTTTCGAAGGCATGGTCGCTGCGTGAAGGTGCGTTAGTAATTAAGCAAAAATTATTCCACGACCAGAGAGGAATCAGTGTGCAACATACATTCTGGGGACTCTAAAGACGCCTGGTCTTTGAAAAAACCGTACTTCCGCAAGTTTGCGGTCGTCACGAGCTTCCTCGCGTCCCGGCTTTCTTCAGGAAGAACCCCAAAAGACATGATCCTGTCCGGGTCGGTGAGTAGGTCCAGGCTGGTCGTCTTGTTAACTGCAAAAGAATGCAGGTCGTTAGAATAAGCGTTCGCACAGTTAATGAATTTAGCAAAGAGAGACCTACTTGGTTTCTGAAAGCGGCAGTAGCCGTCGTAGCAGAAGAAGAAGAACTTCGTCTCATAGGCCCCCCCGTTACTAGGATAGCTATGTATCCCTTCGGCGATGGTAGATCGCCGAGACAAATAATAGGAGTCTTTGTCCTTACTCCTTTTGAGGTAATACAAACAGCCGAGTTCCACCGCTGTTAATTCGCCCAAGCCGCTCTCAAGGCACGTGATGTACATCGCAACAGCGATGACATACGCGTTTGGTGTTACTTGCATGGGTGCGATCCCAAAGTGATTCAGGACCGACCTAATAAAAGGGTGGAGAGGAATCAACCCCCCACCTTTGAAGATCTCTTAGGAGATCGCAGCCAGGCCATCGGAAGGATGCCGCGACGACCAGGTGGCATCGAGAAACACCTCCGCGCGAACGCTGAACTGTTTCTTTATCCTATCGAATACCTTTCGGGTGAGAACCGAGAAAACCTCGAGGGATTCATCCATGGGAACATCCCGCGAAGACGAACCAGCTCCTTCTTCAGATCTGGACGCTGAGGGTTCCATTCCACAGTCTGCAGCACCGACAGATAGAAGGTCATTTTAGCCATCGTACGTCGCCCTGTACGGTGGCTTGGGGCGAATTCCCTAAAACCTAACAGTGACTCCAACCACCATTCACGGCAGGGACCCGACTCCGTCGTCGCGCCTCTGATGAAACATCAGATGACGCAACGCCATTGTACCACCAGATAATTAAAAAAAAAAAAAAAAGAGGAGCAAAAACCCTTACCTTTTGGGGGACGTGACCGTGAACGGTTCTTGCTTCAGGTATCAGAAAAGAAAAGCCTCCGGTTTGCAGGGAGTTTTCGTTCAAGACAAATGGGATTCTGGCGGCCTCATCTGGAAAATCTGGACTTTTATATGGACCACGAACCGGCGTTAACCGCCCCTCGGAATCGAAACGACGTTTCTCTCTCTCCGCATTAAATGCGCCCCGCGCCGCATTTATTGTTGTGATGAGGGTTGTCATTTCGGGCGCGTCGTGCAATTAATGCTCTGCCAAAGTAGTAACGCGTCAGCACACAACGCATTTAATGCGCCTGGAAAACGCTTGACACGCGCAGAGCACCTGTCAGCGCAAAAGCGACCTCATCAGTTCTCCATCTCCAAGGCACGATAAGGAGCGCCCGATGAAGTCAAGACGCTTAGGCAACGGCTATCAGGTCGTTCGGACGAGGTTTGCGCAAAGTCATGTTCGCAAAAGGTCATATCCCGAGCTTCTTTCATTCAGGTCGGAATGGTCAGAGCCTCCACTCACGGCATGACTTAGTTTCCAAGGTTTGACCCTCAAACCTTAAAAACTAGGGGACTTCTGTTATGCTTGGAAAATCAAGGGCTGACGTGGGAAATCACGTGATGGGGGTGACCTGCTGCCGTCAGAACGGTAAGCACACGTCAGGCATGCAAGGCGCCGTGGAGCTCCCACGTGTCCATTTCTCTGCTCCAAATCGCGTAAAATCAACTTGGAAGGTGGGCAATGAGACGTAAAGCCAGATTTAGTCTTGACATTCGCACCAACCCACGGATTTAATGATGGTTATCTGCACTCATCTCACTATAAAAAGAAAGGATCTTTTTGTTAAAAGGATTCGGCCTTCTTGCACTCTGGACTAGCTTTCTCTCTTTCTTGTCATTATACTTTTGTATTTACTTTTTTCGAAATTTTTTGTAAGTCAGTCCGCTGTTGTGACCTGACCTACGATTCTAATACAAACTATCAGTGGACGTAGGATCTGCTACCTTAGCATCCGAACCACTTTAAAAAGCTCTCATTGTTGCATTTACTCTACATTTCATCCATAATCACGTGTCTCTTGACCAATCAACGTTACGCACGTGTCAATTAGTTGGTGTCAAAATCACGCATCAACACCTTACTTTCCCAAGCTTTTGAACTTTGAGCTGTGAGAAGCTCGCATTCTTTGTTCGATCAGTGGTAGGGGATGGATATTACGAGTTTGGGGTAAGGTCCGTGCAGTGCGAGCTAGCATCTTCAGTTTGCATTTTATGTCGATTGGGAGCTCGGGATCATACGGGACCTACATTCTGCTTATACGAGCTCGAGATCTTTCATCGAAGGGCAAAGAGAGAAATTTCGTGTTAGACATCTGAAGGGTCGTGTCAAAGTATTAAACGCAGTGTCAGGTGGGGAAGTGTGTTGATTAATTGATGGCCTGCGTCAACAGATTGTTGCCTCGGTTCCCTAAATGATGGTTATCCTTCTTGGCTACGAACAATGTCATGTGGATTGGTTGAACGGTCTAGATTTTTCCCATCTGGGTAGTTCTTGTAAAGCGTGCCCTAAATCTGGGTCTTTTTACTCTCGCAGCTTTCCTTTGTGGGCGTATCTTCTCTGTCGATCTCCAGATGTTCTGATAATCTTGACTACCTTCGGTGGATCTTTGATGCCTTTCGAGCTATTTTTGTGGTAAGTCACCTTTCCCCTTTACTTCCGTTGGTGCTGCTGTTTTGCCATCCGTTGACTTGACTTAGTTGCGTCTTAGATTGTGGCTAGGAAATTTTGTTATGGGGTTGCTAGGAGATGTCACCGGAGGCTACTTTGCACTGACTAGAATATCGAGGCAGGAGTCCATATCCAATAGAGATACTCAGTTGACCATGTTAGAGTCGAGCAAGATGGGTGTGTGCCTCTGGGGAGTCAGCGAGGATAGATGTGAGTGTTTAAGATAAGATCGAAGCAGATGGCGACGTCAGATAATAACGGTAATATAGAGATGAGCTTTTTAAATTGGTTCGGCTGAATCTTAAACAAAGCCTACACCCATAGCTTTTTATTAGGATGACTGAATACATGGAAGTGCAAGAGCAAGTGGGATTGATTACTCTCTTCTCTCTTTTTCTTAATATTTTTTGGCCCCTTTTTTTAGGGTTTCAGTTTAGTATTTATAGGGGGCGTAATGACAGTCATTAGTGGAGATACGTCAGTGGGATTAATACTTATTAGTCGGACACTTAATACCTTTTGTCATTGTAGTTAACTTAGGTTTGTCAGAAAAGGCTTGTCGGTTAAGGAGGCAGTTGCATGTATAACACATAGCGATCATGCGGTTTAGTTGGTTCACTAGGTGTCGTATCAATCACCGGAAGTTATTGACATCTGGCCAGTCCGTTGCGAGCTGACACTTGTTCTGGGCGGACAGTTTCTATGACCTGCTTGGCCTGATGTCTGAACTGGGATTCCCAGGCTTTTATTGGGCTTTAGCTGTATGTTTACTTCTGCACAACAAAACCTAAGCTGAATTGGTTTTAATGGAGCATAGTACGAATGAGTTTTGATTTATTTGTAACATATACTTAAACTAGTGGCAAAATTATAAAAACTTGCAAAAATATTTTTCAAATTTAACCCGTCCAAGTGACCATCCTTGACACCCCTTCTTCGTCTATGCCCATCCGAATACAAAACATACCAAGACCTTTTGGTGAAAGCCTTAAAATTGGCAGTGGTGTGTTCTTTAATAAATTTNACGCTTGGGAGACTACTTTTAAGACGTAATGACTACTTGTTGCGTTGCACTAAGATCTCACAAATATTTGTCAAGCCTCCTACCAAATAATAGATATCTAATATATCACAAAACATTGAATACACGAGTCTTACAATTGCAAAAGAGTATGGAATTCGTCACATGTTTTCTTCCTCTTGAGGACTCTTGGGAGACTACTTTTAAGACGTAANAACTAATTATTTTTTTTAATTTAAGTTTTGTTTTGCTTCCTTCTAAAATTAAATTAATCCATGAAAGTTTTGAATTACTATTATTATAAATGAATCAAAATTATGTTCATTAGTTTATAAAAAAAAAAAAATTAAATATATGTTTTCTAAGATGAAATCACTACATGCTAATATGACAATTCAAATACATGTCCATTTTATTAATCAGAATTTTCGTTACAACATATGAAAACATAAACGCTAACACGCACGATTGATATAATCATTCCACATCTTAGTTGCATGTTGATCCTTAAAAATGGGCATATCTTGTAAATATTCAGGCGCATGGTTCAGCTCAAATGATGCTTTTCCTATTTTGTATGATCCTTCTGTTGTGTAATCATCCTTATATTTTGTGAAAAATTGATCAGGTTCTTGTTCTCTTCGTATGAAATTATGCAACACACAACAAGCTATTGGAATTAGGCGTTGTTTACGAACTGCATAATCATATGTTGTGAAAAGCAAAAGTAAGCGTCTGAAACACCAAAGCATCGCTCGATTACACTACGAAATGATGAGTGCTTGTAGTTAAATAACTCCATCGGGCCTCTAGGCACTCTCCCTGATCCTCAGCACTCATTCAAGTGATATTTATTACATCTATATGACGTAAGGAACTTAGGCATATTTGTGTATCTTGAATCTATAACTTAGTATTTACCTACAACATATAAATATTTTGTTATTCATCTACGTAAAACTATTAATATTAATTCATTCATAAATTTATATAACTTAGTATTACAACATATAATGTGATGCGTTGGTTATCTATTGCATCCATTAATACCCTTTAATCATTAGCAGTATCTTCCCAACTTGTACAGACAAATATAAATATCATTTTGAATGAGCATACACACATAATGTTTTGGGTCACGTTGCACTGCTACAAAAAAAACTAAAAAATGTCACTTTATAGATGAGTACTCATGTTTTAACACTCATTATTAACTTACCTCACAACAACTTTGCAAGAGACGTTGTATGCTCATTCGATCAACAACTGTGCGAGATACGTTGCACTAAGATCTAACTAATATTTGTTAACCATTCCTACCAAAACATAGATATCTAATCTCATACAAAATAGTGAATAAATGAGTCTTACATTTGCAAAAGAGTATGGAATTCGTCAAATGTTTTCTTCCTCTTGAGGACGCTTGGGAGACTACTTTTAAGACGTAAAGACTACTTGCTTTGAGAATACTCTTCACACAAGTGAAATATGCCTTTCAATTCCCTGAGGAGGATAATCACAACCATTGAATTTTTTATTTTTGTAAAAATAAAACTATAAAACTATCTCGACAATAAGCTTTATAATTGTATCTTAATGCGAATGCATCAAGGCAATGTAGAGCTATTTAATGCTATGTCATCCCAAAGGTGTAGAACTTATGAGCACCATATCATGAAACTATAATTCAACTTGTTGAATATGAAAATAATAAGAAACACCCATTTAATTTCTAATATTAATTTGTCAAGATGATTATAATCTTAGTGGAATAAGGAGTAGAGGAATAAGGAAGCTAAATTTAGAGTAGATACTCAAACAACTATATAACTATTACATTACCATTATTGTAGAGATACCATATCCAAGATCCAATATATCCATACATACATACCTACATTACCACTATTGAAGAGATACAAGATCCAATATGTCCATCATACATACATACATACATTACCACTATTGAAGAGATACAAGATCCAATATGTCCATCATACATACATACATACACCCATACATACATACGTATATGCATACATGCATACACACATACATACATACGTACATACATACATGTATCGAGTGTTTCAAATCTTGATAGTGAGGATCTTATGATCACATATGGTGACAATTCTAGAAACATCCGTAGCTTTAGTATTATTCTGACCAAGGGCACAAATAATGTGGTAAGACTATCATAGTGTTGAACGACCCTACCGAAAGAGTGACTGATTTCACTTGTCAAGGTTGTTTGGTGACAACTTGGTACAATACATGGGTGCTTGTTATATGCAAGTTCACTAGACTGATCCACCAAATGATTCTACATAAATGGTAACCTTAGTGTCTGTGGAATAAATCCTCTAACAAATGATGGTGTATGTGATCCTTAGAGTTGAGATTACCAGAGCGCCTTGTACACCAATCGGTGTAGTTTGACATTAGCCCAACGTAGTCGTATTCAAGCCTATCAGAACGGTAGTAATTGGCTACAACGAGAAGTATATTGAGGCTATGGTGGATTAACATAGGATTCATCACTCCTAGGTACGTGAAAAGTTATCTCATCGCACAGTTCGGTTATATTGGCAACGATAATAAATTTGTGGCCACGGTGAGATTGAGTTGTTGCTCAATCCAATTTATTATTCTGGCTGTTGATCCAATAACCAAATGTCAATATATTAAAGATGGTACCTGAGGTTGACACTACTTCTGTATCTCAGCCTTGATGAGATAACAGATGATGAAAGGATTCGATTGCATGGTAATCATACCATTGACAAGTAGCAGTTTTTCTCGAAATCTCTGTCTGTTTGGTGGCAATGATGCCTTGCTAGAGGCCTATCTTGGTTTGTGAACAGTGAAAAGATTGATTGGTGGTCAATCATGATACTGTTCACTGCCAACATGACAGAGAGCATATAAGTCACACACCTAAGAGGGTTGACTACCAAGTGAAAGTATTCAGTGGTTTGTGGAGTGAGTTGTCAAACTTCTAGAATTGTGTTGTAACATAATTCTGGAAATTGGTAATGACAACTTTGATCTATTTAACAAACCAAGTCAAGATGGTGATTTTGGAATTTTTCTGTAAGAGGGGTGTTTTGGTCTTTTTGGAGCAAAATGGTATTTTGGTAATTTTGTTGTGCAATTAAGTAAATGTAAATATTTACTTAATTTTGAGATTGTTATCTATACCTATTTATTTATGAAAGAGGAATAACAAAATTACATATTATTAATTATTGAAAATACCTAATTAAATTCTATTCCTATATGGAATAGAATTGTACTTATTCTAATTTGGAACAAGCCTATTCCTACTTGGAATAGGGTTATAAGTATGTATACATAAACACACTTATGTTTAGAGAACTGGATGATATTAGTTTTTGTAAAAAATTAATTGACAGCTAACCCTGTCGACCTCTCTCTCTAAAATCCCCCAAAAAATCCAAATCAAAATTGATTTGAATCTTGGCGTTTCTTGGGTGCCCTTGTGTGGATATCGTTCGTGCAACTCTGTTCTTGAGTTGATTTGCGAAGAGATTCAATTTAGTGGAACCTCCAACGTTGGTGAGAATCTGAAACCTTGTATGGTTTTAATTGTTCTTTTAATGTATATAAACACATAATCGGTACCCTGATTTATAGATTAAAAGTAATTAATTGAAAATTTTTATTTCCATTCTGCTGTGTTATTCAATTATTACCTTACAGTTTTATCCCACTGAGTTTTTCCTTAGCAAACTTAATATAATTATTTGTAAGTGGTGCAAATCTAAGGGAAAGTATGTGATATGTGTAAATATTGTGGCTTTCCACTAAGCCATACTTATCTAAATAAAGCCATCAATAGAAGCATAATAAAAAGCTATGAGATGACATAATTGAGAAAAAAAATCAATTACCCACCCTACCTTTGCCAAAAAGTCAACGTTTTGGTCAAGTTTCACGATTTTAGGGGTGTTTGTCTGAGCTTATGAAAATTAGCTTATAAGCAACAAGTGCTTATAAACTAATTTTAGCTTGTAAGCATTTGAAATTTTAAGCAATTACGTGTTTGGTTAAAGTACTTATAAGTGACTGATAAGTAATTGACGTGTTTGGTAAAATGTGGCTTATAAGTACATTTTATTATAAAATGACTAAAAAAGGTACTACATTAAATAAGGGTATACTATGGAATTTTAAAATTAAACAAGGATAATGTGGTAGTATACTTGGTCAAACTCTCTTATAATAAGCCATCTAAAAAAAAAAAAAAAAAAAAAAAAAAAAAAAGTACCTCCCCCCAACTTATTTTTTTTTTGGCTTATAAGCTCAAAAAAGTTATAAACAAACAGGTCAACTTAATTTTAGAGCTTATAAAGCTTAGACGAACACCCCCTTAATTAACTTTCCTTTGTTGGTCAATGACGCTAAAATGTTGTCATCCCAGCTCACCTCCAAACAATGTCATCTCTCAACCTTCAGAAGCTTAGCTTAGCTTAGCTTACTTACCCCAGTTTCATTTCAATAGCTTATATATAAGCATGATGGAACTAATTCTCTTTTAACTCAACTAAGAAACATAATGAAATTCTTGATTCTTCTCTCATCTCTTTCCTTGTTCTAATAATTTTTTCCTAAAAGTCTCACATGGTATCAAACCTTTGACAAATGTCAATGGTTGATAATTTCGGTCCTTCTAAGTTCACTAACACTGAGAAGATGTTGAACAGCTTAAGCAACTCTAGTAATTTTACCTCATATGTGTTCTCATCTAGCTTACAAGTGGTGAACCCTAAGCTCACCAGAGACAATTATCGATTCTGGCAATCACAAATTTTGTTTGTCATTGGTGCTCATGAGCTGGAGGATCACTTAATCGGTACAATACCTTGTCCTCCTCCTATAATTTTTACTAAGAAAAGTATTCTTGAAACTGTTGATGATCCTAAGGATAAAGAAAGTGAAATTAAAAAGGAAATTAATCCAACCTATGTGACTTGGAAATGCACTGATAGGTTCTTAATTAGCTGGCTTTTAGCTTCAATTTTAAAATGCATGTTCAAGTATGTTTCAAAATGCTATCACTCGCATGAAATTTGGTCTGCTCTTGAACATGAATTTGTAATTGACTCTAAAGCTCAAGCTTTGCATTTGAAGAATCTGTTACAAACTACTCATAAGAAGGATTTAAGTATAGACATTTATGTTAAGAAAATGAAAGAAATAGCAGAAAGTCTATCTGCGAGTAGTTAGTTAGTATCTGATGAAGACCTTCTTCAGTATGTACTTGATGAACTTGGTCTTGAGTATGATGCAACAGTGGTTAATCTTACCTCACAAATTGAGTCAAAGTTGGATTTTATTACTTCATAAGAAGCAAAATTTTTGCTGCAAAAATATGAAGTAAGACTGGAAAAATTCAATACACTTGACTTTTCAAATAGCTCAGCTAATATAGCTATTGCAAATCAATCATCATCCTCTAGTAAACATGACATTGTCCCACCTCTTAACAATCCTTCTTTGAGTACTATACAAAATCAAACTCCTCACTCTACCTATCCTGTTCCTATAAGTTCATCTAATCAGTTTGAGTCTCATGGTGTTCCAGCTCAATTGTCTGGTTTACAATATGAAACATCATGGAATAACTATAGACCTTCTGTGTTCAACAATTCTAATAGACATAGAGGAAGGTTTAATAGTTGAGGTAGACTAATGTGTCAAGTATGTGGTAAGCTAGGACACATTGCTATCCAGTGCTATCATATGTATGATTCCTTTTACACTGGAGGGTTTCAATCTGAAGGTAGACTTCAGCCTAGAGGATTTTAGTCTCAACCACACTTTGCTAGTGGTGGTTCTCAGTATAACATGCCTTTTCAAGTTGCAATCATCAATTTGTAAGGCCTCCAGCAGTTCCTGGAACATTGTTAGCATGTGATCAGGTATACACAACGGAAAAACACAGTTTCAAAATAAATAAAAACTGATCATATGCTTAATCCCAAATCTGGGTACAGATTATAGTGTTTATAAATTTTGCATTACACTAACATAGTAAATCCATACAAGGATTCAGAATGCTTACACACGTTTGGAGGCTTCTCCAAGTATCTCTGATTATGCTTACAAACACTGTTCATAGCACTGTTCACCAGCTACTGTTCATCGACATTGTTGATCGACACTGTTCATGTGATTCTTCGCTAATTGATCCAAAGTAGGATCGCACTCACGGAAATCCACACGAAGACAATCCGTAGAACCCTTGATTATTTTACTAGAACAATCAAAGACTTCAAGAATCAAGAAAGAAGAACAAGAATTTTTTTTTCTTTTTCACTCAAGAGTGAAACGAGAGAGAGAGAGAGAGAGAGAGAGAGAGATTTTGTGTGACTAGGGTTTTAATTGAATGAATAATTCTATATTGTTTTAATTTTAAGTTGCACTTATATAGTGCAACAATTAAAACCATATTCCACTAAGGAATAACCATGGGCTCCAACCCTAATTCACCCTTGCAACCAAACACCATGTAATTGGTATTTTAAATTAAATAATTATAATTATAATTAAAATCAATTAATATATAATAATTTATTAACATTTATTTAATAATAATAATTCATTTAAATATATGTGCACATATATATTTAAATATAATTTCACTAATTTAATTTTAATATAAAATTAAATAAAGGCAACAACCTTAGCAAATTTAATTGCACTGCGAGATTACCAAAATACCCTTTCATCCTAAAAGACGAAAATACCCTTCTCACAAATTGATTATTAAATTATCTTCTAAGTGTGTGACCCATAGGCTCCTCATCATATCGGCAGTGTGTAATATCACGATTAACACCAATTAATCGTCTCACTACACATAAACCAAGATTGACCCTTAACAAAGCATCATGGCCACTCGATCGATTCAGATTCAGCGAAATCGTAGCCTGTCAACGATATGGTTACTGTGTAATCAAATCCTTTCATCAACTATTATCTCATCGAGACTGAGATATAGAAATAGTGTCAACCTCAGATATCCTCAACATGTTTGTATTCAGTTACTGGACCAATGACAGGAATATCAAATTGGATTGAGCAACAACCTAATCCCATTGTGGCCACAAATTTTGTGTCATTGCCATTTACTTAATTACCCAGTGAGCTCACTTCTCTAGTACCCAAGAGTGATGAATCCTTTGTCGATCCACCATAGTCTCGATACACTTCTCAATGTAGCCAATCACTACCGTATTGATAGCTCTGGATAGAATTACGTTGGGCTAGTGTCAAACTATACCAACTGGTGCACAAGGCACTCCGATGATCTCAAGTCTAAGGATCACATGCACTACCATCCGTTAGAGGATTTATTCCATAGACACTGGAGTTACCATTCATATGGAATCCTCTGGTGGGCTTGTCTAGTGAACTTGCCTCTAGCAAGCACCCATGTGTTACACCAGGTTGTCGACAAACAACCTTGACAAGTGAGATCAGTCACTGCCTTTTGACAGGGTCATTCAACACTATGATAGCCTTATCGTATTAGCTGTGTTCTTGGTCAGAATAATGCTGGGGCTACGGACGTTTCTAGAATGGCCACCATATGTGATCATAGGGTTCTCATTATCAAGATTTGAAACACTTGATACCCTCGTCACGGTTCTACCATCCTAAGGACATATATCATTACATACACGATATAGAAGAATATGCCTTTTATTGATAAATAAACATTTATTACAGAGTCAATTTTACAATAATTGATTGGCTCTAGGGCACCTACTTTAACAACAACTAAATTATCAGTTAGTCATTTCTTACAGTTTGCACTTTCATAGATCAATACACATACATGCTCCTCTCCATCCACACAATAACATTTTAATAACTTTGGATAGTCTACTCACTCAGCTAGCTAATCAATCTGCCCAGTTGGCTGGCCCCTTCTCTTACTCAAGATAGCCTACTTATGCTAGTCTTCCAAGTCAACAATTATCCTCTAGTTCCCAAGCTAGTCCTCAAGCACATCTTGCTTTGCATCCACAACAGTATGCACCATTGTTTGCTCCTTTTGCAAAATCAACTACACTTGAGGCAACAGATCACATCATGTTTGATCTTGCTCAGTTGAATGTTAGCAAGTCTTATGAAGGGTCAAATTAGTTACAAGTAGGTAATGGTGAGTTGTTACACATTTCTCATACTGGTAACTCCTTTTTGCCCAGCAATATACAATCTAAATGTCTATATCTTAAGAATATTTTGTGTGTGCCTAAAATTACCAAAAACTTGTTAAGTATTTCTAAATTCACAAAGGATAACAATGTGGTTGTTGAGTTTAACTCAAATTGCTGTGTTGTAAAGGACAAAGTTACTAGGACTGTGCTACCGCAAGGAGATCTTAAAGCAGGGCTATACTAGCTGGTGATACCTCCAAACTTGTCCACTCATTCTTCACAAAAAAAATTTCCATAGAGTACACATTCTAGAAACTTTGTACTGTCTCATGCCTCTAAATGTCAGTCAAATGGATCTTTAAGATCTTCATCATTGTCCTGCTATAGTAATATTTCCAATAATATCAATCACAATAAGCTTTCTCATATTAGTCCTAATTCTGATATCAAACATGTTACCACTTGTACTTCATCTTCATGTAATAAATACAAAGACATTTCTACTGTTTCTTTAAATGCTGATGTGCAACATGAACATGATGATAGTCTTAATTGTGATTTTGTTGTAAATCAATCTGCTCAGCATAATGATATCTTAAATTCTGGATGTGTACATGATAATGATAATTCTTGTTGTGCCCTGAACTCACATCAATCATCCAACATACTGATAAATTGATGCATGATTGTGCTTCCAAGAGTGATTTAACCAACAAAGATATCTCTTTTTCAGCATGTGCTTTAACTATTAGTAACAATGCTATCTCTTTAGTTTGGCATCAAAGATTAGGCTACCCACATATCAAAACATATCACCATATCATGAGTTCTTTGCAAAGAAACTCAAGTTTGAAACTTGTTGATTTCTGTGATGCTTGCCAACTAAGAAAAATGCATCAAACTAGCTTTCGTAGGTCATCCTCTAGGGTAGCTTTTCCTTTTGCACTTATACATAGTGACATATGAGGTCCTACACCTATCTCCACCTATCTCTTTACTGAAGGGTTCAGATATTATCTTCAATTCTTAGATGATTTCAGTAGGTTTACATGGATTTTTTTAAGCATGTGATCAGGTTTACGTAGCGAAAAAACACAGTTTTAAAACAAATAAAAACCGATCATATGCTTTAATCCCAAATCTGGATACAGATTATAATGTTTACAAGTTTTGCATTCAACAATATAGAAAATCCATAAAAGGATTCAGAATGCTTAAACACGTTTGGAGGCTCCTCCGAATATCTCTGATTACGCTCACGAAACTGTTCACAGCACTGTTCACCGACACTGTTCATAAGACACTATGCATCAACACTGTTCACGTGATTCTTTGCTAATCGATCCAAAGTAGGATCGCACTCGTGGAAATCTACACGAAGATGTAACGCCCCACTTGAGGTACGTAGTTATTGTTTCTTCTTTTGCTCTTATTTGAGTTGGTTTCTTGGTATTATTGTTTGGTTGACCTTTGATTGAGTGTATGTTGAAGACTTGCCCTGAAATTGGTTGAAAATAGAAGAAGTTCAATGTTCCAAGCTTCGCCGGGGCGAAGAAGAATCTTCGCCGCAGCGAAGAGGTGTTGAAGCCACGGGGAAGCTGCTGGACAGTTTCGCCGCGGCGACAGAAGTTTCCTCGCCGCAGCGACAGGCCGACCAAAATGTTTGTTAAGTTTTAGATATTTTCTTCCCTAAGGGCAATTTGATCATTCTACCCCTAATTAGCAGGAAAAGTGGGGAGTAAAATGTAAGGAATTTTCATGGAGAATATGTTGCTATGGGGGTGTGTTTGTAATGAATCAAAGGATATAGATAGAATTCCCAAAGAAGAGTAAGGGCAAAATGGGAACGCTTGTGTATAAATTTCATTAAAAGGAATTAAGACATTGCAAATACCCTGCATTCTTCTTCTCCAACGACTCTCTCTTGCTTCCTCTCAATTTCTCTTTCTTTTGATCAAGGAGTTTTAAAGGGCTTTTGGAGTGATTTGGGGTAGAAAATCAACCTAAGGCATCCTAAGGTAAGGGTTCTTGTCTTGGTTGTGAAGTCTTGTGAGTTTTTGTATATATTGAGTATTGAGGGTTTGTTCTTTTATTTAAGAGTAGAGAAAAAGTCAAGCAAACCAAGTGAAAGGAAGAGTTAGTGAAGTCTCCCATAACAAGGTAAGTAAACCCTAACCCAAATTGAGATTTGGGAATTTTCTGATTAGGGTTTTGATAGCACTTATGTATGTATGTTATATACATGTTATATGCCATGTTTATGAGGCTTAAATAGAGATTTCTAGTGCTTTGTGGTTGTTTATACATTGCAAATATAAGAAATGGCATATGGGTTGGAAAGGTAGTTTGAGATTGAATTAAAGGATATTGAGAAATCCTTTTGGAAGTGTCTTTCTTTGGCAGGAATTGTGGTTATGTGAGGGGGTTTCTCCCATTTTGGATGGGTAGAGAAAGATTTAGAATTATTGTTATAGTAGAGTTTTATGATGCACTTGAGTTGTTTGATGAAATGCCTAATAGAGGTTTGAATATGAGTAGTGAACCTTAATTCTGCAACAGGCATGTTGGATTTATAACTGCATTAGTGGAGATGAAAACATCCATAGGCATTGAGAAGTGACCTAAGAAAGAGTAGGAAACTTTGTGTATGCACTTGCTCTATGAGTAGAGATCTTTGTGGATGCAACTACTCTAAGGGTAGAGAGAATGAGAAGTGCTAGAATGATGAAGAGAAGAGTATTAGGATGGGTGGATGCTTTGTGATCATCACCCGATAGTTATGAAAATTGGGGTGATGCTTTGTGATCCACCGAATAGCCATTAGAAATGGGTTGATGCTTTGTGATCATCACCCGATGGGTATTAGAAGCGGGTGGATGCTTTGTGACCATCACCCTGTTAGTTATTAAAAAAGGGGTTGATACTTTGTGATCATCACCGATATTTATGAGAAGTCGGTGGATGCTTTGTGATCACACCCGACAGTGATTAGGAAAGGGTTAATGCTTGGTGATCGTTACCCGAAAGTAATGAGGAACGGGTAGGTGCTATGTGGTCTCACCTGATAGTTACGAAAACGGGTAGGTGCTTCGTGATCCCACTCGGTAGTCACTAAGAAACGGGTTGGTGCTGTGTGAACTCCACCCGATAGTCATGAAGAGTGAGATGGTGCTGTGTGAACGCCATCCGGCCGTACCTCCGGTAAGATGAGGCCATGACGTTTAGTAGGAAACAACAGAAAGTGTGAGGAAAGAATTAAGAGAAATACATACGGGGATAGACAGATAGAGGGTTTTACTTACTGAGCATTATTTTGTGCTCACCCCGTTATTTTCCTTTGTGGATGTAGGATCTAGGTGATGATGCAGTCAGAGAGGCGTCGGCAAGCGAGGAGCAATAGCTACACTATTTCCCCTGTTTTGTCTTTTAAAATGGCACTTTTGTAAATGACGTTCTTTGTGTATAAAAGACGTATGACTTATAATGAAAAGAAAGTTTTTGGGCCCAATTTTCTATTGTTATTATGCATGCATTGTAGTAGTTACAGTAGTTGTTACAGAAGACAATCTGCAGAACCCTTGATTATTTTGCTAGAACAATCAAAGGTCTTCAAGAATCAAGAAAGAAGAATTTTTTTTTTTTTTTTATTTCACTCAATAGTGAAACGGGAGAGGGAGAGTAAAAAGGGTGGCTAGGGTTTTTTTAATTTTTTTTGAGTGAATGAATTCCCCTATGTTTTAATTTTCAGTTGCACTTATATAGTGCAACAAATAAAACCCTATTCAACTTAGGAATAGCCATGGGCTCCAACCCTAATTCACCCTTGCAACCAAACACCCCCTTTATGGTATTTTAATTAATTAATTATTATTATAATTAAAATCAATTAATATATAATGATATATTAACATTTAATTAATAATAATAATTCATTTAATTAATATTAAAATTAAATACATGCAACAACCTCAGTAAATTGAATTGCATTGTGAGATTACCAAAATACCCTTTTGCCCTAAAAGATGAAAATAACATTCTCACAAATTAATTCTTAAATTATCTTCTAAGTGTGTGACCCATAGGCTCCTCATCATATTGGCATTGTGTAGTATCGCGATTAACACCAATCAACCGTCTCACTACACATAGACCAAGATTGGCCCTTAGCAAGATATCATGACCACCCGATAGATTCAGATTTAGTTAAACCATAGCCTGTCAACAGTATGGTTACCATGCAATCCTATCTTTTCATCATCTGTTATGTCATCGAGACTGAGGTACAGAAATAGTGTCAATCTCAGTTATCCTCGACATGTTTGTATTCAGTTAATGGACCAATGACTGGAATAATAAATTGGATTGAGCATCAACTCAATCCCACTGTGACCACAAATTTAATGTCATTGCCATTTACTAAATTACCCAGTGAGATAACTTCTCCCGTACCCAGGAGTGATGAATTCTTTGTCGATCCACCATAGTCTTAATACACTTCTCAATGTAGCCAATCACTACTGTATTGATAGCTTTCAATAGAATTACGTTGGGCTAGTGTCAAACTACACCAATTGGTGCACAAAGTGCTCCGATGATCTCAAGTCTAAGGATCACATGCACCACCATCTATTGGAGGATTTATTCTATAGACACTAGGGTTACCATCCATATGGAATCCTCTGGTGGGTCTGTCCAATGAACTTGCCTCTAGCAAGCATCCATGCGTTGCACCAGATTGTCAGCAAACAACATTGACAAGTGAGATTAGTCACTGCCTTTTGACAAGGTCATTCAACACTATGATAGCCTTACCGTATTATTTGAGTCCTTGGTCAGAATAATATTAGGGCTATGAACGTTTCTAAAATGGACATCATATGTGATCATAGAGTTCTCACTATCAAAATTTGAAACACTTGATACCCTCGTCACGGTTCTACCATCCTAAGGACATATATCATTACATGTAACTATGATTTACATGATATAGAAGAATATGTCTTTTATTGATAAATAAACATTTATTATAGAGTCAATTTTACAATAATAGATTGGCTCTAGGGCACCTACTCTAACAATTTTTCTACTTAGAACTAAAGCTGAGGTAAGGTCTATTTTTATCAAATTTCATCATTTAGCTAAAAGACAATTTGGTTATTCACTCAAATGCATTCAATCAGACCAAGGATGTAATGTAAAGGCTTAATTCCTTATCTAACTAGTGAGGGTATTCAGTTTAGACACTCATGTCCGTATGTTCATCAACAAAATGGGAAGAGTGAGAGAAAGCATAGGCATGTGGTAGAAACAGGCTTAAGCTTATTAGCTCATGCATCCATGCTATTACATTTTTGATGTCTTGCTTTTGACACTACATTTTATCTAATTAATAGAATGCCAACAAAGGTTTTACAGCATGCATCTCCTTAACCCTCATATGATACTTTGAAGGTGTTTTGATGTGCATGTTTTCCATTCCTTAAGAGTTTTTAACAAACATAAGTTTAGTTTTCATTCCAAAAAAAGTGTCTTTGTAGGACATAGTTTAGTTCATAAAGGGTACAAGTGTTTGAGTTCAGATGGCAGAATTTTTGTTACTCTAAGTGTCAAATTCAATGAAAATGATTTCCCTTTCTCAACTGTCTATCCAACTTCAGTGTTACCATGTGAGACAAGTCATTCCACACCTAAATATTTACCTTTCATTTCTATCAATCACTCAAATCACTTAGCTGGACCCGTATCTCCTGTAGTGGCTCGCCTTTCTAATGATGCTGCTTCAACAAGTGGTACGATTTTGAACTTTACTTCATTTATCAATCCTACATGTATTCCCTCTCCACAATCTATTTCCACTCTATCACCTTACCAACTACAAACTAAGCTACATTCATCACAATAACCACGTTTACCTGGAACTATTTCAGTAGATTTAACAGCCTACCAAATTCTTTTTTCATCCAACACTGGACCTTACCTTGCTAATACTACCACATTAGAACCATCCTATCAAATTTCTTCTTCATCTAACACTACACCTTGCTTGTAATACTTTCTTTCTAGCTAGTATACTCGTAAAATAATCATTAAAACTCATTAAAAACATATATAAGAAAATGCACATATAAATGAGTAATAAAGTATGGGCCCATATTTAGTTTTTCTTTATATACAAATATTTACAAAATATACTCAAAATAGCAACTTGACAGTGTAGCCCAACCCTTCTACTGCATGACATTCAGGGTGACCGCAACTCACCTATTACCTGCAAAAACATTGAAAACAATGGAGTGAGCACTAAGTAAGTAAACCCGTTTTGCTACCCTTCTCTCTCCGTTGCTTAAGTTTTGAATTTTCTTTCCTTACATCACATTTCCCAATTATTCTCTATTCTTTCTCTGTTCTTCTCTCTATTCTTTCTCTATTCTTTCCCATTCTTTCTCTGTTTTGCTCTCTGTTTTTCTCTCTGTTTTCTAATTTTTTACTACTCATGATAATGAGCATGGTATTATGCATATTCATGATGCAAATGCACAAATGCATAAAGTATGCATTTTCTTTTCTATTTTTCTTATTCTTATTCTGTTTTCTGTTTCTTTATTTCTTTATTTCTTTTCTAGTTTTTCTTTCAATTCATTCTTTTCTTTTCTATTCATTCTTTCTTTCTTTCTTTCTTTCTATTCTTTTCTTTCTTTCTTTTCTATTCTATTCTTTCCTTGCTGATCGAACTTGGTTGAGACATGGATTTGGAGCCTTTGCCGTGTGAGTGAATTCTCTAATTCTAGGTGCAGTCCTCATTCACACGCACTTCTAACGGACTGTACAATTCTTCTTTCTGAATTCTGAGGCCGCCCTCTAAAGGCGGCGTGCATGTGAGACTATGTCACTCACGGGCTCCCCATCGCAACAACCTTCTTTTCTTTTTATCTTTTTACGCTTCTTTAAGTAAAAAATTCAGATTTGAATATCTTTAGTATTCTCATTTCTTTCTATTTTCTCTTTTACATATTTTAGTGCTTTTTCATGCTCTTATGAATATGTATGCTTGTAGATGGTTTCATGCTTATAATTCTTTCTAAATTCACATGTTTAAATGCAATTATGCATTATGGAATGCAAACATGTCATTCTCTACCATCTACAAACTCATCCCAAAGTAACACATAATCATACTCATACATGCACTTCTCTTTGACATTTCATCAAACAATTCATGTGCACAAATTAACACTAATTTGATTACACTTCTATCTCTCTTTTAGGCCACAAAAAATTTGGAATAAACTCCTCCATAATCAATGCCAAATCTGCCCAAAATACACACTTCAATTCTTCCAAATCTCATCCAAACATTCGTCAAGTATCAAATACACTAACACAACTTCTCATGGATAGGTTCTAATCATTATCCAACACCAAATCCACCAACAATTCTACATATATATATATATATATATATATAAAGAAAATTCTCTACGCAACATAACTTAAATCATACTTAGGGTAGGATTTGCTTACCTTTGATATGAGCAAATTCAACCCTTTAAGAATCTTCTTTTCTCAAACTCTCTTCCTCTTAAATCCTATGAGCATAAACCATCAAAGTCAACACTTTAAAAAATTAAAATCACTTCCTAGTGCAAGGATCTTACCTATAGATGCTTGAGATTGAAAATCCACTCAAAAATACCCAAGATCTATGAATTTCTTTTGAAAAAGAAGTGAAGAAATTGAGAGGATTTGGAGGAGAAGTGGTGTGAAAATGGGTTGAAGAGTGGCTAGGGTTTCACTCTTCAATCCTTCATATAACATAAAATTATATATTAGTTTCCCATTTTGCCCTTGTACTTTCTTTAAAATTCCATCTGTGTCCCTTATTCAATTACCATAATGCCCTCATTTTATTACATTCTCCATAAAATTATATGTCTTTTCACTCCCCTCTTTTTCAACTAATTTTGAGTGAAAAGTCCATTTTACCCTTAATGCAAGTTTAAGGCATTTTCTCCACATTTTCCTTAAAATAACCTTAGCAAAAATCAACTAAAGGTATAAGAGCATAAATTAAATCACGTACCTCCATGTGGGTGTTACATCTCTGCTAATACTACCACATTAGAACCATCAGGTCAAATTCCTTTTACTGCACCCTGTCTTGCTACTACCACCACATCAGAACCATCATGTTCTCTTGAAATTGATCTGACTTCTTCAAAGTTTGCTAGTATTCCAAGTGTTTCAAATACATCTGGTAAACTCATCCCATGATTACAAGAGCTAAACAAGCTAAATTGAGTTCTCTGCCATCTAAGTCATCAATTCAGCCCACAGCTTAATACTCACTGGATCAGTTGTGCCAGAACCAAATTTTGTCCAAGAAGCATTGTCTAGTTCTGAATGGCAATAAGCAATGCAAAGTGAATATGATGCCTTGGTTTCTAACAATACTTGGTCTCTTGTTCCTTTTTCAAATAAAATGAACATTGTAGGCAACAAATGGGTTTTCAGAGTCAAGTTCAATGCAGATAGATCTCTATAGAAATGCAAGGATAGGTTGGTAGCCAAAGGGTTTCAACAAACCCCTGGCCTTGATTATTTCGAGACCTTTAGTCCAGTGATTAAGCCTTCAACAATTAGAATTATTCTTACCTTGGTAGTTACTCATAATTGGGATATTCAACAAATTGATGTGAATACTGAATAATGCATTCCTCAATGGCACCTTGAATGAAGTAGTGTACTTGACTTAGCCTCCTGGTTTTGAAGATTACACACATTTTTCTCATGTCTGCAAATTGAACAAGGCTCTTTATGGGCTAAAACAGGCTCCTAGAGCATGGTTTGACAAGCTCAAACAAGCTCTTCTACACAAAGGTTTCAAAAACTCTGTCTCAAATTCCAGCTTGTTCATTCTTCTTCAAAACTCACAAGTAACCTATGTTCTAGTGTATGTTGATGACATTTTATTAACTGGATATGATATGGTTTATGTGAGTAAGCTTCTGCAGGTACTTGGTTTTCTCAAGTATTTTCTTTGTCTGGAGGCTCCAAGAATAGCTGCTGGACTTCACTTAAGATAGACGAAATATGCCACTGATCTGCTGCTCAAAACCAAAATGTTGGAAGCAAATTCATGTTCCACTCTTATGACTACAAGTTCAAAGTTATTTCTAGGTGACAGTGAGTTGTTCTTTAATCCCACTTTGTTTAGAAGCACAATAGGGACATTGCAATATCTTACCTTAACAAGACCTGATCTTACTTTTACTATAAAATAAACTGAGTCAATTCCTTCAAACACCTACTGATCTTCATTGGAAAACTTGTAAAAGAGTCTTAAGGTACATTCAAGGAACCAAGGACCATGGATTCAAGTTTACACCGGCTGCATCTTTGGAAATTAAATGTTATGATGATGCAGATTGGGGAAGCAATATAGAGGACAAAAGGTCCACCAGTGCGTATTGTGCCTTTTTAGGACCAAATTTAATTTAATGGAGCTCTGGCAAACAAAAAGTAGTAGCTGCATCATCCATTGAAGTTGAATATAAAGCTTTGGCTCACATAGTTACTGAAATTGCTTGGCGGAATAGTATGTTCACTGAATTAGGACTATCAATTACTAAAACCCCTGTGATATGGTGTGACAATGTGAGTTCTGGAGCCCTGGCCTCTAATTCTACGTTTCATGCTAGAACTAAGTACATAGAAATTGACACTCATTACATCATAGAACAAGTGTTAGCTCACAAAATTGCTTTGCAATATGTGCCCTCAAAGTTTCAAATTGCTGATATTCTAACAAAGGCCCTTCTTGCTGTTCAATTTGAAGAAGTAAAAGGAAAGTTGAACGTAATTTCTTGTCTGTCTTGAATGCAGTTTACTAATGTCTTGAATGTAGTTTTACTAATGCAGTTGATTGAAGCATTGATAGACTTGTTTGAAGTTGAAACATGCTAAAAGTGTTGAGGTTGGCATGATAGAAAGAGTGCCAAAACTTGAGTTGTTGTACAAGCCTGAACTATTGAAGAAAAATTTCAAGTGTTTACTAATGAAGATTGATGATATGTTGATTATAGCTGGTGACGTCCTGGTTAAGCTGCAGTCTTCATTGAAGAAGCTTTGTAATGTGTTAATTTTTGGTAGTGTTAGCTAATTAAGTCGGTGAAGCTTGAGATGAGTACTATTGTTTAGTGAAGTTGGAGATTTTTTTTTTTTTTTGGTGAAGTTTTTCTGTTCAGTTTGAGGGAGGCGTTTTAAATATCTTCAGCCTAGTACAAGTTCATCTCAATTTGAGAAAGGTTGTAAAAACATGACCACTAAAAATGTTAGTTGGACAAGTTGGTCAATGAAGCGAAAAACTCTGTTGTCCCAGCTTACCTCCAAATGACGTCGTCCTCTCAACCTTCAGAAGCATAGCTTAGCTTATCTTACTCACTCTAGTTTTATTTTAGTAGCTATATATAGCATGATGTAACTAATTCTCTTTTAACTCCACTAAGAGAACATAATGAAATTCTCGATTCTTCTTCATCTCTTTCCTTGTTCTAATAACTTTTTCTAAAAGTCTCACATCCTCCAAACTTTTCAGAAATCCATCAAGTTATGCCCAAATCAACGAAGACGTTAACAAATCAATTAACTATTGGTCAAGAAGGAAGAAAAATTCCATATGCCATTTTTTTGTCCTTTTCCAACCGATTGAATGCCACATCCACCACCTCAACTTTATCGTATGCACAGTTGACCTAGTTTCCAAAACACACAACATTACACCCATTTTTAATCTCAAAAATCAAATTAACTTGTGAAAAATAAAAGAATGAAAAATTTTAAAATTAAATAAAAATATAATTTCTGGAAAATAGAAAAAAGTAACAAATTGGAAAAAAATAATTTAATTTCTGAAATTTTGAAAAAATCTAAAAGTTTGAGACATAAATTATAAAATTTGAAAAGAAAATTTTGAAATTGCATAATCTAAATAAATTATAATTTCCAAAAAGAGAAAAAAAATTGAAAATTTGGGAAAATATAAAAACTTCCGAAAAATAAAAAAAAAATGTCAAATTTTGAAAGAAAAAGTAGTAAAAAAAAATTGTTGGCTGGATGCACTTAGCCTGGGTGATACAAGCCAAATCGCACTTGCATAGTGTGATTCAAGCCGAATTGCACCAGGACAAGGTTGTCGACAACCGGGCAACGTTTTCAGCACTTAGCTTTTAATTTTTTATAATTTCTTTATTTATAATTTTTATTTCAAGATTATTTTTGAATTTCAAGATTTTTTTTAAGTTTTCAAATTTTAGTTTATTTTTTAATAAATTATTTTTATTTTTTAATGTTTCAGATTTTTAGTTTCTAATTCTCTCTAACTTTTATAAACTTTTTAGACTTTCTTTTAATGTTTTATATTTTAGTTTTTAAAGATTCCTTTTTGAATTTTCACAATGTTTTATTTAATTTTTTTTTATATTTTCAGCCTTTTTTATAATTTTTTAAAGTCAATAGGTGGATATGATATTTCATATTTGTAAGAAGTACCATATTTGAGAAATCAGGGTGGTAAATGTAATTTGATAAAGTAAGGGTTGTAAAAAGGTATTCATGTTAGAGTAGGTGCCCTAGAGCCAATTAAATATTATGGAATTGACTCTTTGTAATGATGTTCATTAATCAATAAAAGACATTTTATTCTATATCGTGTAAATCATAATGGTATGTATTGATATATGTCCTCAGGATGGTAGAATCCTGACGAGGGTACCAAGTGTTTCAAATCTTGGTAGAGAGAACCCTATGATCATATATGGTGACCATTCTAGAAATGTCCATAGCCCCAGTATTATTCACAGCTTTACCAACTAAAACATTTCCAAAATGTATTGAACATTCATTTCCATTAAACAGTACATAATAACCTGCCTTACACAAAGCAGAAATAGAAATGATGTTTCTTGTGGCCTTTTCAAAGTACAATACTTTAAAAAAATTCAAAACATGTCCTGAAGGTAGTCTTAGTGAGCAAGTCCCCATGGCCTCGGCTGCAACTCGTGCCCCATTTGCCATCCTCAAAATGATCTCGCCCTTTGTCACCTCAGAACTATTCTGAAGTACCTGCAAAGACATACAAACATGAGATGTTGCTGCTGAATCTAATATCCAGGAATGACTATCTGAATTAACACTTAATTCATATTCAATCATAAGACATTGGTTCATACCTGCTTTTCCTTTGCCTTTCTTCAGACTGTTCAGGTATTGAGGACAGTTCCTCTTCCAGTGTCCATCTTTTCCACAGTGGAAACATTTTCCTTTTGCATCGGCCTTCTCTGCCTTTGCCGCTGGCTTCTTGAAGCTCTTATTCTTGGGTCCAACTTTTGGACCTCTCTTTGGTAGCACTTTGGGCTTTTTATTGGCCCTGCTAGTGGAGGCGGCAAAAACATCCTCATGTCCCTTCCCTTTCACATTCTGTCTGTGAAATTCTTAAGCTCATTTAGCAGTTTAGAGAGGTTTCTCAATTATGAGATGAGTTAGTTATTATAACTTGGAGGAAGGAATTGTAGAATCAAATTCACTTGAGGCGGTCTGGCATGACCACCCCATATCATCCAGTCGATTAATCCATTGATCATTTTAAGAGTATGATCAGCTGGAGGTTCCCTTCCCTCACAATTCATGCTAAAGAGGGATGCACACAATTCATACTCAACCACTCTTGGATTTCGCTAACAACTCTTGTAGAGCTATGAGGATATCATAAGCATTTGAAACCTCTTCATGCTTAGTTTGAAGTTCTCTATTCATGGAGGCTAACATGTAATTTTTGCCCTCTCTATCCTCTCTCCATTTTCAAGAGCATCAAGCTCAGTTGTGGAGCATCCGGTCCAATACAAGTGGAAAGGTGCTTCAGGATATAAGCAATTCTTTCAAAATCTAAACAATTCAAGATTTCTTAGCCAATCTTTTAGGTTGGGTCCGGTTAACATGTTATTGTCCATTATCCTTAGGAGAACATTGTGGCCTTTTTTTTATTATTTCACAAAGATGAAAATGCAAAGAAAAAAGTATTTATTAGTGTCTTGTAATCTTTTAAACCTTTAATGCATAATCAAATTAGCTCCACTATTTTATTCGAGTCCTAACTCCCTTAAATAGGATCCGAAATTTTCGTTGGATTAAATTCTTAGTGGGGAATCAATTTCTTATCAAATTCAATTAACCTCACATAATAAATTCTTGGTTAATTAGTCTAATAAGGAAACTCTTTTCCTTTATATCACTAATAAGGTTGATTCATATTCTTGTCCTAGCTTCGGATACCTCACATAATAGAATTCTTGGTACCCTAGGCTAGTATAACCGAACCATTGTGCTTCTTAGGATGACATTTTCATCATGTCCTCACATAATAGAATTCTTGGTAAGGTGAAAATATCCATCCAAGAACAAGATCAACTAATTCTATGATATAAGATTTATCCCTCACATAATAGAAATCTGGGAATTAAAATTTATATCAAAGAATTTAGTTATCCCACAATGGGAGACTTGGATTTAATAATTTTAAATTGGGGAGATTTAGGTTTAACTTTAGTTAATTATTTTAGCATGCCATGTTTAATTAACAATTCATAAATACACATATGCATAAATTAAAGATGTGGGTTGACCATGGGGCTTTTCAAATACATCCTAAAGGCAAACTATTTACCCTAATACTATATCTTCGATTGCGTCATCCGGATGCTCTTCGGTTCCGTCTAGCGATTCCATTACCTATTGGATCTTGGCACGAGGCCCGATTAAAATAAATAATAAATTTAATTTATACAAGCCATTTAATAAAAGAATATTCCAAACTTTGAATATTTGAAAACCAAAGGGCGCCATGATCAACCCTAATCTAATATTCATTCATCACATAAATAAAATTAAACATTCATACCAAATATAATAAACAATTATTTAAAGGCATGAATATAAATTATAATATATCTCATATATAATAGATATATATATATTTCATGTGGTAATTTAATTAACTTTGGGCCTGCAACAATTACACATTTCATAGGAATCATTACACAAACACTTTTGTCATATTCCACCCAAAGAATAATTAATTTTACATCATTTCAATACTTTTCACAAAATCATGCATGGCAAGATAATGGGATTATTAATCCAAGAGTCTTTATGACACAAGTTACTTTTAACTAAAGTAATACTTTTTATGACAATTTGTCTTCTCAAGACAATCATGTCATCTTGCATTATCAATTTTTGAAACCATTCAAACAACCAAATTATTAATTTCAAAAATATAATATTATGCATGCAATGATGCATTATAAGATAATTTAATCAAATTAAAATCTACATTAAATTACACAATCATATAATTATAATTCATCATATGAATGAATAATCCATAACTTTATGCTAAACTCAAATTCCACCAAAAACTGCAACATTTACACTTCATGCACAAATATACTTTAATCAAATTAAAGGATAAACATTTTAGCAGTCAAAGCATAAACATTTAATCAAAGTCATGGAAAATGACATGCATGAACATTTTTCTAAATAAATCATCATGCAACAACCATCATCCAAGCATACATTTCGACCCTTTATGGAACAACTTCCAAAACACATTACAAACTTATTTATTAAACAAAACAATGAACAAAGAACATGCATGGCGAATTAGCAAGAATATTCTATGCACTTATCAAGGCAGCATAACACTTTTGTCACCATAAAATATATATATTTAATAATTAACATATAAGATTCTTGATGCTTCAAATTAAAATTAAAAACATCTTTATACATTTTAGTATGGGAATCTGATTTCAAAGAAAAATAATAAACATTTTTCAATATTACTAGGCCAAAACAAGAACATGCATGTCACTTACATGATTAACACAAGAACACTTGGAAAATGTCATTTTGCTTATAAAAGACATGCAAGGAGCTTTTAGCTTGATACCATTTGAAAGATCAGCATGCATGAAGAGTGGTGGAGATGGAGAATGAGAGCATGAAAGCATGGATAAAAACGGTTTACACAAAGCTTGGAAGAGATTTACCTACTCCTTTGCTTTGGATTGATGAAGATTAGTTCAAAAGGATGAAACCTCCAACTTTAACACCACCATTGAGGATTAGAGAGTGGCCTTGGCTGGGAGAGAGAGTTTGTTTGTGTTTGTGAACAAGGAATAATGAACAAAAATGCAACCTTTTTCACTTATATATACTGGGCTATTTGCAATTATTTATTTTTCACTTCAAGCCCAATAAAATCTTATTTTATAAAGGGACCCAGAATTAATAGCTATCCTTTGAAAATAAATATTATCAAGGGCCCGTGTAAAATAAAATAGTTTACATTAACAACCCAAAATTTACCCTTTTTACTAACATTTAAAAGGTTATTTTTGTTCATCTCATTAATCTTAACACTTAAGATATAATAATTAAATATAATAATTATGCTTGACCATTAACCCTTAAAAGCACAAATGATTTCATGTAACTATTACTATAGAAATCCGTTTATACCCTCGGAAGGTGCTAGCCCTCTTCGGATAATCTCTTCTCTCTCATCCTTCTTAACTTCCAAGGCTATGGTGTGACCATGTAGGTCCACCGTGGATTAGCCGTGAGCCGGTTCTGGATGAATCCGGAAACGTCCGGAGGCCCAAAGACTATGGTAAACATCTAGCAATGTGCCATAGTCCCTAAACCACGATGAAGAAATACTTCACAACCCATTTCAGATCACGTACCATGCAGGTAAAGTCCCTCCATTGAGATATCCTAATGAGTATGGATTATGGAACGTCAAAATCCTAAACTCGACTTCTACCGAATTGTCGATCAATATGTCCGAAAATTGTCATCACAAACTTACTTGTTGAACTAATATAGATCTGCCGAGATCAGTTTTCGACATTTATCGATGTTCGTCAGGACTCGAATCCGGATGAGAGTCAGCGTACTCCGATCCTATATTTCGAGTCAAGGATCCCCTCTTGACCATCGTTCGTTTCCGCATATGAACACGCATGACCAAATAGGCTTTATTGTACGAAACATGATAGTCCCGTACTTATACACCGTATGAACCATACGCATCCATATCGGATCGACTACAATGTTCAGGTCAAAGGACACATCGTGCACTGATACTAACCAAACGATAAATCATTGACTACATGCTTTTCCAAGGGATTTGTCGTATTCTGTCACGTTCGAAAAACAGTTCACCAAACGTTAATCCATACCAATGCCAGTGACATGACTATCATCGTCATCCGTTATTAATCAACTCATGATATCTTTCGGAAGCATCCGGTATGTCACTGTGTCAATATAGTTGCCCAAATTTATATTGCTTCCGTAGGGAACCCTTTTGATAATTATTTACCTATTAAATGAATCATCGGACAATTCATATACATACTTTATTTTAAATGCATGACTGAATAAAGGAAGCAATTACATATATGAATTGAAGAACTTTTCTATTATTGATATATATAGATACAAGACAAAATGCTTGAAACCGACAACACGAATGGTTTCTAGGGCATACACTAAATACACTAACACCCTCCTATACCTAAACCTAACCCTAAACCACTAACCACTAACCCTAACCCTAAACCCTAAACCCCAAAACCCCAAACCCTAACCCTAAACCCCAAACCTAAACCTAACCCCTAAACACCTACACCCTAAAACTCTAAACCCTGAACCCCTAAAACCCTAAAACCCTAAACCCCAAACCCTAAACCCTAAACCCACAAAGTCACGAACAGCATAAAGAGAGCACGCAGGCTTCCCACAAAGGAGGAAGATGCCATAAATAACAAAGCCACAAACCAGCATAAAAGAGCACGCAGGCTCACCACAAACACAAAGCCACAAACCGGCACAAAAGAGCACGCAGGTTCCTTACAAAGCTAGGCAGGAAGATGCCATATCACACAGAGCTGAGTCGAGATCTCGTACTTAGGTGCTAGACCCAAAATCTTGGCCCGAACTAGATCACAAATAGCTAAGACAATATCTTTGCGAGAGCTACAATGCTGATGAAACACGCAATTATTCCATTCAAACCATAGGAAATAAACTGTGGCTGAAAGAACCAATCGGGAAAGAAGATGGTTGAGGTCACCTTTTCATCGAAGATGCAAGCTAGCCCACTGGAGCAGAGGAAACCAGGAGAGAGTAGGCCATGTAGAAAGCGTCCTGGTAGTGACCTCCCGCCAAACAAAACTGGAAAAGTCCCAACTGAAAAACAAATGGTCATGGGTCTCTGTAGCTGATCTGCACAGAACACACCGGGAGGATGTAATGACACCATGAGAGCTGAGCCGGTCCATGGTATGAAGCCGACCAAGAGAAGCGAGCCAGAGAATGAAAGAGTGACGTGGAATATGCCTAGGAAACCATAAGAGATGATGAATCGAGTTCACGTCTAGTTTGTCTCACAACACATTCCAAGCTGAATCAATAGAGAACGTAGATGGATGGCCCTTCCACACAAGATGGTCAGGATGACTCGCTGAAGGCTACACTGTAATAGAGTCCCAGATATGCTGAAGGTCTGCACTGCCCAAGGGAAAGTCCCCCAAACCATCTCAAATAATGTCTGAAACACGAGCATCCCATGGAAAACTAGCGGAAGTTAAGGTTCTAAAAGGAGCAAGTCACACAGAGGACCCTGCAGAAGCTAATGATCTCGCCATAACATGGTGTCCCTACCATCTCCAATACAAGTCACAATAAGACCCCGGCACCAAAACCCTGCTAAGTAAAATCTTCCTCCAAGCCCATGAAGCCCCAGAAGTAACTCGGATATGCCAAAAGGACTAACCACAGAGGAGAACCGAATGGGCCCAAGAAGACCATATAGAAGATCTATTAGTAAATAGCCTCCAAACGTGTTTAAGAATAGCCGCCCTATTCCAATCTTGGATCCTCTTAATCCCCAGGGCACCCTTCGTCAATGGATAACAAACAGAAGACCATGCAACCTTAGCACTAGAAGGGGACAAAGAAGTACCCTTCCGAAGAAACAAGGCAAAAATACTCTCAATCCGTCTAATTGTAGCTGCCGGCAAAAGAAACATGGAGGACCAATAAACCTGTATGGAGAAAAGTACCAACTTTATCAACTGTAGTCGGCCTGCATAGGTCAAAGATGTCGACGACCATAGCTTAATCCAAGAAAGAATTCGCTCCAACAGAGGCCTACAATCAGAATGTCGAAGGCGGGTAGAGATTAGAGGAACCCTTAGATATCTTACCGGTGACTGGCCCAACTGGAAACCCATGATAGACTGTAACCCAATCTGCTCCTCATCTGTAACTCCAGAAAGAAACAACTGGGTCTTCTCTGCATTAGTCACTAATCCAGAAACCTTAGCAAAATAATCCAAGGCTGATTTGATCAAGCTAACAGAGGAAGCATCTATTCTACAAAACACCATCAAATCATCCACAAAACACAAATGAGTAATAGCTGCCCGCCTACATCTCCAATGATAATGAAAACTAGGGCCGTGAGAGGTTTCCCGAAAAATACTAGCTAACCCCTCCATAGCCAACACAAAAAGGTAAGGAGAAAGAGGGTCCCCCTGCCGCACACCCCGGGAGGACCTAAAAAAACCGTGAAGCTCTCCATTTAGGGCAACAGAGAAATATGGTGTAGAGATACATGTCATGATCCACTTCACCATACGCTCAGGAAAACCCATAGTACGCAATCCCAAAAGGATGAAATCCCAACTCACAGTATCAGAAGTTTTCCAAATATCAACTTTAAGGGCACATCGAGGTGAAGTACCCCCAAGATGATAATTCCGCAAAAGCTCCCGAGTCAGCAGAATATTACCAGAAATTCTTCGATCAAGGACAAATGCTGACTGGGAAACCCCAATAATATCCGGAAGCACTACTTTAAACTGATTCACAATCACCTTAGAAATGCACTTGTAAAGTACATTACAATAAGATATCGGCCTAAAGTCCGTCAGACGACTCGGGCTCTCCACCTTAGGAACCAAAGCAATCCTGGTGGCATTAACACATCTTGGCATTTCATTAGTAGCAAAAAAATGTGTCACTACATCTCTGAAATTTGTACCAATAATATCCCATGCCTGCTTAAAAAACAAAGATGTGAATCCATCTGGGCTCGGGGCTTTATCATCCGGGATAGAGAATAAAGCAATCCTAATCTCATCATCAATGATAAGAGCAGTCAATGGAGAAATCATATCAGGAGAAATGCGGCCAGAAAAATACCTAGAAGCCTCTACAATCTGAGGTTGACTAGGGGCAGCAAGAAAACCCTGAAAAAAACCCACCGCCAAACGCACTAAACCCTGACTGTCAGTCATATGAGTACCATTCCCATCAGTCAAACCATGGATGCGGTTCTAAACCTGCCTATGGATCAGCGACTTATGAAAGAACATAGTATTCTGATCCCCTAAGTGTAGCCACTGAACACGATACCGTTGCTTAAAGAAAGCCTCCTCATCTCAACAAAGACTGAAATACTGGTTGGCAAGGTTCCTCTCCTCAGAGATACACTCAATAGAAAAGGGGTCCCGATCCAAATTTCCTTGGGCTGTTGCCCACCGAGCTCGAGCCTCAATTACCCTGCTGGAGATATGACTGTAAACCCTAATATGTGAAGCTTTTAGCTTCCATTTCACTAACCCCAATTTCTGCGTAAGACGGAACATAGGATTGCCTATAATAGACTCGTCCCAAACTGCCTGAACAATATCCCTAAAATTTCCATGATCAGCCCAAAAATTTAGAAATTTAAAAAAGGGTTGGTACCTTGCCACGGCGGGGACCAAACCAAATGACAATAGAGCTATGATCTGAAACATCCGGAGGTTGAAACTCTGAATCTATGCTCGGTCGATCAAGGAACCAAGAAAGTGATGCCAAGACCCAATCGAGCTTCCGTAAAATAATCCCATTGCCCTGTTGACCGTTATGCCAAGTATACCGAAGCCTAGTAAAAGGAACCCCAATCAACTCAACATCATGGATACATTGGCCAAAATTATCCATATAACCAAACCACGCAGGATCACCTCCCACTCTGTCAGAGGCTCCCAAGATGGCATTAAAATCACCCAACACAAGCCACGGGAGCCCCTCTAAACCAAACACTGCCGACTGATCCCTAAGGAAATCCCACAGATTGCGGCGATTCCCAGGGTCATTAGAACCATACACAAAAGTAATCCCAAATGAGAACCCCTCAGAAACATGAGTAACCCTGCAAGTAATCCCTTGAAGAGAGCAATGAAGACTATGCACAGAGTAAAGAGAAGAGTCCCAACATACCAGAACACGGCAAGCAATAGAATCTATCGCATTCGATGAAAATTGCCACGAAGGACAAACAGATGAGACCACTGACTGTAAATGAGACTGGTCAACCTTAGTCTCCAACAAACCAATCAAACCCAAAGAAGAGTCAGAAATCCAATTTCGCACAGTGCGTTGTTTCAAGAAGCCGTTAAGGCCTCTAATATTCCAACTCCCTATCATTGGAATTGGGATAGAAGCAAGCTAAGAAATCACTTAAGCCAAAGCCCCCGATTTCCCCGACCTATCCCCTTTGCCAGGGGTGGCAAGGAAACTGATCCAGATAAGGTGGCATCTGGTGTCTGGAGATCATCATTATGCAGAACAAGCGAGGCAAACCTATTAGAAGAGGTAGATTGCCTATTCCCATAACTCATAAAGGACTGAGTGTTTTCTGTGCAATTTGTAAATCCCATAATACGGTCCTGCTCATCCTTAATAGGAAAAGAGGAATTAGGTTCCGACCCCAATTCAGTGCCAGAAAATTCACCTCTGCTAGCACGAATAGTCTGCTAATGTGGGACCAAAGCCGAAGAAGCATCCCCAACTCTAACTGTACTCGGAACTGAAACTATAGATGGCACTAAAACATCCTTCTCCAACCCCCGCTCCCTCTCCCTAATGGGATCAATAATGGCTGGCTGCCTCAAAGGCTCATAGTTATTAGATTGCACTACTTTTCTTGGTGCCTTCTGGAAACTAGTAACTATCTTATTCTTACCCTGAGCTATAGCCATAGTAGGTACCTCTGGTTGGTGACAAACATGACCAAAAACACAGCACTTAGGGCACCTCTTAGGGGTCCACTCATATTCCACTGTAATTTGAATGGGCTCCGTAGATAACCGGCACTGAAATTCAAAATGACGTCTTAAAGGCTTTGCTGCATCTAGCTCAACACCCGAGCATAATCCAAACGGGTCCGCTCTGATGTTGTCTTATCACTAGATAACGGTCGACCTAACATAGAGGAAACCATGCAAAGTCCTTTGTGGGACCACAAAGGATAAGGCAACCCATGCAAACGAGCCCATACTGGAACCTTAGCTAGGGGCTTTTATCAAACATAAACTGAGCATGCCATTGTTGCAAAATAATAGAATTACCCCCAAACATCCACGGCCCTCTCTCAAGGATCAAATTCACCGCATCCTCATCCTTAAATCTGAACATGTAGAAACCAATGTCTGTAGACATAACATCTTCCAACCCTGCAGCTTCCCATGCACAGAAAGCAATTGAGCGGACAGCATGAAAAGGCATAGAGTACCCCAGGAAATAACCCACAATGCAGCGAAGCCATTCAACATCATTGTCATCAATAACATCATCCGGTATACATAAGATGTCATCTTTAATATCAAGGTCCACAGCTTCAAGGGTGAAATAGGACCCGACCTCTATCACTCTAACCTTATCAGCCCAAGAGGAGGACACTCCTGAGGTGCTCTTACCCATACTTTTCTTCTCTACAACTGGCTTTGGGACTGGCTTTTGT
Organism: Pistacia vera; assembly: GCF_008641045.1. NCBI lineage: Eukaryota > Viridiplantae > Streptophyta > Magnoliopsida > Sapindales > Anacardiaceae > Pistacia > Pistacia vera. The sequence continues at coordinate 836,671 of NW_022196165.1, forward strand.
TCACGGGCCCTAGAAGATGCCCAATTAAGCTTGAAAAGCTTCGTGGACTTCGGCATTTTTAAGCCATGAAAAGATTGCAATGTTAAACTTGCAATATCATTAGATTCAAACTCAAGAAAACCAAAGGAAGAGTTTTTGTGATGAAAAACCTCGGCTCCTTGAATCGCCATCGTTGAGAAAATGGATAACAAATACTTGTCATCCATCCATGGCTCCAAATCACCAATCCATAAAGATTTCCCCGAATTCCCAGAAGTTTATGGCTGTTGGGAGCTGGTGGAGGCAGCATTTAATGTTTTGGCTTGGGTTGGGGGCAGCACGGTGTTATTTGGGAGTGAGGGGTTTAGTTCGGACATTTTGTCGAACACTTGGTGGCAGGAAATAAAGGTGTGATTTTGGTGTGTTTGAAAGTTTGAAACAGCGGGGATTTATGAAAAAATGGTTGGGGTGAAGAGGTTTTGGTGTTGGAAAGGGGAATGTGGTCGGGAGGGCTAAAGAGGGGAAGACTGGGCGCCGTGCACACTAGGCGCGTAAGGCCTGCAGTGGACTTTTATCGAATAGTTTTTGTGCACAATAAAAGCATCCAAAACCCCACCAAATGCACCATGTTTTCCAGGAATTTGCAACAATCAAAACACAGCAAGAAACCACAAAAAAAATTGCAGAAAATCAATCCAAAAACACACCAAAACAGGTCCACAAAAATTCCAGATCTGCAGATTCCGTGAACTTTCAAGGCAAATTCCCAAATATAGAAACAATTAACAGAGGCAGTGATGAAACGATTAGATAGCATGTTTAATAATATTTCAATGGTTGGTGGATCGTTCAAGTCCAACGGACGCGCTTGGAACAAGCCGCCGAAGTTCCGGCAGCAAAAATGAGCAGATTTGTAGATTCCATGAACTTTCACGGCCAAATCCTAGCGAAATACACATCAAACACTAGCAGTTAAGAAACGACCAGAAAGCTAATTCAAAACCATTTCCAACGATGGGTGGATCGTCTGATTCTGACATTGGACGCACACGAAACAAGCCACCGAAGTTCTAGCAGCGAGACCGAGTAGATCTGCAGATTTCATCAACTTTCACAGCCAAATCCCATCGAAATACACAGCGATCGCCAGCAGTGATGAAACAACTAGAAAGCTCATTCAAAACTCTTTCCAACAGTAGGTGGATTGTCCGATTTAAACGTTGGACACACCTAAAACAAGTTGACGAACTTCTGGCAGCGAAAATCCCTAAACCCTAAACCCTAAAATTTTATTTTTGGATAAGGCAAGTATGTGTAAAAGACCAAAAATGTACAAATACGAGGGGCATACCCCAAGAAAATGATTGATAACTCTCAGTCAAGAACCCGTGGGAAAACCCATAAAGTCGCGAACAGCATAAGCAGGCTCCCCACAAAGCAAGAAGATGCCATAAATAACAAAGCCACAAACCGGCACAAAAGAGCACGCAGGTTCCTTACAAAGCTAATCAGGAAGATGCCATATCACACGGAGCTGAGTCGAGATCTCGTACTTAGGTACTATACCCAAAATCTTGGCCCGAACTAGATCACAAATAGCTAAGACAATATCTCTGCAAGAGCTATAATACTGACGAAACACGCGATTATTCCGTTCAAACCATAGGAAATAAACTATGGCTGAAAGGACCAACTGGGAAAGAAGATGGCTGAAGTCACCTTTTCGTTGAAGATGCAAGCTAGCCCACTGGAGCAGAGGAAACCATGAGAGAGTAGGCCATGTAGAAAGCTTCCTGGTAGTGACCTCTCGCCAAACAAAACTGGAAAAGTCCCAACTGAAAAACAAATGGTCATGGGTCTCTGTAGTTGATCTGCACAAAATACACCGGGAGGACGTAATGACACCATCAGAGCTGAGCCGGTCCATGGTGTGAAGCCGACCAAGAGAAGCGAGCCAGATAATGAAAGAGTGACGTGGAATATGCCCGGGAAACCACAAGAGATGATGAATCGAGTTCACATCCCATTTGTCTCGCAACACATTCCAGGCTGAATCAATTGAGAAACGTCCAGATGGATGGCCCTTCCACACAAGATGGTTAGGATGACTCGTTGAAGGCTGCACTGTAATAGAGTCCCAGATATGCTGAAGGTCTGCACTGCTCGAGGGAAAGTCCCACAAACCATCTCGAATAATGTCTGAAACCCGAGCATCCCACGGCAAACCAATGGAAGTCAAGGTTCTAAAAGGGAGCAAGTCACACAGAGGACCCTGCGGAAGCCAGTGATCTCGCCATAACATGGTGTCCCTACCATCTCTAATACAAGTCACAATAAGACCCCGGCACCAAACCCTACCAAGTAAAATCTTCCTCCAAGCCCATGAAGCCCCAGAAGTAACTCGGATATGCCAAAAGAACCGACCACGGAGGAGAACTGAACCGGCCCAGGAAGACCATATAGAAGATCTATCAGTACGTAGCCTCCAAACATGTTTAAGAATAGCCGCTCTATTCCAATCTTGGATCCTCTTAATCCCCAAGCCACCCTCCATCAATGGATAGCAAACAGAAGACCATGCAACCTTAGCACCAGAAGGGAAAAAAGAAGTACCCTTCCAAAGAAACGAGGCCAAAATACTCTCAATCTGTCTAACTATAGCTACCGACAAAAGAAACATGGAGGACCAATAAACCTGTATGGAGAAAAGTTCCGACTTTATCAATTGTAGTCCGCCTGCATAGGTCAAAGATGCTGACATCTATAGCCTAATCCGAGAAAGAATTCGCTCCAACAGAGGCTTACAATCAGAATGTCGAAAGCGGGTAGAGATTAGAGGAACCCCTAGATATCTTACCCGTAACTGGCCTAACTAGAAACCCATGATAGACTATAACCCAATCTGCTCCTCATCTGTAACTCTAGAAAGAAACAACTGGCTCTTCTCTGCATTAGTCACTAATCTAGAAACCTTAGCAAAATAATCCAAGGCCAATTTGATCAAGCTAACAGAAGAAGTATCTGCTCTACAAAACACCATCAAATCATTTGCAAAACAGAAATGAGTAATAGCTGCCCGCCTACATCTCCAATGATAATGAAAACCAGGGCTGTGAGAGGTTTCCCGAAAAATACCAGCTAACCCCTCCATAGCCAACACAAAAAAGTAAGGAGAAAGAAGGTCCCCCTGCCGTACACCCCGAGAGGACCTAAAAAAACCGTGAAGCTCTCCGTTTAGGGCAACAGAGAAATACGGTGTAGAGATACATGTCATGATCCACCTCAACATACGCTCAGGAAAACCCATAGTACGTAATCATGAAAGGATGAAATCCCAACTCACAGTATCAAAAGCTTTCCGAATATCAACTTTAAGGGTACATCGAGGTGAAGTACCCCCAAGATGATAATTCCCGCAAAAGCTCCTGAGTCAGCAGAATATTATCATAAATTCTTCGACCCGGGACAAAAGCTGACTGGGAAACCCCAATAATATCTGGAAGCACTACTTTGAACAGATTCACAATCACCTTAGAAATGCACTTGTAAAGTACATTACAATAAGATATCGGCCTAAAATCCCTTCAGAACGACTCGGGCTCTCCACCTTAGGAACCAAAGCAATCCTGGTGGCATTAACACATCTTGGCATTTCATTAGTAGCAAAAAAATGTGTCACTGCATCTCTGAAATTTGTACCAATAATATCCCATGCCTACTTAAAAAAAAAGATGTGAATCCATCCGGGCTCGGGGCTTTATCATCCGGGATAGAGAATAAAGCAATCCTAATCTCATCATCAGTGATAGGAGCAGTCAATGGAGAAATCATATCAGGAGAAATGCGGCCAGAAAAATACCTGGAAGCCTTGGCAATCTGAGGGCGACTAGGGGCAGTAAGAAGATCCTGAAAAAAACCCACTGCCAAACGCACTAAACCCTGACTGTCAGTAATATGAGAGGCATTCACAACAGTCAAACCGTGGATGCGGTTCCGAACCTGCCTATGGATCAGCGACTTATGAAAGAACTTAGTATTCTGATCCCCTTAGTACAGCCACTGAACACGAGACCGCTGCTTAAAGAAAGCCTCCTCATCTCGACAAAGACTGAAATACTGGTTGGCAAGGTTCCTCTCTTTAGAGATACACTCAGTAGAAAAGGGGTCCCGATCCATATTTCTTTGGGCTGTTGCCCACCAAGCCGGAGCCTCAATTACCCTGTCGAAGATATGATTGGAAACCCTAATATGTAAAGCTTTTAGCTTCCGTTTGACTAACCCCAATTTCTGCGTAAGACGGAACATAGGATTGCCTACAATAGGCTTGTCCCAAACTGCGTAAACAATATATCTAAAATTTGCATGATCAGTCCAAAAATTTAGAAATTTAAAGGGGGATGGTACCTTGCCATGGCGGGGACCAAGCCAGACGACAATAGAGCTATGATCTGAAGCATCTCGAGTTTGGAACTCTGAAACTGTGCTTGATCGATCAAGGAACCAAGGAAGTGATGCAAAGACCCAATCGAGCTTTCGTAAAATAATCCCATCGCCCTGTTGACTGTTGAGCGGATAGCATGAAAAGGCATAGAGTACCCCGAGAAATAACCTATAATGCGGCGAAGCCATTCAACATCATTGTCATCAATAACATCATCCGGTATAAGTAAGATGTCATATTTAATATCAAGGTCCACAGTTTCAAGGGTGAAATGGGACCCGACCTCTGTCACTCTAACCTTATCCGCCCAAGAGGAGGACACTCCTGAGGTGCTCTTACCCATACTTTTCTTCTCTACAACTGGCTTAGGGACTGGCTTTTTTTCACGGGCCCTAGAAGACGCCCAATTAAGCTTGAAAAGCTTCGTGGACTTCAGCATTTTTAAGCCATGAAAATATTGCAATGTTTAACCTGCAATATCATTAGATTCAAACTCAAGAAAACCAAAGGAAGAGTTTTTGTGATGAAAAACCTTGGCTCCTTGAATCGCCACTGTTGAGAAAACGGATAACAAATACTTGTCATCCATCCATTGCTCCAAATCACCAATCCATAAAGATTTCCCTGAATTCCCGGAAGTTTGTGGCTGTTGGTAGCTAGTGGAGGCAGCGTTTAATGTTTTGGCTTGGGTTGGGGGTGGCACGGTGTTATTTGGGAGTGAGGGGTTTGGTTCAGACATTTTGTCGAACACTTTGTGGCAGGAAATAAAGGTGTGATTTTGGTGTGTTTGAAAGTTTGAAACAGTGGGGATCTGTGAAAAAATGGTTGGGGTGAAGTGGTTTTGGTGTTGGAAAGGGAAATGTGGTCGGGAGGGCCAAAGAGGGGAAGGCTGGGTGCTGGGCGCGCACGCGCGCGCTAGGCGCACAAGGCTGCAGTGGACTTTTATCGAACAGTTTTTGTGCACAATAAAAGCATCCAAAACCCTACCAAATGCAACCATGTTTTCCAGGAAACTGCAACAATCAAAACACAGCAAGAAACCACAAAAAAAATTACAGAAAATCAACCAAAAACGCACCAAAACAGGTCCACAAAAATTCCAGATCTGCAGATTCTGTGAACTTTCAAGGCAAATTCCCAAATATAGAAGCAATTAATAGAGGTAGTGATGAAACTATCTGATAGCCTCTGTTCAATAATATTTCCAACGGTTGGTGGATCGTTCAATTCTATACTAGACGTGCTCGAAAGAAGCCGTCGAAGTTCCAGTAGCGAGAATGAGCAGATTTACAGATTTTGTGAACTTTCACAGCCAAATCCTGGTGAAATACATAACAAACACTGGCAGTGATGAAATGACCAGAAAGCTAATTTAAAACCCTTTCCAACGGTGGGTTGATCATCTGATTCTGACATCGGGCGCACCTGGAACAAGCCGCCGAAGTTTCGGCAGCGAGAACAAGTAGATCTACAGATTCCATGAACTTTCATGGACAAATCTCGCCGAAATACATAGCGACCGCCAGCAGTGATAAAACAACCAGAAAGCTCAGTCAAAACTCTTTCCAATGGTGGGTGGATCATCCGATTTCGACACTGGATGCACCTGGAACAAGCCAACGAACTTTTGGTAGAGAGAATGAGTTCAGAGCAAAAACTTGGAAAAATTTCCCCCTAAACCCCAAACCCCAAACCCCAAACCCTAAACCCCAAACCCTAAATCCTAAACCCCTAAACCCTAAACTTTTTTTTTTTTTGGATAAGGTAAGTATGTATAAAAGACCAAAAATGTACAAATACGAGGGGCATACCCCAAAAGGATGACTGATAACTCTCAGTCAAGAACCCATGGCAAAACCCACAAAGTCATGAACAGCATAAAGAGAGCACGCAGGCTCGCCACAAAGGAAAAAGATGCCATAAATAACAAAGCCACAAACTTGCATGAAAGAGCACGTAGGCTCACCACAAACACAAAGCCACAAACCGGCACAAAAGAGCACACAGTCTCCTTACAAAGCTAATCGGGAAGATGCCATATCACACGGAGCTGAATCGAGATCTCGAACTTAGGTGCTAGACCCAAAATCTTGGCCCGAACTAGATCACAAATAGCTAAGACAATATCTCTACGAGAACTATAATGCTGACGAAACACGCGATTATTCCATTCAAACCATAGGAAATAAACTGTGGCTGAAAGGACCAACCGGGAAAGAAGGTGGATGAAGTCACCTTTTCGTCGACGATGCAAGCTAGCCCATTAGAGCAGAGGGAGCCAGGAGAGAGTAGGCCATGCAGAAAGCGTCCTGGTAGTGACCTCCTGCCAAAAGCAACTGGAAAATTCACAACTGAAAAACAAATGGTCATGGGTCTCTGTAGCTGATCTGCACAAAACACACCAGGAGGACATAATGACACCATCAGAGCTGGGTCGGTCCATGGTGTGAAGCCGACCAAGAGAAGTGAGCCAGATAATGAAAGAGTGACGTGGAATATGCTCGGGAAACCACAAGAGATGATGAATCGAGTTCACATCCCATTTGTCTCGCAACACATTCCAGACTGAATCAATAGAGAAACGTCCAGATGGATGGCCCTTCCACACAAGATGGTCAGGATGACTCGCTGAAGGCTGCACTGTAATAGAGTCCCAGATATGCTGAAGGTCTGTACTGCCCGAGGGAAAGTCTCACAAACCATCTTGAATAATGTCTAAAACCCAAGCATCCCACGGTAATCCAGTGGAAGTCAAGGTTCTAAAAGGGAGCAAGTCACACAGAGGACCCTGCGAAAGCCAGTGATCTCGCAATAACATGGTGTCCCTACCATCTCCAATACAAGTCACAATAAGACCCCGGCACCAAACCCTACTAAGTAAAATCTTCCTCCAAGCCCATGAAGCCCCAGAAGTAACTCGGATATGCCAAAAGGACCGACCATGGAGGAGAACTAAACCGGCCCAAGAAGACCATATAGAAGATCTATCAGTAAGTAGCCTCCAAACGTATTTAAGAATAGCCGCCTTATTCCAATATTGGATCCTCTTAATTCCCAGGCCACTTTCCATCAATGGATAGCAAATAGAAGACCATGCAACCTTAGCACCAGAAGGGGACAAAGAAGTACCCTTCAAAAGAAACGAGGCCAAAATACTCTCAATCCGTCTAACTGTAGCTGCCGACAAAAGAAACATGAGGACCAATAAACCTGTATAGAGAAAAGTACCGACTTTATCAACTGTAGTCGACCTGCATAGGTCAAAGATGCTGACGTCCATAGCCTCATCTGAGAAAGAATTCGCTCCAATAAAGGCCTACAATCAGAATATCGAAGGCGGGTAAAGATTAGAGGAACCCTTGGATATCTTACTGGTAAGTGGCCCAACTGGAAACCCATGATAGACTATAACCCAATCTGCTCCTCATCTGTAACTCCAGAAAGAAACAACTAGCTCTTCTCTGCATTTGCCACTAATCCAGAAACCTTAGCAAAATAATCCAAGGCCGATTTGTGTTAGTGTATATTAGTGTATGCCCTAGAAACCATTTGTGTTGTCGGTTTCAGATCATTTTGTCTTGTATCTATATATATCATAAATAATAAAAGAAAGAGTTCTTCAATTCATATATGTAAATTGCTTCCTTTATTCAGTCATGCATTTAAATCGTGATGAAACTATCTGATTCAAGGTCCACAGCTTCAAGGGTGAAATGGGACCCGACCTCTGTCACTCTAACCTTATCCGCCCAAGAGGAGGACACTCCTGAGGTGCTCTTACCCATACTTTTCTTCTCTACAACTGGCTTAGGGACTGGCTTTTGTTCACGGGCCCCAGAAGACACCCAATTAAGCTTGAAAAGCTTCGTGGACTTCGGCATTTTTAAGTCATGAAAATATTGCAATGTTTAACCTTTAATATCATTAGATTCAAACTCAAGAAAACCAAAGGAAGAGTTTTTGTGATGAAAAACCTTGGCTCCTTGAATCGCCACCTTTGAGAAAACGGATAACAAATACTTGTCATCCATCCATGGCTCCAAATAACCAATCCATAAAGATTTCCTAGAATTCCCGAAAGTTTGTGGATGTTGATAGCTCGTGGAGGCAGCGTTTAATGTTTTGGCTTGGGTTGGGGGTGGCACGGTGTTATTTGGGAGTGAGGGGTTTGGTTCGGACATTTTGTCGAACACTTGGTGGCAGGAAAAAAGGTGTGATTTTGGTGTGTTTGAAAGTTTGAAACAGCGGGGATTTGTGAAAAATTGGTTGGGGTGAAGAGGTTTTGGTCTTGGTAAGGGGAATGTGGTCGGGAGGGCCAAAGAGGGGAAGGCTGGGCGCTGGGCGTGCGCGTGCTAGGCTTACTCACAAGGCCTGCAGTGGACTTTTATCGAATAGTTTTCGTGCACAATAAAAGCATCCAAAACCTCACCAAATGCAACCACGTTTCCAGGAATCTGCAACAATCAAAACACAGCAAGAAACCACAAAAAAAATTGCTGAAAATCAATCCAAAAACACACCAAAACAGGTCCATGAAAATTCCAGATCTGCAGATTTTGTGAAACATCAAGGCAAACTCCCAACGATAGAAGCAATGACCAGAGGCAGTGACAAAATGACCAAATAGCCTATTCAATACTCTTTCCAACGGTGGGTGGATCGTTCAATTCTAACACTGGATGAGCTCGGAACAAGCCGCCGAATTTCTGGCAACGAGAACGAGTAAATCTGCAGATTCTATGAAATTTCACGGCCAAATCCTAGCAAAATACCCAGTGAATACCAGCAGTGACAAAACGACCAGAAAGCTCATTCAAAAATATTACCAACGGTGGGTGGATCATTCGATTTCGACACCGGATGCACCCGAAACAAGCCACTGAAGTTCTGACAGCGAGAACGAGTATGAAAGATTCAGCATGCGTGAAGAGTGGTGGAGATGGAGAATGAAAGCATGAAAGCATGGATTAAAAAAAACGGTTTACATGCAAAGCTTGGATATGAGATTATACCTACTCCTTTGCTTTGGATTGATGAAGATTAGCTTCAAAAGGATNCTACCCCTAAACCCTAAACCCGAAACCCGAAACCCGAAACCCGAAACCCGAAACCCGAAACCCTAAACCCTAAACCCTAACCCCTAAACCCCTAAACCCTAAACCCTAAACCCTAAACCCTAAACCCTAAAACCTAAACCCTAAAACCCTAAACCCTAAACCCTGCTTCCGCAAAATAATCCCATCACCATGTTGATCGTTATCCCATGTATACCGAAGCATAGTAAAAGGAACCCCAATCAACTCAACATCATGGATACTTTGGCCAAAATCATCCATATAACCATACCATGCAGGATCACCACCCACTCTGTCAGAGGCTCCCAAGATTCCATTAAAATCACCTAACACAAGCCACGGGAGCCCCTCTAAACCAAACACTGCCGACTGATCCCTAAGGAAATCCCACATATTGCGGCGATTCCCTGGGTCATTAGAACCATACACAAAAGTAATCCCAAATGAGAACCCCTTAGAAACATGAGTAACCCTGCAAGTAATCTCCTAAAGAGAGCAATGAAGACTATGCACAGAGCAAAGAGAAGAGTCCCAACATACCAGAACACGGCAAGCAATAGACTCTGTCGCATTTGACAAAAACTGCCACGAAAGACAAACAGACGAGACCACCAACTGTAAATGAGACTGCTCAACCTTAGTCTCTAACAAACCAATCAAACGCAAAGAAGAGTTGGAAATCCAATTCCGCACAGTGCGTTGTTTCGAGAAGCTGTTAAGGCCTCTAATATTCCAACTCCCTATCATTAGAATTGGGATAGAAACAAGCTAAGAAATCACTTGAGCCGAAGCCCCCGCTTCCCCCGACCTATCCCCTTTGCTAGGGGTGGCAAGGAAACTCATCCAGATAAGGTGGCATCTAGTGTCTGGAAATCGTAACTATGTAGAACAAGCAAGGCAAACCTGTTGGAAGAGGTAGATTGCCTACTCCCATAACTCATAAAGGACTGACTGTTTTCTGTGCTATTTGTAAATCCCACAATACGATCCTGCTCATCCTCAATAGGAAAAGGGGAATCATGTTCCAAACCTGATTCAGAGCCAGAAAATTCACCTCTGCTAGCACGAACAATCTGCTGATATGGGACCAGAGCCAAAGAAGCATCCCCAACTCTAACTGTACTCGGAACTGAAACTGTAGATGGCACTAAAACATCCCCCTCCATCCCCCGCTCCCTAATGGGATCAATAGTGGCTAGCTGCCTCCCTCAAAGGCTCGCAGTTCTCAGATTGCACTGCTTTCCCTAGTGCCTTCTGGAAACTAGTAACTATCTTATTCTTACCCTGAGCAATAGCCACAGTAGGTACCTCTGGTTGGTGACAAACATGACCAAAAACACAGCACTTAGGGCACCTCTTGGGGGTCCACTCATATTCCACTGTAATCTGAATGGGTTCCGCAGATAACCGGTACTGAAATTCAAAATGACGTCTTAGAGGCTTTGCTGCATCTAACTCAACACATACCCGAGCATAATCCAAACAGGTCTGCTCTGATGTTGTCTTATCACTAGACAACGGTCGACCCAACATATAGGAAACCATGCAGAGTCCTTTATGGGACCATATAGGATAGGGCAACCCATGCAAACGAGCCCATACTGGAACCTTAGAGATGCAGCTTTTATCAAAAATAAACTGAGCATGCCATTGTTGCAAAATAATAGACTTACCCCTAAACATCCACGGTCCTCTCTCAAGGATCGAATGCACTGCATCCTCATCCTTAAATCTGAACATGTAAAAACCAGTGCTTGTGGACATAATATCTTCCAACCCCGCAGCTTCCCATCCACGGAAAGCAATTGAGCGAACAGCATGAAAAGGCATAAAGTACCCCGGGAAATAACCCACAATGCAGCGAAGCCATTCAACATCATTGTCATCAATAACATCATCCGGTATAAGTAAGATGTCATCCTTAATATCAAGGTCCACANATGATATATATAGATACAAGACAAAATACTCTGAAACCGACAACACGAATGGTTTCTAGGGCATACACTAATATACACTAACAGAGTAGATATGCAGATTCCATGAAATTTCATGGCCAAATCCCAGTGAAATACCTAGCGAATACAGGCAGTGATGAAACGACTAGAAAGCTCATTCAAAACTCTTTCCAATGGTGGGTGGATCGTCCAATTCCGACACCGGACGCACTCGAAACAAGTTGACGAACTTCTGGCAGCGAGAATGAGTTGAGAGCCCCTAAACCCTAAACCCTAACCCTAAACCCTAAACCCTAGCCCCTAACCCCTAAACCCTAATCCCTAACCCGTAACCCCTAAACCCTAACCCCTAACCCCTAACCCCTAAACCCTAACCCCTAACCCCTAAACCCTAACCCCTAAACCTTAAACCCTAACCCCTAACCCCTAACCCCTAAACCCTAACCCCTAACCCCTAAACCCTAACCCCTAAACCTTAAACCCTAACCCCTAACTCCTAACCCCTAAACTCTAACCCCTAACCCCTAACCCCTAACCCCTAAACCCTAACCCCTAACCCCTAAACCTTAAACCCTAAACCCTAAACCCTAACCCCTGACCCTTAAACCTTGACCCTTGAACCCCTAAACCCTGACCCCTGAACCCTGAACCCTAAACCCTAAACCTTGAACCCTAAACCCTGAACCCTAAAACCCTAAAACCTAAACACTAAACTTTTTTTTGGATAAGGTAAGTATGTATAAAAGACCAAAAANGAAAACCAAAGGAAGAGTTTTTGTGATGAAAAACCTTGGCTCCTTGAATTGCCACCTTTGAGAAAACGGATAACAAATACTTGTCATCCATCCATGGCTCCAAATCACCAATCCATAAAGATTTCCCCGAATTCCTACAAGTTGGTGGCTGTTGGGAGCTGGTGGAGGCAGCATTTAATGTTTTGGCTTGGGTTAGAGGCGGCAGGGTGTTATTTGGGAGTGAGGGGTTTGGTTCGGACATTTTGTCGAACACTTGGTGGCAGGAAAAAAAAGTGTGATTTTGGTGTGTTTGAAAGTTTGAAATAGCAGGGATTTGTGAAAAAATGGTTGGGGTGAAGAGGTTTTGGTGTTGGAAAGGGGAATATGGTCAGGAGGGCCAAAGAGGGGAAGGCTAGGCACTAGGCGCACGCGTGCGCGCGCTAGTCTTGCGCGCAAGGCCGGCAGTGGACTTTTATCGAACAGTTTTTGTGCACAATAAAAGCATCCAAAACCCTACCAAATGCAACCACCTTTTCCAGGAATCTGTAACAATCAAAACACAGCAAGAAACCACAAAACAATTGTAGAAAATCAATCCAAAAACACAACAAAACAGGTCCACGAAAATTCCAGATCTACAGATTCCATGAAATTTCAAGGCAAATTCCCAATTATCAAAGCAACTAACAGAGAAATTGATGAAACTACCAGATATCCTATGGAATACTCTTTCCAACGGTGGGTGGATCGCTCAATTTCGACACCGGACGCGCTCGGAACAAGCCGCCGAAGTTCTGGCAGCGAGAACGAGCAGTTTTACAGATTCCACAAACTTTCACGACCAAATCCAGACGAAATACATAAAGACCTCTAGCAGTATCAAAACTACTAGAAAGATCATTCAAAACTTTTTCCAACGGTGCATGAATCGTTCGATTCGGACACCAGACGCACCCGAAACAAGCCGATGAACTTCTGGCAGCGAGAATGAGTTGAGAGAAAAACTTAGAAAAAATTTCCAATTTTTTTCCCTAAAACCCTAAACCCTAAACCCCTAAACCCTAAACCTTAAACCCCTAAACCCTAAACCCCTAAAACCCTAAACCCTAAAACCCTAAACCCTAAACCCTAAACCCTAAAAAACCTTAAACCCTAAAAAACCCTAAACCTTAAACCCTAAAAAACACTAAACCCTAAACCCTAACATTCTCGTACCTTTGTGTTTTTATTATTCTCTATTCCTGATTAATGCATTATGGAACATTGGGGACAATGTCATGTTTAGTTTGGGGGTAGGAAATAGAATTAAAACCTAGTTTAAGGGTATATTGGCTGAGAACCCGTAACTGCCTAGCAGTACTTGGCGACTTCTGGTGTAACAACGCCGCGTACACCTTAAACTGAAAAAAAAAAAAAAAAAAAAAAACAATTTTTTGTAGTTATTTTTCTTTAGTTTGTTTGTTTTTGCCAATGATGAAGTATGTAATTCAATGATAAGAATAGGGTTGTTGCAATTTTTTTGTTGAGAAATGTTAAGCATTGCTTCAAGTTTATCGTATTGACTGGATTTTGATTTTGGTCTGTTGAGTGGTTCAACCACAACTTTCATTTATTTCGGCATGTTTAGATTCATTTTAAGTGATTAGGCGAAGTTTGATAATGTTGGTGGACTCTAAAACCTAGTAGAGAAGTGCTTGAGGTGAAATTCTAGGGTTAGACATGGTTGAGGAGATGATTTAGGCATTCTTTTTGGAACGTTTGAGCCTTTCTAGCCGACCCAGAATGAAATTGTTCCTAGTCACCTGTTTGAGCCGTATGAATCAGTATTGTTTTATTTCTTTTTGCAAACCGAAAATTGTCCGATCCTGTTACCCTAAACACTTTATCGTACCCTTAGGAGAATTAGGTCGTAGTGCAAACACAGAGAATGGAATAAGAGTTGTACGAATAAGCCAAACGAATAGTTTGGGGGTTGTGAGAGGGGCAATAAAAATAAAAAAAGGTAGTTCACCTCAATTCAGATTATATTAAAAAAATATATATTATTTGTTTTTAGCCGGGTTTAAGGGTATATCGGCTGGAAACCAGTAACCGCCTTTAAAACTGCATAGCAATACTTAGCGACCTCAGGTTTAACAACGCCACTTACACCTTAAACCCGTGCATTTGTGGTATCAAAAATAAGAAGGATACGAGTTTGAGGGTGGTAAATAAGTGGACACATTGATTGTTGGTTGAAAAGAAGTAGAGCTCAATTTAACTTGAGTGTTTGCATGAGAAAAATCGAGTTCTCCTACTTTGTTTTTCCTATCCTTTTCTTGGAACCTACTACCCGAGCCTAACGTTATAAGCTTTTAAAGACCTTTTGATTCTCATCTATGTTTAGTCCTCATTAGTGGATAGTATTTCGATATTTAGGCTTATGGAGTCTACCACCATTTGATGAACTTTACATTTTTGCATAAAATAATCCGAGAAGTTGGGATGTGGATTGAAGTGGGGATCACCTACTTGATGGACCGATTGAGGAAGACACTCGATAATGCTTATAACTTCTTGGAGTGTTGAACATTTCCTTATAATAATTTTTCAACAACTTTTGAGACTTGTGCAATTTCTAGGCAATTTGTGTGTTGAATTTGAGTCTTGAGTCTTGTTAGTTTTGTTCATTTTCCAGTTTTGTTATGTGTGTTTGTGTTTTCGTCATTGTCTATGTTTTTGTTTTCGTTGGTTTTGTACCGTATGCTCAGGGACGAGCATATCTTTAGTTTGGGGGTATTTGATAATCCGTGGATTATACAATTTTCATTCGTCTTTTTTGTCGGATTTCAAGTACTTTTTGTTGCATTTTGACCTGAATTGTTGTTTAATTCTTTACATTTTGTGTTTCAGGTTAAAATGGACACTTTGAGCAAATAAGGACAAAATTGGAAGTTTTGACTCAGAAGTTAGCGGATCTCAGAAGTTAGAAGAGTTCTGAAGCAGGACAAAGCACGATGAGGCTTGTTCCAAAGGAAGAGCACCGAGAATCGAAGAAGAAAGCGAAAGAAGCAAGCAGAGTGGCAGTTCTGTAAATTCAGAACCTTTCAAGTAGCTTCGCCTCAGCGAAGAATTGTCCTTCGCCCTGGCAAAGTATGGCAGACACGAACAAGTCTGAGGCCTTCTTCGCCGCGACGACAGTCATAATTTTTAGTTTGTAAAACACACAATTTACATTGTGCGTGTTTTTCTTAGAAATTCAGGGTGAGGTATAAAAGAAAAACTTAACTTTTTGCCCAGGGGTCATGCAGGAAGTAGGGTTAGCAACTTTTACATTATTTTTGGATTAAGCTTAGAGATTTTGAGCAATTGAAAGGGTGAAGATCTGATTTTGAACCAAAGGATTCATCAATTGGGGAGATTTCTTATCCTCTCTCTTACTTTTCATTATGTTGAACTTGATTGTTTTCGTTTTTCTTAATTGTAGTGTTAATTTAGCTATGAACTAACTCATTTTGGGTTAGGGTTTTGATTGTAATTCGGATTTCTAATGGGTTAATTATTGATCATGTTATATTCAGTAATGACGCGTTTTGATTGTGTGTTTACTCTGATTTTTAATGCTTTAATGTGATGAACATGATGAGATTTAGAAATGAATCATGTTAGGCTTCTGGGTAATCACCATTATAGTATTGGATGCTAAAGATAGATTCAAGAATTAATGAAATCATTATAGATTTCTTATGCTTAATGAGTTTGGAATGTTAACCTTCAAATTGTTGGGTGCGGGGAGGTTAAGGAAGAATAGGAAACATAGCCTGAAGGTATGTTTAACCCTTAGTGGTTCGTTTACAATCAGTGCACATGAATGTTGATTAGTATAATTTTTAGGTTTAACCCCATAAATCCGAATGAATCAAAACCCTACCCTTTTTACTTGAATTGATTTTCTGAAATTTTATCTTGCAATCTTTAGTTAAATTTTTGTTAATAGTTATTGTTCAAATTAGTTTTATAATTAGCTCCTATCATCCAAAGATTTGATTGCTCCAACTTGGAACAGTAGAATACTTATTGGTTTCTAACAATCCTCGTGGGAATGATCTCTACTCATCATTATATTACTGGTGCGATTAGTATACTTGCTTTTTGCATGTTATAGGAAACACGCATCACAGCCACTAAACACAAGACCGCTGCTTAGAAAGCCTCCTCATCTTGACAAGACTGAAATACTGGTTGGAAGGTTCCTCTTCTCAGAGATACACTCAGTAGAAAACGGGTCCCGATCCAATTTCCTTGAGCTGTTGCCCACTGAGCCCGAGCCTCAATTACCCTGCTGGAGATATGACTGAAACCCTAATATGTAAAGCTTTGAGCTTCCGTTTCACTAACCCCAATTTCTGCGTAAGACGGAACATAGGATTGCCTAAAACAGGCTCGTCCCAAACTGCCTGAACAATACCCTAAATTTTGCATGATCAGCCCAAAAATTTAGAAATTTAAAAGGGGATGTACCTTGCTAGTAGTATGGACCAAACCGGATAACAATAGAGCTATGATCTGAACATCCCGAGGTCAAACCTCTGAAACTGTGTTCAGTAGTTCAAGACCCAAGAAATGATACAAGAACTAATCGCTTCCATAAAATAATCCCATCGCCCTTTACCGTTATGCCAAGTATACCGAACCCAGTAAAAGGACCCCAATCAACTCAACATCATGGATACATTGGCCAAAATCATCCATATACCATACCATGCAAGATCACCGCCCACTCTGTCAGAGGCTCCCACTGGCATTAAAATCACCCAACACAAGCCACGGGAGCCCCTCTGAGCCAACACTGCCGACCTGATCCCTAAAGAAATCCCACAGATTGCGACAATTCCCAGGGTCATTAGAACACACACAAAAGTATCCCAAATGAGAACCCCTCAGAAACATGAGTAACCCTTATAATCTCTCCTGAAGAGAGCAATGAAGACTAGACACAGAATAAACAAAAGAGTCCCAACATACCAGAACACGGCAAGCAATAGAATTTATCGCATTTGACAAAACCTGCCACGAAGGACAAACGACGAGACCACCGACTGTAAATGAGACTGCTCAACCTTAGTCTCCAACAAACCAATCAAACCCAAAAGTTAGAAATCAAATTCCTCGCACAGCGCGTTGTTTCGAGAAGCCTTAAGGCCTCTAATATCCAACTACTCCTATCATTGGAATGGGGATAGAAACAAGCTAAAAATCACTTGAGTCCGAAGCCCCACCTTTCCCCCGACCTATCCCCTTTTGCCAGGGGTGGCAAGGAAACTAATCCAGATAAGGTGGCATCTGGTGTCTGGAGACCATCACTATGCAGAACAGCGAGGCAAACCTGTTGGAAGAGTAGATTGCCTACTCCCAGAACTCATAAAGGACTGAGTATTTGCCATGCAATTTGTAAATCCCATAATACGGTCCTGCTCATCCTCAATAGGAAAAGGGAATCAGGTTCCGACCCCGATTCAGCCTAAAAATTCACTTCTGCTAGCACTACCAATCTATTGATGCGGGATCAGAGCCAAAGAAGCATCCCCAACTCTAACTGTACTTGGACTGAAACTGTAGATGGCACTAAAACACCCCTCTCTGTCCCCCGCTCCCTCCTAATGGGATCAATATTGGCTGCTTGCTCAAAGGCTCGCAGTTCTCAGATTGCACTGGCTTTCCCTGATACCTCTGGAAACTAGTAACTATCTTATCTTACCCTGAGCTATAGCCGTATAGGTACCTCTGGTTGGTGACAACATGACCAAAAACACAACACTTACGGCACCTCTTGGGGGCCACTCATATTCCACTGTAATCTGAATGGTTTTCCGCCATAACCCGCACTGAAATTCAAAATGAGTCTCACAGAGCTTGCTGCATCTTAGCTCAACACATACCTGAGCATAATCAAAACGGGTCCTGCTCTGATGTTTGTCTTATCACTAGACACGGTCGACCCAACATAAGAGGAAACCTGCAAAGTCCTTTATGTGGACCACAAAGGATAAGGCAACCCATGCAAACAAGCCCATACCGGAACCTTAGAGATGCGGCTTTTCTTAGTAAACGTCCACGTATACGCACGGAAACAAAAATTAATATATAACAGGATCGTTCACATGAGACAAGATCAAGGGTATAATTTTACTATTCATATTAAAACAGAATCTGCAGAAATTAATAATCCTGTGTTTAGAAACCATAGCCACGTTTGGAGGCTCCACCACGATTGTCTTTGAACGTTTTGCTACCGATCCAAGTGTAGGATCGAACCCACGTATCCACGAACAATCTCAAAGAACCAAGAGGTATTTGCTAGATCCTCTTTGGCTTTACGATTAAGAAGAAAGAAATCAAATTGAATTGATTTAGGCCAAGAAAGGTTTCCGGCGTGGAAGTTGCAAATGGGGCTATGTGTTTTTTTTTTGTTTTACAAAGAAAAAATCTACTTCATTTATTAACACCTTTTCTTTTTATGGTAAAAACAATTTGCCCTAATCCCAACATATGGCTTAGGCTTCAACCAAACACCCCATGTTGCCAACCTCCCAATTTGATTTATTTTTATTTCCATCATTATCTCATTAAAATCAATTAATATATATATATAAATTATATATATATATATATATTATATATATTATATATATTATATATATATATATATATATTAACATTTAACAATAATGATAAATATTAAATATGTGCGAACACACATTTAAACGTAATTTCACTTATTTAATTTTTCTAACAAATTAAATAAAGGCTACGACCTCAGCAAATTTAATTGCACTGTGAAATTACCAAATACCCTTTCACATTAAAAGACGAAAATGCCCTTCTTTCTTCTTGGATCTTAAATTGTCTTCTATGTGTGTGACCCATAGGCTCCTCATCATAGCTCCTCATCATATCGGAAGTGTATAGTAGGGTGATTAACACCAATTAATCGTCACTAATACACAAACCAAGATTGGCCCCTAGCAAGGCATCATGGCCACCTGATAGATTCGGATTCAGCAAGTAGCTACCTGTCAACGATATGGTTCCCGTGCAATTCGATCCTTTCATCATACGTTATCTCGACGTGATGAAGGCAACAGAATAGTGGTCAACCTCGGTTACTCTCGATATTATTTATTCAGTTTTCTGACTAATGACCCGTAGTTATAAACTGGATGAGCAACAACTCAATCCCACTGTGCCACAGTTTTAGTGTCATTGCCATATACTGAATTGCGCCATGAGATAACTTTCCTCCCATACTCTGGAGTGATGCCTCTGCCAATCCACCATAGTCTTGATACACTCCTTGATGTAGCCATCACCACTGTATTGACAGCTCTGAAAGAACTGCATTAGGCTAGTGTCAACACAACACCATCGATGCACAAGGCGCTCCGTGATCTCAAGTCTAAGGATCACATGCACCACCATTCGTTGAGGATTTTGTTCCATAGACACTGGGGTTACCATCCACATGGATTTCTCTGATGGTCAGTCCAGTGAACTGCTGCGTATATCCGCCTACAACAAGCACCCATGTGTTTGCACCACAGATTGTCACCAAACACCTTGACATGAGATCAGTCCTGCCTTTCGCACGGGTCGTTCAACCACTATGATAGCCTTCCCGTATTATCTGTGCCTTACTTCAATAATACTAGGGCTACAGTTTTTGAGAATGGCCACCATATGTGCTCTAGGTTCTCACTATCAAGATTTGAAACACTTGATACCCTCGTCATGGTTCTCTACATTCTAAGGACATATATCAATCATATTGGCAATATAATGATTTACCGATATAGAATAAAATGCCTCTATTGATACATGAACATTCTTACAAGAGTCATTCTACAATAATTGATTGGCTCATGGGCATCTACTCTAACAGCTTTTATCAAAAAAACTAACATGCCATTGTGCAAAAAAGACTTACCCCCAAACATCCACGGCCCTCTCTCAAGGATCAATGCATCGCATCCTCATCCTTAAATCTGAACATGTAGAAACCATGCCTGTGGACATACATCTTCCAACCCCATAGCTTCCCATGCACGGAAAGCCATTGAGCGGACAGCTGAAAAGTCATAGAGTACCCTTGGGAAATAACCCACAATGCAGCAAAGCCATTTCACATCATTGTCATCAATAACATAATACGGTATAGGTAAGATGTAATCCTTATATCAGGTCCCTCTTCAAGGGTGAAATGGGAACCCGACCTCTGTCACTCCTAACCTTATCCGCCCAAGAGGGACACTCCTGAGGTGCTCTTACCCAACTTTTCTTCTTCTCTACAACTGGCTTAGGGACTGGCTTTTGGTTCACGGGCCCCAAAGACACCCAATTAAAGCTTGAAAAGCTTCGTGGACTTCGGCATTTTTAAGTCATGAAAATATTGCAATGTCAAACCTGCAATATCATTAGATTCAAACTCAAGAAACCAAAGGAAGAGTTTTTGTGATGAAAAACCTTGGCTCCTTGAATCGCCACCCTTTGAGAAACGGATAACAAATACTTGTCATCCATCCATGGCTCCTAACCAAATCCATAAAGATTTCCTAGAATTCCCGAAGTTTGTGGATGTTGATAGCTCGTAGGCAGCGTTTAATGTTTTGGCTTGGGTTGGGGGGCACGGTGTTATTTGGGAGTGAGGGGTTTGGTTTTCGGACATTTTGTCGAACACTTGGTGGCAGGAAAAAAGTGGTGATTTTGGTGGTGTTTGAAAGTTTGAAACAGCGGGGATTTGTGAAAAAAATTGTTGGGGTGAAGAGGTTTTGGTCTTGGTAAGGGAATAGTGTCGGGAGGGCCAAAGAGGGGAAGGCTGGCGCTGGGCGTGCGCGTGCTAGGCTTACTCACAAGCCTGCAGTTGACTTTTATCGAATAGTTTTCGTGCACATAAAGCATCCAAACCTCACCAATGCAACCACGTTCCAGGAATCTGCAACAATCAAAACAGCAAGAAACCACAAAAAAATTGCTGAAAATCAATCCAAAACACACCAAAACAGGTCCCATGAAAATTCCAGATCTGCAGATTTTGTGAAACTCAGGCAAACTCCCAACGATAGAAGCAATGACCAGAGGCGTGACAAATGACCAAATGCCTATTCAATACTCTTTCCAACGGTGGGTGGATCGTTCAATTCTAACACTGGATGAGCTCGGACAAGCCGCCAATTTCTGGCAACGAGAACGAGTAAATCTGCAATTCATGAAATTTCACGGCCAAATCCTAGCAAATACCCAGTGAATACCAGCAGTGACAAAACGACCGAAACTCATTCAAAAATATTACCAACGGTGGGTGGATCATTCGATTTCGACACCGGATTGCACCCGAAACAAGCCACTGAAGTTCTGACAGCGAGAACGAGTATGAAAGATTTCAGCATGCGTGAAGAGTGGTGGAGATGGAGAATGAAAGCATGAAAGCATGGATTAAAAAAAACGGTTTACATGCAAAGCTTGGATATGAGATATAACCTACCCTTTGCTTTGGATTGAGGAAGATTACGTTCAAAGGATAAAACCTCCACACTTTAACACCACCTTGAGAGGATTAGAGTGTGGCCTTGGCTAGGAGAGAGAGCTTTTAAGTTTGTGTTGGATGAACATGTAAATAAGTGAACAAAAATGCAACCTTTTGGCCTTATATATACTTGGGCTATTTTTGCAATTATTTATTTTTCACTTCCAAGCCCATATAAATCTTATTTTATAAAGGGACCCCCACGAATTAATATGCTACCCTTTGATAATCAATATTATTCAAGGGCCCATGTAAACTAAACTAGTTTACATTAACAACCCATAATTTACCCTTTTTATACCCTTTAACTATTAAAAGGTTATTTTGTTCATCTCATTAATCTTAACACTTTAAGATATAATAATTAAATAAATTATTATTGCTTGACCATTTTAAACCCTTAAATGTCCACAAGGTTTTCTATGTAACTATTACTATAGAAATCCCGTTATTACCCTCGGCAGGTGCTAGCCCTCTTCGATAAATCATTTCTCTCTCTCATCATTCTCTACTTCTCAAGGCTATGGTGTGACCATGTAGGTCCCCCGGGGATTAGCCGTGAGCCGGTTCTGGATGAATCCGGAAACCCGTCCGGAGGCCCAACGACTATGGTAAACTCTCCACAGTGCCTAGTCCCTAAACCACGATGAAGAAATACTTCTCGAACCCATTTCAGATCATACGTACCATGCAGGTAAAGTCCCTCCATTGAGATATCCTAATCGGTATGGATTCATGGAACGTCAAAATCCTAAACTCGATCTTCTACCCGAATTGTCGATCAATATGTCCGGAACTTGTCATCACACACTTACTTTTGTATGACTAATAATAGACTCTGGCCAGAGATTCATTTTCCGACATTTATCGATGTTCGTCTAGGAACTCGAATCCGGATGGAGTCAGCGGTACTCCCCATCCTATATTTCCGAGTCATTGGTCCCCTCTTGACCATCGTTCGTTTTCCGCATATGAACAAACGCATGACAAATAGCTTTATTGTACGAAACATGATTAGTTCTCGTACTTATACACCGTATGAACCATACGCATCCATATCGGATCCACTACAACTGTCTCAGGTCAAAGGACTACAATCGTGCACTGATATAACCAACGTAAATCATTGACTACATCTTTTCCAAGTGATTTGTCGTATTTCGGTCACGTTCGAAAACAGTTCACCACCGTTAATCCATACCAATGCCCTAGTTACATGACTATCATCGTCATCCGTACTTATATCAACTCTGATATTTTCGAAGCATCCGTATGCCTACTGTACAATAGTTGCCCAAATTTATATTGCTTCCGCAGGGAACCTTTTCGCTAAATTCATTTACCTATTAAATTGATCATCTGGACATTCATATACATACTATTTTAAAAATGCATGACTGAATAAAGGAAGCAATTTAACTCATATGAATTGAAGAACTCTTCTTCTATTTTTATGATATATATAGATACAAGACAAAATACTCTAAACCGACAACACAATGGTTTCTAGGGCATACACTAATATACACTACAGAGTAGATATTCAATTCCATGAAATTTCATGGCCAAATCCCAGTGAAATACCTACGAATACAGGCAGTGATGAAACACGACTAGAAAGCTCATTCAAAACTCTTTTCCAATGGTGGTGGATCGTCCAATTCCGACACCGACGCACTCGAAACAAGTTGACGAACTTCTGCGCAGCGAGAATGAGTTGAAGAGCCCCTAACCCTAAACCCTAACCCTAACCCTAAACCCTAGCCCCTAACCCCTAAACCCACATCACAACCCGTAACCCCTAAACCCTACCCCTAACCCCTAACCCCTAAAACCCTAACCCTAACCCCTAACCCTAACCCCTAAACTTAACCTAACCCCTAACTCCTAACCCCTAAACTCTAACCCCACCCCTAACCCCTAACCCCTAAACCCTAACCCCTAACCCCTAAACCTTAAACCCTAAACCCTAAACCCAACCCCTGACCCTTAAACCTTGACCCTTGAACCCCTAACCCTGACCCCTGACCCTGAACCCTAAACCCTAAACCTTGAACCCTAAACCCTGAACCCTAAACCCTAAAACCTAAACACTAAACTTTTTTTGGATAAGGTAAGTTTCTGTATAAAAAGACCAAAATGTACAAATACGAGGGGCAACCCCAAAGGATGACTGATAACTCTCATTCAAAAACCCGTGGGAAAACCCACAAAGTCACGAACAGCATAAATAAGTACGCAGGCTCCCCACAAAGCAGAAGATGCCATAAATAACAAAGATATAAACCGGCATAACCCTAAACCCTAAACTTTTTTTTGGATAAGGTAAGTATGTATAAAACCAAAAAAGTAACAATGACGAGGGCATACCCCAACTCGATGCTGATAACTCTCAGTCAAAAACCCGTGGGAAAACCCACAAAGTCACGAACAGCATAAAGACAGCACGCAGGCTCCCCACAAACCAAGAAGATGCCATAAATAACAAAGCCACAAACCGGCATAAAAGAGCACGCAGGCTCACCACAAACACAAAGCCACAATCGGCACAAAAGAGCACGCAAGCTCCTTACAAAGCTAATCAGGAAGATGCCATATCACACGGAGCTGAAAGGACTAGCCGGGAAAGAAGGTGGCTGAAGTCACCTTTTCATCGAAGATGCAAGCTAGCCTACTAGATCAGAGGGAGCCAGGAGAGAGTAGGCCATGTAGAGAACGTCCTAGTAGTGACTTCCTGCCAAACATAACTGGAAAAGTCACAACTGAAAAACAAATGGTCATGGGTCTCTATAGCTGATACGCATAAAACACACCGGGAGGACGTAATGACACCATGAGGTTGAGCCGATCCATGGTGTGAAGCCGACCAAGAGAAACGAGCCAGAGAATGAAAGAGTGACATGGAATATGCCCGAGAAACCATAAGAGATGATGAATCGAGGTCACATCCCGTTTTTCTCGCAACACATTCCAAGCTGAATCAATAGAGAAACGTCCAAATGGATGGCCCTTCCACACAAGATGGTCAGGATGACTCGCTAAAGGCTGCACTGTAATAGAGTCCCAGATATGCTGAAGGTCTACACTACCTGAAGGAAAGTCCCATAAACCATCCCGAATAATGTCTGAAACCTGAGCATCCCATGGCAAACCAGTGGAAGTCAAGGTTCTAAAAGGGAGCAAGTAACACAGAGGACCCTGCGGAAGCCAGTGATCTCGCCATAACATGGTGTCCCTACCATCTCCAATACAAGTCACAATAAGACCCCAGCACCAAACCCTGCTAAGTAAAATCTTCCTCCAAGCCCATGAAGCCCCAGAAGTAACTCGGATATGCCAAAAGGACCGACCACGAAGGAGAACCAAACGGGCCCAAGAAGACCATATAAAAGATCTATCAATAAGTAGTCTCCAAACGTGTTTAAGAATAGGTACCCTATTCCAATCTTGGATCCTCTTAATCCCCAGGCAACCTTCCGTCAATGGATAGCAAACAGAAGACCATGTAACCTTAGCACCAAAAGAGGACAAAGAAGTACCATTCAAAAGAAACGAGGCCAAAATACTATCAATCAGTCTAACTGTAGCTGTCAACAAAAGAAACATGGAGGACCAATAAACCTGTATGGAGAAAATTACCGACTTTATCAACTATAGTCGGCCTACATAGGTCAAAGATGCCGACGTCCATAGCCTAATCCAAGAGAGAATTCGCTCCAATAGAGGCCTACAATCAGAATGTCGAAGCCGGGTAGAGATTAAAGGAACCCCTAGATATCTTACCGGTAACTGGCCCAACTGGAAACCCATTATAGACTATAACCCAATCTGCTCCTCATTTGTAACTCCAGAAAGAAACAATTGGCTCTTCTCTGCATTAGTCACTAATCCAGAAACCTTAGCAAAATAATCCAAGGCCGATTTGAGCAGGCTAACAGAGGAAGCATCTGCTCTACAAAACACCATCAAATCATCTGCAAAACACAAATGAGTAATAGCTGCCTGCCTCTATCTCCAATGATAATGAAAACCAGGGCTGTGAGAGGTTTCCCGAAAAATACCAGCTAACCCCTCCATAGCCAACACAAAAAGGTAAGGAGAAAGAAGGTCCCCTTGTCGAACACCCCAGGAGGACCTAAAAATATCGTGAAGCTCTCCGTTCAGAGCAACAGAGAAATATGGTATAGAGATACATATCATGATCCACCTCACCATACGCTCAGGAAAACCCACAGTACGCAATCCCAAAAAGATGAAATCCCAACTCACGGTATCAAAAGCTTTTTGAATATCAACTTTAAGGGCACATCGAGGTGAAGTACCCCCAAGATGATAATTCCGTAAAAGCTCCTGAGTCAGCAGAATATTATCAGAAATCCTTCAACCTAGGACAAAAGCTGACTGGGAAACGCCAATAATATCCGAAAGCACTACTTTAAAGCGATTCACAATCACCTTAGGAATGCACATGTAAAGTACATTACAACAAGATATCGGCCTAAAGTCTGTCATACGACTCGGGCTTTCAACCTTAGGAACCAAAGCAATCCTGGTGGCATTAACACATCTTGGCATTTCATTAGAAGCAAAAAAATGTCTCACTGCATCTCTGAAATCTGTACCAATAATATCCCACGCCCGCTTAAAAAACAAAGATGTGAATCCATCTGGGTCCGAGGCTTTATCATCCGGGATAGAGAATAAAGCAATCCTAATCTCATCATCAGTGATAGGAGCAGTCAAGGAAGAAATCATATCAGGAGAAAAGCGTCCAGAAAAATACGTAGAAGCCTCTGCAATCTGAGGTTGACTAGGTGCAGCAAGAAGATCCTAAAAAAAACCCACCGCCAAACACCCTAAATCTTAACTATAAGTAATATGAGTACCATTCCTATCAGTCAAACCGTGGATGCGGTTCCGAACCTTCCTATGGATCAGCGACTTATGAAAGAACTTAGTATTCTGATCCCTTAAGTAAAGCCACTGAACACGAGACTGCTGCTTAAAGAAAGCCTCTTCATCTCGATAAAGAATGAAATATTGGTTGGCAAGGTTCCTCTCCTTAGAGATACACTTAGTAGAAAACGGGTCCCGATCCAAATTTCCTTAAGCTGTTGCCCACTGAGCCCGAGCCTCAATTACCCTGCTGGAAATATGACTGGAAACCCTAATATGTAAAGCTTTGAGCTTCCGTTTCACTAACCCCAATTTCTGCGTAAGATGGAACATAGGATTGCCTACAATAGGCTCGTCCCAAACTGCCTGAACAATATCCCTAAAATTTGCATGATCAGCCCAAAAATTTAGAAATTTAAAAGGGGATGATACCTTGCTACAGCGGGGACCAAACCGGATAACAATAGAGCTATGATCTGAAACATTCCGAGGTCGAACCTCTAAAACTGTGTTTGGTCGATCAAGGTGCCAAGAAAGTGATGCAAAGACCCAATCGAGCTTCCGTAAAATAATCCCATTGCCCTATTGACCGTTATGCCAAGTATACCGAAGCCCAGTAAAAGGAACCCCAATCAACTCAACATCATGGATACATTGGCCAAAATCATCCATATAACCATACCATGCAAGATCACCGCCCACTCTGTCAGAGGCTCCCACGGTGGCATTAAAATCACCCAACACAAGCCACGGGAGCCCCTCTGAGCCAAACACTGCCGACTGATCCCTAAAGAAATCCCACAGATTGCGACAATTCCCAGGGTCATTAGAACCATACACAAAAGTAATCCCAAATGAGAACCCCTCAGAAACATGAGTAACCCTGTAAGTAATCTCCTGAAGAGAGCAATGAAGACTATGCACAGAATAAACAAAAGAGTCCCAACATACCAGAACACGGCAAGCAATAGAATTTATCGCATTTGACAAAAACTGCCACGAAGGACAAACAGACGAGACCACCGACTGTAAATGAGACTGCTCAACCTTAGTCTCCAACAAACCAATCAAACCCAAAGAAGAGTTAGAAATCAAATTCCGCACAGCGCGTTGTTTCGAGAAGCCATTAAGGCCTCTAATATTCCAACTCCCTATCATTGGAATTGGGATAGAAACAAGCTAAGAAATCACTTGAGCCGAAGCCCCCACTTTCCCCGACCTATCCCCTTTGCCAGGGGTGGCAAGGAAACTAATCCAGATAAGGTGGCATCTGGTGTCTGGAGACCATCACTATGCAGAACAAGCGAGGCAAACCTGTTGGAAGAGGTAGATTGCCTACTCCCAGAACTCATAAAGGACTGAGTATTTGCCATGCAATTTGTAAATCCCATAATACGGTCCTGCTCATCCTCAATAGGAAAAGGGGAATCAGGTTCCGACCCCGATTCAGAGCCTAAAAATTCACTTCTGCTAGCACGACCAATCTATTGATGCGGGATCAGAGCCAAAGAAGCATCCCCAACTCTAACTGTACTTGGAACTGAAACTGTAGATGGCACTAAAACACCCCTCTCTGTCCCCCGCTCCCTCTCCCTAATGGGATCAATAGTGGCTGGCTGCCTCAAAGGCTCGCAGTTCTCAGATTGCACTGCTTTCCCTGATACCTTCTGGAAACTAGTAACTATCTTATTCTTACCCTGAGCTATAGCCGTAGTAGGTACCTCTGGTTGGTGACAAACATGACCAAAAACACAACACTTACGGCACCTCTTGGGGGGCCACTCATATTCCACTGTAATCTGAATGGTTTCCGCAGATAACCGGCACTGAAATTCAAAATGACGTCTCAGAGGCTTTGCTGCATCTAGCTCAACACATACCTGAGCATAATCAAAACGGGTCTGCTCTGATGTTGTCTTATCACTAGACAACGGTCGACCCAACATAGAGGAAACCATGCAAAGTCCTTTATGGGACCACAAAGGATAAGGCAACCCATGCAAACAAGCCCATACCGGAACCTTAGAGATGCGGCTTTTCTTAGTAAACGGTCACGTATACGCAGCGGAAACAAAAATTAATATATAACAGGATCGTTCACATGAGACAAGATCAAGGGTATAATTTTACTATTCATATTAAAACAAGAATCTGCAGAAATTAATAATCTGTGTTTAGAAACCATACGCACGTTTGGAGGCTCCACCACGATTGTCTTTGAACGTTTTAGTTTAATAGTTATTGTTCAGATTAGTTATAATTAGCTCCTATCAATCCAAAGATTTTGATTGCTCCAACTTGAGAACA
The DNA here is from genome assembly GCF_008641045.1 of Pistacia vera. Taxonomy (NCBI): domain Eukaryota; kingdom Viridiplantae; phylum Streptophyta; class Magnoliopsida; order Sapindales; family Anacardiaceae; genus Pistacia; species Pistacia vera. The sequence continues at coordinate 865,620 of NW_022196165.1, forward strand.
GTAGAATACTTAGTGGTTAGCTAACAATCCTCGTGGGAATGATCTCTACTCATCATTATATTACTGGTGCGATTAGTATACTTGCTATTTTTGCATGTTATAGGAAACACGCATCACAGCCACTAAACACAAGACCGCTGCTTAAAGAAAGCCTCCTCATCTTGACAAAGACTGAAATACTGGTTGGAAAGGTTCCTCTTCTCAGAGATACACTCAGTAGAAAACGGGTCCCGATCCAAATTTCCTTGAGCTGTTGCCCACTGAGCCCGAGCCTCAATTACCCTGCTGGAGATATGACTGGAAACCCTAATATGTAAAGCTTTGAGCTTCCGTTTCACTAACCCCAATTTCTGCGTAAGACGGAACATAGGATTGCCTAAAACAGGCTCGTCCCAAACTGCCTGAACAATATCCCTAAAATTTGCATGATCAGCCCAAAAATTTAGAAATTTAAAAGGGGATGTACCTTGCTATAGTAGGGACCAAACCGGATAACAATAGAGCTATGATCTGAAACATCCCGAGGTCAAACCTCTGAAACTGTGTTCAGTAGATCAAGAAGCCAAGAAAGTGATACAAAGACCTAATCGAGCTTCCATAAAATAATCCCATCGCCCTGTTGACCGTTATGCCAAGTATACCGAAGCCCAGTAAAAGGAACCCCAATCAACTCAACATCATGGATACATTGGCCAAAATCATCCATATAACCATACCATGCAAGATCACCGCCCACTCTGTCAGAGGCTCCCACGGTGGCATTAAAATCACCCAACACAAGCCACGGGAGCCCCTCTGAGCCAAACACTGCCGACTGATCCCTAAAGAAATCCCACAGATTGCGACAATTCCCAGGGTCATTAGAACCATACACAAAAGTAATCCCAAATGAGAACCCCTCAGAAACATGAGTAACCCTGTAAGTAATCTCCTGAAGAGAGCAATGAAGACTATGCACAGAATAAACAAAAGAGTCCCAACATACCAGAACACGGCAAGCAATAGAATTTATCGCATTTGACAAAAACTGCCACGAAGGACAAACAGACGAGACCACCGACTATAAATGAGACTGCTCAACCTTAGTCTCCAACAAACCAATCAAACCCAAAGAAGAGTTAGAAATCCAATTCCGCACAGCGCGTTCTTTCGAGAAACCATTAAGGCCTCTAATATTCCAACTCCCTATCATTGGAATTGGGATAGAAACAAGCTAAAAAATCACTTGAGCCGAAGCCCCTGCTTTCCCCGACCTATCCCCTTTGCCAGGGGTGGCAAGGAAACTGATCCAGATAAGGTGGCGTGTGGTGTCTGGAGATCGTCACTATGCAGAACAAGCGAGGCAAACCTGTTGGAAGAGGTAGATTGCCTACTCCCAGAACTCATAAAGGACTGAGTATTTTCCGTGCAATTTGTAAATCCCATAATACGGTCCTACTCATCCTCAATAGGAAAAGGGGAATTAGGTTCCGACCCCGATTCAGAGCCAAAAAATTAACCTCTGCTAGCACGACCAGTCTATTGATGCAGGACCAAAGCCAAAGAAGCATCCCCAACTCTAACTGTACTTGGAACTGAAACTGTAGATGGCACTAAAACACCCCTCTCCGTCCCCGCTCCCTCTCCCTAATGGGATCAATAGTGGCTGGCTGCCTCAAAGGCTCGGAGTTCTCAGATTGCACTTCTTTCCCTGGTGCCTTTTGGAAACTAGTAACTATCTTATTCTTGCCCTGAGCTATAACCGTAGTAGGTACCTCTGGTTGGTGACAAACATGACCAAAAACACAACACTTACGGCACCTCTTGGGGGTCCACTCATATTCCACTGTAATCTAAATGGGTTCCGCAAATAACCGACACTAAAATTCAAAATGACGTCTCAGAGGCTTTGCTGCATCTAGCTCAACACATACCCGAGCATAGTCTAAACGGGTCCGCTCTGATGTTGCCTTATCACTAGACAACAGTCGACCCAACATAGAGGAAACCATGCAGAGTTCTTTGTGGGACCACAAAGGATAAGGCAACCCATGCAAACGAGCCCATAGCGAAACCTTAGAGATGCGGCTTTTATCAAAAATAAACTGAGCATGCCATTGTTGTAAAATAATAGACTTACCCCCAAACATCCACGGCCCTCTCTCAAGGATTGAATGCACCGCATCCTCATCCTTAAATCTGAACATGTAGAAACCAGTGCCTGTGGACATAACATCTTCCAACCCCGCAGCTTCCCATGCACGGAAAACAATTGAGCGGACAGCATGAAAAGGCATAGATTACCCAGGGAAATAACCCACAATGCATCGAAGCCATTCAATATCATTGTCATCAATAACATCATCCGGTATAAGTAAGATGGCATCCTTAATATCAAGGTCCACAGCTTCAAGGGTGAAATGAAACTCAACCTCTAGCACTCTAACCTTATCCGCCCAAGAGGAGGACACTCCTGAGGTGCTCTTACCCATACTTTTCTTCTCTACAACTGGCTTAGGGACTGTGACTTTATCAACTATAGTCGGCCTGCATAGGTCAAAGATGCCGATGTCCATAGCCTAATCCGAGAGAGAATTTGCTCCAATAGAGGCTACAATCAGAATGTCGAAGGCAGGTAGAGAGAGAAAGACCCCAGATATCTTACGGTAACTGGCCCAACTGGAAACCCATGATAGACTGAACCCAATCTGTCCTCATCTGTAACCAGAAAGAAACAATTGGCTCTTCTCTGCATTAGTCACTAATCCAGAAACCCTAGCAAAATAATCCAAGGCCGATTTGATCAAGCTAACAGAGGAAGCATCTGCTCTACAAACGCAATCAAATCATCCGCAAAACACAAATGAGTAATAGCTGCCCGCCACATCTCCAATGATACTGAAAACTAGGGCTGTTAGAGGTTTCCCGAAAAATACCAGCTAACCCCTCCATAGCCAACACAAAAAGGTAAGGAGAAAGAGGGTCCCCCTGCCGCCAACCTGAGGGACCTAAAAAATCGTGAAGCTCTCGTTCGGGCAACAGAGAATATGGTGTAGAGATACAGTCATGATCCACCTCACCATACGCTCAGGAAAACCCATGGTACGCAACCCAAAAGGATGAAATCCAACTCACAGTATCAAAAGCTTTCCGAATAAACTTTAAGGGCACATCGAGGGGAGTACCCCCAAGATGATAATTCCGCAAAAGCTCCTGAGTCAACAGAATATTATCAGAGATCCTTTGACTCGGGACAAAAGCTGACTGGGAAACCCCAATAATATCCGGAAGCACAACTTTAAACCGATTCACAATCACCTTAGAAATGCACTTTTAAAGTACATTACAACAAGATATCGGCCTAAAGTCTGTCATACGACTCGGGCTCTCCCCTTAGGGACCAAAGCAATCCTGGTGGATTAAGCATCTTGGCATTTCATTAGTGCAAAAAAAATGTCTCACTGTACCCTGAAATCTGTACCAATAATATCCCATGCCCGCTTAAAAAACAAAGATGTGAATCCATCCAGGCCGGGGGATTTATCATCCAGGATAGAGAATAAAGCAATCCTAATCTCACATCAGTGAAGGAGCAGTCAATGGAGAAATCATATCAGGAGAAATGCGGCCAGAAAAATACCTGGAAGCTCTGCAGTAAGAAGGTCCTAAAAAAAACCCACCGCCAAACGCCCTAAACCCTGACTGTTAGTAATATGAGTACCATTCCCATCAGTCAAACCGTGGATGCAGTTCGAACCTGTCTATGGATCAACGACTTATGAAAAAACTTAGTATTCTGATCCCCTAAGTGCAACCACGAACACGAGACCACTAGAGAAAACGGATAACAAGTACTTGTCATCCATCCATGGCTCCAAATCCCCAATCCATAAAGATTTTCTCGAATTCCCGGAAGGCTGGGAGCTGGTTGAGTTAGTGTTTATTGTTTTGGCTTGGTTTGGGGGTGGCATGGTGTTATTTGGGTGTGAGGGGTTTGGTTCGGACATTTTGTCGAACATTTGTTGGAAAGAAAAAAAGTGTGATTTTGGTGAGCTTAAGAGTTTGTTAGAGCGGGGATTTGTGAATCAGTGGTTGGGGTGAAGAGGTTTTGGTGTTGGAAAGTGGAATGTGGTCGGGAGGGCTAAAAGGGAAGGGCTAGGCGCTGGGCGCGCGCTGCGCACTGGGCGCTGGCCGAGCGCGTGCGGGATTGCAATGCTTACTGCAGACTTTTGTCGAACACCTTGCGTGCACGATCAAAACTCGATCAGAATGCAACCAAATTTTCCACGAATCTGCAAAATCAAAACCCAGCAAGAAACCAAGAAGAACAAACTGCAGAAAATCACAAAAAAATCACACCAAAACAGGTCCACGGAATGGCATAAAAACCCAACCCAAACCACACATTCCCGCGAAAAAACAGTGGGTTTTTCTGGCAACCAGAGGTCAACAAGGTGCAAAAAGATGTGGGGATTGTCGATCTTTCCCGGATGAGTCAGTATTGGCACTCCATTGTAATTCCCGAATGAAAAAACCCACTGCGAAGAAAATCCAGATGTGCAGTTTTCGTCAAATTCGACGAACAAATCCCGACAACCAGGACCTCCAAACTGGCCAGTGACGGAACGACTAGAAAGAGGGTTGAACAAGCTTTCCAAAGATGGTTGGATCGTCAGATTACGATGCTGGACGCGCGTACCGGCAGTGACCACGAGTTGAGAGAAAAAACACTTGAAAAAAATTCCAATTTTTTTTTTCTCCCCTAAACCCTGAACCCTAAACCCTAACCCCTAAACCCTAAACCCTAAACCATAAACTTTTTTTTTTTTTGGATAAGGTAAGTATGTAAAAGACCAAAAATGTACAAATACGAGGGGCATACCCCAAGAGGATGACTGATAACTCTCAGTGAAAAGCCCGTAGGAAAACCCAAAAAGTCACAAACAGCATAAAGAGAGCATGCAGGCTCCCCACAAAGCAAGAAGATGCCATAAAAAACAAAGCCACAAACTGGCATAAAAGAGCACGCAGGCTCACCACAAACACAAAGCCACAAACCGGCACAAAAGAGCACACAGGCTCCTTACAAAGCTAATCAGGAAGATGCCATATCACACGGAGCTGAGTCGAGATCTCGTACTTAGGTGCTAGACCCAAAATCTTGGCCCGAATTAGATCACAAATAGCTAAGACAATATCTCGGCGAGAGCTGCAATGCTGACGAAACACGCGATTATTTCGTTCAAACCATAGGAAATAAATTGTGGCTGAAAGGATCAACCGGGAAAGAAGGTGGCTGAAAGGATCAACCGGGAAAGAAGGTGGCTGAAGTCACCTTTTCGTTGAAGATGCAAGCTCGCCCATTGAAGTAGAGGGAGCCAGGGGAGAGTGGGCCATGTAGAGAGCGTCCTGGTACTAACCTCCTGCCAAACAAAACTGGAAAAGTCACAGCTGAAAAACAAATGGTCATGGGTCTCTGTAGCTGATCTGCACAAAAGACACCGGGAGGATGTAATGACACCATGAGAACTGAGCCGGTCCATGGTGTGAAGCCGACCAAGAGAAGCGAGCCAAAGAATGAAAGAGTGACGTGGAATATGCCCGGGAAACCACAAGAGATGATGAATCGAGTTCACATCCCGCTTGTCTCACATCACATTCCAGGCTAAATCAATAGAGAAACGTCCAGACGGATGGCCCTTCCACACAAGATGATCAGGACGACTCGCTGAAGGCTACATTGTAATAGAGTCCCAAATATGCTGAAGGTCTGTACGGCCCGAAGGAAAGTCCCACCGACCATCCCGAATGATGTCTGAAACCTAAGCATCCCATGGCAAACCAGTGGAAGTCAAGGTTCTAAAAGGGAGCAAGTCACACATAGGACCCTGCGGAAGCCAGTGATCTCGCCATAACATGGTGTTCCTACCATCTCCAATACAAGTCACAATAAGACCCCTGCACCAAGCCCTGCTAAGTAAAATCTTCCTCCAAGCCCATGAAGCCCCAGAAGTAACTCGGATATGCCAAAAGGACCGACCACAGAGGAGAACCAAACGGGCCCAAGAAGACCATGTAGAAGATCTATCAGTAAGTAGTCTCCAAACGTGTTTAAGAATAGCTGCCCTGTTCCAATCTTGGATCCTCTTAATCCCCAGGCCACCCTCCGTCAATGGATAGCAAACAGAAGACCATGCAACCTTAGCACCAGAAGGGGACAAAGAAGTACCCTTCCAAAGAAACGAGGCCAAAATACTCTCAATCCGTCTAACTGTAGCTACCGGCAAAAAAAACATGGAGGACCAATAAACCTGTATGGAGAAAAGTACTGACTTTATCAACTATAGTCGGCCTGCATAGGTCAAAGATGCCGATGTCCATAGCCTAATCCGAGAGAGAATTTGCTCCAATAGAGGCCTACAATCAGAATGTCGAAGGCAGGTAGAGATTAGAAGAACCCCTAGATATCTTACCGGTAACTGGCCCAACTGGAAACCCATGATAGACTGTAACCCAATCTGCTCCTCATCTGTAACTCCAGAAAGAAACAATTGGCTCTTCTCTGCATTAGTCACTAATCCAGAAACCCTAGCAAAATAATCCAAGGCCGATTTGATCAAGCTAACAGAGGAAGCATCTGCTCTACAAAACGCAATCAAATCATCCGCAAAACACAAATGAGTAATAGCTGCCCGCCTACATCTCCAATGATACTGAAAACTAGGGCTGTTAGAGGTTTCCCGAAAAATACCAGCTAACCCCTCCATAGCCAACACAAAAAGGTAAGGAGAAAGAGGGTCCCCCTGCCGCACACCCTGAGAGGACCTAAAAAAATCGTGAAGCTCTCCGTTCAGGGCAACAGAGAAATATGGTGTAGAGATACATGTCATGATCCACCTCACCATACGCTCAGGAAACCCCATGGTACGCAATCCCAAAAGGATGAAATCCCAACTCACAGTATCAAAAGCTTTCCGAATATCAACTTTAAGGGCACATCGAGGGGAAGTACCCCCAAGATGATAATTCCGCAAAAGCTCCTGAGTCAACAGAATATTATCAGAGATCCTTTGACTCGGGACAAAAGCTGACTGGGAAACCCCAATAATATCCGGAAGCACAACTTTAAACCGATTCACAATCACCTTAGAAATGCACTTTTAAAGTACATTACAACAAGATATCGGCCTAAAGTCTGTCATACGACTCGGGCTCTCCACCTTAGGGACCAAAGCAATCCTGGTGGCATTAATGCATCTTGGCATTTCATTAGTAGCAAAAAAATGTCTCACTGTATCCCTGAAATCTGTACCAATAATATCCCATGCCCGCTTAAAAAACAAAGATGTGAATCCATCCAGGCCGGGGGATTTATCATCCAGGATAGAGAATAAAGCAATCCTAATCTCATCATCAGTGATAGGAGCAGTCAATGGAGAAATCATATCAGGAGAAATGCGGCCAGAAAAATACCTGGAAGCCTCTGCAGTAAGAAGGTCCTAAAAAAAACCCACCGCCAAACGCCCTAAACCCTGACTGTTAGTAATATGAGTACCATTCCCATCAGTCAAACCGTGGATGCAGTTCCGAACCTGTCTATGGATCAACGACTTATGAAAAAACTTAGTATTCTGATCCCCTAAGTGCAACCACTGAACACGAGACCACTACTTAAAGAAAGCATCCTCATCTCGACAAAGACTAAAATACTGGTTGGCAAGGTTCCTCTCCTCAGAGATACACTCAGTAAAAAAAGGGTCCCGATCCAAATTTCCCTGGGCTGCTGTCCACAGAGCCCGAGCCTCAATTACCCTGCTGGAGATATGACTGGAATCCCTAATATGTAGAGCTTTTAGCTTCCGTTTCACTAACCCCAATTTCTGTGTAAGATAGAACATAGGATTGCCTACAATAGGCTCGTCCCAAACTGCCTGAACAATATCCCTAAAATTTGCACGATCAGCCCAAAAATTTAGAAATTTAAAAGAGGATGGTACCTTGCCACGGCGGGGACCAAACCGGAACACAATAGAGCTATGATCTGAAACATCCTGAGGTCGGAACTCTGAAACTGTGCTTGGTCGATCAAGGAACCAAGAAAGTGATGCAAAGACCCAATCGAGCTTCCGTAAAATAATCCAATCGCCCTGTTGACCGTTATGCCAAGTATACCAAAGCCCAGTAAAAGGAACCCCAATCAACTCAGCATCATGGATACATTGGCCAAAATCATCCATATAACCATACCACGCAAGATCACCACCCACTCTGTCAGAGGCTCCCAACATGGCATTAAAATCCCCCAACACAAGCCATGGGAGCCCCTCTGAATCAAACACTGCCGACTGATCCCTAAGGAAATCCCACAGATTGCAGCGATTCCCAGGGTCATTAGAACCATACATAAAAGTAATCCCAAATGAGAACCCCTCAAAAACATGAGTAACCCTGCAAGTAATCTCCTGAAGAGAGCAATGAAGACTATGCATAGAGTAAAGAGAAGAGTCCCAACATACCAGAACACGGCGAGCAATAGAATCTGTCGCATTCAATAAAAATTGCCACGAAGGACAAACAGACGAGACCACTGACTGTAAATGAGACTGCTCAACCTTAGTCTCCAACAAACCAATCAAACCCAAAGAAGAGTCAGAAATCCAATTCCGCACAGCACGTTGTTTCGAGAAGCCGTTAAGGCCTCTAATATTCCAACTCCCTATCATTGGAATTGGGATAGAAACAAGCTAAGAAATTACTTGAGCCGAAGCCCCCGCTTTCCCTGACCTATCCCCTTTGCTAGGGGTGGCAAGGAAACTGATCCAGATAAGATGGCATCTGGTGTCTGGAGATCGTCACTATGTAGAACAAGCGAGGCAAACCTGTTGGAAGAGGTAGATTGCCTACTCCCAGAACTCATAAAGGACTGAGTGTTTTCTATGCAATTTGTAAATCCCATAATACGGTCTTGCTCATCCTCAATAGGGAAAGGGGAATCAGGTTTCGACCCCGATTCAGAGCCAGAAAATTCACCTCTGCTAGCACGAACAGTCTGCTGATACGGGACCAGAGCCAAAGTAGCATCCCCAACTCTAACTGTACTTGGAACTGAAACTGTAGATGGCACTAAAACATCCCCTTCTGTCCCCCGCTCCCTCTCCTTAATGGGATCAATAGTGGCTGGCTGCCTCAAAGGCTCGCAGTTCTCAAATTGTACTGCTTTCCCTAGTGCCTTCTGGAAGCTAGTAACTATCTTATTCTTACCATGAGCTATAGCCGCAGTAGGTACCTCTGGCTGGTGACAAACGTGACCAAAAACACAGCACTTAGGGCACCTCTTGGGGGTCCACTAATATTCCACTGTAATCTGAATGGGTTCTGCAGATAACTGGCACTGAAATTCAAAATGACGTCTCAGAGGCTTTGCTGCATCTAACTCAACACATACCCGACCATAATCCAAACGGGTCCGCTCTGATGTTGTCTTATCACTAGACAACGGTCGACCCAACATAAAGGAAACCATGCAGAGTCCTTTGTGGGACCACAAAGGATAGGGCAAACCATGCAAACGAGCCCATACCAGAGCCTTAGAGATACGGCTTTTATAAAAAATAAACTGAGCATGCCATTGTTGCAAAATAATAGACTTACCCCCAAACATCCACGACCCTCTCTCAAGGATCGAATGCACCGCATCCTCATCCTTAAATCTGAACATGTAAAAACCAGTTCCTGTGGACATAACATCTTCCAACCCCGCAGCTTCCCATGCATTGAAATCAATTGAGCGGACAGCATGAAAAGGCATAGAGTACCCCGGGAAATAACCCACAATGCAGCGAAGCCATTCAACATCATTGTCATCAATAACATCATCCGGTATAAGTAAGATGTCATCCTTAATATCAAGGTCAACAACTTCAAGGGTGAAATGGGACCCGACCTCTATCACTCTAACCTTATCCGCCCAAGAGGAGGACACTCCTAAGGTGCTCTTACCCATACTTTTCTTCTCTACAACTGGCTTAGGGACTGACTTTTGTTCGCGGGCCCCAGAAGACGCCCAATTAAGCTTGAAAAGCTTCGTGGACTTCGGCATTTTTAAGCCATGAAAAGATTGCAATGTTGAACCTACAATATCATTAGATTCAAACTCAAGAAAACCAAAGGAAGAGTTTTTGTGATGAAAAACCTTGGCTCCTTGAATTGCCACCTTTGAGAAAACGGATAACAAATACTTGTCATCCATCCATGGCTCCAAATCACCAATCCATAAAGATTTCCCAGAATTCCTGGAAGTTTATGGCTGCTGGGAGCTGGTGGAGGCAGCATGCAATGTTTTGGATTGGGTTGGGGGCGGCATGGTGTTATTTGGGAGTGAGGGGTTTGGTTCGGACATTTTGTCGAACACTTGGTGGCAGGAAAAAAAAATGTGATTTTGGTGTGTTTGAAAGTTTGAAACAGCGGGGATTTGTGAAAAAATGGTTGGGGTGAAAAGGTTTTGGTGTTGGAAAGGGGAATATGCTCGGGAGGGCCAAAGAGGAAGGTTGGGTGCTAGGCTTGCGCGCAAGGCCTGCAGTGGACTTTTATCGAACTAATTTTGTGCACAATAAAGGCATCCAAAACCCCACCAAATGCAACCACCGTTTCCAGGAATCTACAACAATCAAAACACAGCAAGAAACTACAAAAAAATTGCAGAAAATCAATCCAAAAACACACCAAAACAGGTCCACGAAAATTCCAGATCTGCAGATTCCGTAAAATTTCAAGGCAAATTCCCAGCGATCAAAGCAACTAACAGAGAAGGTGATGAAACGACAAGATATCCTATGGAATAATCTTTCCAATGGTAGGTGGATTGCTCAATTCCGACCCCGGACGCGCTCGAAACAAGTCACCGAAGTTCCGGCAGCGAGAACAGGCAGTTTTGCAGATTCCGTGAACTTTCACGGCCAAATCCGGATGAAATACATAGAGAAATATGGCAGTGTCAAAATAAACACAAAGCCCATTAAAACCTCCTTCCAACGGTGGGTGGATCGTCCGATTCTGACATCGGACGCACCCGGAACAAGCCGCCGAAGTTCCAACAGCGGGAACGAACAGATCTGCAGATTTCGTCAATTTCACGGCCAAATCCCGGTGAAATACACAGAAACTACTAGCAGTGATGAAACGAATAGAAAGCTCATTCAAAAATATTTCCAACGGTGGGTGGATCGCTCAATTTTGACACCGGACGCACCCAGAACAAGACGACGAACTTCTGGCAGCCAGAATGAGTTGAGAGAAAACTTAGAAACATTTTCCAGTTTTTTTCCCCTCCCTAAACCCTCCCTAAACCGTAACCCCTAACCCCAAACCCCCAAACCCTAAACCCTAAACCCTAAACCCTAAACCCCAAACCCGAAACCCGAAACCCGAAACCCGAAACCCTAAAACCCTAAACCCTAAACCCTAAACCGGACAACCATAAAGCTATGATCTGAGACATCTCAAGGTCGAAACTCTGAAACTGTGTTCAGTCGATCAAGGAACCAAGAAAACGATGCAAAAACCCAATCCAGCTTCCGTAAAATAATCCCATTGTCCTGCTGACTGTTATGCCAAGTATACCAAAGCCCAATAAAAGGAACCCCAATCAACTCAGCATCATGGATACATTGGCCAAAATCATCCATATAACCATACCACTCAGGATCACCACCCACTCTGTCAGAGGCTCCCAAGATGGCATTAAAATCACCCAACACAAGCCATAGGAGCCCCTCCGATTCAAACTCTGCTGCCTGATCCCTAAGGAAATCCCACAGATCGCGGCGATCCCCAAGGTCATTAGAACCATACACAAAAGTAATCCCAAAGGAGAACCCCTCAAAAACATGAGCAACCCTACAAGTAATCTCCTGAGAAGAGAAATGAAAGCTATTTACAGAGTAAAGAGAAGGATCCCAACATACCAGAACTTGGCAGATAATAGAATTCGTCGCATTTGATAAAAATTGCCATGAAGGACACACTGCCAAAACTACCAACCGTAGATGAGACTGCTCAACCTTATTCTCCAACAAACCAATCAAACCCAAAGAAGAGGTAGAAATCCAATTCCTCACTGCGCGTTGTTTGAAGGAGCCGTTAAGGCCTCTAATATTCCAACTCCCTATCATTAGAATTGGGACAGAAACAAGCTAAAAAATCACTTGAGCCGAAGCCCCCGCTATCCCCGACCTTTCCTCTTTACCAGGGGTGGCAACAAAACTGATCCAGATAAGGTAGCATCTAGTGTCTGGAGATCATCACTATGCAGAACAAGTGAGGCAAACCTGTTAGAGGAAGTAGATTGCCTACTCCTAGAACTCATAAAGGAAACCTAAGTGTTTTCCGTGCAATTTGTGAAGCCCATAATGCGGTCTTGCTCATCCTCAATAGGAAAAGGTGAATCAGGTTCTGACCCCAATTCAGAGCCAGGAACTTCACCTCTGCTAGCATGAACAGTCTGCTGATACAGGACCAGAGAAGCATCCCCATCTCTAACTGCACTCGGAATTCTAACTCTAACTAGTGCGGGAACATCCCTCTCCCGCTCCCTCTCCCTAATGGGATCAGTAGTGGCCGGCTGCCTTAAAGGCTCACAGTCCTCAAATGGCATTGCAATAGCTTTCCCCGATGCCTTCTGGAAGCTAGTAACTATCGTACTCTTACCCTGAGCCATAGTTGCAATAGGTACCCTTGGTTGGTGACAAACATGGCCAAAAACACGACACTTACGGCACCTCTTAGGGGTCCACTCATATTCCACTGTAATCTAAATGGGTTCCACAGATAACCGGCATTGAAATTCAAAATGGCGCTTTAGAGGCTTTGCTACATCTATCTTAGCACATACCCGAGCATAATCTAAACGAGTCTGTTTAGAAGTTGTTTTATCACTTGACAACGACCAACCCATTATAGAAGAAACCATGCAGAGTCCATTGTGAGACCACAAAGGATAAGGCAACCCATGCAAACGAGCCCATACCGGAACCTTGGAGATGCGGCTTTTATCAAAAGAGAAATGAGCATGCCATTGCTGCAGAACAATAGACTTGCCCCCAAACATCCACGGCCCTCTCTCAAGGATGGAATGCACCGCATCCTTATCCCGAAATCTGAATATGAAAAACCTAGTATCGGTCGACATAACATCTTCTAACCCCGCAGCTTCCCATGCACAAAAAGCAATTGAGCGGGCAGTATGAAATGGCATAGAATACCCCAGGAAATAACCCACAATACAGTGAAGCCATTCAACATCATTGTCATCAATAACATCATCCGGGATATGTAAAATGTCATCCTTAATATCGAGGTCCACAACTTCAAGGGTGAAGTGGGACCTGACCTCTGTCACTCTAACCTTATCTGCCTAAGAGGAGGATACTCCTGATGTGCTCTTAATCATACTTTTCTGCTCTAAAACTGGCTTAGAGACTGGTTTTTTTTCACGGGGCTTAGAAGATGCCCAATTGAGCTTGATAAGCTGCTTAGACTTCGGCCTTTTTAAGTCATTAAAAGATTGCAATGATGAACCTACAATATCATTAGATTCAAACTCAAGAAAACCAAAGGAAGAGTTTTTGTGATGAAAAACCTTGGCTCCTTGAATCGCCACATTTGAGAAAGCAAATAACAAATACTTGTCATCTATCCATGGCTCCAAATCTCCAATCCATAAAGATTTCCTCAAATTTTCGGAAGTTTGTGGCTGTTAAGAGCTGATGGAGGAAGTGTTTAAAGTTTTGGCTTGGGTTGGGTGCGGCACGGTTTTATTTGGGAGTGAGGGATTTGGTTCGGACATTTTGTTGAACACTTGGTGGCAGGAAAAAAATGTGTGATTTAGGTGAGTTTAAAAGTTCAAAACAGCGGGGATTTGCGGAAAAATGCCAGGGGTGAAGATGTTTTGGTGTTAGAATGGGGGAAGGTGGTTGGAAGGCCAAGAGGTGGGCGACAGCAGCAGGCTGGTGTGCTGGGCGCTGGGCGCTGGGCCCGCGCGCGCAAGGCTTGCAGAGGACATTTATCGAACAGTTGGCATGCACGACAAAAGCATCCTAAACTCGACCAAATGCAACCACTTTTTCTAGAAATCTGCAACAATCGAAACCAGCAAGAAAACCACAAAAAAACTACAAAAAATCACACCAAAAAACACACCCAAACAGGTTCACAAATGGGCAAAGAAACCCAACCAAAACAGCACGTTCCCAGGAAAAAACAGTGAGTTTTTCCGGGAACCAGATGTCAACAAGGTCCAAACAGCTATAGGGATTGTAGATCCTTCCCAGAAGAGTTAGTCGTGGCAATCCAGTGCGATTCTTGATCGAGAAACCCACTACAAAAGCAATTCTAGATCTGTAGATTCCGTGAACTTTCAAGGCCAAATCCCAGCGATAGAGGCAAGAGGCAGTGATTAAACGAACAGATAGCCTGTTCAATAGTATTTCCAACGGTTGGTGGATCGTCCAATTCCGATACCGGACGCGCTCGAAACAAGCCGCCGAAGTTCGGGAAGTAAGAACGAGCAGATCTGTAGATTACATGAAATTTCATGGCCAAATCCCAGCGAAAAACCCAACGACTATTGGCAGTGATGAAACTACCAGAAAGCTCATTCAATACTCTTTCCAACAGTGGGTGGATCGTCCGATTCTGACACCGGACGCACCCGAAACAAGCCGACGAACTTCCAGCAGTGAGAATGAGTTAAGAGCAAAACACTTAGAAAAATTTCCCTTTTTGAATTTCCCTAAACCCTAAACCCCAAACCCCAAACCCCAAACCCTAAACCTCAAATGCTAAACCCTAAACTGTTTTTTTGGAAAAGGTAAGTATTTATAAAAGAGACCAAAAATGTACAAATACGAGGGGCATACTTTAAAAGGATGACTGATAACTCTCAGTCAAAAAACACATGGGAAAACCCGCAAAGTCACGAATAGCATAAAAAGAGCACGTAGGCTCTCCACAAAACAAGAAAGATGCCATAAATCACAAAGCGACAAACCGGCAGAAAAGAGCACGCAGGCTTACCACAAGCAAACCAAGAAGATGCCATGAAACACAAAGCCACAAACTGGCACAAAAGAGCATGCAGGCTCCTTGCAATGCTAATCAGGAAGATGCCATATCGTATGAAGTTGAGTCAAGATCTCGTATTAGGTGCGAAACCCAAAATCTTGGCCCGAACTAGATCACAAATAGCTAAGACAATATCTCTGCGAGAGCTACAATGCTAACGAAACACGTGATTATTTTCTTCAAACCATAGGAAATAAACTGTGGCTGAAAGGACCAACCGGGAAAGAAGGTGGCTGAAGTCATCTTTTCGTCGAAGATGCAAGCTAGCCCACTGGAGCAGAGGGAGCCAAGAGAGAGTAGGCCATGTAGAGAGCGTCCTGGTAGTGACCTCCCGCCAAACATAACTAGAGAAATCACAGCTGAAAAACAAATGGTCATGGGTCTCTGTAGCTGAACTGCACAAAACACACAGGGAGGATGTAATGACACCATGAGAGCTGAGCCGATCCATGGTGTGAAGCCAACCAAGAGAAGCGAGCCAGAGAATGAAAGAGTGGCATGGAATATGCCCTGGAAACCACAAGAGATGATGAATCGAGTTCACATCCCGTTTGTCTCGCAACACATTCCAGGCTAAATCAATAGAGAAATGTCCAGAGGGATGGCCCTTCCACACAAGATGGTCAGGATGACTCACTGAAGGCTCACTGTAATAGAGTCCCAGATATGCTAAAGGTCTGCACTGCCCGAAGGAAAATCCCACAAATCATCCCAAATAATGTTTGAAACCCGAGCATCCTATGGCAAACCAGTGGAAGTCAAGGTTTTAAAAGGGAGCAGCTCACACAAAGGTCCTTGTGGAAGCCAGTGATCTCGCCATAACATGGTGTCCCTACCATCACCAATACAAGTCACAATAAGACCCCGGCACCAAACCCTGCTAAGTAAAATCTTCCTCCAAGCCCATGAAGCCCCAGAAGTAACTCGAATGTGCCAAAAGGACTGACCACGGAGGAGACCCAAACGGGCCCAAGAAGACCATATAGAAGATCTATCAGTAAGTAGTCTCCAAACATGTTTAAGAATAGCCGCTCTCCAGACCACCCTCTGTCAATGGATAGCAAACAGAAGACCATGCAACCCTGGCACCAGAAGGGGACAAAGAAGTACCCTTCCAAAGAAACGAGGCCAAAATACTCTCAATCCGTCTAACTGTAGCTGCCGACAAAAGAAACATAGATGACCACTAAACCTGTATGGAGAAGAAGCACCGACTTTATCAATTGTAGGTGGCCTGCATAGGTCAAAGATGCCGACGTCCATAGCCTAATCCTAGACAGAATTTTCTCTAACAGTGGCCTACAATCAGAATGTCGAAGACAGGTAGAGATCAGAGGAACCCCTAGATATCTGATTGGTTACTGGCCCAACTGGAAACCCATGATAGACTGTAACCCAATTTGCTCCTCATCTGTAACTCCAAAAAGAAACAACTGGCTCTTCTCTGTATTAGTCACTAATCCAGAAACCTTAGCAAAATAACCCAAGGCCGATTTGATCAAGCTAACAGAGGAAGCATCTGCTCGACAAAACACCATCAAATCATCTGCAAAACACCATCAAATCATCTGCAAAACACAAATGGGTAATAGCTGCCTGCCTACATCTCCAATGATAATGAAAACCAGGCCTGTGAGAGGTTTCCCGAAAGATACCAGCTAACCCCTCCATAGCCAACACAAAAAGGTAAGAAGAAAGAGGGTCCCCTTGTCGAACACCCCGGGAGGACATAAAAAAATTGTGAAGCTCTCTATTCAGGGCAATAGAGAAATACGGTATAAAGATACATGTTATGATCCACCTCATCATACGCTCAGGAAAACCCACAGTACGCAGTCCCAAAAGGATGAAATCCCAACTCACAGTATCAAAAGCTTTCCAAATATCAACTTTAAGAGCACATCGAGGTGAAGTACCCCTAAGATGATAATTCTGCAAAGCTCTTGAGTTAGCAGAATATTATCAGAAATCCTTCGACCTAGGACAAAAGCCGACTGGGAAACCCCAATAACATCTGGAAGCACTACTTTAAACCAATTCACAATCACCTTAGAAATGCACTTGTAAAGTACATTACAACAAGATATCGGTCTAAAGTTCGTCATACAACTCGGGCTCTCCACCTTAGGAACCAAAGCAATCCTGGTGGCATTAACACATCTTGGCATTTCATTAGTAGCAAAAAAATGTCTCACTGCATCTCTAAAATCTTTACTAATAATATCCCATGCCTGCTTAAAAAACAAAGAAGTGTATCCATCCGAACCAGGGGCTTTATCATCTAGGATAGAGAATAAAGCAATCCTAATCTCATCATTAGTGATAGGAGCAGTCAAGGGAGAAATCATATTAGGAGAAATGCGTCTAGAAAAAAAACCTGGAAGCCTCTACAATCTGAGGGTGACTAGGGGCAGCAAGAAGATCCTAAAAAAAAACCCACCGCCAAACGCCCTAAACCCTGACTGTCAGTAAAACGGGTACCATTCCTATCAGTCAAACTGTGGATGTGGTGCCGAACCTGCCTATGAATCAACGACTTATGAAAGAACTTAGTATTTTGATCCCTTAAGTTCAGCCACTGAACACGAGACTGCTACTTAAAGAAAGCCTCCTCATCTCGACAAAGACTGAAACACTGGTTGGCAAGCTTCCTCTCCTTAGAGATACACTTAGTAGAAAAGGGGTCCCGATCCAAATTTCCTTGAGCTGTTGCCCATTAAGCCCAAGCCTCAATTACCCTACTGGAGATATGGCTGGAAACCCTAATATGTAAAGATTTGCGCTTCTGTTTCACTAACCCTAATTTCTGCGTAAAACAAAATATAGGATTGCCTACAATAGCTCGTCCCAAACTGCCTTAACAATATCCATAAAATTTGCATGATCAGCCCAAAAATTTAGAAATTTAAAAGGGGATGGTACCTTGCCATGGCAGGGACCAAACTGGACAACAATAGAGCTATGATCTAAAACATCCCAAAGTCGAAACTCTGAAACTGTGTTCGGTCGATCAAGGAACCAAGAAAGTGATGCAAAGACCCAATCGAGCTTCTGTAAAATAATCCCATCGCCCTGTTTACTGTTATGCCAAGTATACTGAAGCCTAGTAAAAGGAACCCCAATCAACTCAGCATCATGGATTCATTGGCCAAAATCATCCATATAACCATACCACGCATGATCACCACCCACTCTGTCAGAGGCTCCCAAGATGGCATTAAAATCACCCAACACAAGCCACGGGACCTCTCTGAATCAAACACTATTGACTGGTCCCTAAGAAAATCATACAGATTACGGCGATTCCCAGGGTCATTAGAACCATACACAAAAGTAATCCCAAAAGAGAACCCCTCATAAACATGAGTAACCCTGCAAGTAATCTCCTGCAGAGAGCAATGAAGACTATTTACGGAGTAAAGAGAAGAATCCCAACATACCAGAACACAACAAGCAATAGAATCCGTCGCATTTGACAAAAACTGCCATGAAGGACAAATTGATGAGACCACCGACTATAAATGAGACTGCTCAACCTTAGTCTCCAACAAACCAATCAAACCCAAAGAAGGGTCAGAAATCCAATTCCACAGTGTGCATTGTTTCGAGAAGCCGTTAAGGCCTCTAATATTCCAACTCCCTGTCATTGGAATTGGGATAAAAACAAGCTAAAAATCACTTAAGCCGAAGCCCCCGCTTTCCTCGACCTTTCCCCTTTGCCAGGGGTGGCAAGGAAACTAATCCAGATAAGGTGGCATCTGGTGTCTGGAGATCGTCACTATGAAGAACAAGCGAGGCAAACCTGTAGATTGCCTACTCCCAGAACTCATAAAGGAAACCTAAGTGTTTTCTATGCAATTTGTGAATCCCATAATACGGTCCTGCTCATCCTTAATAGGATAAGGTGAATCAGGTTTCGACCCTGATTCAGAGCCAGAAAATTCACCTCTGCTAGCATGAACAGTCTGCTGAGACGGGACCAGAGCCAAGTAAGCATCCCCAACTCTAACTGTACTCAGAACTGAAACTGTAGATGGCACTGATACATCCCTCTCCCTCTTCCCCCTCCCTCTCCCTAATGGGATCAATACTGGCTGACTGCCTCAAAGGCTCGCAGTTCTCAAATTGCACTGCAATAGCTTTCCCTCGTGCCTTCTGAAAACTAGAAACTATCTTACTCTTACCCTGAGTTATAGCCACAGTAGGTACCTTTGGTTGGTGACAAACATGACCAAAAACACAGCACTTAGTGCACCTCTTGGGGGTCCACTCATATTCTACTGTAACCTGAATGGGATCCGCAGATAACCGGTATTGAAATTCAAAATGACGCCTCAGAGGCTTTGCTGCATCTAGCTCAACACATACCCGAGCATAATCTAAACGAGTCCACTTTGATGTTGTCTTATCACTTGACAACGGTCGACCCAACATAGAAGAAACCATGCAGAGTCCTTTGTGGGACCACAAAGGATAAGGCAAACCATGCAAACGAGCCCATACTGGAACCTTAGAGATGCAGCTTTTATCAAAAGTAAACTGAGCATGCCATTATTGCAGAATAATAAACTTACCCCCAAACAACCACGGCCCTCTCTCAAGGATTGAATCCACTGCATCCTCATCCCTAAATCTAAAAATGTAGAAACCAGTACCTGTGGACATAACATCTTCCAACCCTGTAGCTTCCCATGCATGGAAAGCAATTGAGTGGACAGCATGAAATGGCATAGAATACCCCCGGAAATAACCCACTATACAGCGAAGCCATTCAACATCATTGTCATCAATAACATCATCTGGTATATGTAAGATGTCATCCTTAATATCAAGGTCCACAGCTTCAAGGGTGAAATGGGACCCGACCTCTGTCACTCTAAACTTATCCGCCCAAGAGGAGGACATTCCTGATGTGCTCTTACCCATACCTTTCTACTCTACAACTGGCTTAGAGACTGGCTTTTTTTCACAGGGCTCAGAAGACGCCCAATTGAGCTTGAAAAGCTTCTTAGACTTTGGCATTTTTAAGCCATTAAACGATTGCAATGACAAACATGCAATATCATTAGATTCAAACTCAAGAAAACCAAAGGAAGAGTTTTTGTGATGAAAGACCTTGGCTCCTTGAATCGCCACATTTGAGAAAACGGATAACAAATACTGGTCATCCATCCATGGCTCCAAATCGCCAATCCATAAAGATTTCCCCGAATTCCCAAAAGTTTGTGGCTGTTGGGAGCTGATGGAGGTAGTGTTTAATGTTTTGGCTTGGGTTGGGTGCAGCACGGTGTTATTTGGGAGTAGGGGATTTGGTTCGGACATTTTGTCGAACACTTGGTGGCAGGAAAAAAAAGTGTGATTTAGGTGAGTTTAAAAGTTCAAAACAGCGGGGATTTGTGAAAAAATGCTAGGGGTGAAGAGGTTTTGGTGTTGGAAAGGGGAAGGTGGTCGGGAGGGCCAAGGAGTGGGAAGGCAGCAACAAGCGCGTGTGCTGGTGCGCTGGGCGCTGGGGCGTTGGGGCTTGCGCAAGCTTCCATGCAAGGCCTGTAGAGGACTTTTATCGAACAGTTTGCGTGCACGATAAAAGCATCCACAAGATGACCAAAATCAATCAGGCTATTCCAGGAATCTGCAACAAAGAAAACCAGCAAGAAACCACAAAAAAATATACATAAAAATCACACCAAAACAGGTCCACAAAATGGGCAAAGAAACCCAACCAAATAGCATGTTCCCAAGAAAAAACAGCAAGTTTTTTCGGGAACAAGAAGTCAACAAGGTGCAAACAGCTATGGGGATTGTAGATCCTACCCAGAAGAGTCATTCGTGGCAATCCAGTACAATTCCCGATCGAGAAACCCACTACAAAAGCAAGTCCAGATCTGCAGATTCCGTGAAATTTCAAGGCAAAATCCCAGCGATAGAACCAACAAACAGAAGCAGTGATGAAACAAGTAGATAGCTTGTTCAATACTCTTCCCAACGGTGGGTGGATCGTCCAATTTCGACACCAGACATGCTCGAAACAAGCCGTCGAAGTTTCGACAGTGAGAACAAGCAGATTTATAGATTCCGTGAAATTTCACGGCCAAATCCCAGAAAATACTAGCAGTGATGAAACGCCCAGAAAGCTCATTGAATACTCTTTCCAACGCTGGGTGGATCATCTGATTCTGACCCTGGACGCACCCAGAACAAGCTGACGAACTTCTGGCAGCGAGAACGAGTTGAGAGCAAAAACACATAGAAAAATTCCCCCCTCCCCCCTCCATAAACCCTAAACCCAAAGTCTAAACCCTAAACCTAAAACCCTAAACCCAAAACCCAAAACCCTAACCCTAAACCCAAAACCCAAAATCCAAAATCCTAAACCCTAAAACCCTAAACACCCTAAAACCCTAAACCCCTAAACCCAAAACCCCAAACCCAAAGAAGAGGTAGAAATCCAATTCCTCACTGCATGTTGTTTCGAGAAGCCGTTAAGGCCTCTAATATTCCAACTCCCTATCATTGCAATTGGGATAGAAACAAGCTAAAAAATCACTTGAGCTGAAGCCCCCGCTTTCCCAGACCTTTCCCCTTTACCAGGGGTGGCAAAGAAACTGATCCCGATAAGGTAGCATCTGGTGTTTGGAGATCATTGCTATGCAGAACAAGCGAGGCAAACCTGTTGGAGGAAGTATATTGCCTACTCCCAGAACTCGTAAAGGAAACCTGAGTGTTTTCTATGCAATTTGTGAAGCCCATAATGCGGTCCTGCTCATCCTCAATAGGAAAAGGTGAATCAAGTTCTGATCCCAATTTAGAGCCAGAAAATTCACCTTTGCTAGCATAAACAGTCTGCTGATACGAGACCAGAGCCAAAGAAGCATCCCCATCTCTAACTGTACTCGAAACTGAAACTCCAGCTAGTGAGGGAACATCCCTCTCCCGCTTCCTCTCCCTAATGGGATTCGTAGTGGCTGGCTGCCTCAAAGGCTCGCAGTCCTTAGATGGCATTACAATAGCTTTCCCTGGTGCCTTCTGGAAGCTGGTAACTATCTTACTCTTACCCTGAGCCATTGTTGCAATAGCTACCTCTGGTTGGTGACAAACATGGCCAAAAACACAGCACTTGGGGCACCTCTTAGGGGTCTACTCATATTCCACTGTAATCTTAATGGGTTCAACAGATAACCAGCATCGAAATTCAAAATGGCGCTTTAGAGGCTTTGCTGCATCTATCTCAACACATACCCGAGCATAATCTAAACGGGTCTGTTAAGAAGTTGTTTTATCACTCAACAACGGCCGACCTAACATAGAAGACACCATGCAGAGTCCTTTGTGAGACCACAAAGGATAAGGCAACCCATGCAAACAAGCCCATACCGGAACCTTAGAGATGCGGCTTTTATCAAAGGAAAAATGAGCATGCCATTGTTGCAGAAAAATAGACTTGCCCCCAAACATCCACAGCCCTCTCTTAAGGATTGAATGCACCGCATCCTCATCCCTAAATCTGAATATAAAAAAACCAGTACCAGTCGACATAACATCTTCCAACCCCGCAGCTTCCCATGCATGGAAAGCAATTGAGCGGCCAGCATGAAATGGCATAGAATACCCCGGGAAATAACCCACAATATAGCAAAGCCATTCAACATCATTGTCATCAATAACATCATCCAGGATATGTAAAATGTCATCCTTAATATCAAGGTCCATAGCTTCAAGGGTGAAGTGGGACCAGACCTCTGTCACTCTAACCTTATCCGCCCAAGAGGAGGATACTTCTGATGTACTCTTACCCATACTTTTCTGCTCTAAAACTGGCTTAAAGACTGGCTTTTTATCATGGGGCTTAGAAGACACCCAATTGAGCGTGAAAAGCTACTTAAACTTCGGCATTTTTAAGCCATTAAAAGATTGCATGATGAACCTACAATATCATTAGATTCAAACTCAAGAAAACCAAAAGAAGAGTTTTTGTGATGAAAAACCCTGGCTCCTTGAATCGCCACATTTGAGAAAGCGGATAACAAATACTTGTCATCCATCCATGGCTCCAAATCTCCAATCCATAAAAATTTCCCCAAATTTCCAAAAGTTTGTGGCTGCTGGGAGCTGATGGAGGTAGTGTTTAAAATTTTGGCTTGGGTTGGGTGCGGGACGGTGTTATTTGGGAGTGAGGGATTTGGTTCGGACATTTGGTTGAACACTTGGTGGCAGGAAAAAAATGTGTGTTTTAGGTGAGTTTAAAAGTTCAGAAAAGCGGGGATTTGTGAAAAAAGGCCAGGGGTGAAGAAGTTTTTGTGTTGGAATGGGGGAAGGTGGTCGAGAGGCCAAGAAGTGGGAAGGCAGCAGCAGGCTAGTGTGCTGGGCGTTGGGCGCTAGGCCCACGCGTGCGCAAAGCCTGTGGAGGACTTTTATCAAACAGTTTGCGCGCACGACAAAAGCATCCTAAACTGAACCAAATCCAACCACGTTTTCCAAGGATCTGCAACAATCAAAACTGGCAAGAAACCACCAAAAAAACTGCAGAAAATCACACCAAAATAGGGCCACAAATGGGCAAAGAAACCCAACCAAAATAACACGTTCCTGAGAAAAAACAGTGAGTTTCTCCAGGAACCAGATGTCAACAAGGTGCAAACAGCTGTGGGGATTGTAGATCCTACCCAGAAGAGTTAGTCGTGGCACTCCAGTGCGATTCCCAATTGAGAAACCCATTGCAAAAGTAATTCCAGATCTCCAAATTCCATGAACTTTCATGGCAAAATCCTAGTGAACAAAGAAGCTAACATAGGCAATGACAAAATTACTAGATAGCCTATTCAATACTCTTTCCAACGGTGGGTGGATCATCTAATTTCAATACCGAACGCGCTTGGAACAAGCCGCCGAAGTTCCGGCCACAAGAACGAACAAATCTGCAGATTCCGTGAATTTTCACGGCCAATTCCCAGTGAAATGAGCACCGACTACAGGCAGTGACAAAACGACCAGAAAGCTCATTCAATACTCTTTCCAACGATGGGTGGATCATCAGATTCTGACACCAGACGCACTTGGAAAAAGCCGACGAAGTTCCAGCAGCGAGAACGAGTTGAGAGCAAAACACTTAGAAAAATTTCCAGCTTTTTCCCCCTCCCTCCCTAAACCCTAAACCCTAAACCCTAAACCCAAAAACCCAAAACCCCAAACCCCAAACCCAAAACCCAAAACCCTCAAACCCAAACCCTAAACCCAAAACTTTTTTTGGAAAAGGTAAGTATTTTATAGAAGAGACAAAAAATGTACAAAAGCGAGGGGCATTCCCTAAGAGGATGACTGATAATTCTCAGTTAAAAAAACACAAGGGAAAAGCCACAAAGCCACAATTGGCATTAAAAGAGCACGCAGGCTCCCCACAAACAAAACAAGAAGATGCCATAAATCACAAAATCACAAAGCCACAAACCGGCATAAAAGGGCACGCAAGCTCCTTGCAAAGCTAAACAGGAAGATGCCATATCGCACAGAGCTGGGTCGAGATCTCGTACTTAGGTGCTAAACCAAAAATCTTGGCTTGGACTAGATCACAAATAGCTAAAACAATATCTCTGCGAGAGCTACAGTGCTGATGAGACACTCAATTATTCTGTTTAAACCATAGGAAATAAATAGTGGTTGAGAGGACCAATTGGGAAAGGTGTCTAAAGTCACCTTTGCATCTAAGATGCAAGCTAGCCCACTGGAGTAGAGGGAGCCAAGAGAGAGAAGGTCATGTAGTGAGCGTCCTAGTAGTGACCTCCTGCCAAACATAACTCGAGAAATCACAGCTAAAAAACAAATGGTCATGGGTCTCTGTAGCTAAACTGCACAAAACACACAGGGAGGATGTAATGACACCATGAGAGTTGAGCCGATCCATGGTGTGAAGCCGACCAAGAGAAGCAAGCCAAAGAATGAAAGAGTGGCGTGGGATATGCCCTGAAAACCACAAGAGATGATGAATCGAGTTCACATCCCGTTTGTCTCGTAACACATTCCAGGCTAAATCAATAGAGAAGCGCCCAGACGGGTGGCCCTTCCACACAAGATGGTCAAGAAGACTCACTGAAGGCTGCACTGTAATGGAGTCCCAGATATGCTGAATGTAACAACTACTGAAAACTAGTACAATGTAGGCATAATAACAATAGAAAATTGGGCCCAAAAACTTTCTTTTCATTATAAGTCATATGTCTTTTATACACAAAGAGTATTATTCACAAAAGTCATTTTAAAAGACAAAGCAGGAGAAACAGTGTAGCTATTGCTCCTCGCTTGCCGACGCCCCTCCGACTGCATCAACACCTAGATCCTGCATGCACAAAGGAAAATAACGGGGTGAGCACAAAATAATTCTCAGTAAGTAAAACCCTCTATCTGTCTGTCCCTGTATGTATTACACTTAATTCTTTCCTTATACTATTTCTGTTTCTACTAAATGTCATGGCCTCATCTTACCGGAGGTACGGCCGGATGGCGTTCACACAGTACCATCTCACTCACCATGACTACCAGGTGGAATTCACACAGTACCAACCCATTCTTAGTGACTACCGAGTGGGGATCACGAAGTACCTACTCGGTTTTTGTAACTATCGGGTGGAGACCACCTAGCACCTACCCGTTTCTCATGACTTTTGGGTAACGATCACCAAGCATTAACCCGTCTCTAGTCACTGTCGGGGGTATCAAGTGTTTCAAATCTTGATAGTGAGAACCCTATGAGCACATATGGTGGCCATTCTAGAAACGTCCGTAGCCCCAGTATTATTCTGAACTAAGGGCACAGATAATACGGTAAGGCTATCATAGTGTTGAACGACCCTGTCGAAAGGCAGTGACTGATCTCACTTGTCAAGGTTGTTTGGTGACAACCTGGTGCAACACATGGGTGTTTGTTGTAGGCGATTACACCACAGCAAGTTCACTGGACTGACCCACCAGAGGATTTCATATGGATGGTAACCCCAGTGTCTATGGAACAAATCCTCTAACGAATGGCGGTGCATGTGATCCTTAGACTTGAGATCACCGGAGTGCCTTGTGCACCGATTGGTGTAGTTTGACACTAGCCTAATGTAGTTCTTTTCAGAGCTGTCAATACGGTAGTGATTGGCTGCATCAAGGAGTGTATCAAGACTATGGTGGATTGACAGAGGATTTATCACTCCCGAGTACGGGAGAAAGTTATCTCACGGCGCAATTCAGTATATGGCAATGACACTAAAACTGTGGCCACAGTGGGATTGAGTTGTTGCTCTATCCAATTTATAATACGGGTCATTGGTCCAGAAACTGAATAAATAATATCGAGAGTAACCGAAGGTTGACACTATTTCTATGCCTTCGTCTCGTTGAGATAACGTATGATGAAAGGATCGAATTGCACGGTAACCATATCATTGACAGGTAGCTACTTTGCTGAATCCGAATCTATCGGGTGGCCATGATGCCTTGCTAGGGGCCAATCTTGGTCTGTGTATTAGTGAGACGATTAATTGGTGTTAATCGCAATACTATACACTGCCGATATGATGAGGAGCCTAAGGGTCACACATATAGAAGACAATTTAAGATGCAAGAAGAAAGAAGGGCGTTTTCGTCTTTTAAGGCGAAAGGGTATTTTGGTAATTTCACAGTGCAATTAAATTTGCTGAGGTCGTAGCCTTTATTTAATTTGTTAGAAAAATTAAATAAGTGAAATTACGTTTAAATATGTGTTCACACATATTTAAATATATTATCATTATTGTTAAATATTAATATATATATATGTATATTTAAATATATATATTAATTGATTTTAATTGAGATAATGATGGAAATTAAAATAAATCAAATTGGGAGTGTTTGGCAACATGGGGCATTTAGGTTGGAGCCCAAACCTATTCCGTACGGGATTAGGGCAAATTGTTTTTAAATATAAAAGGAAAAGTGTGTGTGATTTTAAAAGAATGATTTTTTCTTTGTAAAACAAAAACACACAGCAGCCCCCTTTTGAATACACTCCTACGGCAGATTGATTTGTTTTTGGAATCAATTTCATTGATTCTCTTCTTAATCTTGAAGCCAAAGAGGATCTAGCAAATCCCTCTTTGTTTCTTTTAAGATTGTCTTCGTGTGGACTACGTAGGTTCGATCCTACACTTGGATCGGTAGCAAAACGTTCGTCGACAAATTTGGAGGAGCCTTCAACGTGCGTTTGTTTCTCTTAACTCATGTTGAATATTTATGCAGATTGTTTTTTTATACAAATTGTAAAATCATACCCTTGATCTTGGCTCATGTAAACGATCCTGTTATATTATATTTTTCGTTTCCGCTGCGTATACGGGACCGTTTACTAACAGATCACAAAGCATCAACCTGATTCCCATAACTGTCGGGTGATGATTACAAAGCATCAACCCATCTCTACTACTCTTCTAATTCACTCTATTCTAGCACTTTTCATTCTCTCTACCCTTAGAGTAGTTGCATCCACCAAGCTCTCTACTCATAGGGTAATTGCATACACAAGTTTCCTACACTTTCTTAGGTCACTTTTCAATGCACAATTAGTGGCTATGGATGGTTCATCTCCTCTAATGCACTTATGAAATGCCAACATGCAATGTTGCAAGAATTAAGGTTCACTACTCATACTCAAACCTCTATTAGGCATTTCATCAAACAACTCATGTGCATTATAAAACTCTACTATAGCAATGATTCTAAAACTTTTTCTAACCATCCAAAATAGGGAGAAACCCCTTCACATAACCATAAAACCTGTCAAATAAAACACTTCCAAAAAGGGATCCACAATACCCCTTCAATTCCATCCCAAACTACCTTTCCAACCCAACAACTCATTTCTCATATTTGCAAAGTATAAGCAATCACAAGGCATAGAAATCTCTATTTAAGCCTCCATACATGGCATATCACATGTATATCACATACATACATCATTTCTATCAAAACCCTAATCAAGAAAATTCTTAAATCTCAACTTGGGTTGGGATTTACTTACCTTGTTATGGAGAGACTTCACCAACTCTTCCTTTCACTTGGTTTGCTTAACTTTTCCTCTACTCTTAACCAAAAGAACAAAAACCCTCAAACTTCAATATAAGCTAAAACTCACAAAGTTTCACAACCAAAGTAAGAATCCTTACCTTAGGAAGCCTTAGGTTGATTTTCTACCCCAACTCACTTCAAAAACCCCTTGGAACTCCTTGATCAAAAGAAAGAGAAGTTGAGAGGAACAAGAATGGAGAGTTGCGTTTTTGAGAAGAAGAATGAGGGGTTTGCTAACTCTTAATTCCTTTTAATGAAATTTATACCCAAGCATTCCCATTTTGCCCTTACTCTTTTTTGGGAATTCTATCTATATCCTTTGATTCATTACAAACACACCCCCATATCAACATATTCTCCATGAAAAATCCTTACAATTAACTCCCCACTTTTCCTGCTAATTAGGGGTAGAATGGTCAAATTGCCCTTAGGGAAGAAAATATCTAAAACTCAACAAACATTTTAATCGGCCTGTCGCCGCGGCGAAGAAGTTTCTGTCGCCGCGGCGAAACTGCCCAGAGAGTTTCCCTGTGGTTTCAACACATCTTCGCCCCGGCGAAACTTGGCACACTGAACTTCTTCTATTTTTAACCAATTTCAGGGCAAGCATTCAACACAACACTCAATCAAACAATATTACCAAAAACGAACTCAAATAAGAGCGAAAGAAGAAACAATAACTACGTACCTCAGGTGGGGCGTTACATGCCTCCAAATCTTTAGGGCAAAGACCACGGCCACCAACTCTAAACCATGCGTAGGGTATCTCGTCTCATATTCTTTCAATTGCTGAGAGGCATAAGCTATTACCCTACCTAATTGCATTAACACCGTGCCAAGTATAAATATCATAATCTACACCCCTTCTGTGGTAACACTAACACTAGAGCTGATGTTAACCTCTTCTTCAACTCTTGAAAACATTCCTCACAAGCTTCTGACCATACAAAAGGAGTCTTCTGTTTGGTAAGAGCTGTCAATGGTTTAGCCAACTGGGCGAACCCTTCAACAAATCGTCTGTAACAACCTGTCAGGCCTAAGAAACTTCTAACCTCTTTTACTGTCTTCGGCCTCTGCCACTCAAGGATTGCCTTTATCTTACTCGGATCTACTGAAATCCCTTCCTTAGACACTGTATGGCCCAAAAATATTACTTGGTCGAGCCAAACTCACACTTAGAAAATTTAGCATACAACTTCTTTTCTCTCAACCGTTGCAGCACTATTCTCAAATGTTCCTCATGCTCTTCTCTCGATTTGGAATAAACCAGAGTATCATCAATGAACACCACTATGAACTGATCTAGACAATCATGGAATACTCTGTTCATCAAATCCATGAAAATGGCTGGGGCATTTGTCAAGCCAAATGGCATTACTACAAACTCATAGTGCCCATACCTTGTACAGAAAGTAGTCTTAGCTATATCGTGCTCAGCCACTCTTACCTGATGGTACCTTGACCTCAAATCAATCTTGGAGAATACTGCTGCTCCCTTTAACTGGTCAAACAAATCATCTATTCGAGGTAACGGGTACTTATTCTTCACTGTCACCTTATTCAACTCTCTATAATTAATACACAGCCATAGTGACCCGTCCTTCTTCTTTACAAATAGAATTGGGGCTCCCCAGGGAGAATGACTCGGTCGGATAAAACCTTTATCTAAAAGCTCTTGGAATTGCTTCTTTAATTCCTGAAGCTCTACTGGGGCCATTCGGTAAGGGGCTTTAGATATGGGTGCTGTTCCTGGTGCTAGTTCAATACTAAACTCAACCTTTCTTTCCCGTGGCAAACCTGGTAAGTCTTCCAGAAACACATCTAAAAATTCTCGAACTATCGGCACCCTCTGAATTTCTAGCTGTGGAACATCACCACTCGGCACTACATGGGCAATGTATTCAGAACACCCCTTTCTCAACATCTTTCTAGCCTTTACACTACTAATCAACATACTTAACTGATGGCCCTCTCCAAAACTAAACTTATCTCCACTATCGAGATTAAATCTCGCTTTCTTCTTTCGAAAATCAATCTCTACTCCATACCTCCCTAGGAAATCCATGCCCAATATCACATCAAAGTCATGCGTATCAAAAATTATCAAGTCAACTACTAACTCTCGACCCTGGATCACTACGGACTCTCCTAATAACAACTCCTGAATCAACACACTCACCCCATCAGGTAACTCTATCTTAATAGGCTAACTCACTCTAATAGGTTTCAAACCTAATCTCTCTATCATCCCATGAGAAATAAAAGAATGGGTAGCCCCAGAATCAATTAAAGCATATAAGGAAACAGCATGGAATAACAACTGACCAGTTACAGCTAATGGACTGGCCTCGGCTTCACCCTGTGCCACTATAAAAACTCTGGCATTGGTACCTCTAGAAGTCTGAGCTACAAGTGGGAGAGAAGCTCTACAATCCCTCATCAAATGCTTTGGATGTCGGCATCTATAACATACATTTCGGTCCCTCAAACACTCTCCTGAATTATTCCTCCCGCATTTAGCACAACGGGGAAACCCTTCTGTCCTGGGCCGTTTGTTCTGCCAATCTCTTCTATTCTTCCTTGGTTGGAACTTCTTCTTGGCCCTTACTTCTCTGTTCCTTGTGACATCTACTCTCTCCCTCTGTGGGATGGTGGATGGCTCACTAGATATCGTTAAAGCCAACCCTTCTACAAGGTATTTGTTTACATAGATCTCTACCCTTAAAGCCCGTGCTAGAGCTTCACTGTAGGTATGAGGGGGCTCGGCTCTTGTCATTACATCTCGAGCAATATCTGATCTCAACCTTTGCATA
This sequence comes from Pistacia vera, assembly GCF_008641045.1. Classification (NCBI taxonomy): domain Eukaryota; kingdom Viridiplantae; phylum Streptophyta; class Magnoliopsida; order Sapindales; family Anacardiaceae; genus Pistacia; species Pistacia vera. The sequence goes on from NW_022196165.1 coordinate 896,609, forward strand.
AACTTATCTCTCCTTAACTCCGGTGTATACACTATCCCGGGTGCAAAACGAGCAAGGGAGTTGAATCTTACTGAATATTCTTTCACAGTACTAGTCCTCTACTTCAGATGAATAAACTCTTGGACTTTCTCATATACTCGATCTTCTGTTCGATACTCAGCCTCAAACAATCTTCTGAATTCTTCCTAGGTCATCGAGGCCATATCATGAGTCTCCTCCATTAATTCCCACCAAATTCGGGCATCTCTTTTAAATAAGAAACTGGCATATCTGATCCTCTCTCTATCATTCGTGGGAAACAGTGTCGCCGTCCTCTCTATGGACTTAAACCACTCCTCTGCCTCTAGCAGGTCCCTAGTACCCCTAAACGCTGGCGGCTGGTGCTGGTTTGCAAGGCCCTGAATCGGATCAACCCGCGTTTGTACTGTCTGAGGTACCGACCCTTCTCGCTCTTGTCTGGTGGGCAGTACTCTACTAGGGGTCTTGGTTCTCTCCTGAACAACTCTCCCCTGGCTCCCTGCTAATACCTGTTGTACAATGGTTCAAATCATTGTCTCATTAAGGGTAGGGGGAGTTGATTCTGGTGGGTTAGAGGATTCTCCCTCATTCATCACACTCTTACCCTTCCTTCTGTTACTATGCCTCATCTACAAAACAACCATACTTAATCAATTTAAGAAAACCTTAATATAAGGAAAGAATTAACTTACACAGTTGGCTCTCGGACAGCGTAGCGACGAGAATGGTACACTGTCAAATCCCAAAATCTCGGCTCTGATACCAAAAATGTAATAGCCGCTTTCAACTCAAATACTCATAAAACATATACATAATAAAATACATATAAAATAGTATAAAAAGTTGGGCCCAAATTTTTCTTTCATTAAACATATACATTCTTTATACAAAATTCGTATGATGTACAAAACTATCAAAAACAAGGTGGATAGTGTAGCAATTTCCCTTCGCTTGCCGATGCCCATCCAATCGTGTCCTCACCTAGATCATGCAAAACATAGGAAACAACGGGGTGAGCACTAAAACAATGCTCAGTAAGTAAATCCCCTACTCATCTAACCCCGTAACTCTCTCTAATTCTTTCCTTACAATTCTCATTTACTCTTTCTCTTATACTTCTCTCCGTTTTCTCTTTCTCATAACTCTTTTCTACTAACTCTTTTTAGTAAGTCACGGCCTCATCTTACCAGAGGCACGACCGGGACTCGCTCCCGCTCTACGTGACTTCTACTCGTTCTAGCCGATCGGACTCAGTTATGCATGGATTCAGAACCCTTGGCCATGTGAGTGTATAAACTCTCTCTCGGGTACTTTCGGGTATAGCCCTCATCCGCATGCACTCTCACGGGCTACACCACTTCTCTCTCTCATACTCATGCCGCTCTTTCAATGTGGTGTACATGCGGGAATACTCTACCCATAACTCACGGGTTCCCCATCGCACAACCTACTCTATTCTCTTTTTCTCTCTTTTCTCTTAATAAAGCTTACACTCAAAGTGCTCTACTCTTTTTTTCTAATGCAATTAATGCATATGGATGACTCATGCTCATTAATGCACTCATGAAATGCAATTATGCCATGTAGCAATAATTAAGGTTCTCTACTCTTACTCATGTCTTACTCAAGCATTTCATCATACAACTCATGTGCATATAAAATTCTACTTGCTCTATAACTCTTCTCCCCTATCTAATTGTCCCAAAATGGGAGAAACTCCCTCAAGCTCTCTAAGTTCCTATCAAAGAAAAACACTCCCAAAGGATTTGGCTCAAAACTCTCTCCAACTTCCATCAAACTCAACTCAAGCTTGTTAGAATTTGAGGTAGGCCTAACTCCTCACCCAAAAGGCCTTGTTGAATGAGAGGATTACCCTAGTCAGTGTGGGACTACAACACTCCCTCTCATGGTCAAGCCCATATGTTAGGTCATGCATGTTATTGGAGGTAGTTGCTGACTCTAACTCCTCACTCGCTGGTCAAGCGCTCAGCTCAACTGAACCTGGGCTCTGATACCATGTTAGAATTTGAGGTGGGCTTGACTCCTCACCCAATAAAGCCTTGTTGAATGGGAGGATTACCTCCTCTTATAACCCAATAGGCTTGAGCGTGCCTAGTTGATGTAGGACTCCAACACTCCCCCTCACGGTCAAGCCCATCTGTTGGGTTATGCCTGTTATTAGAGGTAGTTGCTGGCTCTAACTCCTCATCCGCTGGTCAAGCGCTCAGCTCAACTGAATCTGGGCTCTGATACCATGATATAATTTGAGGTGGGCCTAACTCCTCATCCAAAAGGCCTTGTTGAATGAGAGGATTACCCCCTCTTATAACCCAATAGTCTTGAGCATGCCTAGTCGATGTGGGACTACAACAAAGCTCAACTCAACATCATAAAATCTCAACTCTTCTCATAGCTCAATTATATTAATAATAAATATAAATAACCACCCGTCTCATCACAATTTCTTAATAAACATAATACATACACATACATCCATAAATCTCTACTCAAAAGAGTTCTTAAATCTCAACTTGAGTTGGATTTACTTACCTTGAGGGTAAATACCTTCTTTAGCACTTTTCCTTCCCCTTGTTGTCTTGTCTTGTCTCTACAACTTTAAACAACAATAACCACATAAGACTTCAATACAACTATAAGAAAACTCACATCTAAAGTCTTATACAACTATAAGCAAACTCACATCTAAAGCAAGAATCCTTCCCTTAGGATGCTTTAGATTCAAGCTCTACCAAAATTACCCCAAAAGCTCCCTAAAACTCCTTAGAAATCTTGGAAAATTGAATGGAGGATTGAAAGGAAGTAGAGAATGAGAATGGCGGTGGAAAATGGGTGAAATGAAGGGATAATCCTTTGTTAGCTCAATTTACAAACAAACATTCCCATTTTACCCTTGCTCTTCCTTGAAAATTCCATCTTTATACTTTAATTCATTACAAACACACCCCCAACTCCAACACATTCTCTACTAAATTTTCTTACATTTTACTCCCCACTTTTCCTGCTAATTAGGGGTAGATTAGTCATTTTCCCCTATGGAGAATGCTCTAGAAACCTCAAGAAAATGTTTCTGCTGTCCTGTCACCACTACGAAGCAATTTCCGTTGCCCCAGTGAAAAATTACAGAACCGACATCGTAACACAGAGCTGACGTCGCTGTGGCGAAGACTGTACTATCAAGATTCCTCAAATCTCAACCAATTTCAACCAAACCTAACAACATACAAACTCAATTGAAGCTGGATCAATGAACATTTAAGTAATACAACAAATCTTAACTACGTACCTCAAGTGGGGCGTTACAGAGCATAAATTAAATTACATACCTCCAAGTGGCCATTACATTAGGAAAGTGCTTTGCTCTTTACCTCAAAGGTTTATGTCAAAGGTCACCACCATTGAAGAATGCCGAGATGTGGATTTTATGGACATTGATAAACTCATTGGCTCTCTCCAAACCTATGAACTGAATCTGAAACATTGGGACAAACATAAACCGAGCAAAGGTTTGGCTCTTAAACATGAGGTTGATTTTGACCCTTTTGATGATTGTGATTTTAGTTCATTGGATGATGAAAATTATACTTTACTTACAAAGAATTTTGCTAAGTTTCTTAAGAAAAACATGAAAAAGCCCCTTAACAGTGGTTATGGTCGAAAACCCTTTCTAAAAAAGTCATATGACCATCAAACCCCTTGTACCTTTACAAAGAGATTTTCAGAAGATAAAAAAGAAAAAAAGAAAAAAAAGGTATCAAGTGTTTTGAATGTGAGGGGTTTAGGTACATATAATATGAGTGTGTTAACACACTGAAAAAGAAGAAAGGTAAGGTCATGGCTACCACTCTGAGTGAAAGTCAGGATTATGAGAGTGATGAAGATTATTCGAGTAATGATGAGAATGTTCTAGCCTTCGCTGTGAACCAAGAAGATGGTAAGAGTGAGGTTTCAGATGACACTATTGATATTGATGCTGAGCAAGAAGATGCATATGATAAAATGTATGACCAATGGCTAAAGACTGTGAAAAAGTTGCAATCTCTTGGCACTGAAAATGCTACTTGTTGAAGCAAAAGAAAGCCTTGTTCGAAAAAATTGTTGTTCTTATTGCTGAACTAACTGAGGCTAATGCCATCATTGATAAGTTGAATGCAGGTTCTCTTAAGCTTGATGGAGTCCTTGGACAAGGAAAATCTTTTAGAGATCGGTATGGTTTGGGCTTCAGTCCTTGTGCTAGCACATCAAAAGTTGGTGCAAGCACATTTGTGAAGGCCACTAAAACTCATGTTGAAGGTACTTATGTGAGACAAGCTATGAAGGTATCAAAATTCATTCCTATTTGCCATTTTTGTAACAGTAAAGGTCACATCAGACCCAAATGCTTCAAGTTTATTGCTTATTTGAAGAAAGTTCTTAAAAACCATAGTTTTGTTGCTAATGTAAATCATAATGCTAACAATGGTTTTTCTTCCAAAAGAGTTTGGAGACCTAAGACTGATGTGAACGGTTTTGTGTCTCATACCTCTTTGTTTGCATTTCAAAATGATCTTTGGTATCTAGACAATGGTTGTTCAAGGCATATGACAGGCAATAAATCTCTCTTGACTGAACTTGAATCAGTTAATAGTGGGCATGTCACTTATGAAGATGGAAAGAAAGGTAAAATACTTGGCAAAAGGTCAATTGTACTTCCTGATTTTCCTATTTTGAAAGATGTCTTACTTGTTGATGGTTTGAAAGCTAATTTGATTAGTATTAGTCAAATTTGTGACAAAAAATTTGTGGTTTAATTCTCAAAGGGCAAGTGTCAAATTTTGAATGGTAAAGGTGTTTCTCTACTTGAGGTAAAAAATGTCAAATGACAATTGTTACTTGCTTTCTAACCGTGTGCCATGTTTCAGCTCAAAAACAGATTCCACAAACTTATGGCATTAGAAACTTGGTAAGACTTTCAAAAAAGGAAGTGGTTAAAGGACTACCAAAACTTGAACCTCCAAAAGGTAATGTGTCGTGGTCCATGTCAACAAGGTAAGCAAACTAGAATATCTCATAAAGCTTTATCTAATCTCAATACCTCATGTGTTTTGGAATTGCTCCATATGGATCTAATGGGTCCCATGCAAATCAAGAGTTTGGGAGGTAAGAGGTATGTGTTTGTTTATGTTGATGATTTTTTAAGGTATGTTTGGGTTGACTTTTTACGTGAGAAATCTAATTCCTTCAATGCATTTCAAAAATTAGCTAAAAGGTTACTTGTTGAGAAGAGTTCTAAGGCTATAAAGATAGTGAGAATAAGGAGTGACCATGGAAAGGAATTTGAGAATGCTAATTTTGCTAATTTCTGTGATTTGGAGGGCATATTCCATAAATTTTCAACACCAAAACTACCTCAACAAAATAGTGTTGTGGAAAGGAAAAGCAAAGAGATGGCTAGGGTGATGCTTAATGCCAAAAAGCTTCTTACAAGACTTTGGGTCGAAGCTGTCAACAAAGCTTGTCACATTTCCAATAGCGTCTATCTCAGAAAAGGTACTTTTCAAACTCCCTATGACTGTGGAATGGTAAGAAACCTGATCTCTCTTGTTTTCATGTGCTTTGATGCAAATGCTACATCTTGAATGATAAAGAAAATTTAGGTAAGTTTGACTCTATGAGTGATGAAGGAGTTTTTATTGGATATTCTTCCAATAGTCGTGCTTTCAGGATCTATAACATGCATTCTGAAAAAAAGTTAGAATCCATTAATGTTGTGTTTAGTGATGCAAAAGATTTTTTAGAATATTCACAAGCATGTGAAATTCAAGACATGTCTGCTCCTCGTGTGTCCACACAAGATGGTGTGAACACAACTGAATCACTTGAACCTAAGCCTTCTTCAAATGTTTTGTCACCCACTTCTGGTGCTACAACAATTGGATCTGCTCCATGCAAAGATTCATCTTCTGATCCATCATTGCAACATGAAGGGATTGAGTTGGTTGTTGATTTTTCTAATGAGAGTATTCAAAAGAGAAACCAAAGAAGAAAAGATCCACCAACATGGGTTCAAAAAGCTCATCCACCTTCAACTGTGATTGGAGATCCAAATGAGGTAATGGTTACAAGAAGGTAATGACAAAATAAAATTAACCATCTTTGTTATGTGTCTCTTGTAGAACCAAAGAATGCCAAGCAAAGTTTGGAAGATGAAAATTGGATTGAGGCCATGCATGAAGAATTTGAACAATTTGAAAGGAATGATGTGTGGACGCTTGTGTCGAGACCTGAGTGAATCAACATAATAGATACCAAATAGATTTTTAAAAATAAAACTGATGAATTTGGTAATGTTGTCAAGAACAAAGCAAGGCTAGTAGCATAAAGATATACTCAAGTGGAGGGAATCGACTTTGATGAAACTTTTACCCTGCTTGCATGACTTTAGTCAATCTGCTTGTTCCTTGTTGTTGCCTGCTGCCTCAAGATAAAATTGTTCCCAATGGATGTTAAAAGCGCCTTCTTGAATGGGATGCTCATCGAAGAAGTGTATGTTGAACAACTGATTGGCTTTCAAGACCCCCACAAACTTGATCATGTTTTTAGATTGAAGAAAACACTTTATGGGTTGAAACAAGCCCCACGGTCCTAGTATGAAAGGTTGACAACTTTCCTTCTTGAGCTTACCTATGAACGAGGTAATGCCGACAAAACCCTCTTTATTAAGTGTGTTAACAGTGAAATCTTGTGTGCACAGATTTATGTTGATGATATTGTGTTTGGTTCTACATCTCATTCACATGCACTAGAATTCATTAGTTTGATGAAAAATGAGTTTGGGATGAGTATGGTAGGATAGTTGAATATGTTTCTTGGACTTCAAATTAAACAAATGGAAAATAGCATGTTTGTTTCCCAATCAAAGTATGCTAGAAACATGTTGAAAAGAACCCTAATTTGTGCTACCCTTAAGCTGTCCAAAGATGAACATGGTAAAAAGGTTGACAATAAGATGTACCGAAGCATGATAGGAAGCCTTCTTTACTTAACTGCAAATCGACCTGATATTAGTTTTAGTGTTGGTGTTTGTGCTAGATTTCAAGCTAATTCTTCTGAGTTGCACCTGAATACAATGAAAAGAATCATGAAATATGTTTCAGGTATGTGTGATTTTGGTCTTTGGTACTCATTTGATTCTAACAATTGCTTGGTTGGATATAGTGATACAGATTGGGTAGGAAGTTTGGATGATCGAAAGAGCACTTCTGGTGGATGTTTCTACCTTGGAAACAATCTTGTCACCTGGTACAACAAGAAGCAAAATGCAATCTCCCTATCCACTGCCGAGGCTGAGTACATTGCTGTAGGGAGTTGTTGCACTCAAATTTTATGGTTAAAGCAAATGTTGTTTGATTATGGTGTTGATCAAGATTGTGTGACAGTATTTTGTGATAACACGAGTGCCATTAATATCTCTAAGAATCCAACCTAGCATTCTAGCTAGGACTAAGCACATTGACATAAGACATCATTTTATTAGAGAATTAGTTGAGGAGAACATCATTGCACTTGCTCATGTGAACACAAAATCTCAATTGGCTGATCTTTTTACAAAAGCACTTGACTATGATACTTTTGTTTTCTTGAGGAAGTCCATTGGACTACTTCAACTAGTAGTTTTTCATTTCAGTTGATGAATAAAGCATGAACATGCAACTTTTATTTTTGTTTGTCAAGTCCTTTGATATGTGCTAATACTCTAATTTTCATTCATTTTCTCTTATCTGTGTACTAACTCTAGTATGTTGTGTCCACTGAGACTCTGTATAACATGACCTTATCTCATCATGAGTTGTTTGTCCATTCTTGTCACCATTATGAATGAGCTAGCTTGCTTGAAGTGTGAAAGTTATTTTAAGTAATTTTCTAATTTGTAGAGACTTCTATGTCTTGAAAAATCTACCATTAAGAGGACTACCTTCTTGCAAATGTGAAAGCTACATTTTAGTTATGTTTTTTTTAGAGTTATTTGCCCTTTGATCAAAATGAAAAGAAAAATTTTTATTTGCTATGTCGAAAAAGAAAAATGCAAAAAAAAAAAAAAAAAAAAAAAATTATTAGGGCATGAGGGAAGGGGGAGATTCTCTTGCAAAATATTATTTGACCAATGTGTCATTTAACCCTCTTGAGGACACTATCACACACTTAGACAAGCTTATATGACTTTATTTCTCATGTGTGATTGAGGAAGTGTTGTTTTGATTGCATTATGTTGACAACTTTCTTATGAGAAATTGTGCCTTTTAAGATTGACAATCTGATCTATTACAATGTTTTGCACAAATTGACTATCTTGTCCTTAAAAAATTCATATGAAGCATTTCATCATTTTAAATTCCTATGCTTTTAAATTTGTTCAATAAAGTATAGTCTTTTGAAATTTTCTAATGTTCTTTTGGAATGTTGTGTGCTCACACGATTGCTTATGTACACTCACTTAGGATAGAATTCTATTTTTGGTAAAACTCTCTTTAGGGCTTCAGATCATTGCCTACCATAAATGTTTGCCCTAATCTTTTTCGCGTCAGTCTTCATTTTTTAAAACCTATTACGCTGCCTGTTTTCTCTGTTCTTCACAATTTTCTCTCAAATTTTCTCTGATTTTTTTGTTTTTCTCTCATGGATTCAAGAAAGAAAGCAATTGAAAACCCGAAGAGAGAGGCCACGAAGGAATCACTCAAAAAGGGTTTTCAAGATCTGAAGAAATCCAACCGCCTCAAGAAAAAAGCCAACGAAAGAGCAAACCCCACCGAAGTCTTATTTTGCCACTCTAAAGGAATCCTACGAGGAAGAAACCAACTGCTCATCCTCACCTGTCTCTTCCCCTATTTCCAATTATCACTAGGACTTTGTGCGCTCACCAGATGAGTTTGCCCCTGCCTCACTTGAAAAGTCACCAGAAAAATCCCCTTCGGCATCCGACAATGCCTCAGACAACACTCCCATTGCCACTCTCAAATCTCGCAAGGTTGCTCCTGCAAAAGCTGGTCCATCAAAGCCCTTGACTCCAACAAAGATGGCGAAGAAGGAAGGGAAGGCAATCGTGGAAGAGGCTTCAACTGGTAAAATCTCTCCTTTTGTTTTGCTTGCTGTCGAGGTTAGATTTAAGAGTCACATTGTCAAAAAGACAATTGTGTGCAAGGTAAATGTTAGGTTAGATGATTTTGATGACTTTCATGCCATGATGAAGAAACAAAAATGGATTAATACTGTCTCGGGTCTGATTGCACCCATTCAGACTCTTGTTCAAGAGTTTTACGCCAATTTTGGCATTGATGATGCTGAACAAAACTTTGATGTGCACAATGACAGAGTTTATGTTAGAGGTCATTGGGTTCTTTTCAATGAAGAGGTAGTTAGGGATGCCTTAGATCTGAAAAAGGCTAAGAAAAATTTTGATTTGACCAGTTTGGAATTAGACCAAATTATTAAGGTTATAACTGGTGGTTCAATTGTTGTATGGCCAAGAAGTGGAGTTCTTCAGCTTAGTGCACTCACACCCTTTTACCGCCTGTTGTTTAAGATCTCTCTTACTAATTGGTCTCCCTCAATGCACAATTCCACTATTAGACCAGAAAGAGCACAACTTCTATATGGGATTGCACAAGGGAAGAAAATAAACTTAGCCGCATTGATTTTCACAAGTGTTAGAGTGGCTACACAATCCGTGCATTCTCTCTACTTTTTACCCTTTTCTTCCCTCATTTACAAGATCATCTCCACCCACAAACCAAAATTTTCTGAAGTGGAGCCCTTGCTGAAAATAAAGACTGTCACCAAAAAATCTTTTCGACAACCATCAGGGAACATTCTTTCCACCTCCTCGGGTAAACACACAAGGACTAACACTTGGCAGTCCAAGCTTTTTGTTGCTATACAAGACTTGGAGACTTCCATGGAGAATGTTCTCCAATATGTGAAGGAGATTCCTCTTTCCTTCAATGCTCGGATGGACAAAATGGAGTTTGATATGAAGCTTCCCCTATTCAAACTGAACTTGGACAAAAGATGAATCCTCTCATGAAATTGCTGAAACCACATCTAATGTTGCCCCAAATGTTAAAATGGAGGATACTCATGTCACCATCGCTACTCCTCCCAAGAGAAGAGTCAAGAGGAAAGCTAATAGTACATCGTTACCCTCTCGAAAGTCTTCAAGACTTATGAACAAAGGGGGGGAGTAAGCATTATGGAGGAGTGAATTTTAAAATTTTGTTTTGCTTTTTTTTTTTTTTTTTTTGTTTTGTTTTGTTTTGTTTATTGCTAAACTATGAACTGTTTTGCTGTTATCTCTCCATGGGGGAGTTAGTTATTTTTCTTTCTACTGTTTTTGTTATGTTTCTGTAGAACCTTTTAGTTATTTTACCTTGATGTTTCATTGGCTAACCTTGTGTTCATACTTGTGTTGCTTTTGGTTCTTTTTGTTCGTATGTTTGTTTCTTGCAAATATGTAGGTTTGATTGGTTGATTGAAATGGGTTTGCACTTGATCTCTTTTATTATGCTATTTGTTCATAAGTTTGACAAAGGGGGAGAATGTGGAATATTCATAGTTGTCAAAGTTATGAGTTGTGTGTCCACAACAGTTATGTGTCCACACTGGTTGCCAATCTTATGATTTGGCTTGCTTCCTTTGTCGTATGTGTGCACATCAGTTCTGTGTGCACATTGGTTGCTAGACTTGTGTCTTGGCTTGTTTTATTTCAAGTGTGTATGCACAATAGTCTGTGGTTACACTCTCGCTTCAGATATTTGCAACCCAACACGAGTTGTATGTTTGATAAAGTAAAAAAGATATTGTTTATCTTTGTCTCTAGCTTTTTAGGACCTTTTTACATGTGTCATAGTATCTTTAAGTGGTCCTAGGGAATAAAGTTATATTTCCTGATCTATTTTGTGGTCCAAACCAAAAGAAGGAATCTCTTGGAATGTGGTTCCTTTGTTGATGTTGGTGCGTGGCGTCGGTGCTTGAAGTTTGGTGGTTCACAAGCTGATTTCAGGTGTGTTCCCAGTGAGAAGAAGATCTAAGAAGTTGCTATACGTTAAGGATTCAGAGTGTGGTGCTAAGTGTAAAGTTGAACCGAGAGTTCTTTTTACTGTATCTTAGATCAACTTTGAACTTTATCTTGTAATGTGTCTTTAACTTAGTAAATTGCTTCGATCTGGACAAGGTCCCATAGATGTAGGCTAAAAGTAGATTTTAGCCGAACCATGTATATGGTTGTATTCTTTATTTTTCGCACTTATGTTTGATGCGGTTAAATTAGAAATGTCTTAATCAACTTGGTAATACTTCCGCTGCACTTAAAATGGGTAAACTTATACTAAAGTGAGTTAACCAACAACTTACTCTCCCAACAGTATCATAGAGTTTCACATTTCTCAATGCTTATTTATCACCTAATCCAAATATTTAAACCGATGGATAAAGAGGCTAACACTAATACTTAAGCCTAGCTAATACAAACAATATTGTTGATGGAAAGAAGAAAAAAAAATCTTCAAAATATTGCCTGGTTAATCCTATCCTGAAAGAAATCGAACATACATACTGCCTGGTCAATCCTAGGTAGTTCTACCAATTCCAAAGGCTTGGATATATTTCTTCTAGAGAATCTGGTTGTTCGAACTGCATGTCAAAGTAATAATTTGCAGTCGTAATGTGAGTCAAGATTGGATCATATGAACCTTTTGGGTACTGCTTTTGCTCATCAATCTCTTCCATTTGCATGTTTTGCCTAAAATTATATAAGGTTGCTGTTGATTACAAACAAAATCCAGCATCATTCCAGTTGAGTTGCTGCCTTCAGAATAAGATTCATACATGTAGTCTAGCTCTAAAGGTGCTGGCTGTTTCTCCTGTTCCATTGTTGAACCGGTGGCTTTCAAATCATTCCTTGAGATGTGACCTTTTCTGATGTTCTTCAGCTCTTCTTTTATGCTTTCTTTTCCTTTATACTTGATCTTACAAATTCTCCATTTCTGCAAAATTAATTGAAAAATTAATTAATTTTAAGGAAAGTACATATAGCTGATAAAAAAGAAAACACATTTGTCTATCCTATGTCCACTTATTTATTTCATGTGTTTAAGCAAAAGGGCATGTGTTAAAATATAGAATTTCTTCAAGTTACAGTTCAAATATACTTAGTTTAGAAGATTTATGAGGGTTTTGAAATGGTTTCTTATAATTTTTATTAAACTTCAAGGGAGATTTATGACAGTTTTGAAAGAGGTTTAAGAGGGTTTTCATATATATTTTATGGTTAGTTTTGGATAAATTCTGAATATATATAATTAGGTATGCATAATCCATGTATTAATTCGGAAAAAAAAAATTTGCAAGAAAATAGTCATTTTAACTATGTACATCCTTTATATTATATCATTAGCCTATGACAAATATCTTTAAAGTTTAATTAAGAAGGTGAAATGAAATAAACAGAAGTTCATAAAGCTGATCAACATGCATAGTAACAGTTGGGAAATCCCAATTTCAAAGAGCTAAGAAAAAAAGGAACAAGGGAAAGGAAGTAAAAGATAAAAAAATTCACTCTCTAATAATAAAAGACTGTTCACAATCGTTAGATTTCACAAGAAAAGACATTAAATAATGAAAAAGAAAATAGAGAGATTATTTAAGAAAAAATTTCATTAAGCATGAGACGGCACTAACCGTTGTGTTGGAATGTAGGCTATATTCATGCATAATCCAATTAGTCTTGAAGGAATTTTTACGCTTTCTTTCCCTATTGATGAACCGAAGAAATGTCAACGGCCTCTTGTAGCCTATCACATGGCCCTTTTTAGCGTAAATTTTCTTAACATGGCCGGTAGCTCTCCACCATCCTCGACCTGATACTTCTCTAGAATCAGTTTCCCTAAGATAATAACAATATCTCTCATTATTCGATAAGAGCACCGTGCGATCCCCTATATCAAAATCAATCAGCATAAATTGATTAGACGAAAATGACTCTGTTAAGTATTTTTTTAATATCAATCAATTCAAGTTAAATCAACAGAGAAGCAATAAGAAGTGTCTATATAAGAAAAAACTTATACAAATTAAGTTTAATTGAAAATAATATGTTTGACAATATCTTAAATTAATAGTGATTATCTCATTCATGATCATGGATTATATAAATAAAAAAATCGTTTTGACTTTTAATTTCATTATTTCTAAGTCAATTAATAAATAAAATATCAAAGCTAATATATAGTTTTACAAATTGAATGAATCGACAGGAAATTACCCCCCCAAAAAAAAAAGATATCAAAGCTAATCAATTTATGAAATTCAAAGAACCAAACTTGATTTTTTTTTCTTGTTTTGTATGATAAAGATTAATACAAATTGTCTTTTTGAAAAAACAAAACAGATTTAAGAAGACAAAAATATAATATATATATATATATATAAAAGAACCTAAAACTCCGAGAGGATGGCAAAAGATGATAAGAGAAACCTAAACTCAGAAACTTTACCAGAATAAAAAGAAGTTAATAAGACAAACGAAGAGTGAAGAAAGAAGAAATAAGTTTAACACACATTCAAGATCTTGTGGATCAAGCTCATATACGTTTCTTTCAACAATGAAAGTGTTCTGGAGAAGCATTTCTTGGCCAGTTACTTTTTTTTCCAGTATATGAATGAGCTCTTCATCAGTGGGATTGAATCTGAACCCAGTTGGCATCATCATCAATAATCCTGCAGGCTTTGGATTAATTTCGAAAATTTGAATCAAGAAAGAGAAGAAAGTGACGATGCTTCCATTTAAAAGGCTGAGAGTTTTGTTTTACTCTTTTGTTGAAGTGAGGCAGCATTTAAAAGCTTGGCTACATTAATATTGTTTAATGTTACAAAAAGTCTTATTGTTGTAACTTTAATCACCAATATATAGCAATTAATGTTGGACTTGTAATGTGCTTAATGCGATTTATTATAATTTATACGGAACAATGTACACTTATTTTTTTCTAAGAGACAAAAATTTTGTTTCAAGAAAGGACAAGCTGTCTAAAAATCCAAACAATTTCAGGAATTATATGAAGAAAAATCAGCTCAAATCTATAAACTAATGAAGCCTTAGCCTAGAAATCAAGAATTCAAATCCCTTTTTAATTACGTTAACGAAGCTTTCCAACTTTGAAGAATTAAAAAGAACGAAACTAAATTCCTTCATTTCAATGAAATTGACACTCTACAGAAGTCCAAAATTTTACTTTATCTTGTTAAGTTGTCATCCTACTTAAAAGCTTAACCTAATAAGTAAGGATTCAATATTATACTAATATAATAGGTCATCTCACATGAAACTTGGATTTTTTTTCTTTTTTCTTCACTGCCATAATTCAATTGTGCCTCGATGTGGCTATGGTTCCAAGAAAATGGAAATCCATCTTCTGGCAACCTAACTCTGCCGGCATAAGAACTTGCAATGGTAACTTGTAACATTTGACTTTAATACCATATTAAGTTGCTATTCCAACAAAAAAATTAAACTTGTAGGTTATTACTCAACTTTATATTAGTCCAATATGTTTGTAACCAATGTGATTTAGAATCTTTTTTCCAAACAATTTGTAAAATGAAACGCCCCTTTGTGTGATGTCATTTGAAAAATACATTTCTGGTAGCTGACTCTTATAAATTATCTTCTTGTGATTTCTATGTTTGTCTACCATAGTCAGCTCTCTCTTTCCACATAAAGTTGAGTAACAAATCTTAAACACATGTGAAAGTTGAGACAAGATTATATAATATAAAAGGGCTTAAAATATATAAATAATAACCTTATTTTCTCCATTAATCCCATGAAATAGCATACCCACGTGGCTACTCAAAATAAATATATGAATCATATGGACGTCCATTATGATAATTGATACATGCAATATGGTTCCTGCAGCCTTTTGTGAATGCATGCATTAATTGTTTTACTTTTTGAACGAAGTCATTGATCATCAAAGGCTGCAATTTCACCTGCATTCTTAGCAAATTCTTGCAGCTGGGTTGTGTTTGAATCGTGGCTTTAAAAGTTGCAAAAAAAGCTTCAAAGAGCATTGTGAACGCAGAGCATGCTTCCACAGAAAGACTGTCAAATTTTGCTTTGTATGGAAATGGCATGCATGTATTTCCTGTTAAAGTAACAACTCTCAGTAGCTATAATCCTCTGCGTGTTTACGCCAAATTAAATAATCCTCTGTATGTTTACACTATATTAAATAATTCATAGACATAATTACGTATGATCTCGCTGTGTGCAGTGACAATAAATTTCAAATTAAATAATTAGATTTGAGAATGATACAAGATGGCCCATACACTTTCCAACTCTTTCTGAAGTTCTAAACAAAATCGCTCCAAACTCTTAAATTTGGCTGCAATGTCTTTTCCAATGCTCAGAAAATTTAAACAAGTATTTTAGAACGTAAATTAAGGACCACAAAATGATTTAAAATATACTGTATAGAAGCTGATATTTGTCGACAGAAACCCAGCTTTAATTGGGGTCGACAAATTTTAATCATTAAATTTATTATGGGTTTATTCACAACGAGGATATACCTTTTTCTACTACCACAAAATTGAAGTGACTTTACAGAAACACTTTCAGCGAGAAAACGTTTTCTTGGTTTAAGGTTTATCCAACTGTAAAGCAAAGGATATATATATGAAAACTACTGAAGTGTATTTATTATGGGTTTAAACCAATCAACTCCCACGTAGTTTTCAAAATTGACAAATTGTTCTCTTGGTTATTTGAATTGTCAAACCACCTCCTCTATCGTCAGTTTTTCCGTTAACACTAACTGTTAAACAATTTTTATTTATGCAATGACCTAAAAATAAGTTTTTACAAAATTAAAAACAAAAAATAATAAATGTTAAGAAATTTTTTAAACTTGGTAGGCTTTCAATTATTTTTCCAAAACTTTTTATGATTTTTTATTCTTTTTGTTTTTTAAAAAATTAAATATAATTTTAAGATTTTTCGGTATTTTTAAGAATTTTTTGTTTTAGACCTTTTTTTAATTTTTTAAAATTTTTTGTAGAGGTAATATTGTCTGTTAGTAGTCAAAATCCGTATAGAGGAGGTGGTTGGATAATCTGTATAACCAAGGAGCTATTTTGTCAATTTTGAAAACCACAAGGGAAGTGTTAATTAAACCCCATTTATTCTAGTATATATCAAAATTATACCTCAAATTTTTTGAAGGGTAAATAAACTTTTTGAAGACAAAGTTGATAGGACTTCGTTGAAATTTCAATGGTGGACTGAGACGTGGCTCTATTATTAAAACCCTAGAAACTTTTGAGAAATAAAATTGAGTATTATTAAATTTTTTAAATATATAAAAATTTATAGTTTATTGTATAATATTCAAGATTATTTTAACTATTCAAATAAATTATATCTGAATTCTTATTCTCTCATTCTAAAAAGTGGTGCAATAATTGGTTTAATCGTAAAATTGTCAATTAGTTTAAGTGGTTTATTGTAATCATCTCCTTTGTAGTTTGTGAAATTGACAAGTTAATCTTTTAATTATGTAAATTATCCAATCACCTTACTTACCATTAGTTTTTGTCCATAGTTTTTACTTATTCATAGAGGTGAGAATTAGCTCGTACCCAAAAAGCCCAACCCAAAAAACCAGTCTTAGGACTAGTCCTTGAGAGGACCGAACCAAGCCCAAGGGAAAAAGGGCCCGGGCCCAGGGCCGGTCCCTCCTCCAATTTCCTTTTAACCACTGTAAAATATACAAACGCCTTATTTAATATGAAATTGATAATAAATATAGAGTTAAAATGAAACTTTACAAAAAAAAATTGTCTAGGCCCATAGGACAGGTGGGTCTGGGCCATGAGAAATCTTATGGGTCTAGGACCGGTCCTTGATTATTTGGGCTCGGATCTTGGGGGCCCAGGCCCAAGATTGACTGGGCCCAAGCCTTTGCCACCTCTACTTATTGAAGACATAAAGGTCATTTCATTTCATTTCAGATAATGATAAAAATAATGAACAAATTTTGAAAATACCTGATAATGAACAAGGCCCCCATCGCCCTCCTCTTATAGCAAGATTTTTGCTTGACAGCTTCCATCAACATTGTCCTCGTCTTCTATCATCCAAACAGTAAATAATGAAATTAATGTAGTTGAGTGGTGAATAGGTTTTAAAGACGAAATATGTTGTTAAATGAATGCATTAAGAGTTAACTTGAGGTAAAAGATGGAAACTAAAATGCATTGAGAGTTAACTTGAGATAAAAAATAGCAACTGAAATTTAATGTGACAGAGAAAATAGCGACCGAAATTAAACGCTAGAGAGAAAATAAAAAGGGTTAACAAAGAGAGTTAGGAAAAAAAAAAAAATTAAAAAGGGTAGTCTTGGAATAAATTGAAACATATTTGTACGTAGTATTTTAAAAATGATTTCAATAATTGTTAGGGCTTAGAAAGATAATTAGTGGGGCTCAATGTTCTGAAACCTGGACTAGATCGGACCGGTTCGACCAGGAACCAGCAGCCTCTCCGGTCTGGTTTAGGTTGCAATGGTTTTTTTTATTAGATTTCAAATTTGAAGAGACTAATTTGTAATTTTCTAAGGGTGTTTTAATATTTCAAAACTTTAGGGACTAACTGAATTTTGTTGGGGCATTTTTGTTATATCTTTAAATTTTATGGACTAATTAAAACTTTTAGGGATATTGTTGCAATATATTAAAATTTTAGAGACTAAATGAATCTTTTAAAGATATTTTTGTTGCTGCTGTCAACATCTAATCGATCGTTCTGACCGCCCTTGACCGGGTCAATGCCCCATTCAGTTTCAATTGTTTTAACACCACTCAAGAAAAAATTGTTTTAATCATAGTTATGGAACAAAAACTATAAAACACTTCAAAGCCCATTTTTAGTGGGGCTTAATTAACACCAATTTTAGCCTCCACCAATTTGATCAGTACACCCCATTATTAATTACACCAATTTTAAATTTAAAAAATTCTCCTTAAACCCCATTGAATACTCAATGTACCCTGCAGTCCTTTTGGATATTTTTATTTACACCCATTTCTCCCATTTCAATTTTAGAATCAAAATATTAGTTTTAACTGGGTGAAATTTGAAAAATAGAAGTATTTTTTCATTAAACAAATAATTTCAAAGGTAATGATAATTTAGATTTAGGATTTATGCAAGAATTAAAGGTTTAAGATAATAAGATAGAGTGTGGGCGGACTTCGAATTTATAATGTCCTTTCTCGATATTATCTTTAAGGCTAAATTAAAAAGTGTGGGTTAGGTCAGGTGGGGGATGAAACTCGTTTCTCAATTTTTAAATAAGGTGTTTTCAGGGGGTTGGACTTCTTTAGCTTTAATAGATATTAAAGCCCAATGAACAATTCTTATAAGCCTATTGCATTTCCAATCAATTGGGCTTGTTGGGTCAAGTCTATAAGAATCTCTACTTTTACAAGGCCTTGGGCCTCAACAATTAATGGTAGAAGAGTTTTGAATTGCTAAGTGAAAAAACACTTTGAATAGTGTTATTTAAGTCTCATGTTTTAGCAAACCTTGATACCTCCATTACTCCAAGCATCTCACTTGAGGTTTAGTAAATCGTTACTAAACCTTGGTATAACGCTTAGGAATAAGAGAGAATTTCAAACAAAAAAGGAATGACTTTTTGTTTTTTCTCAGTCACTACAATAAAAGCAAAATATGACAACTATAATTCTATAACATGCATTTGATGCAAGTTGCAAAAGATGAATTTTCACAAGAGCGTTATGCAAATATTTTTTTTTTTTTTTTTTTTTTTTATAACCGGAGTGTTTGGACTATAGCTTGCGCATATCTCAACTAATCTCTGGAGCCCATTAAACACCTTATAAGTCCAATATTCTAGGTAAGACACAAATATGATAGATAATCATAAGGTGGTTTGAACCTAAGAAGTTAATGAAGAGAATAAACATTTTTTGCCACTAGGCCAACCCCTTGGGGTTGCATTATGCATATTGTTAAATCTATTATACAACAACATGGCAACAATGCAAATTGTTAAATACATTAATTTCAAAACATGAGAAACGTGGTTGATGTAAAATAAAAACAACAGTTTAAAGTTGTCATTAATTCTTGTATCTTCTAACTAATCTTAAATTTGTGTAAACAATTTAAGTTAAATTTTAATTTACTATAGCCTCATCAAGACATATGTAAGTATCTAAAATATTCTTCTATTACTTGTGTTTTACTCCTAAAGATACCATTTATGGTCTGTCTTTCTTGATCAATAAGACATATCTAACATATTTCTCATTTGAAATGTGATTTTTTTTTCTCTTAAAACATAAGAGATTCGAACTTGAGACATTTAGTTCTTATACTATTTTAAGATACCATTTTGATAAAAAAACGTAAATTATTAAGTAGAGATTCACACACACACACACAACGCTGAATACCCATGTGGGTTGTTCGCCATGTGACACATTTTGAAAGCTCTAGAATTGCTCTATTTTGGCACATTGGATTGACGAGCCAATCAAATTGCTCTATCTTGACACGTTGGATTGGTATTTATTGTGCCATCTATAATTATTAATTAATTAAAAAGATGGGATCTGTATTGATAATGAATAATAATAACAATAATATAGGTGCATTGCATTGACATTCCAAAGATGTGCATTAATACCAAGTATATAGGTGTATTGGATTGCTATTACTAATTGTGGTTTAATGACATTTGTCTAGAATTACTATCTATAATTATATAGGTGCATTGTATTGACATTGGAAAACTTTCTTTGTATTGAAATCGTATTTAATTGCATTGGTATTCGGAACGTCTAAATAAGAGGTTATAAAAGGCACACATGTTTAGTTGTGTATCATCGCAATTTGTTAGTTGGTGTCAACAATACATCTGGTCCTTTGTCAATTGTTTATAGGTTATTTTAGTTTGTGAAAATAATATGTCTGTTCTTTATGTGCATTTTGATCGATGGTTTTTTTTATCTATGTATGTTTTTGTTTTTGTTGTTGTTTACAGGTAAAAAATTCATGAATTGGCATGGAATAGAGTAGGATGTCCGATTGACTCTGTTAGATGAGTTGTTATTTTGATTTGTTCTTCTGAAATGTAAGTATATCTTCTAACTATTTTAATGCGAAACTGTAAGTATGTCTCCCAACTATTTTAATGGTTATTGTTAGATTGAATGATTGCTTTTGTTCAGCCAATTTATTTGAATGATTGATTGTGTTATTCCTTCCAAATGGCAAGTGTGTTCCTTGATAATTTTAATATGAAGATTAATTAAATTTTGTTGTTTCCGTTTCTAGGTACCAGTTTTTATAGGAATGGATAATTGTTCCTTAACAATGTTAACATGAAGATCGATTATATTTTGTTATGTTTGTTTTCAAGGAAATGAGGATTTGTGTTTATTATTTTTTTTGGTAGAGCCATTGATTCGGTGCGTCTCTTCTACCGATCGATCGCCATATAATGTGAATTCCTTGATTTTGTTGATTTCGTTTTCAGGTTACAGGGAAAAAAGTTGACGTGTTCATATAATAGCCAATGTATTCCGTACCAAGTTGTGTTTATTAAGTCTTTGGTAAGGTCATTGATTTGGTATGTCTGTAGTTGCAATCGATTAGCGTGAATTATATGTTCACTGATGTTTGCTAATTTTATTTTTAGCTTACAGTTTCGGCCAAACAGTGAGTATTTGTTATCAGTATGTTCATATGAGGGGCAATTAGTTTTTCCATGTATTGTTGACGTTGAGTAACATTAAATGTTCATGGTTTGTATTTTGTCTAAAGATTAAGCATTGTTTTTTTTACCATGCTATATGTTTGTTCTAGCCAATATGTAAGCATTTGTTTTGGGTTGGAGCTACATGAAACATTTATGGATTGTTTTATGTTAACAAGGCTCGTGTGAGTATTGTTTTTGCTAACTCTATTTTCAGTGACACGATTGGCCATCAACTATCATCTAATTGTGCTGCTCGGTGCATTGTTGTCACAAGGTAGCAAAATCCGATGGTAGTTAAGGTTCGATTTTGTGATTTATGAATGGAATGTTATTGTATCAGATTTGGTCATAATGTTTTCTAGGTTGTAGGTTTAACAAAATATTTACCATCCTTTCCTTTGGACTCGTGCCAATGAAATATTCCTAAAGTGACCAATATAGGAACAGATGGAATTGTATCAAGATATCCAAATTCCGATCAAATTCATGGTTCGATAGTGTTCCTAGAAAGGAATTGTATCAAGGTATCCAAATTCTGATCAAATTCATGGTTTGGCAGTGTTCCTAGAAAAGTTATAACAACTTATAAACACAACCAATCATATCATGATAATGGTTCGGCAATGGAATGTAGATCTCAATGATACCTTATGGATAAATTGTGGATCGGTATCTACTCTATTACCATTCTATAGCAAAATTGATGGTTTGACAGTCAAGTTATCAACTGTAGCAGACTTTGAACAATCATAATTACGGACAATGGTTAGGCAACAGATTCCACACTATTTGTTAGACAATTTTTTAAAGATGCTGAACTACAATATCAATAAAAATTAAGTGGCTTAATGTCTCTCTAAGTTGGTAACAGGCAAACTACCTAATGCTTGGTCTGACTATAAAAATAACCTGGGACTGACTAATGTAGGAACATATATAATTGTTTATCTTTCTAATATATCAAGCTATCCAAATTTCGGCCATCCCTAGATCATGGATAAGTACTCTAATTTATGGTTTAGCAGTGTTCCTAGAAAAGTTATAACAAATTATAAATGCAATTAATTACATCCTAGTTATGGTTCAGTAATGGCATGTAGACCTCGATGATACCCTGATTTGTCAAAATTCCAAGCATTGTTAAATCATGATATCACAATCAGTATTTGCCCTATTATCATTCTATAGCCAAATTGATGGTTTGACAGTGAAGTTATCGATCACAGCAGGCTTTGAACAATCATAATTATGGACAATTGTTAGGCAACAGATTCCATACAATCTATATATATATATAAAGCTGAATACCCATGTGGGTTGTTCGCCATATGGTACATTTTGGAAGCTCTAAAATTGCTCCATTTTGACACATTGGATTGACAAGCCAATCAAATTGCTCTATCTTGACACGTTGGATTGGTATTTATTGCTCCATATATAATTATTAATTAATTAAAAGATGGGATCTATATTAATAATAATACAGATGCATTGCATTGGCATTCCAAAGATGTGCATTAATAACAAGTATACCGGTGTATTGGATTGCTATTACTAATTGTGGTTTAATGACATTTGTCTAGGATTGCTATCTATAATTATATAGATGCATTGTATTAACATTGGAAAACTTTCTTCGTATTGAATTCGTATTTAACTGTGTTGGTATTCGGAAGGTCTAAAGAAAGGGTTATAAAAGGGGCGCATGTTTAGTTATGTATCATCACAATTTGTTAGTACAATTTTTTAAAGATGTCGAACTATAATATTAATAAAAAATGAAGTGGCTTAATTTCTCTTTGAGTTTATATCAGCAAACCCGCCGAACTATAATATTAATAAAAAAATTGAAGCGGCTGAATGTTTCTCTCAGTTGAAAATTTCAGTATTAGTCTATAAATGATAAAGGTTATGATTTGCATTGTAATAAACCATTTGTTGTGCCGTAATTTATTCAGCATATCAAATGTGTGGTTTCTGAATCATGGTATTTTATGTGGATAAATTTTAATAAACAAAGTGCCAAACTAATCATGCAGCCCGATGGGCTAATACACTTACTTTTTGATTGATGTGTTCTGTATTTTGATGATGTTTGGTGTTCTCATATTTAATGTTGTTCTTAATGGTGTTAGTTACTTGATATCATGTTTGTAGCTTTAGAATTGCTCATTTTTTATGCGTTGGATTTGTATTATTAATAACTTTATAGCTGCATTGTGTTGACGCTGCAAATATTTATAGATATATATTTATCCAAAACTGATTGGTGCATTGTACTGTTATGTGATACTTTCAATGTGATATTAGTATTAATGGTCTAGATATTAGAATTTTGGTTTAATTATGGGTTAATATACTTCCTTTTTTATTGATGTGTTCAGTATTATGATGATGTTTGGTATTCTAATGTTTAATGTCACTCTTAATGTAGTGTTTTTGTTAAAGTGCTGATGAAATAAATGGTACTATTTATGTCACATAATAGTATAAGTTTGTATCAAATGCAACTTAAATAAGAATTACAGCTATCCAAATAAAAAAATAAAAAAATCCCAATCGTTATTTAATTTTGTTATTATTGTTATGTTGTTTGTTAAGTGTTATTGAATTTGATGCAATTTTGTGGATAGATATTTATCTGAAAGAGATCGATACATTATATTTGCTATGTATTATCGTTAATGCGAAATTAATGTGAAGTGTGAGGAGTATTTATCTGAATGTGGCCAATATAGGGACAAATGGAATTGTATCAAGGTGTCCAAATTCCAATCAAATTCATGGTTTACCAGTGTTCCTAGAAAAGTTATATCAAATTATAAACGCAACCAATCATATCTTGATAATGGTTCGGCATTGGAATGTAGACCTCAATGATACCTTATGGATAAATTGTGGATCGTATATTGACTACAACTAGCAAATCACCGTATATTGACTACTACGAATTCCATCTGATATATCAATCATTTGATGATGTAAAGATTTGGACAGCTTGAACAATCATAGTTATGGACAATGGTTAGGCAATAGATTCCATACTATTTGTTAGGCAATTTTTTAAAGATGCCGAACTACAATATTAATAAAAATTAAGTGGCTTAACGTCTCTCTAAGTTGGCATCAGGCAAGTTGCCTAATACTTGGTCTGACTATAAAAAATAACCTAGGACTGACTAATAGAGGAACAAATGGAATTGTCTATCTTTCTAATATATCAAGCTATCCAAATTTTGGCCATCCTTAAATCATGGATAAGTATTCAAATTCATGGTTTAACAGTGATCCTAGAAAAGTTGTAACAAATTATAAATGCAATTAATTACATCCTGGTTATGGTTCGGCAATAGAATGTAGACCTCGATGACACCTTTATCTATCGAAATTCCAAGCATTCTTAAAAAATGATATCACAATCGGTATTTTCCCTATCACCATTTTATATCCAAATTGATGGTTTGACAGTGAAGTTATAGACCATAGTAGGCTTTGAACAATCATAATTATGGACAATGGTTAGGCAACAGATTCCATACAATTTGTTAGACAATTTTTTAAGGATGTTGAACTATGATATTAATAAAAAATAAAGTGGCTTAATTTCTCTTTTAGTTTATATCAGCAAAGTTGCCGAACTATATATAATATTGATAAAAAAAAATTGAAGCGACTCAATGTCTCTCTCAGTTGAAAATTTCAGTATCAGTCTATAAACGATAAAGTTTATGATTTACATTGTAATAAACCATTTGCTATGCTGTAATTTATTCAATAAATCAAAGGTGTGGTTTCTGAGTCATGGTATTGTATGCGGATAAATTGTAATAAAAAAAACTGTGAAACTAATCATGTAGCCCGATGGGTTAGTATACTTACTTTTTCATTGATATGTTTGGTATTTTGATGATGTTTTGCGTTCTCATATTTATTGTTGTTCTTAATGGTGTTAGTCTCTTGATATCGTGTTTTGTAGCTTTACAATTGCTCCTTTTTGATGCGTTGGATTTGTACTATTATTAATTTTATAGGTGCATTGTTGACGTTGCAAATATTTATAGATATATATTTATCCAAAATCGATTGGTGCATTGTACTGTTATGTAATAATTTCAATGTGATATTACTATTAATGGTCAGGATATTAGAATTTTTGTTTAATTACGGGTTAATATACTTCCTTTTTTATTGATGTGTTTGGTATTATAATGATGTTTGGTATTCTGATATTTAATGTCGTTCTTAATGTAGTGTTTGTTTTTTAAGTGTTGATGAAATAAATGGTACCGTTTGTCACATAATAGTATAAGTTTGTGTCAAATGCAACTTAAATAAGAATTATAGCTGTCTACATAAAAAAATTACAAAAATAAAAAAATCCCAGTGGTTATTTAATTTTGTTATTATTGTTATGTTGTTTATTAAGTGTTATTGAAGTTGATGCAGTTTTGTGGATAAATATTTATCTGAAAGAGATCAATACATTGTACTTGCTATGTATTATGTTTAATGCGAAATTAATGTGAAGTGTGAGGAGCATTAACCTGAATGTGAAAGGTTTTATACATAACTCTTGAAATTAATGTGTTTGTTATATATATGTAGTTGTTTATGTTATCGCACACGATTAAGAGAAATAAGTAAAGGTACTTGAGAGTACATCATTAGATCATTGTTCCCAACAAAAAAATAAATAAATAAATAAATAAAACAAACAAATTGCTGGCATAGTTGAGATATAGTTCCTATTATAGGTAATGTGATACCTTCAATTGTTTTTATCTTTCTATTGTAAAGTTTTATTTGTTGGATTATGAATTCGTCTATAAAAGCTATTAATTTGCATATAATAATATTATAGAATTGTAATAAAAAAATTGTCAAACAATATTGTAGTGACAATTGTAAATCAGTAAGTTCTTCTTGGAGTTTAAAATTTCAATACCAAACAAAAAATTCCGCATACTATTAAATTGTGATAAGAAATATTTATAGTATGAATTAGATTATAAAACTGAAACATTATTTTATTTATTTATTTATAATTGTGATACAACAACATTTGCTTTAGTTGTAAAATCTCAGTTGGGAATCTTTGTTGCTTTTATTAAATTGTATTAAGGATGAATTTCTTTTTGCAGGCAAGTCATAACAATGTCTAATAATTTTCTTAAAGATATTGATGAATCAAGAGATGATTGGATAGTCACTGTCAGAGTATATAGATTGTGGGAATGTAGGAATTTCATAATGGGTTACGAACTTATGAGCCTTGACATGATTTTGATTGATCAATAGGTATAAAATATAGTTTGAAAATAATGTTAAGACTTTTATTTCCAATTTATATAGGTTTGCTTAAATTTGTGATTTTCATTGGTTTTTTAGAATCAAGTTATTCATGCCTCGATACCAAAGAATAGGATTGCAAAGTTTAAAAATCAGCTTCATGAAGGGTCGATATATTTGATCAGGCATATAAAAGTCATACCATTTGCTACCTCTTACAAACCTGTTGATGGTATATACCGTATACAATTTCTCATGATCACAACTGTACAAGAAATAACAGAACCGAGAATTGTTATTCCGAGATATAAATTTGAATTTATTGGTCTTCATGATCTTCAGAATAGAACAAATGATACCAGGTTATTATCAAGTATAGTTAATTCGAATATTTGTATTTTAAATGTGAGAAATATTTTTGTACATCAAATATGATAAATTATATGCAGATATCATTGGAGTTTTGAATGCAGTAGGATAAATTGAAGAGATCAAGTTGACAAAGACTAAAAAAAAGAGACATTAGATTGCAGATGGCCGAGTAAATTCTTTTGTTAATATTTTTACGTTCTTCTTCCACTTTAAATAATTTACACTAATATTAATTTCAGAGAAGCAGTTGACATTACGTTATGGGACCGGAAAATTTTCAAAAGAAATAGGTGAAGATTTGCAATCAGCAAGTACCAACCCAATTGTCATAATAGTTACTTCAACAAATGTTAAAGATTTCAAAGGTAATAAAAATATGTTACATGAAATTAATATATTTTCGATTACTAACTTATGTTTTTTTTCCATATAGGAAGATTATATCTCAATACAACTTCAGCATCTAGAATTTATATAAATTTAGATATTAGGGAAGTGCATTCTCTACAGAAAGAGTATGTGTTTGAGAAACAATTTTTTAAAGTAATTTCATGGATAGAATCATATTTAAAATTTTATCTACTCTTTGTTACTTTAGAATGGGAATTCTGTCAGTAATTCAATTACATAAAAAGATTCTAAATCAAGTTCCGATTGAGAATGAAATGTTTGAGAATAGAACATCACTTAAACATGTTTCCAATCTCGTGTGGCATGATTTTGATGAGGTACAGTATTCACTAAAACGTTAAATAGATTATTATAACATAGTTTGTGAATAGAAATTACAATTGTATAGGTGATGGAGTATACAATTAAGGCCAAGAAAATCGAAGTTGATGATAGATATGGTTGGTGTTACAATTCCTGCATCTATTGCAAGAAGAAAATTCCTGGTATTAATACTTATTTATATTGTGACAAATGCAACAAGGAATCGAAATCTCCTCAGATGAGGTATATCATTGTTTATTTTTTTACTATTTATAATTATGTATTGTCAATGCAATAAGAAGTATATTCAATTTCAGACATTTATTTGTAACAATGTTTAGTTAATGTTATAACAGATACAATGTAGAAATGATCAAATGAAACTGTCGAAGCAACTTTTATATTGTTTGATACAATAACCCAGAGATTGGTTGGTTTATCATGTTCTCAACTGTTGAACAAACAAGGTAATGATCAGAAGAATATCCCAAAATTTTTGAGTGAGCTGTTTGGGCAGATGTTCGTTTTCAAAATCAAGTTGAGAATTATGGATTTGAAGGAAGGATACAAATCTTATATTGTCACAAAACTTTTTCCGATTGATGAGAATCTTGAGGATGAATATAAGTTGCGAGAATTGCAAAAGGTCAGTATAATTGTTATTTTTAGATAGTTAATTTTCATAATATTGAAGTGATATCAATGTTTTGTAGAAAACAATAGGCAAATAATTGAGAATATGGATCACAATCCTTGATGTCAGGTGTGACTGAATACGAAATACTGACACAAAAAATCAAAGATGTGTCTGGAAAAATGGTGGCAAGAGTTGAAGCTGATGATGCTGAAAACATGATAGACAATTCTTGTACAGACATGTCAGACACATCGAAAGAGAGGGAACGAGGAAATTAGCAGAAATAAAGTGACGATCATAATGTTAAAAGTAGCAGTAAGGGTTAAAAAAGCAATCCAAAAAAAAAGTTGAGGTCTTGATAAAGTGATCATGTCACATTTGATAGATTAAGTATATAATGTAATTGGGACTTTGTTTGTGAAAATGCTTTATCTTGATTGATGGATGCCAACATAAACAAATATAACATTAAACCACAATTAGTATAAAACAGTGAACAAACTATTTTGTATAAAAAAAAAAATATATCACACCCTTCACTCATGAATAACAAAATTGAACCTTTGACTCTATGAACAATCAAGTTGTATGGTTGGAATATGAAATATGATCAAATTATATAATGTACAACAACAAAAGAAATGCAAAAATGTCATTAATAATTAGGTATAACTGTAGATTCGATATATTGTTTACTACAATTAGTATAAAACGTTATGGTTTAGTTTTGATATTTTGAGCTGAAATAATTGTATATTCGACATATTGTTTACTACAATGCATGCTGTCCCCTGAAATTCATGTGATTTTATGTCAATATTTATTTATGGGATCAGATTTGTTTGAATTATAGTTAATTGATAGTAATACATTATTGAGGAAATACAATTTTTTAAGACAAATTATCACAACATTAATAGTTGGAAATACTTTTATATCTGAAAATCTTTATTTAAAAAATAATAATAATAATGAAACTATGAAATTTCTAATCAATTATAGTTTTCAAATTATTAAATTTTTTGTTACCGTTTTAAATGAATAAAATAAGTATAACATATGTTTATGGTTGGTCCAGTAATAGGACCATTCTCCATTTAATTTTAGTAAATTTTTCATTAATGTTATAACAAGAAAAATGTAGATATGAGTATGTTTGATAGAATTGCCGAAATAACTTTTATTTTGTTTGATATAGTAATCCAGAAATTAATTGGATTATCATGTTCTCAATTATTAAACAAACTAAGTTTTTGAATGAATTGTGTGAATAGAAGTTTGTTTTGAGAATTGGACTGAAGGTTACTGATTTTAAAGAAATATATGAATCCTATATTGTGAGAAAAGTTTTAGTAGACAATGTCAAACTTGAAAATTATTATAAGTTACAGAAATTATGGAAGGTTAGTAGAAATTTTAAGTTTAAATAGTTAATCTCAATATTATTCAGGTAATATTAAATATCATGCATAATTCACTACGAAATACTGACATCGAATGTCAGAAACATGTCTGCAAATATAGTATCAATTGTACAAGCGGATGATGCTGAAAATATAATTAGACCATTTTTATACAACATAATAGGGACATCACAAAAGAGGAAAAGAACTATAAAAGTGATCCAAAAGAAACAATATAACATTGCAATATTCATGTAAAAAAGCTAACCAAACGTTTTTTAAGTTCACATAAAAACTATAAAAGCAATCCAAAAGAAACAACATAGAAATTTTCATAAAGTACTCATTTCATATTGAATAGATTAAATACATAAACGAATTGGGTCTTCATTTGTAGATATTCTTTCTCTTGCTCGATGGGGATCTACCTCTGCGACGAGGTTGATGCTCATGTGCTGGTTGAGAGAATACATTGACTATATATTAAACTTCTGTTGAATTTGTTGGCAAGACCGTGTTCTTCTGTTTGTTCATCAATTCTAGACATAATCTAGTGTACTTCTCTATCTGCAAGCAAACAAAATAAACACAATTTTTCTGATCTTCTCAAGTGTTCAAATTCTTTTCACCAATTTCACATATAAAATATAGTTTGTGGAAAGACATTATTTTGCTATAAAAATATTGTGAGTTTATAAAAGTGATACAACAGCGTATCTGATTAATAATCTGTAAAAGTCATACTACTTCAAGTTTTCCAAATGCATTTTCTAGCTTCAAAGCCAACTGATGATTTTCTTCTGTTAAGGTTTCAACCTGAATTTGAGTGAAAACAAAATCATTAAAATCATTAACAAGTACTTAAATAGATACAACATTTGAAATCATCTAGAAAAGCGAGTCATATTCTACCAGAATCTCTATACTTCTTTTGGGATTTGAAGTACAAATCTCTATATCTAGTTTGCTGATTTTTTATTAGATGTATTAAATGGTCAACCTTTCCTTTCAAATTTTCAATTGTATTACTTGGTTCAGCCTATTTCATCTGTTGAGGTGATTGCAGCTCGACTTCTTGGTCATTGTCAGTGAAAATCACTGATTTTATCACACGTTGAACATTGTCATTGTGAGTATCCACAACTATTCCTTGGAGTCTTGCAGAGCGCCTACCAGGACCTCTACCAACTTTCTTCCGTTTAGTTTTTGGAGATAAATTCTTTGCATTTTCTTTTCCCTCAGTTTGTGATTCCTACCATCTTTGATGATTGATTCGTCTTTTCCATTCTGCCAAAGATTACATAATAAAGCAGATCAAATATGAAACTGAAATATATTAACAAGAAAAAAAACGGCAAAAGAAAAAAAAAAAAAATCGTTATCTCAAACGTGTAAATTCTGAAACAAGAAATTTCTTTATAAAAGTAGTTGTAAAAAAATTTTTTTTGTTTCTTCCTTTTTGTGACCCTTCAAGTATTAATTTCTCATGAATGGTAAACCTAGGTTTTCATTTTTAATAATGCTTGATCAAATTTTTTTTACAAGTGTTATAATTGCGTAGAAATAACATCAATTCGTAGGAATGCCCATCAAATACAACTGTATACTATAACATTAAACAAATTTTAACGATAGATTACACAAACAAATAGATGAAACTACTACCAAAAACAAAGAATAGTATTGAAAAAGGGATGAGATATACAATAACTGAATCGGCAATTAGAAGATGTCAACACGAAAGCTTCAAACCCTTCAAAAGAAAATCAGCACCGACACAAGAGAAAGCTGAAACGATTACACTGACAACGTGTTGGACAGACAATGGGTGTGAACATAGCTTAAAAAAAATAGAAAATGCATTAAATAAAGAAACACCAGATAAATGAATATATTAATGAAACATAAATAACTGTTAATCCGCCGACTGTAAAAAACTGGTTGGACCGATGTTTTTGAAATAGCAGGTGTACTTTTTAATAAAATAATATTTAATTTTTTAGGAATACCCCGAACAACATTATTGTTAAATATTTCAAAAATTAGGTGAAATATATTTAATTCAAATTAGCCAACTGGAGATACATAAATGGATTGAAAAACTAAAATGTCATTAGTAATTTAATATAACTATTTACTTGATTAACATAAAACCATCAACCAAATTAAAATAACAAATTAATTTAATATACGATTTCATATTAATTAAGTTTGATAATGTTTATAAATATTATATCATTCATTGAACTATAACATTCTTACCATTGGTCTACTAAACACATTTTTATGCTAATATCAGGCTGTAATTTCTGTATGAAACAATGGACTTTAACTAAATATATATTATTGTTTCTTTTGAAACTATTCGAACAATTTTTTTTTTTTTATCATTATACTTATTTATTACTATTTCTTTGCTGGTTTTCCAAATGTAATCATTTATTAAATCAATGAAACGTTTCAAGTCGGTGCATATCACCTCGGTTGGGTTTTTGATATTTTCGGGTTCTTCAATCGTTGCATTCATTTAATAGAACATGTCTATTTGTTTTCCATATGTTTGTTTTCTCTTCTTATTTAAGCTCTTCTCAAAACTGTATATATATATAAGTATCAATCTCAACTTTTTTTTCATATAACTTCTATACGTTTGTAGACTCTCTTTTATCTCTTTTACATTTAATTGGTTCGATAATGGCTGGAGAAAGAAGAGACCTAAAACAGATTTTGAGCTACATAAACCACAATGTTTCCAATATAAATATTGGGAAAACAAAAATCAAAGAAGGCATGCATTTGCTGGTCAAGGTCATGAATTCTATAGTCGCTATTGTTTCGGATTTGAAAGCAAAGGATACTTTGCTTTTTGCAAATGAAGAGTGACTCGGAATGGGAAAGCGTCAAGAGAGAAGATAATACAAATTTTGTGTAATATAAAACTAATATATACAGTCATAATGCAATTTGTATTTCCAACATGTTTAAATATTTATTGAAATTCATTGTTTTTTTAAACCTGTTGGTGCGGCAATGGGTGGTAGACAAAAGGAGTTCAAACAGATACTACCCAATATTTGCAGCAACATAAAAAATCTAAATGGTACAAGAGAAAAATGCAAAGATATGATTGATGCTTTAGGTGAAATCGTGGACAATGTTAAGCTTATTTTTGTTGATCTTAAGACACAGGAATATTCAATCGATCTCAAATAAGAATGTTCTGATTAGATGACTACAGAAGCTGGACCTACACCATTGTTGAACCTTGATAAATATATAAAGCAATGCACACATGTATTTTGATATTAAAATATACTAAAAAAATCCCTATTCTCATATAAGTTGTTTTTTTTTTTTTTACTGTTTGAAATTATTTTGTATTGGTTAAACAATAGGTTTGCAATATTGTAATACCAGTATTTCAATATTTGCTGATACAATCCAAATTAACGTTCTTAAGAGTGTACCAATCATTAACCAAGTATAGCAGTTACAATAGCTCCACACACAGTTCAATAATAATATATCAAGGAATATTTTTAAAAATACAAACATAAAGCACTATGAAACGTAACCCAGTGAACACCATCATATCATTCAACACAATCCCTGTTGACATCAAAAGCTCACCAAATTGATTCACATCAATACCCTTCTCATTATTCTTCTTAAAGTCAATCCCGCATTGGCGCAACAACTCCACTGAATCATTTGCAAACCACAACTAGGTAAATTTCCATTCTCGTATGAAAACGTTAGCCCCAATTGAATCAATTTCAACATATCGACATTATCTTTCAATGTCTGGTAGTTATAATTGTTTATAATCTTGAAAGTCCCAACCAAACGCACAACAACGCCAGGAAACTTAGTATCCATGGCTACATAATTATACTTATCAACAATTTCGCGAATTAAAGCAAATTCCTCTTTGAGATTATCATTCCACATCTCTCAAATGTAAATCGAATCGCCCTTGGGCAAAACCGACATTTCGAAAACCAAAAATCCAAATCTAAACCAAAAAATTCGATGGTAGTACTATAAGAACCAGATCCATAAACAAAGCATAAGTAACAAGAAACCTTAAGGTCTGAACTACGTTACCACTATTACCACAAACGTCGGCGTTTCAATCCTCTTTTACCATATCTCTCTCTTCGTCTTGCAGAATCAAACTCTTTAAGAAACTGAAATATTCATTAGGAAATCTGGAATTAAATGCATCAAAACAGACTTCTCGAGTGCTCAAGAACATGCGTGAGACAACATCAAAAGCTCTATCTCTTTCCTTTTCAACTACAACAAGGGTAGATTTCAGCTTGTTGTTTCAGCTTGTTGTTGTAGTCCAACAATTCTTTCTCCTTTCTTTCAAGAACATCATTTTCTAACTTTGCATTTGAACATGATTATTCAATAATTGATAATTTCTTCTTACGAAACCCTGATTCAGTCATAGCTTCTGCCATCTATTTCTCTAAATCCATTATTTCCTTTGTGATTTTGGCCTGTGAACAACAAATCTTTTTTTTGATTGTTTCAAAATTTGCAATGACTTTATTGGAGGCCAGCCATCGCCTCCTGATTTCTAAATAAGCCATAACTCTCTGTTCCACAAACATGTCAACAACAACAACAATAATATAAAAAAAAAAATTAATAAACTAAAAGTAAACCAAATTCATCAATTTTAAATCACAGATTTCACCTCTTCTAATGTAAGTTCTTCAAGATCTTTATTAGACATTGTCTTTAAACTGTTGGGAGGAATTGAAACTTGAGCTTCCTCATCACACACCTTTTTACGCTTGCTTTGCCTGAACAGTGGCAGCTCTTTTATATCTTCATCTTAATCTTCAATTTCAAATGTAGATCGTGTCGTAGAAATAGGGCCCATCAATTTCGGCATAAAAGTTGATATTGAAGCTATTGAATTTGGGGAAGCTTTTTCGATATCCACATTCCACCATAACCAGGAAAAAAAAAAAAAAAAAGCTACATGAGAAACAGTTAATAAATAAATGAAAACTAATCATATAAAAAATTGCAATACCTCTTTCGAATTGAAGAATCGAGTATTTCTCCAACATATCAAAAACATCAAATGTTTGTTGATTACGAATAAAATTCTCCAATGTCTAGATGCCAGATTCGTTCACATCTTTTTTACCGAGATTGTGGTGGGGTATTTTAGCTTTGTCCATTCTGTGGGTAATCCACCCCAAGCTTTTTTGCAACCCAATAGAAAATATCTATCATTCCATCCACGCACTTTATTTGATAATCCAGTTAACAATTCTTGACATTTTCTACCCTCAATAAAATAGAACAGACTATTCAGCCTCTTTTTCAATGCATAGAAGTAGTTAAAAATATAAAACATGGGTAGAATATGATGCATCAAACATAGAGCTTCAAAACCCAAAACTATTTTCTAGGCATTGAGATGGAGCTGACTGGGTGTAAAGTTATAAGAAATCATGACTTCTTCGACAAATGAAGAGAAAGGAGGAACAAGACCACACTGGAGAAAAATTTCAAAAAACGTGAAAAACCCAGGTAGGGGATGCGAATCTACAGAAAAATTTAAAACCATCGCATGGTAATAAATCAAAATCATCGTTGATACTGTAATGTTTTCAGAATTGCAAAAGATCAGTACAAGTAATTGTGCTAGGAATTTATATAAGCAACATTGTCAAACAAAAAAATTAGATGCAAATAAAACTCAGTAAGAAAAACTGAAATTACCCACAAATTGTTGGTTAATGCAAGTAAAAACAAAGTTGAACAGTGATGTGAGTCGACAAAAACAATAAATTTAGTTAGTAAAGTAATGTAATTCAGTTTGTTGATACATACGAAAGCTTTTGAAGTGCAACCGTGATTACATAATCAACGAAAAAAATGCCCTTAATCCCTAATTTGCTTTTAAAGATGATGAACATGTTAAACGGCAACATTTTAACCAAGCGGAAGATATCCAACTCCGAATATAATCATACTTGATAAAAAACTTATTGTAGTCTTTTAAAACAGTAACAAAATATTTAATAATTTAACAACTATAATTAATTATGCAATTCATGGTTTCATTATTGTGTAAAAATAAAAATAAAGATTTCACGATATAAAAATATATCAAACTATTAATTTCCTAATGATTTATTTTGTAAAATTTAATTTGCTCATTAATGTATTGCGCTTAATAAATTGCAAGTGAGATGAATATATATATATATATATATATAGTTATGTGAATTTCAACGGACTCATACATTGTACATGTTATAGAAAGAGAGAGAGAGAGAGAGAGAGAGAGATTTATCTGAATGTTAGACTATTCTTATCTTATGTATGGTGTGTTTGATCTACTTTAAGGTTTAGATTTTCTTTTTTCTTTATATCATACTGCTTTCGTTTCTTAAATAATTTATGCATAATAATATTTATATGTTTCTTACTGATGTATTTTTCTTACATCTTTATTTTATTGTTTGTTAATGTTGATATATACAGTTGGATGAAATGATTGCTCCTTATAGTTACAGTGTAGTTCCTATTAAAGGTAATGAATATATTCTTTCTGTGAACTATTTTTGTACAATTGTTAAATTGAATATTGATTGTGATATCAAATTCAAATTACTTAAGTTTTTTAATACAGGTGAATTTGACGATTTTAATTTTTGAAAATATTTATATAAATTCTTGGAAAACCAATAAAGTACCAATTGAAAACTTCATGGTTCATCATAATTATTCATTAGAATTGTAATCAATTAAGATTTCCATGAGATCAAAATTTAATTGATGAACCATTTATTTATATATAATGGGCCTATAGAATTGTGACGAGTTAATTAGAATATCATAATATAAGTATAATTGTAATAGATGCAAGTATCTTTTTAGTTATAATGTTAGAGTCGAAGTTATTCTCAGTTGTCAAATAAAAAAATGCATGATATACTTTTGGTAGACCATTGCCGAACCAATAATTTATTCATAATTATAATAGTAAATGTCTCCTTTGTTTGGAAATATCTTTGTTGTCAAACCATTTTAATGCGTGGGTGTAACAGATTAAGCTCTGTTTCAGTTCAAATCTTGTTGCAAAATAATAATATTCTATGCTATAAAGTTTTGATAAAACATTTTTCTAGGGGTGGGATAAACCGGTTAACCGAACCGGTTTATCCAAACCGAAAACCGAACCGGTTTTCGGTTTTGGAGAAAATCCAAACCGAAAACCGGACCGGTTTCGGTTAAAAACCGAATATAAACCGAACCGAATTTTTGGTTCGGTTTCCGGTTAACCGGTTTTCAAACCGGTTTTCAAATTAACTTTTAATCCATAAAATTCTTCAATGTTTTATTCAAGCCCCTAAATTTAAATATTTATTATTTTATATATAATGTCATATTATGTTTCTCTTTTATTTTGTATTCTTTGTATGAAAAATACATTAACATATTAAATTACTTATTTGCAGATACTAAATCNTGAAGCTCGACAGATCGAAGCTTGGAGAGAAGACTCTGTTCACGGTGGGACAATGGCGTGACTCTGTTGGAGTGCTGGGTGCTGGCGAACGACGAAAGAGCTCACAGTGTGGATGGGTGATGGCGAACGACGATCGACGCAGACGAAGTGCAGAGATAAGAGATTTGAATCTGGAAAATTTCAGATTTGGTGACTGGAGGCTGAGAGAGTGAAAGTTGTAGCGTGACTGCGTGAGCGTGAGTGTCTGAGTGAAAAAAAAAAATTTTGCTTTTATATGTAGGGTAAAACCGGTTTTTAAACCGGTTTTCGGTTAACCGGTTTGCAATTTTTCAAACCGAACCGGTTTTTCGGTTTTTTGAATTTTACTAACCGAAAACCGAACCGGTTTGTAAAAAAACCTATTTTTCGGTTCGGTTACCGGTTCGGTTCGGTTTTCGGATTTTTTATCCCACCCCTACATTTTTCGATCCATAAATTTACATAAAAAAACTGTAATAAATCATTTGTTATCAATTTTTGCATACAATTATAATAATTTGGACTCAACAAAGCTAAAAAAAAGAATGAAATTAACAGAATATACTTTTTGTTTTGGTCAAGTACAAGATTGTAAGATGGTTCTTACGGATCAAGATGCAGCAGCTACATAGTCATATATTTAGGAATTATATTTGTTATTGATTGAAAACTACATATTGGAATATGATTCTGGAAAAATAATCATCGTTAATTTGAGAACAAAAGTATGCAAGGAGAATAGAAAATTGAGAATGTTTATATGGAACAAAAAAAGGCCTAAATTTCCAAAGCCAATCAGAAAGTTAGTCTCCAAAAAGAAAAAAAGGTATTTAATATTAGAACTTCATATAATTATTATCTAGAGAGTAAATGAGTTCAGTCCATATC
The DNA here is from genome assembly GCF_008641045.1 of Pistacia vera. Lineage (NCBI taxonomy): Eukaryota > Viridiplantae > Streptophyta > Magnoliopsida > Sapindales > Anacardiaceae > Pistacia > Pistacia vera. The sequence continues at coordinate 934,301 of NW_022196165.1, forward strand.
TTTGTTTTTTTAGTTATTTATCAACGATAAATTGGTGTTTTGACGTATGAACTTCACAGCAAACTGATCCATAACAAACTTCCCAACAAAAATAACTAGCTTATTTATTTTGGTATAGTCATACAATTATTTTGTATATTACATGGTTGTCAATACTTTTTTGATAGATATGAAATAATTGTTAAGCGAATTAATTTCTGTTTTCTTTAATGATATAATTTGTTGTGTAATATAGTCTCAATCGTATTATTATTATTTTGAATTCCAGGTGACACATTCGAAAAGCAAAAACAATGTGTATCGAAGACAAAGAAAGATCCAATAATTTCTTTAAATACTTCTATAAATATAAATGAGATATTCAATTACTGTTTTTGCCTCTTAGTTAAGCTCCTCTATTATATAATTTGTTGCATGGTATAGTATTAATTCTAATATTATTATTTTGAAATCCAAATGAGAGATCTAAAAAACAGAAATAATGTGTATCAAACATAGAGAAGGGTTCATCAAGTTCTTCTAATGCTTATGTAAATGTAAATGAGATACGTGAGGAAAATAGAACAGAGAGGATGTCTAAATAAAAAAGGAAGAGAGGTAAAAATAATCATATTAGTGGTTACCCATGTTTTTTAGAATATGATAAGTTGAATTGGCTGACTAAATCTATGTTTTTCAGGTGCTTCTCCATGTGTAGATCCTAATTCTAATATTCCAATTACTAATGCATAACAACACAATCGTGAGTTTTGAACCAGACAACATACATTTAAACATTCAGTTTGTTATATTTTAAAAACATAATATTATTTCATTACATTGTAAAAATAAAGATGTGGAACTTTGCTAAACCATTTATAACATTGCAAGTGTTTTTGAATATTGTGATGATCTTTTTTTATTATTTTCATTTCTAGATCAAACATTTAAAAAACAAAAGAAATCTTTATCAAAGGTAAATAGAGGTTCAAAATCTCGCTCAACTGAAAGAGGTAACAAATGTCATATTGTTAGTTAGACATATTTAAATGTTAACTCAAATATTAAAGTTACTTGGAAAAAAATGTCATTGTGAGTTTCCAAATTAATAGAACACATCTAAGTATTAACTTTATTACTTTCTAAAAATATCACGTGATTTCTTTGCACATTGAAAAAAGAGTCCTAGAACCTTGGTGAACCATCCTACAAGTGCATTCATTGTGGATCAGTCATGTGGTACGAAGAGCGATCTGTTAAGAACCAAAAGCCAACCATCCCTTTGTTTTTATTATGTTGTATGGATGCCAAAGTTTAGTTACTATTATTGAAAGAATCTCCAGAACCATTAAAAGGTTTATTGGATGTGGGCAGTGGTAACAAGGGGATTAGTTTCAGAAGCAAAATAACGATTTACAATTCATTGTTCTCATTTACATCGATGGGAGGGCATTTTGACCATGAGATTAACCAAAGGAGTGGTCCATACGTTTTCAAACTTTGCGGACAGAATTACCACCGAATAGGATCGTTACTTCCACTTGAAGGAAGTAAACCTCAGTTTGCGTAGCTTTATATTTATGACACAGAGTGTGAAACCAGTCATAGATTAAATTCTATACGAGATAATACAGCCGATGATACTGTTGATAGGGAATTAGTGTAGGAATTGCAATTGATGTTTGATGCAAACAATGAATTGGTTAAAAGTTTTCGTTCTGTCAGGAACCATATGCATTTGTGGTTAAAAAAGAAAAGGGGAAAAGATGGAAGACAATACAATTTGTCAACTGCATTTGAAATTGCAGGTTTAATTGTTGATGATATTGGAATTTCAGAAACTAGAAAAGATGTCATTGTTCATCATTCAAAAAAGGGTCTTCAAAGAATTTCTGACTTGCATCCAAGCTTTATGGCATTGAGTTATCCAATATTATTTTGATATGGAGAAGATGAATTCAAAATTGACATTAACCATAAAGAGTTTCCTGCCAAAAAGTCTTCAAAGAGAATCAGGTTGAGCATGAGAGAATATTATGCATTTCGGTTGCAGTATAGATTACATGAAAGGCACTCTGATGAGATCAGGTAGATTATTGTAGCAATATATTGCGGATGCATATATGGCTGTTGAAGAGGAAAGATTTCATTGGATTAGAAACAATCAGAAAAAATTAAGGAGTGATTTGTACAGCGGGTTGATGGATGCCATTTCAAAAGATGATGTTAACATAGCATCTAGGGAAATCTACGTTGTTCCCTTCATCTCACACTGGTGGTCCCCGATATCATGTTTGGCCTTTACACTGCTGAATAACATACTAAGCTGGTGACCCTCGCCAAAATTACACTTATGTCCATCATCAAGATTAAATCTTGCTTTCTTTCTCCGACAATCAATCTCTACTCCAAACCTCCCCAGGAAATCCATGCCTAAAATAACATCAAAATCAGGCATATCAAACACTATCAAATCCACTGGCAACGCCCTTCCATGGATTACTACGGACTCTCCTAGAAGCATCTCTTGAGTTACTACACTAACACCATCTGGTAACTCTATCTTAATGGGACAATCCACTCTAATAGGTTTTAACCTAATCTCTCTAAAATCCCATGTGTAATGAATGAATGTGTGGCTCCATAATCAATTAATGCATAAATGGGCTAGCTTCAACTTCACTCTGGGCTACTGTAAACACTCAAGCATTGGAACCTCTAGATGTCTACGATGCGGGTGCAGGAGGGGCTTTACAATCTTTCATCATATGCCCCGGCTGCTGGCATCTATAGCATACATTTCGGCCCAAATCTCTAAGGCACTCCCCAGAATGATTTCTTTCACACTTCTGGCACTAGGGAACTTCATTGGTTCTCAGTTTTTTATTCTGCCAATCCTTCCTGTTCTTCTTGGGTTGAAACTTTTTCTTATTTCTCACCTCTCTATTAATGGGGGCATCAGCTCTATCTCTTTGTGGAGCAGGAGGTGGACCACTAGGGGCTACTGCTGATGGAGTTGCCGGGGTTAGCTTATTCACAAATATTTCTGCCCGTAAAGCTTGTTCCAAAGCTTCACTGTATGTCTGAAGGGGCTGGGCACCGGCCATCATATCTCGGGCTATTTATGGTTTCAGCCCATGCACAAATTTATCTCTCCCCCACTCTAGTGTACTCCCTACTCCTAGCGCAAACCTTGCCAGGGAATTGAATTTCACTGAATATTCTTTCACTAAATTAGCCCCCTGTTGCAAACTAATAAACTCCTAAATCTTTTCATGGACTCGATCAACTATTTTATATTCTGCTTCAAACAATCTCCTGAAATCTCCCCAGGTCATTAAAGCTGTATCATGAGTATCCTCCACCAATTCCCACCATATACGGGCATCACCCCTAAATAAAAAACTGGCATACCAAATCTTCTTTCGGTCTGTCATAGGGAAAAGTGTCGTCGTACGCTCCACTGATCTGAACCACTCGTCTGCCACTAGTGGGTCCACTATACCCCTAAATTCTAACGACTGGTGTTGACTAGGCAACCCATAAATCGGCTCAATACGATTCTGCACTACTGGGGGTACCGACCTCTCTCTCTCCTCTCTGGGGGTCGGTACAATCACCGGGGTCTCAACTCTCTCCTGTACAGAGCCTCCCCAATTTTCTGTCAGGACTTGCTATATAATATTACGAATCCTAGCTTCATCGAGGACAAGGGGAATAGATTCTGGAGGGTTGGAAGGTTCACCCGTGTAATGACTTCTTTCTAATAGTATATTTTATAACATATACTATGAAAACATACATAATTAGCATATGAAAATAGTTGGGCCTAAATTTTTCTTTACATACAAAATATAATTCTTTACATATATCAAAATAACAAGGACAAAAACTTAGCAACGGTGGACAGTAATGCCAATTCTCTCCGCTTGTCGATGTCCTTCCGACCGCTACTCACCTATTTCCTACAAAAACATGAAAACACAACGGGGTGAGCATAAAAATGCTCAGTAAGTAAATCCCTTAACTTTTCTTCTTCTTTGATTCTTTCCTTACTTAATTCTCTTCTTCTTTCTTTCTCTGTTTCTAATTCTCACTGTTCTTTTCTTTCTAATTCTCTCTTTCTTTCTTTCTTACTCTTCTATTCTTCTCTTCTTGCTACTCTCTATTCTTTCTAACCATAAAATTCATGGGAATATGCATATGAAATGCATATGCAATAATGAATAAAATGTTATTTATTTCTTCTTTCTATTTCTTTTCTTTTCTTTTCATTCTTTTCTTTTTCTTTCTATGATTTTCTTTTCTCTTCTTGTCTTGCTTGCCCAAGCTTCTCTTTTCTTCTTCTTGTTTCTTTTCTTTTCTTTGCTTGTTCAAGCTTTCTCATCTTCTTTTCTTTTCTTTTCTTATTCTTTGTCGATCGGACTCGGTTGATGTATGGATTCAGAACCTTGGCCGTGTGAGTGAGTACAGTCCCCTCTCCATGCACTCTTGCGCCGTACAAAATTCTTCTTCTTCTTAGGTGACTCAATTAAGGTGACGTGTATGTTAGGAATTCTTCTTGGTACAACCTCATCCACATACACTCTTACGGGTCGTACAATTCTTCTTCTTCTTATGCCACTCAATTAAGGTGATGTGTATTGGGAATTCTTCTTACACTCACGGTTCCCCATCACACAACCTATTCTTTTCTCTTCTTTAACACTTTTTCTTTCTTTAATTCTTTAATGTTTATTCTTTCTTTCTCTTTATTCTTAGAATGTTTATCTTTCTTTCTTTATTCTTAGTCTTTAGTCTTTATTCTTTATTCGTTCTTAAGTTTCTACACATACACAATTATATGCTATGGATAGCTCATGCTTAAATTTCTTACTTAAATGCACTTATGAAATGCACATATGCAATGTTGCATAAAATTAAGGTTTCCACTCAACTCATAATTCTCTTAGGAATTTCATCAAACATACCTGTGCATAAACAAACCTAATGTAATTATCATTCATTTTTTTCTAAACCATCCAAATTGGAGAAAAATTCTCTTGTAACATCACCATACCTACACGGCAAAAACAATCCCAAAAGTTTCTCCAATTCTTCCAATTCAACCCATCACAAACAATCATATACACTCCTCATATTCAAGTATACCACACAAGCATAACTAATCATCCATCTCTATCAATTTCTCAATAATCATAACATATACATATTTAAAAGAAATCTCTACTCACTTGATTTTCTTAAACTTTAACTTAAGTTGGATTTTGAGAGGAATTTACTTACCTTATGCTTGAGTAGTCTCTCCTAGGGGTGCCGTTCCGGGTACCCTGCATTTTCCGGGAAACCGGAACCGGAACCACACAGTGTAGGTTCCCAAAAAAGGACGGAACCGGAACCGCACAGTACGGTTCTTCAATTCAAGACCGGAACCTAATGTAGGTTCCGGTTCCTTTCCAGGGTACCCTATAAAAAATCAATTACCCCCCATTAGTTTAAAAAATAACAAAAACACCTTATAATTTACAATCAACCCCTAACAAATTTTTATTATTCATTCATTTGTGTCCAATGTAACTCAAACCTGTAATCTCTACACAACACTTGAATTGTTATTATTTAATTAAGTACTGTAATATTGTTTATATAGAATGTTATAATTAATTAATAATCATACCATAAATTTATAATAAATGTTGTATTAAAAAAATTATAATAATTTGATTAATACTGTGTAAATGTAAATAACTATGTTTTATAATATATGTCATAATCAATTAATAATCATACTATAATCTATAATTTAATATTATATTAATTAAATTACAATCATTTAATTAATATACTATGTTTATAATGGAATGTTATAATTGATTAAGTAATCATATTACAAATACATAAAGTAATGTTATAATTATTAAATTTTTAATCGTTTAATTAAGTAATGTATAGTATAGTAAATTACTAATGTTTATAAGTAATGTTATAAATTCAACTACTTAAGTAATTATGTAATCATTAACTATATAATGCTATATAAGTAAGTGATCATAATATAATGTAATATAATAATATTTAATTTAATTGAGTAATTTTTAACCATAATGTATTCTTAACTAATGTTTATATGAAATGTTATGAGGTAATATTATAATTATTAAATTTCTATCATTTAATTAAGTATTGTCTAAGTTTTATGTAGTAAATTAGTAATTACTAATGTTTAAAACATAACATCATAACTCATAATCAATTAAGTAATCATTTAATTATGTAATGTTATATTAATTAATATCATCTATAATAATATAGTATAATGTAATGTTATAATGAATAAAGTAATCATTATAAATCCATAATTTAATATTATATTAATTAAATTTCAAATCATTTGATTAATTACTAATGTTTATAATGGAATGTTATAATTGATTAAATAATCATATTATAATATATAGGTAATGTTATAATTAATTAATTTTTAATCGTTTAATAAAGTAATGTATAATATAGTAATTACTAAATTACTAATGTTATAAATTCATAACTAATTATGTATTATGTAATCATTTAACTATTTGATGCTTAATTAAGTAAGTGATCATATATATAATGTAATATAATAAATTATGTTTAATTGAGTAATTATTTAACTATAATGTAATCGTAATAATGTTTATAAGGTAATGTTATAATTAATTAAATTTCTTATCATTTATTAAATATTGTGCTAATTTTATGTAATAAATTAGTAGTTACTAATGTTTAAAACAATATCATAACTCATCATCAATTAAGTAATCATTTAATTATGTAATGTTATATAATTATGATGATACTAGAATAGTATAATGTATGTATAATGAATTAAGTAATTATACTATAAATCTATAATTTAATATTATAATAATTAAATTTCAAATCATTTGATTAATATACTAATGTTTATAATGGATGTTATAATTGATTAAGTAATCATATTACAATATATAAGTAATGTTATAAATAATTAAATTTTTAATCGTTTAATTAAGTAATGTATATAGTATTAAATTACTAATGTTTATAATGTAGTTATAAATCATAACACTTAAGTAATTATGTAATCATTTAACTATATAATGCTATAACTAAGTAAGTGATCATATATAATGTAATATAATAAATTATAATTTAATTGAGTAATTATTTAACTATAATGTAACGTTTAATTAATGTTTATAATGAAATGTTTATAAGGTAATGTTAATTATATTAAATTTCTATAATTTAATAAGTATTGTGTAGTAAATTAGTAATTACTAATGTTAAAACATAGATCAAACTCATAATCAATTAAGTAATCATTTAATTATGTAATATTATATTAATTATATGATCATACTATAATGTATAATGTAATGTTAAATGATTAAGTATCTACTATAAATCTATAATTTAATATTATAATTAATTAAATTCAAATCATTTGATTAATATACTAATATTTATAATTGAATGTTATAATTGATTAAGTAATCATATTATAAATATAAAGGTAATGTATAATAATTAAATTTTTAATTGTTTAATTAATAATGTAAATATAGAAAATTAGTAAATTACTAATGTTTATAATGTAATGTTATAAATTTTAACTAATTATGTAATTATGTAATCATTTAACTATTTGATGCTATAATTAGTAAGTGATCATAAATATAATGTAATATATAATATTAAGTTTAATTGAGTAATTATTTAACTATAATGTAATGCTTAATTAATGTTTAAAGGTTGTTATAATTATTAAATTTCTTATCATTTAATTAAATATTGTGCTAATGTTTATGTAGTAAATTAGTAATTACTAATGTTTAAAACATAATATCATACTCACATCAATTAAGTAATCATTTAATTATGTAATGTTAATTAATTATATGATCTAACTAGAATAGTATAATTTAACGTTATAATGAATTAAGTAATTATACTATAAATCTATAATTTAATATTATAATTAATTAAATTTCAATCATTTGATTAATATACTAATGTTTTAATGGAATGTTATAATTGATTAAGTAATCATATTACAAATATATAGTAATGTTATAATTAATTAAATTTTTAATCGTTTAATTAAGTAATGTAATAGTATAGTAAATTACTAATGTTTATAATGTAATGTTATAAATTTATAACTACTTAAGTAATTATGTAACATTTAACTATATAATGCTATAATTAAGTAAGTGATCATAATATAATTAATATATATATTATAGTTTAATTGAGTATTATTTAACTATAATGTAATGCTTAATTAATGTTTATAATGAATGTTTATAAGGAATGTTATATTAATTAAATTTCTTATATTTATTGTATTGCTAAGTTTATGTAGTAAATTAGTAATTACTATTTTATAATATAATGACATAATCAATTAGGTAATGTTAATTAATTATATATCATACTATAATGTAATGTTATAGTGAATTAACTATTAAGTTCATACTAAATTTAAATTTTTAATCATTTAATTAAGTTTTTTACTAATGTTATAATAAAATGTTATAATTGATTAAGTAATTATACATAAATCTATAACGAATGCTAAATTAATTAAATTTCTAATTATAAGTTATTAATTACTATTTAATTATGATAAACTTATAAGTCAATTATAGTAGTAATCAATTAATGTAATCTATATTAATTAACTATAAATCAATTAAGTAATGTTATAAAATTATAATTAATTAAGTAATTATTTACTATATGTAATGTTATAATTGATTAAGTATGATATTTAACTAGTAATTAAATTTATTATGTTTATCAATTTATCATATATAATTAATTAATTACTATTTATTATAGATATACTTAGAACTTGATAATTGATTACTCAATCAAATATACTATTTTATTCAAAAATAATTCTTTTAATAACATAAAAATGTAAAGCACTTTTATTGGATCTAATTCCATTATCACTTAATTGATCAAAACTTTAATATTAATGTATTATAATATATTAAAGCTTTTAATATGGTGTAATTTATATGTAATAAGTATAATTGTATTCGTATATTTATTTAATTAGGTTATTCTAAAAATTTAACTTTTTCTATTTTAAATTTTTTTATATGTAAAATAATAGAAACTCTCCCATTATTTACATTTCACAAATATTTCATCATAGTCCAGATTTCAAAATAGGTTCTAAACAGATTCCAAAAACAGGTTCCAAAATAGGTTCCAAAAACAGGTTCCAAACAGGTTCTAAAATAGGTTCCAAAGCAAGTTCCAAATAGGTTCCAAAACAGGTTCCAAACAGGTTCCAAAACAGGTTCCAAACCGGGTACCCCCTACAGGTTCCAAACAGGGTACCCTTTTTACAGGTTCCGGTTCCGGTTCCGGTTCCTCCATATGCAAGAACCGGAACCGGAACCGCACAGTAGCGGTTCCAAAAAATTGGAACCAGAACCTACCCGCACAGTGCAGGTTCTGGGTAGGTTCCGGTTCCGGTTTCGGTTCTTACCCCCAGTTCCGGTTCTACCCGCTACCCGTGCTCACCCCTAGACTCTCTCCTAAGCTCTATACTCTTGTTGGATTCAAATCTTCTCTTAACCCTAAGCATAAACTTTATAAGAACTCAACTTTTACACAAATAAATCATAGATAAAGAGCATGAATTCTTACCTTTTGAAGCCTAAAATCAAAACCCTATGAAAAACCACTCAAAAGCCCTCAAAATCCTTGGAGGATTGAATGAAAATTTGAGAGAAAATGGGGGAGGAGTGTGGCGGTGGAATGAAGAAAATAAGGGTTTCAAACCCTTAACACTTTAGTTTATAAACACACTTTCCCATTTTATCTTTACTCTTTCTTAAAAATTCCATCTATGTCCGTTAGTAGATTATCATAATGCCCTCATTTTTAATGCATTCTCTATGAAATTTTATCTCTTTTCACTCCCCACTTTTTCAACTAATTTTGAGTGAAAAGACCACTTTACCCTTAATGCAAGTTTAAGGCATTTTCTTCATATTCTCTTAAAATCACTTTAACAAAAATTAACTAAGGGCTATAAAAACATAAATTAAATCATGTACCTCCATGTTGGGCGTTACAACCCGTGCTCATTTCCTTCCTACTGCTTCCTCGAGTTCTACGTCTCATCTATATAAACCAACACTTTTAGTCAACTCAATCAACTCATCTACTACAAGTAAGGAAAGAAATAACTTATAACGGTCGGCTACTGAGCATCAACGTAGTAGGAGAGGCACACTATCAAATCCCAAAACTTTTGCGCTGATACCAAAAATGTAATGTTTCTTTCTAGCTAGTATACTCGTAAAATAATCACTAAAACTCATTAAAAATATATATAAGAAAATACACATATATATACGAGTAATAAAGTATGGGCCCATATTTAATTTTTCTTTATATATGAATATTTACAAAATGTTCTCAAAAATAGCAACTTGACAGTGTAGCCCAACCCTTCCACTGCGTGATGTTCCGAGCGACCGCAACTCACCTATTATCTGCAAAACATTAAAAATAACGGAGTGAGCACTAATGGCTCAGTAAGTAAACCCGCTATGCTACCCTTCTCTCTCTGTTGCTTAAATCTTGAATTTCTTTCCTTACAACTCATTTCCCGAGTATTCTCTATTCTTTCTCTGTTCTTCTCTCTGTTCTTTCTCTGTTCTTTCTCTATTCTTTCTCTGTTTTGCTCTCTGTTTTGCTCTCTGTTTTTCTCTCTGTTTTCTAATTTTTTCACTACCCATGATAATGAGCATGGTATTATGCATATTCATGATGCAAATTCACAAATGCATAAATTATGCATTTTCTTTTCTATTTTTCTTATTCTGTTTTCTGTTTTCTGTTTCTTTATTTCTTTCTTTCTTTTCTAGTCTTTCTTTCTATTATTTCTTTCTTTTCTATTATTTCTTTCTTTTCTATTATTTCTTTCTATTTTTTCTTTTTTCTTTCTATTCTTGCCGATCGGACTTGGTTGAGGTATGGATTTGGAGCCTTGGCCGTGTGAGTGAATTCTCTGATTCTGGGTACAGTCCTCATCCACACACATTTCTAACGGAATGTAAAATTCTTCTTTCTAAATTCTGAGGCCGCTCACTAAAGGCGGGTGCATGTGGGACTATGTCACTCACGGCTCCCCATCGCAACAACCTCCTCTTCTTTTTATCTTTTTTTTTTTTTTTAACACTTCTTTAAGAAAAATTCAGATTTGAATATCTTTAATATTCTCACTTCTTTCTATTTTCTCTTTAACATATTTTAAGGCTTTTTCATGCTCTTATGAATATGTATGCATGTTGATGGTTTCATGCTTATAATTCTTTCTAAATTCACATATTTAAATGCAATTATGCATTATGGAATGCAAACATGTCATTCTCGACCATCTACAAACTCATCCCAAAGTAACACATAATCATTCTCATACATGCACTTCTCTTTGGCATTTCATCAAACAATTCATGTGCACAAATCAACACTAATTTGGCTACACTTCTATCTCTATTTTAGGCCACCAAAAATTTGGAATAAACTCTCTATAATTAACACCAAATCTGCCCAAAATACATACTTCAAAATTTTCACTTCAATTCTTCCAAATCTCATCCAAACATTCATCAAATAACAACTACACCAACACAACTTCTTATGGATAGGTTCTAATCATTATTCAACACCAAATCCATCAACAATTTTACATATAACACATATATATGCATAAAGAAAGTTCTCTACACAACATAACTTAAATCATACTTAGGGTAGGATTTACTTACCTTGTGCTTGAGTAATTCCACTAGAATCTCCCTTTCTTTGGTAGACTTGTTCTTTCTCTAAAACCCTAAGCATAACACTATAAGAATTCAACACTTTAAAAATTAATCTCACATCTATTGCAAGAATTCTTACTTTTGGGTGCTTAGGATCAAATCTCTACCAAAAGCCCTCTAAAATCCCTTGAAAATTTGATGAAGAGATGAGAGAAATTGAGAGTGAAGTGGCATGAGAGGAAGTAGAGAATGATAGGGTCTTTTTGCTTGAACCCTTAATATCTCATATTAATATGCATACTTTCCTATTTTGCCCTTGCACTTTCTTTAACATTCCATCTATCTCCCTTAGTCAATTACCATAATGCCCTCATTTTTAATACGTTCTCCATGAAATTCTACCTCTTTTCACTCCCCACTTTTCCAACTAATTTTGAGTGAAAATATCATTTTACCCTTAATGCAAGTTTAGGCATTTTCTTCACATTTTCTCAAAATAACTTTAGCAAAAAAATCAACTAAAGGTGTAAGAGCATAAATTAAATTATGTACCTCCATATGGGCGTTGTATATACCTTTATAATTATTAATATCAATTGTACACAGATATTATTAAATCACTCATACTAGTTGAGAAGACTACTTGAATATTATATGGTCTAATCATACAATCAATATTATTTTTGCAGACATATCTTTGATATTCGATGTCATATTTTCATGCATATACATTTTTACCGCATTTTCCAATTTGTTCTTATTATCCTTTCTATTAAACTCGTGCCAATTAGATTTTATTCTTCTTAAACAACCATGTTTATTTATTATAACATCGTTATTTGTATTTCATTTGTTTCTTTTGTATTCCTAATTAACCAAAACAAATCAAAATATGTTTTGTTGTGAATCAGCAAAATTTTAATTAACAAACTAAGATACTCAACAAAACATAAACAACTAAACAAGACCAATGTCGAACCGTATAAATATTTTATATTAATTGATATATTATCACATCATCACAACATATTTGACTTGAATATTTAACAAAATATTTATTACCGTTTCCTTTAAAATTGTGCCAACAAAATATCATTATTATTAGATCTCCATGTTTATTTATTGTTGCTCGGTGCATTGTAATATTATGTGATATTTTTGATGTGACATTACTGTTAAAAATCAGGATATTAGAATTTGGTTTTAATTATGGGTTAATGTACTTACTTTTTGATTGATGTGATTGATATTTTGATGATATCTCTTATTGTGATATTTAATGTCGTTATTAATGTACAACTTTTGTTAAAGTGTTGATCAAATAAATGATACTGTTTATGTAGATATTTATACAATATTAATAGAATTCATAGAAGAAGACATTTATTTTGATGAAACACGATCCGTTTCCCACTAGTTTAAAAAATTCGTACTTATCAAATGTCTCAAATGCTTAATTTACCTATATAGAAATTTACATGAATATGAACCGTTTACATTTAAATATAAGTAATACTTAACATTAAATGATTAATACAACCATCATTAATTTACAAAACTATTAAAAACCAGATTCAGATAACAACGCTGACTTTTATTAATAATTAATAGAACATTATCTAAGCAATTGTAATACAAAAAAAAAAAATTGTTGGCTACCTGCACGCGAACTATATAAACCATTTATACCATATCGACAACATAATTTTCATATACTTGCACCCAAAAAACAGCATCAAAACATCATGATTCCCTACAAAAAAAACAACCCACATGTCTGTTACAATTACCATCAGAAATTCTACAATGAATCATTGTAAAAGAAATCGACAAAGATGACACTGCTTTACAAGCAATATAGTTAACGTAAGTTTTACTAAAACCATCGCATTCATTAATCTAGTGATTTCATTATTTTCTTAGTCATACAGAAAATGATATTATACAAAATGATTAAACATACAACTAATAACAATAAGATAGTGGTTTATTCCGCAGTAGTCTTATAAGAATAATGGTTAACCACACAAATAACTCTGCTGACCATGTGCATGTTTAGTTATTAATAGTTTTCTAATGCGCACAAAAATAAAAATGTGTTTTAGGATCCATATTTAATTGAGTCATATTTAGCACACTTATTTATTCTTAATTGCTTAATCATAAGGTAATGGTATTGTGATTACCAACTATGGATTTTTTTTTTTAACTATTACGAATCTTGTGCTTCAAAACCATTACTTACCATACAATTTATAGGTGCAAATCTCTGAACAAACAAGCAAACATAAAACAAATATTACAAAGAATGGACATTTCAAAACAATGACAACAGTGAGACTTTCAATTCTGAAGACACTTGCAAAAGCAGAAAATAAAAAAGCTTTGCTACTGCTAGGAACACATTTGTTCTTCATCGAACATGATACATATATGGGATTACAACTATTGATTGTAGTTTGCCAAAAATATAACATGCAAGCAATATATCACACTGTCATTGCTCTGCTTTCTGTACATGACAATAGAGGTATACAAATTCTAATGAAATTAGTAAAACTACCTAATCATTTCTACAAACTGAAATATTGCAGGGAAGAATTCAAGTCCCTGGCTCCAACTGCCACAATTCTCATTAAAAGACGAATATTTGGGACCTACAACAAGGAGAATCAAAATCGTATACACTGAGACATATCAACATCACTAGAAAATATCATATGTCATAGATGTAACGTGGATTACTAAATAGTCTGTATGAAATTTTATTTTTTAGTAAGTTTCTTATGCCATTTCTTGCACATGTACAAATTTAAATGCTTTTTAGTTTAATCTAAAAATAAAAGTTAAAACTCACTCAATTATCTACGATTGATCCAAATATTTAATAACTTATAAAGAAAAATTGATCACAAAATTACAATGATCGGTAAAACGTAAACAATATTTAATAAAAATATTAAACACCAATTATTATGATAATTTCAAATAATTAAACACGTTCGACAAACAACAATGTAAATACTGTTCCTATAACATATAAAAAAAATTTCATTCCATTATTCATTAGATTAAATTCTACACCGAACCACAACATATTTTGGAAACCCGCATGCTGAACCATTGTTAACTATTTATTACGCTTTCCTTTAATGCGCTACAAACAATTTTGCTAATGTTTCGTATCTCATCGCCCAATAAGTTGTCAACACTTTTTCAATCAACGTGTCTATCTGTTACTAAATGTCTATTAATTTTCCCGGAGCAGCTTTTATATTGTGTGATAAAGTACCCCAGAAATTGATTAGGTTGGCATGTTCTCAACTACATCCCAGAAACTTTGAATAAACATAGCAAAAAATCTCACATAAAAGATGAGTTCAAATTTATTCTGTCTGTTTGTTTCCTATTTCTATTTAGATAAAACAAGTCAAGATATATTCTAATGTGAAGTAACAAAATTTTAATTACAAGACTAAAATACTAGATAAAACATAAACAATATTTAATATTTTAATAGATATTTAATAAAAATATTAGACAAAACTATTTATAAAAATGTTAAAAAATTAAGCATATTCAACATCAGAATTTGTGACAAGAATGGACCTAATTTGGGGGAAAAACAAAGGATGAAACTTGAAGAGAAGAAAGTAAACTTTTTATTGAATTATCGTTATAGTAAAGGAGAGATTTTCTTTTTATATACAGTGTTTTTAGTTGAGAACGAAGAACAATCTCCTAAAGAATCTTAAACATAAAACGACGTCACTTTTGGCTAATGTTACTAAAGTCCAAACACTTAGCAACTTTACAATTTCAACCTCTTTGGTTAACATCTCCCCTCAAACTAAACTGGTTCTAACACTTAGCCACTTTTACCCTTATTGGTTAACATCTCCCCTCAGACCAAAAACTAGTCCTAATATTTGGAGGGAGGAAGGGTATTACACACTGCATGTAATACTTGCAGATGGCTTGTATAAGTCTAAATTGTATCGGCAATTTGTGAAGCAACAACAGTACTCGGAGCATCTGCAGCAGCTTGAGAAGACAAACTAAGGAAATACCAAGAGAATAAACTCCACATATTCCATTATATCAATTGAAGAACTAGAGCAGTAGTCTTGAAAGGAAGCAAGACCACAAGTAACCATACGCCATTCCAACCATACTCATACCAAAGCCACTTGTACCAGTTTAATAAATAGAGCAGTAGTCTTTTCTTTAGCCAAAAAAAAAAATAAAAAAAAAATAAAAAATAAAAAATAAGGAGTAACTAAACAATCAACCATGCAAATTTCCAACCACACTCATACCAAGGCTACTGTACCAATTTAAGAAACAGAGCAGTAGTCTTTTCTGCAGCTTGAAAAAGGAGCAAAGCAATAATCAACCATGCATATTTTCCAACCACACTCATGTCAAAGTTATTGGTGCAGTAACTGTCAGTTTTTGTCGCAATTTAGCAAATTGAGCAGCGAAAAGTGGCTTGGTCAGTAGGTCTACGATCTGTAGCTTAGATGTTAACATATTGCACAATCAATTTTTTTTGGCTAAAACTTGTTCCCTAATGAAATGAGTGTAAATTTCAATATGTTTTGTTCTTGCATGAAAGACCGGATTAGATGCTAGGGACCCTGCACTCACATTGTCACACCAAATAATGGAATCTGTGTGAAATGTAATGCCTAGTTTAGAAACATACTCCGCAACTAGGCTATTTCTGTGGCAGTTTAGATAAGAGCTCTATATTCAGCTTCCGTAGAAGATAAAGCAACCACTTTTTGCTTTTGTGAGCTCTATTGGATTAAGTTTGGACCCAAGTAAACATAATTACAAGAATCTCGGCTTATCACAACAAAATAATTTGTCATTAGAAATATCAAAATTGTGACCATTTCGCTAATGTGACGAATTATATTAGTCATCAAGTTGGTCATATTAAGCTCGTACTCTTAAGTATATGGTGACGAAAGAGCGTTTGGTCACCATAGCCTAATTATTTATTGTGACAATAATAATTTGTCACTTTAAACCAGTTTATTGTGATAAATTATTTGTAACAATAGAAGACATTTTTTATCATTACAAATAATAGTTTGTCACAATTGATTTATATTTAAAGACTAAATGATAAGCTTTATGGTGAGAAATAACATATTATGACAAAATTGATTTTGCCAAAATTGTAAATACTGACTAAATTATTTGTTCATAATTTTAATAGTGACAGAAATTTATTTGTCATTGACTTTATTGTGACAACATTTAGTTTGTCGCATATTTGTTTATATGACAATATTATTTATCAAAATTTGTATAGTGACGGAAACAATTTTGTAAAAATTTTAATAGCATTACAAATAATTTTTATACAAATATTTTTACATGAGTTTTTTTTTTGTCAAAATAATATAGGGATGACAAATATTGTTTGTCATCTCAATAATGATAAAAATATTCATGTCTATACTTTACATCATATATAATACTGAAATAGGAAAAAAAAAAAAAAAAAGATGAAGGGTTAGTAAAAGGAAGTAGAATGGAGGTAATTGCAGCCATCATTCTTTACATCATATATAATACCACTTTACGTCATATACAATACCTAAATGATTGGAAAATTAACTAACAATAATTAATACTTTCCAATCATTCAAAAAAGAAAATCTACCAACAAAAATCATCTTCAATTCCCATATGTACTAGGCCATCAGATCATTCTCCCTTAAAAATGCATCAGAGGGAAAACCACACCTTTAATATAAACAACTATTGTTGGAGACACCCCCATGCATGAAACAGCTGCTATATTTGCTCTCAAGGTGACGCATGCTAGTGACGACCAGTCTTGGAAACAACCTTGTCCTTCAACACCAGCTTCATGGTGATTGGAAGATCATTAGGTATCTTAAGGACCATCAGGCACAACCCTGTTCCAATTATTAATATCTTTTAGAGCAGGAAATTGCAAAAATAATCCACTTTAAGATGAACTATATAGGTATAACAATAGGCAAAATTGGGTGGCAGAACATGAGCAAGTATGAAATGTAATTTGGCTTCAATTGGTGTACATTTAATAAATTAGTACATGCAAAATATCAAGTTCATATCAGGGATTTTGTTACGTCTAATGGCCCTGAATAAAAAACCTTCTTGTTGTATAGTCCCCATAGTATATATATATGGCTAATCACCAGTTAAAGCCCGTGGTCTATGCTCAATGGTAGAAAGATACATCCCAGTATGTGAAACCGCTCTTACAAATGCCATATTCGCAGTCAAAGTTGGACCATAAGCCGCTGGCCACACAATAAAAAAGTAAAACTACATTTAATTAATTACATTGAAACTTGAAAAAGTGTTAGACTCATACTAGTCAACAAAGTAAAAGGAAATGCATCCTTGCTCTATTGATCAACATGGCAACCAATCAAGATTTCCAAAGAACTTATTCGATTCAAAGAAAAAAACACTAATGAAATGCTTAGGGGGAAAGAGATCAAAAGGGTCCAATACTATTTTTGCTCAAGGTTCAAGAATTAATGAAATATGCCTTAGAAGATTAAATCTTCCCCTTCCCAATTTACATTTGCAACTAACACACATAAACACACTATAATAACAATATACCAAACACCAAATTAGAAGCAAAAACAGAAAATTTTAAATTAAAATATACAGAAAAGAGAAATAAGAAATACTGAAAAGTATATCATGTTTAGAAATTCAATTTCATTAAAAGTTCTACATTTAATTTTATAAATTTGGCATTCAGCAAACACTCTGAGTTACCAAAACAATAGTGACTTTGTAAGGTGTAGATCATATTGCGCATATAATTTCCTTTACCATGTTCTTCAGAGTACATACAAGATTAATAAGACAACAAATGTAAAAAACTTTCAAAAAAATAAACACAACCCAATACCCATCAAAGGAATTGTCTAATAAGCAACTTTAATGATAATACTAAACAAAGCACACAAAATGAAACAAATCCAGCAAGGGTTTTGGTTAAAATAAGACATGAAGTGGTCACGTGGAAAGAATTAATCAAACTATAATATCAATAAATTTCAAAAGAATGAAGAAAAACCATAAAGGCATTTCTCTAAAAATAAAAACTTAATGATAATACCAAACAAAGCTTACAAAATGAACGAAACTAGCAAGTTTTTTTCTTCAAACAAGACATGAAGTGGTCAAGTGCAGTGAATTAATCAAACAACAAAATCAAAAACTTTCAACAAAATGAACAAAGCCCATCAAGAAAATTTTCCAAATATAAAGACTTTAATACTAAAACCAAACAAAGCTCACAAAATGAAAGGAACCCAACAAGCATTTTGCTTCGGATAAGACATAAAGTGATGAAATGCAGTGAATTAAACAAAAAAGAATATAAAAAATTTAACATAATGAAGACAACCCATCAAGAGAATTCTCTAAAGATAATCACTTTAATACTAAAACCAACAAAGCTCACGAATTGAAAGGAACCAAGCAAGGTTTTTGCTTCAAAGAAGCCACAAAGAGGTAAATTAACGAAACAAGAAAAAAATAAAAATAAAAATAAATGAACACAAACCTAACTCCCTAAAAAAGATAGCTTTAATTATAACACCAAACAAAGCGTAAGGATTTTGTTTCAGCCAAGACATAAACTGATCAATTGTAATGAATTAATCAAACAATTTCCCAAAAAAAAGAAACAACCCATCTAGAGAATTCTCTTAAAACAACTTTAACTCTAAAACATAACAAAGCTCAAGGATTTTGATTAAAACAAGACAATAAGTGATAAAATGTGTCGAATTAATCAAACAATAATATCAAAAAATTTAAATAAAAGCACCACAACCCATCAAGAGAATTCTCTAAAAATCACAACTTTAATGGTTAAACCAAACAAAGCTCACTAATTCAAAAGAACCCATCAAGGGTTTCGTTTATTTTGCTCGTTTGTGTACTTCCAACAAGACCAACGCTAACACCAATGCTGCAGCCAATGCCGGCGCAGAAAGCAGGACCCATTTTGGCAAGGTCCTTGAGCTTAATTTGAGGAACTGTTCATCTCTTTCATCTTCTTCAAGTTAACAAGCAAAGAGACGAACTTGATGTTGATATGGATCTTTCTACTCGATTTCAAAAAACAAAAACAAACCCACTATACAAAATAACATTACTTGAAGCCAAAACAAAACTCAAACCCAGATATACAAATTTCTACTCATATTAACCCAGAAAAACCAAACCTTAACGGTTCACAACAGTAAAAATCCAATTTTTAAACCAAATACAACAAACCCTTATATAATAACCATTATTATGAGAAATCCTGAAGCAATGGTACAAAATAATGAACTGATAGAACAAAAAACACAAATAAAAACAAAACCCTAAAAATAATGATTTGTTTTGAAATTAAATCCAATTTTTTCCCCAAAAAATAAAGAAAATAAAAGAAGGAAACCTGGCCTTTGACTTTGAGGTTTATGTGGGCCGATTGATTGTTGGGCTTTTTGTCTTCCTCTTGTGGTGGATTGCTAACGCCTGACATCTTCTGTTCTTTTGCATTCTGCACAACCTTCCCATCATCCTTTTATACTAGTTTTGGAAAATTCTGTTTGCTCCCTACTTGAATGAAAAGTAACAAGGTAAACCCCAAATAATATAACATTTGACCCCTAAACAATGTAAAGGAAACAAAATCAACCTCATTTTGTGGTGGCGGGAATTCTATGTTTTTTCCCTGTAAATAATTGGGTATATGATAACATTTTTAAAATGTTATTGTATTTTGATTATATGGTAACATTAGAAAAAAAGCTATTATTGGGCTATTGTAACACATTAAAAATGCTATTGCAAATATATATTAATGACATTTAAAAAAAAAAAAGAGTTACCATTGATATATAATGTGTTATAAAAAGTTGAAGAAAACTTTTACCATACCATTTTAACATCAAGTGTTACCATAGATAGTCTACAGTAACACTTTCGGAAAGTGCATTTTTTCTTTAATTTTAGAAAATAAAAAATAAAATAAAAGTAATAATTTAACAACAGATTAGGAATTAAAATTTGGGGAAAAATATTTACAATGGATTGAAATGTGTTGCTACGATTTTACAAACATATATTTTTTTTTCATTGCTGATCTGTTGGTAATTTGTTTTAGAACAGATTTCTTTGATCTAGCTAGATATAGCAAAACCTGACCCTCCCCTGATCAGCCCCCGATCCCGACCAAATTTCCTAGCCCCTGACCTTGTACCCAATCCTATGCATTAATGAGTTTTTTTTTTTTAATCACATATATGTTATTACTAAAAACTTGAAAGGAATGACAAATACTCGTAGGTATATTAATTATGTTTTTTTAAAAAAAATTTGTCACAAAATATCACATTTAATTTGACTCAAATATTTTGTCACTAATACCTATATTTTAACATTTTCAAATGATAATTTTTTTTGCAATGATAAATAATTCTTTTGTGACAAATTAGTTTGTAATTATAGCATGTATTACTATATATATTGATTAAAGTTTTTTATGACAAATATATTTGTCACGATAAACAATTTATCTCGGCGCTTAAATTTTGACTCAAACATTTTGTCATTAATACCTCTATTTTAGCATATATTATGACAATTTTTTTTTGTAATAATAAATAAATTCTTTTGTAACAAAAAAATTTGTATTTATAACATGTATAACTAAATATAGTGATTAAAATATTTGATGACAAAATATGTCTGTCACAATAAACAATTTACTTAGACGCCAAAATTTGGCGCCAAATATTTGTGACGAAATATTATCATAAAAATGTTTTTCTTCACTACATTTATTATGGGTTTCTTTATTGTGATGAAATATTATGACCATATTTTTTTTAGTCACTATATATTCTCTTTATCATACTTAATGTGATGTTTCTTTATTTTGTCATAATACCTATATTACTCGTGACAAAATAACATTTGACAAAATTAATTTTGTCACAATATAATATATTTCTTGTAGTATCTGCTAGTTGACCTTTTGTCATCAGGATTACTACCCCAATCTGCATCAGCATAACACTCAACATGGAGAGAGCTTGCTGGCTTGAATTGCAACCCAAAATCAAGAGTTCTTTTGATATATCTTAGGACTCTTTTGCAAGCCTGCCATTGGAGGGCTGTAGGAGCTTGTAAAAATTGACTAAGCTTGTTTACGACAAAGCTTATATCAGGTCTTGTGAGTGCCAAATATTGGAGAGCACCTATTGTTCTTTTATACAATGTAGTTAGCTCAAGAGGTTGACTATCTTCAGTACATAACCTGGTACCAACAGCCATGGGAGTGGCACATGCATGAGCTTCTAACATTTGAGTTTTAACAAGTAAATCAGTGGCATACTTGGTTTGCTTGAGATGAAGACCAACAGATGATCTAGTAGCTTCAAGACCCAATAAATACTTCACAGAAGCCAAGGTTTTGAGTGCAAATTCTTCATTAAGATCCTTCATCAAGTGAGAGATGTAAGAAGGATCGGAGAATGTAATAAGAATATCGTCTACATATACAAGCACATAAGTAATACTAGAATATTGTTTAAAAATAAAGAGACTAGAGTCCTAAATAGAATTCTGGAAGCCCTTGAGTTGAAGGGCAGTTTTGAGCTTGTCGAACCAGGCTCTAGGAGTTTGTTTTAAGCCATATAGTGCTTTGTTTAGTTTGCAAACAAAGGAAGGCTGATCTGAAGCTTCAAAGCCAATAGGTTGTCTCAATACACGGTCTCATTAAGCACACCATTGAGGAATGCATTATTCACACCAATTTGTTAGATATCCCAAGAGTTGGACATAGCTAGAGTAAGGATGATTCTAATGGTGCATGGCTTGATAACCGAACTAAATGTTTTAAAGTAATCAAGTCTAGGAGTTTGATTAAAGCCTTTTGCCACTAACCTGGCTTTGTACTTGTGTAGGGAACCATCAGCATTAAATTTGGTTCTAAAAACCCATTTGTTTCTAACAATATTAATATCAAGAGCAGATGGAACAAGAGTCCAAGTGTTATTTCGAACAAGAGCTTCAAACCCCACTTGCATGGCTGTCTTTTAGGCAGGATTAGAAAGAGCTTTAGCCACAGATAAAGGTTCAGACTCAACAATAGGCTGACTTGTAGTGAGATAGGTTGTATGTGGTAAAGTTTCAAAATTGTCTTGAACTACAGCAGGGGCTGAATCTGACAAACCAGCCACTATTTTTGCTCTTGTAATCATGGGATGGACATTCTGAGCAAAGGAATGCAATGACTTTGAACTAGTAGTGGGCAATGTTTCTGAGCTAGCAGGAAACTGCGATGACGATAGATCAACCTCAAGTTGGCGAGCGGGAAGAGCACATCCAGGTGGAAGAATAGGTAAAGAAGAAACTGGCTGAGGGGTGGAGTTAGTGGCGGAGGTGTCTTGTGAAGAAGGCAATGGACAAGCTGAATTGGTAATTTCATAAGCTAAGTCTGAAGCAGTAGAATGGTGAGCTAAGTTATAGTTAGAAGAAGGTGATTTAGGTGCTAAGTTTGAAGCGTGTGTATGTGATTGAGGGGCTAAATCTGAACAGTGTGTAGGTGTTTGAGAGGCTAAGTTTGAATCAGAAGCAGGTGATTTGGTTGCCAAGTCTGAAGGGCAAGGAGGTGTTGTAAGACCCACAGAAGAGTGAATACTAAGTGTTGAATCATTAAAGACATTTTTACCTAAAGGTCTTGTTTCTACATGGGATCTAAGAGCTACCGGAATAGAGGATATGTGAGGAAGAATGAGAGAAGGAAAAGAAGATGCACTGGGACCATTATCATCAACAAACTTACTAGTGGAAGGGCTAACATTGGATTGAAGAAATTGATTTTGAAAGTAAGGAAATTCAGTTTCATGAAACTTCACACTAGGGGTAATGAAAATTTTACCATCATTCCTCAAACACTTGTACCCCTTATGGACTAAGCTGTACCCTATAAACACACACTTAGAGGAGTGAAAGCTGAACTTGTGGGTACTAAAATTTCTGAGGTAAGGGAAACAAGAACAATCAAACACTTTAAGACGCTCATAAGAGGGTTGTTTTCGAAACAATTTGTAATAAAGAGTGTCATGTTTTAAAACTTCAGTAGGCATCATATTAATTAAAAAAGCTATAGTCTCAAAGGCACACCACCAATAATTCAAGGGCATATATGCATGAGCAAGCAAGGTGATCCGGTTTTTACAATGTGCCTATGTTTCCTTTCAATACGACCATTTTGTTGGTGAACATAAGCACAAGAATGCCTAAACTGAATTCATGTTTTAATTATATAAGATAAGTCAGCTTTGTACTCTTCACCTTGATCAGATTGAAGACACTTCAATTTGATAACAAATTGCCTTTCAGCAAGATGATGAAATTTAATAAAACTAGACTTGACTTCAGCTTTTGTTTCCAAAGGAAAAACCCAAGTAAATCTACTATAATCATCTAAAAATTGAAGATAATACCTAAAACCTTCTACAGAAGTCATAGGGCAGGACCCCAAACATCACTATGAATTAATTCTAGAGGTTCAAGTGCATGAGATTGAGAGAGAAGGGACCTATTCTGATGCATTTTTCCTAATTGACACGCATTGGAAAAAGAAATTTCAGAATGTGAAAGGTGTGAAGAGTGTGATGATGAGGGGGGTTTGTTAAGGCATGAAAGGATTTTTTGAAGTGTGGAGAAGTTAGGATGACCCAACCTCTCGTGCCAGACCATGTAAGAGTTTGTTTGTTTGTTAATAGCAAAGCAACTTGATGTGGACATATTAGAGTAATTAATAATGTCAGAGTGGCACACAGAATGATCAGAAGCAAGTGTAGGAACTTTGGGCACACTAGGATGCATAGAATCAGTAGAAATAGTTGCATCAGAAGGAGAATTATTTACATCAATAGAGCACATAGAAGTAACACAATAAGGTACATCAGTAGGCATACCAATGGGCATGTAATCAATAGGAATGCATGTGGTAGAAGTAGGATGGTTTCTAGTATCAACATCAGTAGTATTATTAGAACAAGTGTCATTGAACATAGCGGGTTTATGCATGGTGGTAATACATTTATAATACGTAGAAGAAAAATTGGAAACATCACAAGAAGATAGACAACTGGTCTTATTATTATTAAGTAAGGAAATACAAGACGAATTACATGGTAAAACATCTTTATTAGGACTATTATGTTGACCAGTACTTGTAGGAATTAAAGACTCTTTACATGGTGATATAGAGTCTGAATTGTGGTCAGACTTTACATGATAAATGGATCTAGCAGGTGAGCTAAGCTGTGAGTTCTCTGAAGAGTGAAAAAACTATACAGGAGCAACATAGTTATCTGGTGAGCAAGAGGCAGTTGACTAATTGGAGTAAGAAGGCGAAGAAGGAATGGATGGTATATCCAGTTGATATAAGCCTCCTTTAAGCCCCTCTTGAAGTAACATTGCTCGGGTGGATTTGTCCTTAACAATACAACAATTAGCATCAAATTCTATAATAACATTATTGTCTTTTGTGAACCTAGAAATGCTAAGAAGGTTTTTAGTGATTTTAGGTACACAAAGTATATTTCTAAGATTTAGGCATTTAGAATGAAATGTGCTAGGAAAAGAAGAATATCCAGTATGAGAAATAGGAAGATTCTCACCACTACCGACTTGAAGTTGTGCATCACCACCACAGTTCTTGCTTATGCACAAATGATTAAGATCTGAAGTCATGTGATCAGTAGCCCTAGAGTCCATGTACAATGCAGGGTTGATTGGAGTAAAAGCTATAACAACATTAGAGGAGACATGCTACTGGCTGTGATAAGCTCCAGGATATCCGTAGGCAGAACCAATATCAGATGTAATTCCAAGAACTAGTCCAATAGAGACATAATTGACTGAAAATTATTGACTAGGAACTCCAAAGGCGGGAGACTGGTTGAGAGTATTAGAGGAGAAACCACTAGATGAACTAGTATGCTAATAAGAAGGTGTTCCAGAGCCACTATGTGATTGTAAACCACTAGGAAATCCCTGATAAGAAGTACGATAACTAGTGTTATGAGGCTGTGGAGAAGGATTAGTATATTGTGAGTTCTGATAATTCTGAGGTGAAGCGATAGGCTACTATAGAATACCATTGTTGCCATTGTAAGCTAAATTGAAATGATGGTAACATTGTATGGCTGAGTGGCCAGCCTTGTTGCATAGTTGGCAAATTAACTTGTTCCTTCCACTACCATGGTCTCTACCTCTGCCATAAACGACAAGACCAGGCATTCTATTATTGTAACTACCAGCATTGTAGGGGACAAAAGGTTGAGTTAGAAAAGCTATGTGAGTTGATGAAGAAATGTAGGTTGGAGTTGTGTGAACTGGTGGTGTGATGTAGGTTTGTGAACTATCATGAGGATTACCAAGTGAGATTAGTGAAGGTATTGTGTTGGAATAAGAATATGTCATTTTGAAACTATTACTATTGAGATGGGACTGATCGTTTATACCAGAACTATTAGGATTACCAAAGTGATTGGTGACGGCTACATTGGCTGAGCTATTGTAAAGGTTGACTGAATTGAATTTTTCAAGTCGCAGCTCATACTTTTGTAGAAGGAATTATGCCTCTTAAAGTGTAATAGTGTCAACTTTGGACTCCAATCTAGAGGTAATTGTCATGACAGTAGGATCATATTCCGATCCTAGTCCATCTAACAAGTATTGGAGCAAATCCTCATCAAACCACTAGCAGCCAAATTCTTGGTGATTTCTTTCATCTTTTTGACATAATCTCCAATGCTCAAATTACTTTTTTGAGTGACTTGAAGAAGGTTTTTAAGGTGAAGTGCTCTTGCCTTGGAGTCAGTTATGAATTCTTTCTCTAGAGCTAACCCAATTTCAGTGGAAGAGCAACACTTTGACACAACACAGAACATGCTCTCAGAAATGGATGCAAGCAACCAACTCACCAGAAATTTGTCAGTGCGTTTCCATAGGATGTAGGTTGGATTTAATCATTCACTTACAGGTGAGATTTTATCCTTAAGTTCACCTCTAATTTTGCTTAATTCATCTTCAAGACATGCTTCATTAATCAAAATAGTTGGAGGATAAGCAACTCTACCTAAGAGATGATCCTCTAACTCATGAGAGTCGACAATTGACAAGACTTGGGAACTCCAGACTTGGAAATTGTTCCTTGTCAATTTAGGGTTAATAACCTGCAAGCTTGAAGCTAACGCAGAGGTGGTGCGATTAGCTAGATCTTTTAGCATTTCTTCAGTGTTGTTAAGCAATGGTGAAGATGAAGAATTTTTAGCCATTGACATGAGTCAAATGAGCTCTGATTTCATGAGAATTTGTGACAAGAATGGACCTAATTTGGGAGAAAAACAGAGGATGAAACTTGAAGAGAAGAAAGTACACTTTTTATTGAATTATCGTTATAGTAAAAAAAAAGACTTTCTCTTTATATACAGTGTTTTTAGTTGACAGCAAAGAACTGTTCTCTTAAATATTCTTAAACATAAAACGACGTCACTTTTGGCTAATGTTGCTGAAGTCCAAACACGTAGCAACTTTACAATTTCAACCTCTCTAGTTAACACAACAAACATCAATATAAATATATTATAATCTTAATTTAAAAAAAAAAAAACTAGAAATAATCATTTTTATTACAGATTTTAAAAAAAGTTTGTAGCATCATTGATCAAACAAGATCGAAGCCGAACTATATGCATGTTTCATAACCATATTGTTGAACCACAATTAAAAAATTAATAAATATATTATGACATCATCATATCATCTCTGACTTTGATACTGGACAAAATATTTATTGTCCTTCCTTTAAAAATGTATCAATAAGATTTTATTATTAGTAAATGGTAGCGTGCCGAATGCACCAAATTAATTAACCTTACTGACCGAACTAATGAATTGTATAAAGGGCAAGCAAGGGTCGATCCCACAGGGAATGACTCGATTAATTTCTATATTCTAAAACACTAAAAACAACAGAAACGCAAATTAAACTCTAAACAGTAAACTTGACAACAGTAATGAAGGGGGATTTGTAATCAAAGCAAACTAAAGTAGAACAGAGAAATAAAATATCAGGTTAAACAATCAGCTCTCGGTTCAAAATCCACCTAAACATGCATTGGACATAAAGTAACCGTAACACTGTTCTATCTCATCATTATGAAACTACTGACCCTAGGAAACAACAAGCTCTGTTACCCGAATTCTCCCTTAGTTTGTCACTACCGAAACAAGCTCTTCGAGTAGATACTAACCCTTGAACAACCTAGAACAAGCTCTCTAAATTTAATTCAATGGCAGCCTTAAGAATTAGGAGAATAGATCAATCTAAGCAACAATCACGCAAGCTCGGATTATTTAACTTAGGTTATGTTATTCAAGACAATAGACCGAAAACTTGTCCATAATCAGCTATCATCATGTGTCACTCGTTGAATAGAAAAGGGACAATTATGGATCACAATTCCTAATTCTAACAGGTAAATTCTGATTAAACAATTTAGCAGGCCAAAACTAAATCACTCAAACAAGAATCACAAACAATTAAAATAGAATAACATAAACAATTCCAATAAAAATGAGATTAAGAACAATGTTACTAGAGTCAGGTTACACCAATGACATGAAATTAGGCTTCAAAATCCCCTTGAACTGAAGAAGGAAATTAGCCGCACATCTTGATCTAGAACGCAAAAACTCTACAGAATTCAAACTCTACTGTCCTCCCCCCGTTTAACCTAAAAACTTCTAATTAAATAACATGTGTTTTCCTTAATTCTTCCCCAAGAATCACGGAATTTCTTTCCTGGACGTTTCCTAGAAGATAGACTTCCAGATTTGATAAAATCTGATCAGATATGGATTCCAGAATTCGTCTCCAACTTGCACCAGGATTCTCGCCATGTAAAAGATCTTTTCTGGGCTCCATCACTTCATAAAAATTGTATTCTAGGATGTGTAGATGAATCTG
The DNA here is from genome assembly GCF_008641045.1 of Pistacia vera. Classification (NCBI taxonomy): domain Eukaryota; kingdom Viridiplantae; phylum Streptophyta; class Magnoliopsida; order Sapindales; family Anacardiaceae; genus Pistacia; species Pistacia vera. The sequence goes on from NW_022196165.1 coordinate 963,185, forward strand.
GGCTTTTGAATCACCCGTTTTCGATATCTGACGCTCCAGTTAGGCCCGTTCGAAGATTCACTGCTCAGCTAAGGAATCCTTCTGCGACTAGGATTCCAGGTCCGGTTTTGCAACAACTACTGAGAACCCAAACGAACTCGGATTCTTGCCCATAATACCTTCCTGAAAAGCTTGATTCATCTACTTTAATTTCTCTGAAGACCACTTTTACAATTGAGGAATCTAGCTCCCTGAAAAACCTGAAAAATGTAGCACTGGTCAGAATAACGAAAAATCTGGAAAATCTGGAATTTCCTAATCTTTTCTCAATTATTTCCTAAAGTCTATCCAAATATGCCAAACTTACAAAATAAACTCTAATCAACTCAATTAGGCATAAAACATAACAAAAACATAATATGATAGGAATAAAAAATATGTAAATTACACTCTTATCAGTAAATCACAATGTTTATTTATTATAATATTGCAACATCTTGCCAAACCATCATTAATTACCTTACTAATATGTTGCACACTTAACAAAATATTTATACGGTTTTCTTTAATATTGTACAAATAGTCTACTAAAATTTCATATTACCTTATCCAAATAATTATTAACACTTTTTCGATCGACACGTTTATTTATTACCAATTGTCTGTTCATATTCCACCTCTTCGTATCCTATTCTCCTATAAATATTGCTCTGACATCAATCACCCATTTAACTTTCTTCAGATACTATACACTTTAATTGTTCATTTCTTCTCCACAACTTAAATCGAAAATGGCTGACAAAACATCACAACCAAAAGAATCTACAACGAATATCAGCAATGACCTCAACAACAATAATTATCCACCGAGGCAACTAGAAGGTATGAATGTTCCACATCTTTTGTATCCTAAATTACAAAATGTTAAACAGAATGATGATACATATTTGCGGGAATATAAAAACCATTAAATTTTTTTTTTTTTTTTTTTGATATGTCGAGAGTTCATCTCATAATTATATTTACACATTCATGTTACCATTTTCATATATTTATAAAATTTGATTGTATATTGTTTCTGCAATTGGTTTAGACATTTTTCAGGGAATGCCGGAATTGAGAGAGATTTTCAAAAAAGTTGACACCAATCTCGATGATCTACATACTACTAGAGATAAATTCAGAGAAGTCATTGACCAGACGTTAGAAATCATGGAATCTACCATGAATATTAATTATCTATAACATAAACAAAAGAGAGTATGTATATGCATTAGAGGAACTGAACAACTATAAGAAAAATAGAAAAATAAAGTCTACATCATCCAAACCCACTTTACAGTATGAAAAACCAATGTACTTATTTCTTTTACAATAAAAGTATTATTCTCTATATTCAACTTTATCTTGATTTTGATGTTACTCATTAATTGATTGAAAATTGTTCCTTTAATTGATGCATTACATTTACTTTTTAATGAATCTACTAAAAATTCTACATCTTGACATGTTAGTTTTGATTTAATTCTTCCATCTTCACACATTGGGTGAGTATTAATAATAATTATATAAGTACATTACATAAGCATTCCAAAAATCTAATCATTTTAGATAAAAACGTATAAAGATGGAAGTTAGTCTCTTTATATTTTGTTTTGTAGTTCTATAATTATTAACACATAAATTAATTGAGTTATCATGTTCTCAATTGTAAAACAAACAAAGCCTTTGAATGAACTGTGTAAATAGAAGTTTGTTTTCAAACCTTGGCTGGAGAGAATCCTATACTGTGAGAAAAAAAATTTATCAATCAATGTCAAACCTAAAAATGAACTCAATATAAATTTTAAGTTTAAATAATTGATTTTGATAATATTAATTGATATTAATAATTATAAAGGTAAAATTATTAATTTTATCTTAAAATAACTCTGTACATATATATAAGTTATATTTACTCTAAAACTTGTATAATTTAACAATTATCATCTCTTAATCTAATTACTTTATTTTGTTAGAATAATTTTGTTTATAACCTATTTCAAAAATATTAAATAAACATACCCACGCAATGCACAGACCTCATGTCTAGTTAATATTTAAAGCTCATTCTTAGAACAATATTTCTTCTTTCATAAACTCACGCATTCGATTCAATGTTGCTCAAAATAGAAATGGAAAAAATTAAGAAGAAAAATTTTTGCTAAATCAATCAAAACAGAAACATTATCATACAGAATTATCATACACATAGAGTACTCTAAACAAAATCAAACAAGCATTTTGCATTCTAGCTACTACTCTGCCAAGACCAAAGACTATGAAATAGTTCCTCTGAGGAATCATCGGCCGGTTGCTCAAGTTGTTCCCCGAAGTAATTGTTTGTACTATTAAAATGCGTGAGGATTGGATCATATGAAGTATTATTTGGGTGGTGTTGTTGCTCATCAATCGCCACTTCCATTTGCATATTTTGCCTAAAATAAGGCTCACCAACAAAATCAAGTTGCATGTCCATAGAACTACTCACTTCAGAATTATAAGGTTCATACAAAATGTCGAGCTCTAATGGTTCTGGTTGCTGCTGTTGTTCTTCATCACACCCAAAATCAATCTTGCTCTTTAATTTGTAACCTTTTCCATTACTCTTTAGCTCTTCTTGTATACTTAGTTTTCCCTTATATTTGATCTTACAAATTCTCCATTCCTGAAAATTATTTTAGATTCATGCGTCAGGAATTGATGATCCTAGTCAAAAACCACTCAAGAGGCATACATAATAGATAGATGTAAGAGATTATTGATGAGGAAAAAGGGGAAAAAAAATGTTGTTTGTGAAAGAACATACAATTATAAATAAATAGCAATAAAACTTTTATTTAAATTATCATGTGGATATTGATATATGCAATCATATATAGCCACTATCATATACTAGCTTGACATTAAATATTGCATGTAAATATAATTCATGAGGAAAACAAGCTCATGGTGGCCTTGGCAATGATATCAAATAAGAAGATCGCTTGTTATTCATATTTCTATAAAGCAAAGAAATCAATATGTCTATGACATTAATCTTTTTCTTTTTCTTTTTTAACATTTTATGGTACAATGATATTGTCTTAAAAGTTTAACCCAAAATTAAATATCTAATCATTAAGAAATTAAAAAAGGCCATGCATGCTACAGCGCAACTGTTATAATGGTGCCAATATTAAATTAACAGTAGACATGGTCAACTTTCAACATATTATAACTTGAAGTACATATAAATATGGGATTTTATGTTACATTTCATTACTATAACATTACAACAATCATTTAATAAAAAAACCCGAGGAAAAACAATTATTGCTTTAAATGAACATGGAATGGCTGATTCATATGGCCTTTCTTATTTAATTTATGTAGCTATACACACACTAGCTAGTGGATTTGATGGAGTCTCTATAAATTATATCCACCTTTCAAATTATCAATTTGATTATGACTTAAAATGCTCAATTTAACCATTATTTAATCTAGTCATTAAAATAATGTTACACGCACTCTTAATGGTATTACCGTTAAAATTTTTAAAACTATATCTTCTCATCGTATTTTCATATGGAAAATAGAAAAGGTATTAGCAAGAATAAGGCTAATTTTATTGTGTATTAAAAAAGGCATATGTTAACCAAGACTCTTATTTTCACTCACTAGACAACATGTTTCCTGATGATACACATTAACAAGTAGAAAATTCTCTACTTAGTTTAACAGGATAAACTAGATTTTTAAAATTTTCAACTTTTATTGACTTACTGAAAGCAGGACATTGACTTAAAGTTTGACAATTTCATGTCCTGAAATTGCAAAAGAAAAGTTAAGATATGGGTGACAAATACAAATTTCGTCATTGTTGGGAAATCTACAAAATTAGGAAAGAATGGAGAAGAAAAATGACCAATTCATCAAAATAAGAAAATGGTAACTCGTAAGAACAAAAACTATTCTTAAATAGGATACATTATTGTTAAAAAAACATCATGTGTATGATGCAATGAACTGATCCTGAACAAGCAAAATATTTAACAAAAAACATATTGGTTTGTTGATTATAAATTCAAGAAAAATTTACTTGCAAAAGAGATTAGATTAAGATGGGAAGTTAGCTACAATGAAACGAACTGAAAAACGAAAATATAGATAAGCATGAAACAAACCGTTATGTTGGAGTCAAGGCTATATTCGTGCATAATCCAGTTTGTCTTGAGAGCATTTTTACGCTTTCTTTCATTATCGCTAAACCTGATAAATGTAAGAGGTCTCTTATAACCAATTACATATTTGTTATTAGCATAAATTTTCTTAACATGACCTGTAGCTCTCCACCATCCTCGACCTGATACTTCTCGAGAATCGTTCTCCCTCATATAGTAGCAATATCTCTCGTTGTTAAGCAACACCATCGTGTGATCCCCTACACCAACATAAAATTCATTAATTTAAGAAGCCGCTGGAGAGAAGGAAAAAAACAAAAAAAAGGGAAGTTTTTGAAATCAAAAGATTCATGTAAGCCTAAATCAATTATATCGCAAACAAATTAAAAAAATGAGTTTTTTAGTCTAGCTCTTGTTAAGTGAACTTCGAAGATTGTGAAAAGCCTACTTGATGAAGAACAATCATGTATGTTACACTACTGGAAATTGATTCTACGCCGATTCCCAACGCCAAAAATTGGGGTTGGAGTTAACTTATTATTGGCTGATCAAAAGGATTATTATTGATCAAAAGAAGTTAACAATCGGGGAGTGTTGATTCAACTGTTAAAAAATCATTTAATTCAACAAAATAAAACAAAGAAACTAGATGACCTAAGAGACGTGACATTTTTTAAGAGAATATTGATGAAATAAGGAGAAAAGAAGTCAAAACGCACATTGAAGATCTCTTGGATCGAGCTCATACACATTTCTTTCCACAATGAAATGGTCATGGAGAGGCATTTCTTGGCCAGAAACTTTTCTTTCAAGGATTTCGATAAGCTCTTCATCGGTGGGATTGAATCTGAACCCAGTTGGCATCATCATCGTCACTCACTCTTTGTTCCGCAGACAAAATCTTAATCTTAAGGCTTCAAAGGAGATTTTAGGAGCGTTCACACTCAGCAACTACTGTAAAGACAAAGATAAACGACGCTTCCATGTACGTAAGGTGAACATATGTCTTTTTCAACGCATTTTGAGGCTCCCTTGTTCTTGCTTTTATATAAGCAAAAAATACTAGTAAAGTGGGTTCCTTATCCTCTGTCAAAAGCGCGTTAAAGTTACATGCTAATGATATTCATATATAATATGAGATATAACATAGAATATTAAAATGACAAATAATATTTATATCCATTTATTTTATTTTTTAGAATCTCCATTCAATATCAAGTTAACCGGTTCCTTAAACTAATCAATTTATATCGGTTCTATAAACTAATAGTCTAATACTAATGAATTTATACTAACAATTTAACGTATAGTATCAAAGTTAAAAGTCTAATCAAATTCTCAAATACAAATAGATAAAAAAAATCAAAATCAAAATTTCATGTAAAAGAACTAATAGATTAATATAATATTGAATCCTCGTCTACGAACTTAAACTTTTAATTGGGATGGTAACTTAACAACAATTGTAATTTTTTTTTCTTCGTTTGTCCTTGAAAATATCGTGATCGTTGTTATCAAATAGAAAATTATGTGACAAAAACATATCACTTTTGGTACCAAATGTATAGTATACTTAAAAGACTTTCATAAAGACCTTTTTTAATGTCAAAACCTATTTTCAACTTCTTTTTTTTCCTTTGTTCGAGTGATATTTAGTATGAGTTATCAATTAATTAAGGATTTTTTTTAAATGATAAATATTTTTTTTTTCTTTTTTTCCCCGAATAGTCGGTTCTAATAATTTTCCTTGTCTACCTGAAAACTAGTCTTAGAACCCCACAATCTCTCTCCTCTCCACCATGGAAACTTGAAACCACATTTTCCTTTTCTTTATTATGTCTTTTTCTTTGAGATCTTAGAAGCTTGAAGTTGTCTCCAATGATTTTTTCTCTCTATGTAGAGAGAGAAAGAATAGAGAATCGAGAGAAATTTTTAATATCTAATTATTTTTTTTTTAAACATACAAACCACAGGGCTGACAATGAAATTGTTCAAAATTTTAAATTAGGTATGCGTTCATCTTGTTCGTCTTAAAACCAATCAATCGTGATTCCAATGAGTTAAATAATATATTATTGCACAGATATATAAATCACATGATGTGTCAATTCTACATCAAATTTTTCTTTATCGTATGATTGAAATGTGGTTACTTTTAACACATAAGAGAACTAGAAGCTATATGATTTATGTATAGTGCATGAATGCATGGACAGTGTTTGGAACTTTTTTCTTTTTTCATCTGTATAAAGTCATTGATTTTGCTTTTGAATAAATTTATGGAGAGTATTATATATTACAAAAATAGGTACGATATTTTGTAATCTAGAACAAGTGGCAAGTCAGGGTTACAGTTTTCGTGTACGTGGAAGCCTCAATTCAAAAGTTTATTTTATTTTAGTTTTTAAAACAATACATCATGGAATTTATATTTAAAATTATTGCTTCTCAATGAATACATTTCGGGAAATCACAGGATTCAAATTTATCGTGGCTATTCAAGAATTTCACTGTTTGTAAAGAAAAATAAATATGGGTTTCGATAAATGTGATTCGAAAATAAAATAGGATGAAATTAAGTTATATTTAAGAATTATAATGAAATTACCAGTATAAATGATATAATTTTTTGACAAACTCTAAAAGGAATAATTAACCTGAAATTTCTCTTTATTTTAATAAGAAATAAGAAGATAATTCAGCCTTTGTCTGAGAAACTATTCAATTAGTGACAGTAACATAACCTTTATAGATTGGGAATAGCTATTGAGATAATAGAAAAATAGTTTTTTAATATTTTGCAAATTAGAAAATAAACAAAAGTTGAAAAGTTATGGAGTTTGACAATCAGAAGAAGGAGAAAGAATAATTAAAGACAAAGATGATCAAAAGTAAATATATGAGTAAAATTTCAAGATAAAGGAATAGTGAAGGGTACTCTTGATTGTAAAGTTTTTGTGCCATTGTCATCAATATAAATGAGTTAAATTTAGGGGGTAAATAAATTGTTTTATGTATGTTTAATGAAAAAAGTTGTAGATAATATATACACATTCGTGCATCTGTTTAAAATATATGAATTCCTTTAAATTTTACAATCATGATCATAAATAATTAGACATCAGATGACATGATGCTCTTGCTCAATCAAAATTTTTTTCATGTTTAATACAAATACATTTGGTAAATTAGATGCTTTTTAGTACAAATACATATGTTTAACACATACCCGTATGTTTAATGAGGAGCCACTAATTAGGGAAAGGGATTGTCAATAAATTGATTGTTTTTTGTGTGTGTCTAACACACGCATATTTTTAATGAGGATCCACAAATAAGTCTTTAGGGGGCTCCACCTCTCATTGGTTGTAGGAGAAATACTTAAATGGACAATATTATCATGTGAGATGGTTAACATGGTGAGACCACTCAATAACATAAGGATACATAGAATTAATTTTCATAACCACCTATCAGAGTGATGGTTATTGATTAATCATGCTAATAGGTGGATAAAAGAAACTTTAGGGTATATGTGACAACACATACCATTATGTCATTAGCTAATCTCACCACGTCAGCTAGATGATATGGTAAGACTGTCTTATATAAGTTTACCTTACCTTGTCCTACTCCTATATTCTTTAATTTGAGGTGGTGTTGGAGTCACAAGCCGTGACTAGGGCCTTGTAATGTTACCGTTATGAACTCAAGAAAGGTTGTGGCTAAGGCCTTGTTCAAGAAAGAAGGGCTGCTAAGGTGTGGGAGGAAAGGCTATATATGTTAGGTAGCGTAATGTAATTCATTAACCCTAGCAATCGGAGGGGGTTTAGAGGTTTTTTTTTCAAACAAAATGGGTTTAATAATACTGATTATACGTTGTGGGATCTATGGATTTCCCTCTATGTAATTAACTTAGACGTTGAGTTTGTAATAAACATAGTGCATATATTTAAAACTTCACATTTCATGTGACAAATTTTGTTTTACATGTGGTAAGTTATCATTCTAATTAACAATATCTTCTAGTAATATAGCCCGACCCTTTATTCATTTGGATAACTTAATTCAGTCCACGTAGCTAGTCTCGTAGCTAATTACATCATAGTGGTTTTAGCGGTCATACTACAGAGAAACCTGGATGATTTAGGGTGTCTTCATAAATTGTGTTTTAGTTTTCAGTTTTTTTATAATATTAAAAATTATTAAAAAATGTGAAATGAAAACGCATTCTATATGTTTGCTAAAAAAAAAAAAATAATAATAAGAAAATGAAATTTATCATTTACACATTTGATAAAACCTCTTCAAATTACCAATTACTTTGTTCTTCATTATCCACCTCTTCGTTAAAGAAAAAATAAATCTTATTTAAGTATACACCATTAGAGCTTTGAAACTTTTTAATCCCAGCTAAACTCCATTTAATTCCATTGCGTTGAATGAATCGCAATAAAAAATGATAAAAAAAAAAAAAAACCGTAAAACATCTTTGTATGAGATATGCAAGATAATAGTTGGCTGAGCAGGTTAAGGCTTTCAAAGAAATTATGGAAATGTTAAATTTTATTTGATCTTTTATTGCTAACAAATCTTATGAGTTATGGTTTTATTTTAAATTATATATACTATATAAAATTTATTTTCATTTTTACCATGCAATTCATCACACGCTTGGCTTCCTCATACATAAAACTAAATTGAGATTAAGGGAGAAGATTGCCCTTTTATATTATTCCAAATTAATTAAGTCCTAATTAAAAGAGTTCGGACTTTATTTTAACTAATAGATGTCAAGAGTAAAATTTTTTATCAGTTATGTTTCTCTAGTGGTAATTACACTAGACAGTATGGGAGCGTTTGAATCATATAATATTTTATTATATAAATATATTATATTAATGGAAAGAAAAATGACTTTAAAGATTACTGAAAAATGTTTGATTAATTCGAATAAATTGGTGAATAGTATGTTTGATTGGGAGGATAAATGTGTGGGTATATTATATAGATTACTAAATTGTCCTCCTTTTAAAATATTAATACAATAACATTTTTTACATTTCTTTTAACCCCCTACATTTGAAATTTTGCTAAGACATCCTAGCCATATAAAACTTTGATTTGTAGCAAAATCACACCCACCCAGCCCAAGCCACTGTCGGCAGCCAGCCACCACCGCCAACTGCCGTTGGCAGGTGACAGAACGGCGCACGATTGGCTGTATATGGTCGGCCATGCGTCGGCAAAGCCGGAAATGGCCATAGCCGGAAAACGGCCATATCTATGGCCATGAAACGGCCATAGAAACGCCAGATCTAGCCATTTTCGGTCATGAACCTATGATCCATGGTCGAAAAAGGCCTTATCGGTGCACGACCGACCAGATCCCATTAGTCGTGCACCATTACAATGACTGACGCTGGCGGTCGGCAATGGTGAGTCACGGCTGGCAGTGGTCTTGGGTGGCTGGGGGTATTTTGTTAACTTTTAAACTTTTTGTGGCTTGGGTGTTTTAGCTAATTTCTCAAATGTAGGGGAGTTCGGTAATTTTTATTTGGTGGACACTTGAGGACAATTGTGTCCGAAATGGTTTATAATTAAGGGCAAAATGGGTAGAAAAATCATATTACTCCGATAATGTTTTAATAACACTCCCTAACAAGGTAATAAGGTTACCCTTCATATTACCAACAGTAAACACTATTTACAATAAAAGATTACCATAATATTTTATTACTTGCAAACCAAACACGTAAATCTTGTAAAATATACAAAGATTACTCCCGTTGTCTTATTTGTATCCTATCCAAATGGCCCTTATAATATAATATAATATATATAAATAAATATTAGATAATCTAATCTTCTTTAATCACAACTAATTCAATTTAAAGCCAAAAGATATGTTCAGTCTTATAAAGAGGGCATAAAATTTACCGAAATAAAATCTTAAGTTAAAATGTGGCTCGAAATTCAGTAATTAATTAATATATTGTTATTAAAATATATTTCTAATCATTAAAGAAGTGTTTATTTATAGAAATCTTTAATTTTTAATTATGGTTTTATTCATATTATTTTTTATGCATAAGTCTGTTAAAAGATACAAATATGCAGCAAAGTTTTCCAAAAAGAATAAAAAAATAACGCTAAAAAATCTTTGAAAGCTTGAGAAAAGGAATTATAAAATTAGGAAAAAGCAGAATGCCACGAAAGCAATTATATTTGATTGTCACGTTAGGTTTTTTATAATCGAGTTTAGACACTTTAAGTTTAACTTTTAAGTGTAGTATTATTTAATTAATAATAAGTTATTTGATGATACCTTAATTAATTGATATCGACAGCTTAAGTATATAATTGTGTATAAGGATTAAGTGTAATATCACTAACTAGCTTGACAAAAAATATTTTTTCTGAGTATTTTTTTCGCTATAATTTTTTTATTACATCATAATTACTATTTACTCAACAGATTTATATAATGCATGTTAACTTATTGTTTGATCTAAAATCTAAATTTATTAATTACTAATTAAATATTTATATTTAAGTCTAAAAATCCTATAAAGTGTGGATTTATTTGTTTACTTTAATTTTTTTTTCATTTAAGTAGTGAGGATTTAAATTTTAATGAAAAAAATCCACTATTAATAAAAAAAAATTAATCTATATAATGGAGAAAATATTTGAAACATCTCCCTTTATGGTTAGATGGTAAAATCTTTAATCACTGGAGTTAACTATACTCAAGAGTGTTGTGTTTGATTAGTCGAAAAGACGATTATTAAGTTTAGGCAAACAAACATTAGAAAGAATTACTTGAATCTTTCACACTTTATTTATTTAAAAGTAACACTTTTTTTTTTTTTAAAAGAACTAATTAAATAATGTGATAGTGACAAAATGAATGATATAAAAAACTGATGTTACATGATTAGCAATGCTTCTTCCAGACAAAGAAAATAATAATTACTTTGGAAATCCATGTGATGTTTGCAGAAAAAAGTTATAGAATAAAGGAAAGAAAAAGCAAGTGAAAAGATAAGAACAAAAGTTTACCCTAAAATTTTATATGCAGATTTATATTAATTAATCTATTGTTTTGATTAAACAATAAAAGGTACTCTTGGTTTATCTTGAATCTAAAGTCTTGTCTCTTTTCTTTTTCTGTTTTCTGTCCTACATCACCATGGAAATTGATTTTATTTTTCATGGAAATTTGTGGAGAATCATGAGGGAAATTGACTTTTATCTTTTGATGAAGTTTGAAATCCGTGGAGAAATTATGAGGATATTGATTTTGCTAAAACTCTCAGACTCAATTTAATATTTCTTAGACACAATAATTGCTTTGGAAATCTACGAACAACAATGCTGTGGCCCATATACAAATTCTTTCACATCTCAGAGAAAGAGTTTTATCATAGACTCAGGCCAAATGGAGAAATTTCACTTTAACACGGCGAAGAAGAAGAAGACACTATAAATTTGTTTCATTTTATTAGGGTTGATTGTTGAATGACACTTTCACTCCCATTTTATCGTAAAAGGAAAAAAAATTCCTTTATTACTTTTATTTTTTGAATTTAAACGTTAAAACTTAATTATGAAAAGACAATTTTGTCAATCCATAATATTAGATTGGTTTTTTTTTTTTTTTTTGTATTTATAATGTTATTTTTCGAATTCAATCGTTAAAACTTAATATATTAGTTTTTTGTGTGTTTATAATGTTATTTATGTGAGATGAATTAACAAAAAAAACAGAGATAATATTGTTTTGTTTCTAAAACTAAGAGTGGAAAGTTATTTCATGGAAAACTGGGAGTCAAAATTTTATTGGGCTCCAATAATTAAAAGTGAAAATCTAATCCATCCCAAATTGATTCCTACTAGATTCAACACAATCTAGTATAAAAAGACTAAATTAATAAGCTATATAGAGCTCCATGTTAATTGAGTTTTATCTTTTCCCAATCCCAATGAAGACATTTTTTTGGTTTTTGATAGATTCTCATAAAAAGAATCATGTAGACTAGGCAGTGTTTTAAATTTAAAATTCATTGGAAACTATTTGATTAATTAGTTGAAATTAAATTGATTTGATTTGATCATCAGTTTGATGAATCTTAAATTAATTATTTAATTAGCTCTTCTCTTTCATCACTTGAGTTGAAAGCAATTTGACCCCACATAAGTAAAGAAAAGAAAAGGAAAGGAAAGAATGTGAGATGATCAACTTCTCCAACCACTACCTACAAACAAATAAATCTAAAGGTGCAGAATCTAAGAAGTTGAGGGCAGCCAGAATGTCTGTGCATTCCTTTACACCACCAAGTTCTTTATTGATGTACTCAATTCTGCGCTCTCACATTTTTTAAATGTTATTTTACAAAACAAAACAAAAGAGTTTGATATATGTATATTGATATGTTAATATTATTAACATGAATAAGTTTGTTTTGTTGGGTTTATCTATCGATCAAAAGAGTTTATTGAAAGTTTTAAAACACTTTTGAATTTTTTTTCAAACTGTTTGGTTATATTCCAAATATACTAATTGGATTTTAAATGTTATTTTACCGAACTCTTTTTGAGCTTATTTTTATTTTTAAAATTTCAAAAAGATCCCTAATTTTTAATATAAACTTTACTATAATAAAACCATTTTGATAAATTAATATTAGAAATCTTTTTTACATTTTTTTTCACCATACATGATACATCTAACAAAATTTTCACTAAAATTCTACTCTTATATGCTTTATTCTAATAATTTTTTTTTTTTTTTTTTAATAAGCTCTATTTAAAGAAGTAATACCAAACGAGTCCTTAACATTTATTCAATTAATTTATCGTGTATCGATCAAGTCTTGGTTTGACCTAAACATTTTATAGCCAAATAGCTAAATATCAAGTGGGTGTGGGACTGGACTCAACATGGATTATCACTAGAAGCTAGGGTTTTGCCATTTAGTCAAAATCCCAATGCCACTTGAATTTAGACAACTCAAAATTTGTTTTATTTATTTTAGGGCAAATTACGTACACCCACTTAACTTTCAATTTTTTTTTAAACCCCATAGGTTCTGAAACGTCATAGTAAGTTACCATACTACATAAAAAATAAAAAATAAAAAAAATAAAAAAATAAAAAAATAAAAAAACTTATTACTCAATTTATTTTAGTACAGTTTGGCAAGTATCGCTTCTTCAATTTCTCAGTTATGCAGAAGTATTTGGCTTAGAATATTGTTCATAACTTCTCCTATCATAAATTATATTCCCTAAAGGAATACTCAATTTAAAATTGCAAAGATTTCAGCAAAGTCCCTAAATTTCAAAATTGTTTAACCTTCATTATATGTTTACATTTTTAGAATTTTAAATTTAATTGGTACAATAAATCTAATTGTTTTTGTTTTCATTCTTTGTTCTGAATTTATTCAAAATAAATTTAACTTTTATATGCAATATGGTTGCCCTGGTTCAAGTCTTTTGTGAAACGCAAATCACAAAAAAATCATATAATCTTTCAGAAGTGCCTATGTGGCCCAGAATCGAAAAGTGAGTATAAGAAAATTAATGTATATACATCACTGAAAATTATAAACTTATAATTGGTTAAAAGAGAGGATGAATAATAGTTTATTGGTTATAGGAAAAGCAAAAGCAAAACTTAGATCCGAGATGGGCCACTTAGATTGTCTTCAAGGTATCATGAGGAAAGAAAAAGAGTAATTTATTATTGAAGAATAAGCATAAGCATATTTGCCGTGTTTTAATTGTGTCAAACAGATTAAAAGTGCTTTTAATGCAAAATCCATTTAGTGCTTTTCATGAACATGCAGAAATTAAGAAAGTATGTTTCGTAAGGCCAAACAAGAAATAACTTGTTGCTTATTATATATATTAAATATATATATGGGAAATCATGAATACTAAAAGTGTCATTCATATAATATATCAAACCTTTGTTGGAGTTTGTGACCACTTCAACAATAAGAGATTTGTCTATAAAGGGCGACGCACACGGGGTTCCGTAAGTGGTTGGACTGTTGGAGGGATTTAATTGAATACTAGCAAATCATAAATCCCTAAAAGGAAAAAAATAGTGCGAATGAAGGATACAAAATAATCACACGCACAAACAAAAGATTTATATTGGTTCACTCTCCATATGATAGCTACGTCCACTTTGTCACTGCAGAATTTCACTATAAAGAAAAAGAAAAAGAAATTACAAGAATCTCTCACAAGCCTCACAAATTGGCTCACTCACCAAACCCTATTTGGTGGCTCTCACTCTCTAATTGTGGTTTTGCCTTCTATTCAATTTGTATTCTCTAACTCTAGCAGTGTACCCCTTTATATAGGTAATACATGGGACACTATTCCTAATAGGACCCAAATCATATATCCTAATAAGAATTATATTTTAATTCCTAATTACTTAAACGCAAATTAGGAAAACCCATGTCCTAATCCAACTCTAATTTGGATTGAATTTGACTCCACAATCTCAACAATCTCCCACTTGGAGACTAATTCAACATGCCTTCAATTCTTCACTTTCATCAGCAGTGGCATCAACTTCTCTTTCTTCAAGCGAGAAGTCCAACTGAACTTGTACACAACTTCAGTTTCTTAATGGTAACCACCTTTGTAAACATATCAGCTGGATTTTTACTCCCTTCAATCTTCTCGAGTGCTATAACTCCTTCTTCCAAAACTGAGCGTATGAAATGGTAACAAACTTCTATGTGTTTTGTCCTAGCATGGTAGACTGGTTTCTTTGCTAGGTGAATTGCACTTTGACTGTCACAATACAAAACACTTCTCTGATAATTCTGACCCAATTCTTCTAGGAACCGTTGTAACCATATTAGCTCCTTACTAACTTTTGTCATAGCAACATACTCTGCCTTTGTAGTAGAAAGAGCAACAATCTTCTATAACTTTGAAACCCAACTAACCGCTATACCACCTAATGTAAAGACATAGCCCATGGTACTCTTGTGGTTATCAATGTCACCAGCCGTATCAGCATCCACATAACCTTGTAGCTCTAAGTCTGACTTATGTTGAATCTTTAGTACCTTTCAAATATCTAAGAATTCACTTTACTACTTCCCAATGTTGCTTTCCTGGATTGCTCATGTACTTACTCACAACTCCCACTGTATGTGCTATGTCTGGCCTTGTACACACCATGGCATACATAAGACTACCAATCGTTGATGCATAGGGTACCTTGGCCATGTAGTCTTGCTCATGCTTGGTTGTAGGTGACTGATCTTTGGATAGTTTAAAGTGACTAGCCAAAGGGGCACTTACTGGCTTTGCTCTATCCATGTTGAACCTATTGAGTACTTTCTTTACATACTCTTCTTGTGACACCTTCAGGAAACCTTTAGCTCTATCTTTGGCAATCCTCATACCAAAGATTTGTTTTGCAGCTCCCAAATCCTTCATAGCAAACTCCTTTGACAATTGCCTTTTTAGCTTGTCTAATTCATGTTTACAAGCCCCTGTAATCAACATATCATCTACATATAATAATATAATGATATAGGAGTTACCAAGTTTCTTGAAATAACAACAATTGTTTGGTTGGCGTCTTAGGAAACCGTTACTACACATGAACGCATCAAACTTCTTGTACCATTGTCTAGGCGCTTTTTTTTTTTGTTTTTTTTTCCTATATAGGCTTTTTTGAAGTTTGCACACTATTGATACTTTTGTCAAACTTATGTTATGGTGACACATTTTTCCAAGTGGCATTTTCTCTTTGATTGTCTTGCCCATCAAGTTTATTTTGATTCATGATATTCTTGTGAGAGCCAACTTTACACGTGTCATAATTTTCTTATGTGGTCCTAAGAGGTTGTAAGACTTTGTCTGTGGTCTCACAAAAACGAGAAAAGATATGTTTATGGTCCAACAAAAAGTTGGAATTCTTTTTGTCCTCCACATTTTCAGCTATGTCAAGCTTATGCCTTTTGCATTTTCATTTCATGTGTGTTCACAGTGGATGTGTGCTTGCACACTTATGTCAAACATATGCATGTTGCATTATACATCATGTGTGCGCACATTTTTTTGCTGTGCTAACATCGCATGTCTGACTCATTTTTCATAAGTTGTGCTTTTATCCTTAACAGCTACGATATGTTCTTTACATCTTTTGTGCTATCATTTGCACCACTTACAGGTGTCCTAATATCCTTTAATGGTCTAGGGAAAATCAGCCTTTTTCCTTTTTTGGTTGTGGTCCCAAAAGATAGATGGAATCTTGTCCATTTTTAGACCAACATATGTCAACCCTTGTTTGCTGACTTGGCAAGAATTGGGGAGCACGAAATTGGTCTATATCTTCTTCATTCTTGCTCATTTGTGAACTAACCTTTATGTTTGTTTTTGCCTTGTGCTTTGAAACTTTTAGAGAGTTTTTTCCTTAAGGTTCCCCATATGTTTTTGTTCTAAACACTTATCATCCTTCATCTTTGTTGAGCTAAAAGGAAGTTCATCTTCTTTCTTGTTTGTTTTTCTTTTTGAACATGAATATCTATTTCGTTGGTGCTCTGAACTTTTCAGAGAGTTGTTCTTGGTTAGGTTCTTTTATATGGGTTTGTGCTAGAAACTTTCTTGTTTATCTTCATTGTTGAATGGTGGCTAGAACACAGTTCCTTTACTGATGTTGGAGCATGTCCTTAGCAACTGAAGCTTGGGTGGAGCTCAAGCATTTTCCAGGAGAAAACTTGGTGTGAAGAGATCCGTGGTACAACAAGACATTAGAGATTCAGAGTGTGGTGCTAAGTGTAAAGTTGAATAGGGAGTTCTTTTTACTGTATCTTAGATCAACTTTGAACTATATCTTGTAATGTTTGTTGATTAGTGAATTTGCTTCGATCTGGACGAGTACCCATGGATGTAGGCTAAAATTGGATTTAACCGAATCATGTATATGCTACAGCTTAATTATTATTGATTTGTTGTAAACCTGACTGTGTTAACACAACTTGGTAAATCATTCCGCTGTGTCTTTAAAAATGGGTACTTAAACACCAAGGTGAGTTGACCAACTCCAACACACACCATTCTCTCATTTCCTTATACTTTAAAACCTTGTGGTTGTTGCATATAAAATTCTTCATCCAGTTCTCCATGAAGAAACACCATTTTTACATCTAACTACTCAAGATAAAGGTCTTCTTTTGCCACTAACTTAAGTATTATTCTTATTGTAGTTAACTTGACAATTGGAGAGAAAATTTCAGTGTAGTCAATGCCTTCTTTCTGCTGAAATCCCTTCAAGACCAGTCTTGCTTTATATCGTTTGCTGTCATTATGTTCATCTTTCTCCCGATAAACCGACTTGTTTTGCAATCCTTTCTTCCCTTGTGGTAGCTCCGTCAACTGCCAGGTTTGATTTGTTAATAATGAGTCCATCTCATCCTCATAGCTAGCTCCCACTTGATTGAGTCATCAACTTGCATTGCTTCCTTGTAACACTCTGGTTCACCACCATCAGTTGGTAAAATATAGTGCAAAGAAGGGGAGTACCTTTGTGGTGATCGTATAGCCCTGGAAGATTTTCTAGGTTCAAACACGGGTGTTTGTGGTTCAATTTCTTGAGCTATATTATCTTGATCATTTTGGTCATTATCTTGCATGCCATTCATTGGGAAGTCTTTCAAGGGAACTACCTCTTGTTTCTTCACTTCAATGCTTGGATTTTCTAACTTCATGTTGAGCCTATCCTTGTATATCACTTCTTTATTGAATATTACATCTCTGCTCCTTATAATCTTGCGGTTTTGGTCATCCCATAAAGGATAACCAAACTCAACGTCACCATAACCAATGAAAAAACATTTGTTAGATTTAGCATCAAGCTTACTTCCAAGAGTAGAGTCAATGTGAACATATGCTGAATAATCAAACACTCTTAAGAAATAATAATTTACCTCTTTGCCGCTCCAAACTTCTTCTGGGATCTTGCAATTTAGCGATACAGAGGGTCCTCTATTGAGCAAGTAGGCTGCAGTAGTAATTGCCTCGACCTAAAATGTATGTGGTAGTCCAACATGCAATCTCATGTTTCTCGCACGCTCATTTAGAGTTATGTTCATCTTTTCAATGACACCATTATGTTGAGGAGTTGCAGGGGTGGTCTTCTCCACCTTGATCCTATTATTGGCACAATATTCTTTGAACCCTTGATCAATGTACTCTCCCCCATTTTTGGATCACAAGCATTTCACCCTTAGGTTTGTCTCATTTTCAACCATGGCTCTCCACTTTTAAAAGTATAAAAAACATCAGATTTATTTTTCAAAAAATAAAACCCATACCTTTCCACTCGCATCATCAATGAACATTACATAGTACTTTAAGCCTCCAAGGGATGACATAGGGAGCAGGTCCCACACGTTTGTATGAACCAAATCCAACTTCTTTGCCTTTGGTTCCCTTGCTACTTTGGGAAAACTTACTATTCTCTGTTTGCTACAGATACTACCTTCACACAAACTGTGATCAATCGACTTCAACTCTGGTAGTTTTCCCTTTGATTGAAGCTCTTCCATTCCTTTCAAGCCCATATACCCAAGTCTACAATGCCACAAACTCGAGGTAAAACTAGCATCTACGACTACAACTGAATCTTTGCAACTAGAAGTAATGTAAGGAGTTCTAGTTTTATTTCCACGAGTAACCACCATTGCTCCTTTAGTAACTTTCCATACACCACTTAGAAAGGACATAGTATGCCCTTCATCATCAAGTTGCCCAACTGATATCAGATTGTGCATCAATTTTGGTACATGCCTTACTTTCTAGATTTTCCACTTAGATTCGTTTGTCATCTTCAACCTAACATCACCCATACCTACAATATCTAAAGGCTCTCCATCTACTAGGTATACCTTTTCATGATTTCCAACCATATAATTTTCTAGAATTTCACGATGTGCAATGGTATGAAATGAAGCTCCTGAATCTAAAATCCAAGAGTCAATAGAATTATCAACAGATAACAGTAAAACATCTTGTACCTCTTCAGTTACGACATTGGTGGCGTCATTATCGCTATCCTCCTCTTTCTTTGGTGCTTTCCAATTCCTCTGTATGTGGCCTTTGTTGCCACAATTCTAGCATCAACTTTTTTCCAAACCTGGACTTTCTTCTTCTGCTCCTTGATTTTGATCTTCCTCTGCCTTGGTTTGAATTTCTATCTACCTCTTGTTTCAACATTCAAAGCATTCGATGTTATCTTGCCCGAATCTTTCCTGCGAACCTCCTCAGCAAGAATTTTGTCTCTAACATTTGTGAGCTTTAATTTCACATTGCCTATTGAATTACTAATTGTTGCTCTCATAGGCTTTCAACTATTTGGTAAGGAGGCCATAAGAATTAGGGCACGAACTTCTTTATCAAAATCAATTTTTACAGACGATAGTTGATTAATAATTGTATTAAAACCATTCATATGCTGTATCACGAAAGCATCTTCTTTCAACTTAAGATTAAATAATTTTTTCATAAGATGTACCTTGTTATTTGCAAAAGGCTTCTCATACATATCTAACAAGATCTTCATCAACCCTATTATGGTTGTCTCCTTCGCCACGTTACTTGCCACGTTCTTGGTCAATGTCAATCGAATGACTCATAGTACTTGTCTATCAAGGAGTGCCTAATCTTCATCTGACATCTTTTTGGGTTTTTCTCTTAAGAAGGGTAGATGTAATTTTCTGCTATATAGATGATCTTCAATTTGCGTATTCCAAAATGCACAATCTATTCCATCAAACTTGTTGATCCCAGGTGCAAATAATCCTTCTTCTCCAGCCATCGCTTTCTTCCTCAAACCTCGCTCTAATACTAGTTATTGGGAGGGATTTAATTGAATACTAGGAAATCCTAAATTCCTGAAAGCAAAAAAATAGTGCGAACAAAGGAGACAAAATAATCACACACACAAACACAAGATTTATAGTGGTTCACTCTCCATATGAGAGCTATGTCCACTTTGCCGCTACGGAATTTCACTATAAAGAAGAAGAAAAAGAAATTACAAGAATCTCTCACAAGCCTCACAAATTGGTTCACTCACTAAACCCTATTTGGTGGCTCTCATTCTCTAATTGTGGCTTTGACTTCTATTCAATTTGTGTTCTCTAACTCTAGCACTTAACCCCTTTATATAGGTAATACATGGGACACTATTCCTTATAAGACTTAAATCATATATCCTAATAGGAATTATATTTTAATTCCTAATACAATTATAATCCTATTCCCAATTGTATTCCTAAAAGAAAACAATTATACTTAAACACATGTCCTAATTCAACTCTAATTTGGATTGAATTTGACTCTACAATCTCAACATGGGCTTGTACCCTAAAGAGCTGCTGTAGGATTTTTCTAAGGAATAGAACTCCTAATAGAGTTTTTCTTAAGAATAAAAAACCTAGTAATTTAAGGTTTCTCTTAATAAACCTGATATATAAACACATTATTTTCTTGTATGAGTGTCATAGCAATTTATAACAAATACATTCATTGTAACGAGAGAGGTAAAGAAATATTGAAATAATATTAACAAAGTTTGTTTAGAATGTGAATTTTGTAATGTTACACTGAAAACTCCTTTAGATTATCGAGATGTCTTAATGTTTAATTCAATGAATTGATCGACCAGGAAAAGACTATTTTTCTATAATAATAGTAATGATAAATAACCACCAATTTTCATGGATGGATTGTATAAACGAGAGTATAGCTATTGAGAATCAACAAAGATTAATTTCCAAAGGAAAAGGGTTGAAGGAGTTGATGTGTAACAACTAGTCATTAAACAATTTGAAAAAAAAAAAATTGTGGCAATTCAAGAATATCTATTATTGTAAATGTACAAACTTTACTATTTTTGGTTTACAAACTTTTATTAAATTGAGTTAAATTGAGGAACTGGCATGGAAGGACTTGTCTCCCATTGCTTCGAGTATCACTCATAGAATTGAAGAATGCACCCAATGCAAGAGACAAGAGTGCTCTTACATTATAAAATGGTACTGGAGTGACTAATTAATTGCTTAAAGGATTTGGAGTATGTAAAATGCTGAATTTAGTCAAACCGATATGAGATATTGGAAGATTTTTCAAGCGATACTTCATGGTAGATCGTAATATTGGAAGATTTCTTTGGTCCACTTAACGTATGCCGTAAAGATGTATGCTTATATAATTGATTGTTAATGTGTTTAACGATTTTAAGTTGCTTAAGATATGATCATAGACTACTAATCTAACTATAGTGTATATACATTATAGAAAATGATTATTTTTTTTTTTTTTATTAATAATACTTATTGTAGACAATAAAATTTACGGTTGATTCGAAAGGACTGATCTTGTGAGAAGCGAGCCATTAACAATCGGATGGACCTACAAAGAAGAGAGAACAAACATGAAGGCTCGAGTGACACTGAGGTGGTGTCTGCCATAGGCACTTTGACACTCAAGTTAGAGGTGGCGGTAGGCCATACCGTGCCTAAAATTCAAGGCTTATCATGTCATGAGTCGTGCCATGCTAAGGCCCGCAAAAATTCATGTCCTATCATGCTGTGCCTGTTGATCATGTTAAGATTAAGGAATAAGATTCCAAGAGGTGCATAGTAGTCCACTTTGAGAGGGAATGTTGACCATGCAAAGATCAATGGGTTAAAACAGTTTCTCTCTTTCATTTTTCACTCTAGCTTTGCTCATTCTAGACTTTTCTCACATGGTATCAGAGCCCTGCCTCACGTCCATGGCTAAAGATTCTTCGTTATTTCCATCGCCTAACAACGTAGAAGAAATGATGTGTGACTCTACAAATTGAACCATCTCAGTTGTTGCTTCAAGTCTAGAGGTCATAAATCCAAAGTTAACATGGAATAACTATAGGTTTTGGAGTTCCCAAGTACTTTTCACGGTTGGATCGCATGAATTGGAGGATCATTTGCTAGGTAGATTCCCCTGTCTTTCGCCCTTTATACCCTATGGTTCTGCTGTTGATAATGATCAAACTTCGATTGGTACTAAATCTAGGGCAAGTAATGAGTCAATTAATAAAAGAATTAATTCAGCATATGTTTAGTGGAAGAAAACTGACAAATGCTTAGTTAGTTGGTTGGTAGCTTCCATTTTAGAAGATATGTTCAGTTATGTCTCTAAATGTCGGTTTTCCATTGAAATTTGGTTAGCCTTAGAAAGTGAATTCATTACTGATTCGAAGGCAAGAGCCTTACATCTCAAAAACTTACTTCAAACAACACAAAAAGGGAGCCTTACTATATGAGATTATGTGAAGAAAATGAAGGGGATTACGGAAAGCTTGGCCGCTAGTGGCTTAGATATAGCAGATGAAGACTTGATACAATTTGTCTTGAATGGTTTGGGGCCTGAGTACGACGCTGTTGTTGTCAATCTCACTTCCAGACTTGAGTCTAAAGTTGACTTTATTACCTTACAAGAAGCTAAATTCTTGCTCCAAAAATATGAAATACGCCTGGAAAAGTTTAACTCAATAGATCTGTATAACAACTCTGCAAATGTAGCTCTGACCAGTAATTCTGGTGGTTTTGGCATTACCAATCCAGTTGCTCAAGTCAATCAAAACAATCTTAAGATAGTACCACATAATTTCCTTGGAATTGAACCTTTATTAAACTCGCTAAGTAATCCCCACTGTCCTCAAAACCATATTGTCCCAACTGCTCAGTCTTTTGTTCCAGCCACCCAACCATTTGTTCACTATGGAGCTACTACGTTTGGTCTGAGATATCCTAGTTAAGTGTCTTATGGAAGAGGAAGAGGACGAAACAATGGACGAAATAGGCTAATTTGCCAGGTCTGTAATAAAGTTGGGCATTCGGCAATCCAATGTTACCACAGGTTCAATTCAACCTATAATGGTAATCTGTAGATAGCCATGAATTCTCCTCAAAGTCATCAGAATTCCTACCACTCTGGTCAACCATCTCAGCATCCTACCAACAACTTTCATGGTCAGTTGGCTAAGCAGTCTAGTCCTAACTATCATCCTACTATGTGGCAGATTCCTCAGATGGACAACAAATATTTGCTAACCCTCATCCAGGACATGCAAACCAACAGCTTTATGGTGCTCCACAGCAAGCTTACGGCCCTCAATTTGACTCACTGAATAACAATTTCATTCATTCATCAAGCTTCAGTGTACCTAGTCAGCAACCATCAGTCAACAGTCAAGTACACTTTAATTCGTTTGCTTCAGACCATGGTGTTCAATCTTCAACCTCTACAGCAGTTCCTAGAAATTATGTTAGCACCTCTTCATATTAGCCCACTGCTCCTGCCACTGCTTACTCTCTAGTTGACCCTGTATGGTATATGGACGTAGGTGCTATAGACCTCTTCCTATCAGCCCATAATAAAAATATTTATTATGTTAACACTTCTTCCTATCAGCCCACTGCTTTTGCCATTGCCTACTCTCTAGTTGACCCTGTATCGTATATAGACTCGAGTGCTACAGACCATGTTGCCTTTGACTTAAATCAGTTGAGTATTAGCAAGGTTTTTGATGGAGCAAAGAAACTTCAGGTTGGGAATGGTTAGTCTTTTGCTATATCTCATACTGGTCACTTATTCTTACCAAGTTTTGCACATTCTAAGTGTTTGCAATTTAAAAATATCCTTTGTGTTCCCAAAATTACAAAAAATCTCCTTAGCATATGTAAATTTACTAAAGATAATAATGTGATTGTGGAATTTGATTCGAATTGATGTGTTGTTAAGGACAAGTCCACAAGAGCAATTTTATTGCAAGGGGACCTTAAAGGAGGGTTATACCAACTCAACATCACATCTGCCCAAGCTGCCTACACACAGCCCAATTCGTCCACCTTTATTGCTACTGCAAAGTCTGATTGTCTTCCAAGTAGCTGTACAAAGTCTGATTATACTCTAAGTAGTTGTACACCTAAAACTGATTCATCATTACCATGTTTGTCCAACACTCAAAGTTGTTTACCAAGTGATCAGTCTATCCTCACATTGTCCCCTACATCCTCTTTAAATACTTCCTTTGTAATAAATAAAGACCAGTCTACTTCAGCATTGAAATGTAATGATGTTGACAATAATGCAACCTGTTTGTCTAATAATTTTCCTACCAATAATGCTACTATTGTTGATCTTAATATGTGTTGTGATGTTTCAATGAACACTGCTTCAAATATTGTTGAACCTGTTAAGTCTGATGTGTCAACTTCATATTCTAAAAATTGTGCTCACCACACTTTTGATTTGCATTGTCTTGCTGTGACTAGAAATAACATTGACATTGATCACATGATTTGGCATAAGCGTTTAGGCCATCCTCATGCATCCATTCTTAACAAAATATTGTCCCATGTCAAATCTACTTCAACTTTAGGCCATGAAAGTGCTAAAACTCATAATTCTCCAACTGTGTCTTTTTGTGATGCATGCCAATTAGGAAAAGCACACCATACCTCATTTTCTTCATCGCAATCCCATGCTACTTCCCCACTTGAATTAGTTCATACTGATGTGTGGGGTTCTGCCCCTTTTCCTTCTATAGAGGGATTCCGATACTATGTTCAATTCTTAGACGACTATAGTCGGTTCACCTGCCTGTTCCCTTTAAAAACCAAGGCTGAAGTGAAATCTATTTTTGTTAAATTTCACCACCTTGCTGAGAGACAATTTGGATGCAAGCTCAAATGCTTGCAATCTGATCAAGGTGGTGAGTATAAGGCTCTCATTCCTTACCTTAATGAAACTGGTATCACCTTTAGGTATTCCTGTGCTTATGTCCATCAACAAAATGGTAGGAGTGAAAGAAAGCATAGACACATTGTTGAAACTAGCCTTACCTTACTAGCACATGCATCTATGCCTCTTAGATATTGGTGGTTAGCCTTTGAAACTTCTGTGTTCCTTATAAATAATGCCCACTAGTGTTCTTAACTATGATTCACCATATCAGAAATTGTTTCATAAACATCCTGTGTATGAGAGTCTAAAGGTATTTGGTTGTGCTTGCTTTCTGTATCTTCGAGATTTTGGTTCTCAAAAATTCAATTTTCATTCTTCTAAGTGTATTTTTGTTGGTTATAGCTTAGTATATAAAGGATATAAATGCCTCAGGTCTGATGGAAAAATATTTGTTACCCTTACTGTCAAATTTAATGAGTCCGAATTCCCTTTTTCCTGCAAAGATTTCTGTTCCGAGTCTTCTCCACATACATCCTCTGGTCAATCCTCACACACTGCTACTTCAGATTAGCATTTTGCACCTTTTCCCTGTGCTGTGATTTCTCATACTCCCTCTTTGAATGGTCTTGTCCCATTTGCAATATCTAATACTCCCAACATGACTTTACCTAACATCACAGCAGTTGGTAAGCATATTCCAGATCCAATATTGTCCTAAATACCACATTCCTCATCAGCACCTACTTCTGCATCACCATCACCTATTAATCACATCATCAGTTCATCATCGAGACTCACTTCACCTTTACCATTATCAGAATCTCAAACAGCACCCCCTGCCTCACCTTTACCAACTAAATCTCAACTTTTATCCTCTCTACCAGTCTTACCTCCCACTTTTATTCCACCAACATGTCACTTAGAAATTGATCTCAAAATTCCCTTATCCTCACAAACACCACAACCTACTACATTTTCCTCCCAAAATGAGTCATTAGCAAAAGCTTTACCAAATCTCATTCCTGCGGATGATTACTCCTTCTTCAAACCTCATGATAACCTCTCAAGTCCATTCTACTATCAATGTTCACCCTATGGTGACAAGATCCAAATCAACTGCTTCTCTCCCTGTTGGTACTACTAAGACACAACTCCCATTGCTAGTTATAAGTCTGCAGTTTCCAATAAGGCCAACACAACATCAAACCCTACTGGTGACATTTATAATGCTTCTATGACAACAACCCTTACTGGTGATACTACATTTGCAGTTCCTACTACTACCAATATTATGCATGCTAAGTCCTCGGGTGTTACTACTCGTGTAGCTCCCAAAGTACTGCTCACAGTAAGTCACAGTTCTGTAATGCCTGAACCCACTACTGTCACTGAAGCTCTTACAGCTCCTGAATGGAAAAGTGCCATGCAAAGTGAGTTTGAAGCATTAGTTAAGAACAATACTTGGTCACTTGTTCCTTCCTCGGTTGATATGAACATAGTTGGCAACAAGTAGGTGTTTCGAACCAAATTCAATGATGATGGTTCCTTACATAAATATAAGGCTAGATTGGTTGCCAAGGGATTCCAACAAACCCCTGATTTGGATTACTTTGAAACCTTCAGTCCGGTTGTCAAGCCTTCAACAATTAGACTCATTATCACATTAGCTGTGACCAATGGATGGGACATCCAACAAATTAATGTCAATAATGCTTTTTTAAATGGTGAGTTGAATGAGACAGATTACATGCTTCAACCTGCTAGTTTTGAAGATTCTAAAC
The DNA here is from genome assembly GCF_008641045.1 of Pistacia vera. Classification (NCBI taxonomy): domain Eukaryota; kingdom Viridiplantae; phylum Streptophyta; class Magnoliopsida; order Sapindales; family Anacardiaceae; genus Pistacia; species Pistacia vera. The sequence goes on from NW_022196165.1 coordinate 989,934, forward strand.
ATTCCTCATTTGTGTGTAAGTTAAATAAAGCTTTGTATGGGCTTAAACAAGAACCTAGGGCATGGTTTGATAAGCTAAAAACAGTTCTCCTTGTCAAAAGGTTCATCAATTCCATTTCTAACTCCAGCTTGCTCACTCTCAAGCACAATTCTGGTTTGATTTATGTGTTAGTGTATGTTGATGACATCCTTATCACTAGTTCTACTAGTGATTATGTTCTTTAATTCGTTCATGATCTCAATGATCCGTTTGCTTTAAAAACATTGGGTTCCTTGAAGTATTTTTTGGGTTTGGAAGCTAATAGATTAGCAAGTGGTATTCATCTTAAGCAATCAAAATATGCATCTGATCTTGTTCCCAAGACCAAGATGCTAGAAGCCAATTCTTGTTCTACACCTATGGCATTAGGCACTAGGTTATTCCCTAATGATAGCCCACCATTTGATCATCCTAGTCTTTATAGGAGTACCATTGGAGTCTTGCAATACCTTACTTTAACAAGACCTAATATTAGTTTCACAGTTAACAAACTGAGTCAGTTTTTACAAACTCCTACAGAGCTTCAATGGCAAGCATTCAAAAGAGTGCTTTGGTACATCAAAGGCGCCTTAGATTATGGTCTTCATTTCAAACCAGCTAGCTTCCTTCAAATTGAATGTTATGTAGATGCCGATTGGGGAAGCAGTCTGGAAGATAGACGGTCAACAAGTGGTTACTGTATCTACTTGGGATCTAATCTAATCCAATGAAGTTCTCGAAAACAAAAGGTAGTGGCACTTTCTTCAACTGAAGCAGAATATAGAGCCCTAGCCCACACAGCTACAAAGGTGGCTTGGCTACAGAGTATGTTCTCTGAATTAGGTGTTGTTCTTTAGAATACCCCTGTTATATGGTGTGATAATGTTAGTGCAAGGGCATTGGCTGCTAATCTTGTGTTTCATGCTCGAACTAAACACATAGAGATTGATGCTCATTACATAAGAGAATAAGTATTGGCCAAGAAAATGGTGATTCAATATGTTCCCTCCAAACTTCAGATTGCTGATTGACTTACAAAACCCCTTTCCATAGCCCAATTTGCTGAACTACGAAAGAAACTCAACGTTTTCTTTTCTCCGCAATAGTGAGTTGGTACCATAACACACATGCTGAAATGAGTTATCTAGTCTTGATGATTAGTAGAAATTAACGTGTTGATGCTGAAATGTTGTGTTTATAGTTGGATACAGGCAAGTATATGGCATTGTGGCAGGTGTGTGAAATTGCTATTATAGCACACTACTGCCAGTTCTTTTTTTCTTTCGTATATATTCGACTGATTGTGATATAATGTCAATGTGGTGATTGATACTGTAATGGTGTGTTCTGGAGAAAAATGTGGGGATGGTGTGCTATGGAGAAAATGTGGTGATAATTGTTGATGGTAATGATATAGAGAAAATGTGGTAATGATTGTTGATGGCAATGATGTGTTTTAGAGAAAATGTAGTGATGATTACTGATGGCAATGATGTGTTATAGAGAAAATGAAATAGTGATGAAGCTGTGATCCTCCTGCTAAATGCATTATCTTTTATTTGAAGAAAATGATTTTCTTTTCAGTTGTTCCTACCTGAAAAGTGTTAGAATGCAAAGCAAAGTACTGACAGAAGATGCACATCCAGAAGACGCACAACAATCCATTTTGAGGGGGAATGTTGATCATGTTAAGATTAAGGAATAAGGTTCCAGGAGGTGCACGGTAGTCCACTTTGAGAGGGAATGTTGACCATGCAAAGATCAATGGGTTAAAATGTCATAAATGAAAGTTAGGAAGAGTAGACTGCTCTTGTACAAAGGACGTGGCTCTGAACTGAGTTAAATCTGTTATATCAGTTGACTGAGTTTAGCTCGTGTCTTTGAGCTAGTATATAAACTCAGATTACTGTAAAGTTTGTTAACAAAGATCAATAGAACAAAACAGTTTCTCTCTTTCATTTTTGGCTCTAGCTTTGCTCTTTCTAGACTTTTCTCACAGACCCACCAAATTTGAAGACCCGCAGCACGGCCCGCTATATATCGTGTCGTGCCTTAGGCCATGCCGTGGACCAACCCATGTTCTTTGTAAAAATATTTAATTTTAATATTTATAAATTATGGTAATTTTGATTTATTATTAGTAATTATTATAAAAATATTTTATATGTTATATTTAGTGACATTTTGTATTTATATTAATTAAAAATATATATAATCACTATGAAATATAATAAAATAATGAGACATTGAAATATTTATTGAATTTCAACACTTTTTATTACTTATAAGTTATAATTATAAATTACAAATGCAAACTTAGAAATTAGGATTAAGAATTATTATACATCTTCATTTTCATTAATTTCCAAATTCTTAAAATCTTCAAATATATCTTCAACAACACGATTTTGAAGCTTGAAATCTACTGCCACCCAATCTTTCATACACATAAGGGCTTCAACAACACTTAGATGTAAACTTGATCTTCTCTTGTCCAATATATGCCTACTTGCACTAAAAGCTGATTTTCATTCTAAAGTAGAAACTGGAGCCGTTAGCAAATCACGTGCGATGGCGGAAAATATAGATAAGTCTTTTGATGTGCTTTCCACCATCGAAGAATATCAAATTAATCACTTTGAATCATAATTTCAGCTAAATGATCCATGCTTCAATAATTTGTAATTTCACTATGTAAAGAGCTTGCACCTACCGATTGTTTACCTTTAGTGATGATAGACCAAATACGTTGTTTTTTACCTCTAGAGGAACTTGACATGGATGGTGGTTGTATATTTGTCGTGTTTCCACATTTGAATTCATAATGTGAATACATTTGAAGTAATAAAGTTCTAACATCTTCTAATGAAATTTTTATTGGGGTTTTTAGATTTGCTGAAATTTCTTCTATCATATTATTTACTCCTAATAATTTTTCCCTAAAATCCATTACAATAACTAAAGCAAACAATATAGGCATTTTTTCCCAATATTTTCTAAATTTTTATTTTTTATTGTTTTCATGTCGTGCTGTGCTAGCTGACTTGCCTTTTTTAAGGCCTACGACACAACTGACATATTTTCATGTCGTGCCGTGCTATGCTTTTTTTTTTTGTGTCATGCTATGTCGTGGGTCGACACGGCCCACCATCGGCTCTAGCTCAAGTGAGCACAATTGAAGGTATTTTAGTAAGGGTTGAGAGTGGGAAAAGGTTTACGGTAATGTGGCTAAGGCTAGACTAACACAAAGTAGCCAGAGCACAGCTTTGAACTGGCCAAAAGTGGTAAAGTTAGTCAGAACTAAGCTTTACAATGGGGAAAACAAAGATTCTTGGGAGCAAGAACTAAGGAGCTAAAGCTATGATTGATTTTTGAATGCATAATGAGAGGCTTGACTTTTGTTTATAATTTTATATAGGAGCTTGAGTCCTAGTAGAACTCTGAGTCATACTTGGTAGAAGAGTTTGAATTAGGAAGGAAGTTTTGTTATTTGCCTTTATTAGTTTAGGACTACTAATTCAAGTAAGATTTGGGATCTTGATTGAATTGGACAATAAATAGGATTATGATTCTTATTTTGAGACGAATGTGGGCTAATAGGCTGAAGTCTGATTTAGCTTAATCTTATATAATTGCCAACTCATGGAGTGACTCAAGGAGTAAGTTGGCCCAATTCGTAAGGTGACTCTACCATAGAGATGCCCAACTCATAAAGTAGCCCAACTCGTGGAGAGGACTGAATTGCTGTGTGGTCCAGCTCGTAGAATGGGCCAGCCCATAGAATGATCCTTTAAACAAATTGGGTCATCCCATAAGATGGTCAATTCACGCGATGGATTTAAGCGTAAGTCCAACCAGAATTAGGCAAAGGCACTAGGTCATGGATTGTGTAACAACTTCTTTCTACTATCAAAATCATTAAATATATTAATGAAAAGACAAGTATACTTATCAAAATAGTTGGGCCCAAAAATTTTTCTTTACTTAATATATACATTCTTTACAAAGTACAATATCATTTGTACAAGAAGACTCTCAAAACAGTGGACAGTGCAGCCAAGTCTCCTCGCTTGCCGACGTCCATCCGACCAAGTCCTCACCTATGACCTGTAAAAACATAGAAAACAATGAGGTGAGCACAAAGATGCTCAGTAAGTAAATCTTTTATTCCATAGTCCCCGTGTATTACTCTTCAATTCTTTTCTTACTCTACTTCTAGCTCTGAATTTCTCGAACTACAGGCACCCTCTGAATTTCTGACTGAGGAACATCACCACTCTGCACTACATGTGCAATGTATCCTGAACACCCCTTTCTCAACATCTTTCTAGCTTTCAAGCTATTGATCAACATACTCAACTGATGGCCCTCTCCGAAACTAAACTTATCTCCACTGTCAAGATTAAATCTTGCTTTCTTCTTCCGACAGTCAATTTCTACTCCATACTTCCCTAAGAAATCCATACCCAAAATCACATCGAAATCAGGCATATCAAATACTATTAAATCAACTAACAACTCTCTTCCATGAATCACTACGGACTCTCTTGGAAGCATCTCACTGGTCAAAACACTAACCCCATCAGGTAATTCTATCCTAATGGGTTGGTCTACCACAACAGATTTCAGACCTAATCTTTCTATCATCCCATGAGATAAAAAAGAATGCGTGGCTCCAGAATCAATTAAAGCATAAAGAGGAACTACATGAAAGAATAACTGACCAGTTACAGCTGATGGACTGGCCTCTACCTCACCCTGTGCCATGGTAAACACCCTGGCATTCGTACCTCTAGAAGCTTGTGCTGTTGGTGGAGGAGGAGTTTTACAATCCCTCATTAGGTGCCTTGGCTGGCAACACCTATAACAAACATTCGGACCAAACTCTTTTAGACACTCCCCCAAATGATACTTCTCACACTTAGGGCACGGAGTGACTCCAGCAGTTCTAGGCCGTTTACTCTGCCAATCGCCCCTATTTTTCTTTGGCTGGAATCTCTTTTTGTTTCTCATGTCTCTACCTCTCACTACCTCAACTATTTCTTTCTGTGGAGTAGGGGACGGTTCATTCTGAACTTTCATGGATGGCCCTTCTAAACTCATCTTGTTCACATAAATTTCCGCTCTCAAAGCCCTCTCCAATGCTTCAGTATAGGTATGAGGGGGCTCTGCTCCTGTCATAATGTCACGGGCTATTTCTGGCCTTAACCCGTAAACAAATTTCTCTCTTCTCAACTCGGGAGTACTCACTATCCCGGGTGCAAACCTCGCAAGGGAGTTAAATCTAACTGAATACTCTTTCACGGTACTCATCCCTTGCTTCAGATTAATAAACTCTTGGATCTTCTCATGAACTCGGTCAATTGTTTGATACCTGACCTCAAACACTCTTCTGAAGTCATAGTTGTCATGTCATGAGTCTCTTCCATTAATTCCCACCAAATTCGGGCATCTTCCCGAAATAAGAAACTGGCATAGCTAATCCTTTCTCTATCATTCATGGGAAACAGGGCTACCGTCTGCTCCACGGACTTAAATCACTCTTCTGCTTCTAATAGGTCCCTAGTACCCCTAAACTCTGGCAGCCGGTGCTGATTTGCAAGCCCCTGAATCGGATCAACTCGACTCTGCCCTACTTGAGGTATTGGCCCTACTTTTTCGACACTCGCAGTCGGTTCTTGTACAGGGGTTTCAACTCTTCCCTAACTCTCAACTAAAACCTGTTGTATGATATCTCGAATCCTAGCTTCATCCAAGGGAGGGGGAGTAGGGTCTCGCGGATTAGAGGATTCCCCCTTACCCCTTGAATGGGTTCGACGTCTCATCTACAACACAACCATTCTCACATCAACTTCAGTAACTCGTTAGTAAGAAAAGAATTTAACTTACAGTGGTCGGCTAAGGCACGTCGTAGCGGTGAGAATGACTCACTCTCCCATCCCAAAATCACTGCTTTGATACCAAAAATGTAACAACTTCTTTCTACTATCAAAATCATTAAATATATTAATGAAAAGACAAGTATACTTATCAAAATAGTTGGGCCCAAAAATTTTTCTTTACTTAATATATACATTCTTTACAAAGTACAATATCATTTGTACAAGAAGACTCTCAAAATAGTGGACAGTGCAGCCAAATCTCCCCGGTTGCCGATGTCCATCCGACCAAGTTCTCACCTATGACCTGTAAAAACATAGAAAACAACGGGGTGAGCACAAAGATGCTCAGTAAGTAAATCTTTTATTCCATAGTCCCCGTGTATTACTCTTTAATTCTTTTCTTACTCTACTTCTAGCTCTCACTATTCTTTTCTTTCTTTCTATTCTCATCACCAATGGAGAATCTCATAATAACATGCATGGATGGGATGCATATGCACTAATCATAACAATGCATTTCTCTCTTTTCTTTTCTTTCTATTCTTTTCTCATGTTTTCTTATTCTTTCTTATTCTTCGCCGACCGGTCTTGGTTGATGCATGGATTTGGAACCCTTAATCATGTGAGTGTACTCTCTCTCGTGTATAGCCCTCACCCACATGTATTTTCACGGCTATACGAATTCTTTTTCTCATTCTCATTCTGCTCTCTCATGGCTGATACCGCTTTCTCATGGCGGTTACATGTGGTTAATTTCTACACTCACGGGCTCCCCATCACACAACCTATTCTCTTTTCTCTTCTTTAGCACTTCTCTAGTGCTAACTCTTTCATTCTCTTATTCTAAGAGAATTAGTTCTTTTCTTTATCTCTATTCTTAGAGTGTTTCTTTCTCATTTCTCATATTTCTTTCTTAGGTGATTATTCAAATAAACATATGCATATGGATGGCTCATGCCTAGAATCTTTCTTATATGCATTCATGAAATGCAAATATGCTATGTTGCATAAAGTAAGGTTCTCTNGTCGCCTCGGCGAAATTGGGCAGAACCTACCCGAATGCCACTTCTCCTCCTCGCCGCGGCGAAGTTTCTTCTTCGCCCCGGCGAAGTTTGAATTTTCAACTTCACCAAAACTCAACCCATTTCAAGGCAACAATTCAACCAACTCAACATACAACTCAATTTAAGTTAAAACAATAAACTTTTAGCTAATATGACAAATCTTAAATACATACCTCAAGTGGGATATTACAGAGTCCTAGTAGAACTCTGAGTCATACTTGATAGAGAAGTTTGAATTAGGAAGGAAGTTTTGTTATTTGTCTTTATCAGTTTAGGACTACTAATTCAAGTAAGATTCGGGATCTTGATTGAATTGGACAATAAATAGAATTATGATTCTTATTTTGGGACGAATGTGGGCTAATGGGCTGAAGTCTGATTTAGCTTAATCTTATAGAAATGCCCAACTCATGGAATGACCCAAGGACTAAGTTGGCCCAGTTCGTAAGGTGACTCTACCATAGAGATGCCTAACTCATAAAGTAGCCCAACTTGTGGAGAGGACTGAATTGCGGTGTGGTCCAACTCGTAGAATGGGCCAGCCTATAGAATGATCTTTTTAACAAATTGGGTCATCCCATAAGATGGTCAATTCACGCGATGGATTTAAGCGTAGACCCAACCAGAATTAGGTAAGACACTAGGTCATGGATTGTTTGTTCCGTTATTGGACTTGACGAGGTCCAGTACGATTTTTGGCCCATACATTTATTAAAATCAACGTTCAACGACAAAAACTGAATTTTGACTCATTAACAAATTGAAAATTTATTCATCAGCTCGTTATTTAATGAATAATGCTAGCCTTACTCACTCACCGTACTCACTTCTCTTACTCACCTTTGTTAAAAAAGTGAAAAAGTGGATAAGGCTAACATTTTAACAAAGGTGAGTAAGAGAAGTGAGTAGGGGGAGTGAGTAAGGCTAGCATTACTCTTATTTAATAACCGCAAATACAAGCTCAACTTCTTAAAATATTAAAATGAAGCTGAAATTAGCATAAACTAAGATATGCAGTTAATTTATCTGCAGTACTCATACTCTGATCTCACTCAAATAGTACCAGAATGTAATTTATATGCAGTTAATCTATAACCTAAGAATCTAATACTGCTAGAGTCATAAACTTATAAAAAAAATATAATATCATAGTATAAATTCGCATAAGAGCTTACACGAGAAATAAAAATAATTAACATATAAAATTTGATGGCATTCTTTTTTTTATTTTTTAGCCGATGAAGTTGGGCTTAAATTATTTTGGGCTTTAGTAGGTTAAGTTTTGGGTATGTGCATGAATACTGGCTGTTTTTCTAGTCTTGACTTCGGAGTGATACAAATAGTTGTGGTTAATAGAGATGAAATTTAATCCATGAAAGTGCCTTTAGATTGTGAATTCTGCAAGTGCAAATTTGTTGATGGCATGGCACGTAGAACGAGCTTCCTCCAACAACTTCTTCAATTACAGAATAATAAAATAAGTCATGCTTCTTTCTTCCATGACGCAAATTTTTCCTTTGCCTTTTCAGTTACTAAATTATCTTCCTCCATAACGTAATGCGAGTTTCTTCCATTGCGTTTTCAATTACTAAATTATGCTTCTTCCATCTCGCAATACGAGTTTCTTCTATCTTGTTCTTAAATAATCAAACTATCTCCTGTAGACAAAATAGTACTCTTCTCCAGTTTATTAATACACACTTCAAAGAAAATTAATTGATGTTAAAGAGAGAAAGTCACTTCTTTGGCGTTTCAATACAAAATTCAAAGAAACTTAAATTTGGCATATCAATACAAAAATCAAAGAGAATTGTAGAAATAAGAGAGAGATAGTGACCTGGTAGGCTCTATGGAGGAGAGAACAATCTTGCGGTTCGGTTTACATATGCTCGCTGAACTACACCAAAAAGTCGTAGCCTAACCAAATGCCATTTCCCTCTCAATTTTTCAAATTACTGGTATTTGATTATAGTGACCTGGTAGTCTCTATGAAGAAGTTGACTTTCATTAACTAACTTTGTAAACAATGCTGGCGGAACAATACAGGAGGCTTTTTATACTTAGTCGTTGCTCCTAAATGCATCGTTTAGCTGTTAGTTGTAAACTTTTAAAAACATGAAACTTTAGTCCTTCTAAAAACAATATCACAATACAAAAAACAAACACACTCAATGTCATAACCAACACAACTTTACTGCTCAATATCTTCCCTTAAACCAAAACACTCTCCTTTCTCAAAACCTTCTTCACTGCTACACATTTACTGCTCAATACCCAAATATATAACCGTATAAAAATTAGTATATTCATACTTAATTGAATGAAGAATGTGATTCTTTTTTTTTTTAACTAAGAGAAGATGATTCAATAAATTATTTTTAAAATTTTAATATGTTGTTGAGCATAGTATTTATCTATGCATATAGCGCCATATATATCATTAATGATATTCTACATTACAAATATTTTCTTATATTTCTTACGAGGGAGAATATCACACTCCTCCCAATTTATAATTGTCAAGGAAGTATTCGAAATGAAATCATAATTTTTGAAATAGATTATTGTTTTAGTTGAAAAATTGTTGGTATAAGATCACTTAGAAGCTTATTTATTTTACTAGGGAATTATTTGAACTACTCACTGTTAGCCAGACTGAAAAGAGGGCAGTTTCGTAAAACTGCAAATCTACAAAAGAGAGAACGGCGTCGTTTTGAGAAGAGAAGAAAACTTTACTCTTTAGCTTATCGTCTAGCTGGGTTTTACTCTTAACATCAGTTTGCTCTCTCTTTCTCTGTATATAAACAAATGTATCTCTCTGAGAATAATAAGAAAAGATTCACGCATTTTTCAATTTTTCTCTCTTTTAGTTTTTCAGTTTCACACTCACAAACCTAGATTTTTCTATAAACCAATTTAAGTTCCCCAATGTAGTAAAATTATTCAATTAAGAAAACTCTTACACTATGGCTGATAAACTCTTTCTCATTTTCAAGTAAGATTGATTTTTGTGTGAGAGAATGTTGATAGTTATTTTTAGATTTTTGAAGGTTGCAAAAATTTAATTTAATTTTTAACAATGGAAGCTTTTATATTCTCTAATCTCTCTCTCTCCCCTCACCAAATATTTCTTCGTACATAGATCTCTTTGGTAGAATTTCTTTTAAGAAAAAATCTAGGTGGGATTCGAAAAAATTAATTTGATGAAAAAAAAAAAAAGATGAAATCTCAATGGTATTAAATTGCTATTCCACCTAAAAGCTTAAACTGTAGAATATTTATTTTTGTCAAACCTATGACTTGTGTGTACACAACAGTTATGTGTGCACACAAGTTGCCGAACTTATGTTTTGGCTTATTTCATCTCGAGTGTGTGTGCACAACAGTTTGTGCTTGCACACTCACTTAAGATATTTGCAACCTAGCACGAGTTGCATTTCTGATAAAGTAGCAAAGATATTTGTTTATCTTTGTTGCTACCTTTTTAGGAACTTTTACAATCAATATATTCATATGTGGTCTTAGAGAATAAAATTGTTTTTTCCTGATTTGTTTGTGGTCCAAACCAAAAGAAGGAATTCTTTCCTTATTTGGACAAACATGAGTGAGCCATTTGTTGGCTGATGTGGCACAAATTGTTGAGCAAGAAACCTTTTTATATAAGATCCTTTCTTGCGTTTATGAATCTAACCTTTTTTTATTTTACTCTGAAATTTCTTTAGAGTATTTTTCTCTTAAAAGGTTCAAAAGTTCATTTCATTTGTGCCAAACCCTTACCATATCATACTTGTCTTGATGGCTGTTGGAACGTGTTTCCTTTGTTGATGATGGTGTGTGGCATCATTGATTGAAGCTTGGGTGGTTCTCAAGCTGAGCTTGGGTGTGTTCCTGACATGAAGAAGATCCAAGGAGCAACTATACGTTAAGGATTCATAGTATGCTGCTAAGTGTAAAGTTGAACAAGGAGTTCTTTTACTATAACTTAGATCAACTTTGAACATTGTCTTGTAATGTGTTTTTTACTTAGTGGATTGCTTCGATCTAGACAAGGTCCCATGAATATAGGCTAAAAGTGGATTTTAGCTGACCCATGTATATGGTTGTATCCTTTAATTTCTGCACTTATGTTTGATGTGTACAAATCAGAAATCTCCTAATTATCTTGGTAAATATATTCCGTTGCACTTAAAAATGGGTAACCTAACACCAAAGTGAGTTAACCAACTCTAACAAGTGGTATCAGAGCTTGTTTTGATAAGTTGCATCAGTTGATCCTTACTCATTTTACTTGTTTTTGTGTGCATCTGATTGGTCTTGTGTTTGGACGAAAAATGGTCTGTTGTTGCATTTTGTTTTTGATCTGTTGCGTGTTTGTGTGTGCACTTTCGTTTGTTGTGTTAACATTTGTCTGATTGTTTTTCGTCATGAGTTTCTTTACTGAATGAGGGTCAGCTCAAAGACCACCTTTGTTAGAAGGTCCTAACTACTATACATGGAGACCTATGATGCGTGCTTTTCTTAAGTCCATTGATAAAAGAATCTGGTCCACGATTGTGAATAGTTGGACAACTGATAATCATATTTTACACTATGATTTTGCATTGAATTTTGATAGGATTTATGATACTTTTCATATAATTTGGGCCATAATTGCTACCTAATTCTATTAATTTGTCTTTGCAGGTCTAAACGATGATTTTGAGCATAAATGACAGTTTTGAGCATAAATTGTGTAACTTGAGCTTAGGAACTCGGAATGACCTGAACTAAGAAGCTTTGGAAAGCTAAGAAGAAGAGATACAACTTTCATGTTTTGGGTTTTTCCTAATTCTGACTGGACAATGGTGAAAACTTGGCTTGAAGTTGTGAAAAATACGCTGGGAACTGAAGAAAAACGTCTTTGGACGTGCTTTAGTATTTCTACCATAACTTGATCTGTGGACCTCGGATTGTGCTGATTCTTGAACGACCAGAAATATAATTGAAAGGTCTACAATTCATATGTTTAATACTTTTCCATATTAAGACTCTATCATACTCATTTTTGGCCCGAACGTCTTCGCCATGGCAAAGACAAAGCTTCGCCGCGGCAACCTGCGTCAGATTTAAAAATAAAACGATGCGTTTTGGCTTGCTAGAGCTTGATCCTTAAGTGAGAGAGGTATAAATTAGAGTGAAAAAGGAAGAGAAGGGAGTCTTGGTTCGTCATTTGGGAGGCAGCTCATGTAAGGAGAAGATTATTGAAGATTTAAGCTTCAAATTAGAGAAGATTTCTCCATCTTTTGCTTGTTTTTCAATGATGAATCTTGATTCAGTTTGTTTCTATTATTTTATTTCGTTTTTGACTATGAACTGAGTTGTTTAGCTAGGGTTTGATGTAATCTTGATACAATGATTCAAATTTATATGAATTGACTCACTTTGAGTTTTAATTTCATGATTGAGTGTTTATCTCTTTACTTAATGATTTTTGAATGCTTGATCACCATTCAAATGTGTGTTGTTCACAATGAGACTGAGAAGTGATTTGTGATTGTGCCTCTTGGGATAAATACCATAGATAAAGCAAACGCTAGAGATAGGTTTAGCGATCTAGGAAATCTAGATAGAATTCTATAAAACTTAAACACTTTGAACTATTAATCTTCATTTTGTTGGGTGCGGAAGGTTAATAGGGATAAGTAGGGAAATGTAGCCTGAGAAGGTATGTTTTACAACTTAGAGAATTCGATTTTCAATCAAAGAATTAGAACTCGGGCAATAGATTCTATGAATTGGGTTAGCGTATCTAGGTGAAATCAACACCCTAGCATTTGTTAGGATTGTTTAATTAGTTAAGTTATTGGGTTTTGCTTTAATTTCGTTATCATTCATTTATATTTTGTTAATTTGTATTTAGTTGTTAATTTTCCATCAATCCAATTTATTGTTGCTTCAATTAGGACTTAAACTAGGGAAATCGGTACTTGGTAACACTATTCTCGTGGGAACGATACTCTACTCATCACTCTATTACTTGTGCGACTAGTATACTTGCTATTTTTGCATGTTGTAGGAAACATGCATCAAGTTTTTGGCGCCGTTGCCGGGGATAGTTGATTATTAATATTGATAGTATCTAGTGTAGTGCTAAATTGAAGCTTTTATTTCATTTTTGTAGTTAATTGTAAATTTTGTATAGTCTTAAGTATGAGAAATGACATTACCTCTTTTGTGCAAGGCAACGATGAATCACTATATGAAGCTTGGGAGAGGTACACGGAGTTGTTAAGGAATTGTCCACATAATGGTCTACCGTTTTGGAGACAAGTCCAAACATTTTACAATGGGTTGCTACCAAATATTCAAACGATGGTAGATGTGGCAGCAGGCGGAGCCTTAAATAACAAGACCCCAGAAGATGCTTATGAATTGCTTGAGCTGATGGCCAACAATAACTACCAAAGACCTAATGAGAGAGCAATGCCGAAGAGAATAATGGGTCTACATGAAGTTGACGCGTTCGACACATTATCTGCACAAATTGCACCATGTCAAAGCCAATTGGGAGGTATGAATGTAAATTCTTTTCACTCACCATTTATAACTTGTGAATTTTGTGCAGGAAACCATGAGAGTGTGGAATGCCAAGATGGGAACCAGTTATTCTTCTCAACAACCGAGCAAGTGAATTACATTGTTAGTTCACAAAGGCTGCAAAATGACCCCTTCGCCAATACCTACAATCTTGGTTGGGAGAATAACCCAAATTTGTCCTGGAGCGATCAAAGCAGGCAATCAAATCAAAGGACAATGCCAAACCATCAACCGGTGGTGAATCATCAACCATGTGAGCAAAGAATGTCGAAATTGGAAGATATATTCGAAGAGTTCATGCAAGAAACCACAAGTTTTATGAATGAGACACACTCAAACTTCATAAATCAAGGAGTGTCCATTCAAAATTTGGAGGTTCAAATGGGGCAATTGGTTGAACAACTGACAGAGAGATCTCAAGGTTCTTTGCCGAGCACAACGGTCACAAATCCTGAAGAACAATTAAATGTCATACCATTGAGGAGAGGTATAGTGTTGGAGCAACCTCACAATGAAGAAAAGTTGGAAGAACATGAAGACAAGACCAATGAAGAGGAAAATCTCAAAGCGGAAAGGTGTGCAAAATACTTAGGGGAATTTCAACCAAGCAACTCACCTCACAAGGAACAATTTGAGGAATTTGGTGTAAATGCGCACAAGTCAAAATTGGTGTTGGAAGAGACTCCAAACATTGGACTCAACCAATCACCATCTCATCTCAAGTACGCATATACGAATTTGAAGTTCCGAAAAGATGCTTATGAGAATGTCCGAAATCCAAAGGAAAGATCAAGAGGTGGCAATGGGAAGTGAAGCACCCCACAAGGATCCGGATTGACGAAGGACCATGGGAAAGTCGAGCTTTCGACTATAAACAAGCGCTTCTTGGGAGGCAACCCAAGTCTTTTCAATTGTTTTTCATTTCATTGCTGTTTGAATTTGTTTTAGTTTTCTTATGATTTTGAATTAGTTTTAATTTGTGTGTTTTTGGGTGTTTCAGGTGAAGTTTGAAGCTAAGGAAAAGGAAAGAAAAACTTCAGACTTCGCCGGGGCGAAGATTGTTCTTCGCCGGGGCGAAGTGCCCTGAAGAATGTTGTAGCTCCTGTAATTTTTCGCCGCGGCGAAGAATTTGTTGTCGCCGCGGCGACGACTGGGTTTGAATTTAGGGTTTTATCATGAAGAACTTCGCCGCGGCGAAGTCTGTTTCCTTTTAATAGTCGCGTGATCTTTCATTTTTGCGAAAATTTTCCTGAAGCACTTTTCTTTTTAGTTTTTGTTTTTATTTCTTTATGTTTTGTAAGTAGGAATTGATGTTGATTTCCTGGTTTTTGGCTCTTTATTTGTTTTTGTTTAGATTTTAGGTTTAGTTCAATAAGGTTGAGATTAGGATGTAATTCTTTCATATTAATCGGTGAGGGTATCTAACACATTTGGCACCATAGACTTTCATTTGTTTGACAGATGATGATGATGAGGAAGCCAAGGAATGGATGCCAGGATGTTGCACAAAAATCGGCCTTTACGGATTAGTCAGGGGAGTATCTCGTAACCTTTACTTTTGTTTTTCTATTCCTTGGATGTGCATGATGTGACATTGGGGACAATGTCATTTTAAGTTTGGGGGTAGGAAATAGACATAAAGCTTGGTTTAAGGGTATACCGGCTGGAAACCAGAACCCGCCTTAAAAACTGCCTAGCAGTACTTGGCAACCTCTGGTATAACAACGCCACGTACACCTTAAACGGAAAAAAAAAAAAAAAAAAAAAATTAGTTATTTTCTTTAGTTTGATTGTTTTTGCCGATGATGAATTGCATAAGTCTATGATGAAACTAGAATTGTTGGGATATTATTTTTGGAAAATGTTAAGCATTGCTTCAAGTTTATGTTTATTAACTGAGTTTTGATTGAGGTTTGTTGAGTGGTTCAGCCACCATTTTCATTTATTTCGGCATGCTTAGATTCATTTTATGTGGTTAGGTAAAGTCTTGATAATGTTGGTGGACTCTATAACCTAGTTGAGAAGTGCTTGAGGTGAAATTTTAGGATTAGATATGGTTGAGGAGATGATTTAGGCATTTTTTCGGAACGTTTGAGCCTTTCTAGCCAACCCATAAATGAAAGTGTCCCTAGTCACCCATTTGAGCCGTTTTGATCATTATTGCATTATTTTCCTTGCAAACCAAAAATTGTCCAATCCCTATACCCTAAACACTTTATCATACCCTTTAGGAGAATTATGGACCTAATGTATGACACAAAAGAGCTTTAAGATGTGTGTGACTAAGTGATGGACCAAAATTTTAAGTTTGGGGGTTGCAAAAAGGGTATGAAGAAGGGGCGATAGACCTCAATATTATTGTAAATATTTTTATTAAAAAAAAAAAAAGAAAGAAAGAAAGAAAGAAAAGAAGAAGAAGAAGAAGAAGAAGAAAAAGAATTTCTTTAGTTCAATTCAAAATCAAAAATAAGAAATGCATAAGTTTGAGGGTTGTAAAATGGTTGACACTTTGATTGGTGGTTGAGAAAGAAAGTGGAGATTGATGTAGCTCTTAGTGTTTGCATGAGGAAAACCGAGTTCTCTTACTTTGTTTATCCTATCCTTTTCCTTGGAGCCCACTATCCGAGCCTAACGTTACAAGCTTGCAAAGACCTTTTGATCCTTAGCGATGTCTAGTCCACATTAGTGGAGAGTAGTTCGATACTTAGGCCTATGGAGTTTGCCACCATTTGATAAACTTTACATTTCTGCATAAAATAATCCAGGAAGTCGAAATGTGGACTGAAGTGGGGATCACCTACTCGGGGGACCACTAGAGAAAGATAGTCGATGCAACTTTTAACTTCTTGGAGTGTTGAACATTTTCTAGTAATAATTTTTCAACAACCTTAGAGACTTGTATAAATTCTAGGCAATTCTTGTGTTGAGTTTGAGCCTAATTTTTGTTTGTTCATTTTTAGATTTGTTGTTTTGTGTTTTTGGTTGTTTGTTGCTTTTCTTTCTTTGAGTTTTTTATTCCTGTTTGCTCGAGGACGAGCAAATATTAAGTTTGGGGGCATTTGATAATCATATTTTGCACTATGATTTTGCATTGAATTTTGATAGGATTTATGATACTTTTCATACAATTTGGGCCATAATTGCTACTTAATTCTATTAATTTGTCTTTGCAGGCTTAAACGATGATTTTGAGCATAAATGACAGTTTTGAGCGTAAATTGTGTAACTTGAGCTTGGAAATTTGGAATGACCTTAATTTATAATCTTTGGAAAGCTAAGAAGAAGAGCTACAACTTTCATGTTTTGGTTTTTTCCTAATTCTGACTGGACAATGGTGAAAACTTGGCTTGAAGTTGTGAAAAGTACGTTGGGAACTGAAGAAAAATGTCTTTGGACATGCTTTAGTATTTCTGCCATAACTTGATCGGTGGACCTCGTATTGTGCTGATTCTTGAACGACCGGAAAGATAATTTAAAGGGCTACAATTCAAATGTATAACACTTTTCCATATTCAGACTCTATCATGCTCATTTTTGGCCCGAAAGTCTTCATCGTGGCGAAGACAAAGCTTTGCCACGGCGACCTGTGTCATATTTAAAAATAAAACGACGCGTTTTGGCTTGCTAGGGCTTGATCATTAAGTGAGAGAGGTATAAATTAGAGCGAAAAAGGAAGAGAAAGGAGTCTTGGTTCGTCATTTGGGAGGCAGCTCATGTAAGGAGAAGATTATTGAAGATTTGAGCTTCAAATTAGAGAAGATTTCTCCATCTTTTGCTTGTTTTTCAATGATGAATCTTGATTCAGTTTGTTTCTATTATTTTATTTCGTTTTTGACTATGAATTGAGTTGTTTAGCTAGGGTTTGATGTAATCTTGATACAATGATTCAAATTTATATGAATTGACTTACTTTGAGTTTTAATTTCATGATTGAGTGTTTATCTCTTTGCTTAATGATTTTTGGATGCTTGATCACCATTCAAATGTATGTTGTTCACAATGAGACTGAGAAGTGATTTGTGATTGTGCCTCTTGGGATAAATACCATAGATAAAGCAAACGCTAGAGATAGGTTTAGCGATCTACGAAATCTAGATAGAATTCCATAAAACTTAAACACTTTGAACTATTAATCTTCATTTTGTTGGGTGCGGAAGGTTAATAGGGATAAGTAGGGAAATGTAGCCTGAGAAGGTATGTTTTACAACTTAGGGAATTCGATTTTCAATCAAAGAATTAGAACTCGGGTAATAGATTCTATGAATTGGGTTAGCGTATCTAGGTGAAATCAACACCCTAGCATTTGTTAGCATTGTTTAATTGGTTAAGTTATTGGGTTTTGCTTTAATTTCGTTATCATTCATTTTTATTTTGTTAATTTGTATTTAGTTGTTAATTTTCCATCAATCCAATTTATTGTTGCTTCAATTAGGACTTAAACTAGGGAAATCGGTACTTAGTAACACTATCCTCATGGGAACGATACTCTACTCATCACTCTATTACTTGTACGACTAGTATACTTGCTATTTTTGCATGTTGTAGGAAACACGCATCAACAACTCCGATTATTGTTGAAAATGAAGTGTCAAGACCAAAATTGGTTGCTTGTTAGACTATTGAAGAGTTAACTCTTGCAAATTATAACTCTAAAGCCATTCATGCTCTTTTCAATACTACTAATTTGAACCAAATGAAAGTCATAGCTAATTGTGAGCTTGCTAATGATGCTTGGGATAGGCTTCAAGTAAAAAATGAAGGTACTAGTACTGTTAAACAAAATAGATTTAGAAGACTTGTGACTGATTTTGAAAATCCGAACATGGATGATGATGAGACTATAACTGATTTTTATGGTAGAGTTTGTGATATTTCTAATGAAAGTTTTGCTTTGGGAAGAACATATTCTAATGCTGAACTTGTTAGAAAGGTTCTTTGCTCTCTACCCTGGAGGTTTATGTCAAAAGTGACCACCATTGAAAAATATCATGATGTGGATGCCATGGACACTGATGAACTCATTGGCTCTGTCCAAACCTATTAACTGGACTTGAAATGATGGGATAAACAAAAATCGAGCAAAGGTTTGGCTCTCAAACATGTGGTTGATTCTAATCCCTTTGATAATGTAATTTCAATAACTTGGATGATGAATATTGTGATATACTTACACAAAACTTTGGTAAGTTTCTTAAGAAAAACATGAAAAAGCCTTTTGAGAGCGGAAATGGCCGAAAACCTTTTGTGAAAAAGTGTTATGACCATCAAACTCCTGGTACCTTTTTCAAAAAGATTTCATAAAGATAGAGAAAAGAAAAATAAGGGTATCAAGTGTTTTGAGTGTGAGGGGTTTGGGCATATACAATCTAAGTGTGCTAACACATTGAAAAAGAATAAAGGTAAGGCCATGGCTATCCCTTTGAGTGAGAGTGAGAAAGATGAGAATGATGAAGATGATTCAGGTGATGATGAAAATGTTCTTGCCTTCATAGTGAGTCAAAAAGATGGTAAGAGTGAGTGTTCGGATGACACTGTTGACATCTATGTTGAGCAACAAGAAGTTTATGATAAGTTGTATGACCAATGGCTAAAAGCCGTGAAGAAGTTGCAATATCTTGGAATTGAGAATGCAACCTTGTTGAAGCAAAAGAAAGCCCTATCCAAAAAGATTGCTGTTCTTACTACTTAAATAACTGAGGCTAAGGCCATTATTAATAAGTTGAATGTAGGTTCTCTCAAGCTTGATGAAGTCCTTGGTCAAGAAAAATCCTTCAGAGATCGGTATGGCTCGGGTTTTAGTCCTAGTGGTAGCACATCGAATTCCAGTGCACACACATTTGCTAAAGCCATTGAAACTCCCGCTGAAGGTGTTGTTGTGAGACAAGTTATGAAGGTATCAAAATTCATTCTAGTCTTTCATTTTTGTAACAAAAAAGGTCACATCAGACCCAAATGCTTCAGGTTTATTGCTTATTTGAAGAAAGTTCTTGAAAATCATAGTTTGTTTTCTAATGTGAATCATAATTCTAACAATGGTTTTTCTTCCAAAAGAACTTGGAAACCTAAGACTGATGTGAACTGTTTTGTGTCTCATACCTTTTTGCTTGCATTTCAAAATGATCTTTGGTATCTAGACAGTAGTTGTTTGAGGCATATGACAGGTAATAAATCTCTTTTGTCTGAACTTGAATCGGTTGATAGTGGGCATGTCACATATGGTAATGGAAAGAAAGGTAAAATTCTTGTTAAAGGATCAATTGTTCTACCTGATTTTCCTGTTTTGAAAGATGTCTTACTTGTTGATGATTTGAAAGCTAATCTGATTAGTATTAGTTAGATTTGTGATAAAAAAAAAAAAAATTGTGATTTATTTTTCAAAGAACAAATGTCAAATTTTGAATGGTGAGGGTGTCTCTTTACTTTAGGGAAAAAGGTCTAATGAAAATTATTACTTGCTTTCTAACCGTGTGTCATGTTTCAGCTCTAAAACTGATTCCACTAACTTGTGGCATGAGAAACCTGGTCACATGAACTCCAAGGACTTGGTAAGACTTTAAAAAAGGGAAGTGGTTAGAAGGCTACCAAAACTTGAACCTCTTAAAGGTAATGTGTGTGGTCCATGTCAACAAGGTAAATAAACCAAGATATCTCATAAAGTTTTATCTAATCTCAATACCTCATGTGTTTTAGAATTGCTCCATATGGATCTAATGGGTCCTATGAAAATCGAGAGTTTGAGAGGTAAGAGGTATGTGTTTGTTTGTGTTGATGATTTTTCAAGGTTTGCTTGGGTTGATTTTTTATGTGAGAAATCTGACTCCTTTAATGCATTTCAAAAATTAGCAAAGAGGTTGCTTATTGAGAAGAGTTCCAAGGCTACAAAGATTGTGAAAATTAGGAGTGACCATGGTAAGGAATTTGAGAATGCTGATTTTGCTACTTTTTGTGATTTGTAGAGCATCTTTTATGAATTCTCAGCCCCAAAAACACCCTCACAAAATGGTATGGTGGAGAAGAAAAAACCGAGTGCTACAAGAAATGGCTAGGGTAATGCTTAATGCCAAAAAGCTTCCTACAAGACTTTGGGCTGAAGCTATCAACACGGCTTGTCATATTTCCAACATAGTATATCTCAGAAAAGGTACCCTTCAAACTTCTTATGATCCGTGGAAAGGTAAGAAAACCTTATCTCTCTTACTTTCATGTGTTTGGATGCAAATGCTACATCTTGAATGATAGAGAAAATTTAGGTAAGTTTGATTCTAGGAGTGATGATGGAGTTTAATTGGATATTCTTCCAATAGTCATGCATTTAGGATCTATAACATGTGTTTTGAAAAAGTTTTAGAATCCATTAATGTTGTGTTTAGTGATGCAGAAGACTTTTCAGAACATTCTCAAGAATGTGAAATTCAAGACATGTCTGCTCCTTATGTACCCACACAAGATGGTGTGAACACAATTGAATCACCTGAACCTAAGTCCTCTTCAAACGTGCTTCCACCCACTTCTGGTGCTACAACAATTGGATCTACTCCTTGTAAAAATTCAACCTCTGAATCATCTTTGCAAAATGAAGGAATTGAGTTGGTTGTTGATCTTTATGATGAGATTGCTCAAAGAAGGAACCCAAGAAGAAAAGATCCACTAACGTGGATACAGAAAGCTCATCCTCTATCAACTGTTATTGGAGATCCAAATGAGGTAATGATTACAAGAAGTAGAAGAGAAAATGAAATTAACCATCTTTGTTATGTGTCCCTTGTAGAGTTGAAGAATGCCAAGCAAGCATTGAAAGATGAGAATTGGATTGAAGCCATTCATGAAGAATTAGAACAATTTGAAAGGAATGATGTGTGGACTCTTATTCTGAGGCATGAAGGAATTAACATAATAGGTACCAAATGGATTTTTAAAAATAAAACTGATGAGTTTGGTAATGTTGTCAAGAACAAAGCTAGGCTTGTAGCCTAAGGGTATACTCAAGTGAAGGAAATTGATTTTGATGAAACCTTCGCCCCTGTTGCCTGACTTGAGTCAATCCACTTGTTGTTGCCTGCTACCTCAAGATCAAATTGTTCCAAATGGACGTTAAAAATGCCTTCTTAAATAGGATGCTCTCCAAAAAAGTGTATGTTGAACAACCAATCGGCTTTCAAGACCCCCACAAACCCAATCATGTGTTTAGGTTGAAGAAAGCCTTTTACGGGATGAAGCAAGCCCCACAGGCCTGGTATGAAAGGTTGGAAACTTTCCTTCTTGAGCATAGCTATGAACGAGGTAATGCCGACAAAACCCTTTTTATCAAGCGTGTTAATGGTGAAATTTTGTGTGCACAGATTTACGTTGATGATATTATGTTTGGCTCCACATCTCACTCACATGCACTTGGATTCATTAGCTTGATGAAAAATGAGTTTGAGATGAGTATGGAAGGAGTTAAATATGTTTCTTGGTTTTCAAACTAAACAATTGGAAAATAACATGTTTGTTTCCCAATCTAAGTATGCTAGAAACATGTTGAAAAGGTTTTGTTTAGAGAGTGCGAAGCATGCTAGAATCCCTATGAGTGCTACCCTTAAGTTGTCCATAGATGAACATGGTAAAAAGGTAGACACTAAGATGTACTGAAGCATGATAGGAAACCTTTTCTATTTGATTGCTAGCAGGCCTGATCTTTGTTTTAACGTTGGCATTTGTGCTAGGTTTCAAGCTAACCCTTCTGAGTTGCACCAGAATACAATGAAAAGAATTATGAAATATGTTTCAGGTACGTGTGAGTTTGGTCTTTGGTACTTATTTGATTCTAATAATTGCTTGGTTGGATATAGTGATGTCAATTGGGCAAGAAGTTTAGATGATTGAAACAGCACTTTGGGTGTATGTTTTTATCTTGCAAACAATCTTGTTACATGGTATAGCAAGAAGCAAAATGCCATCTCCCTATCCACTGCCGAGGCTGAGTATATTGCCATAGGGAGTTGTTGCACTCAAATTTTATGGTTAAAGCAAATGTTGTATAATTATGGTATTAGCCAAGATTGTGTGACAATATTTTGTGATAACACAAGTGCCATTAACATCTCTAAGAATCTAATCTAGCATTCTAGGTCTAAGCACATTGAGATAGGACATCACTTCATTAGAAAGTTGGTTGAGGAGAACATCATTGCACTTGCTCATGTGAATACAAAATCCCAATTGGTTGATTTTTTTACAAAAGCACTTGACTATAGTACTTTTGTTTTCTTAAGGAAGTCCATTGGACTACTTCAACTTGAGTAGTTTCTTTTTGATATTGATGAATAAAGCATGAACATGCTACTTTTATTTTTGCTTGTCAAGTCCTTTGATCTGTGCTAGCACTTTGATTGTAAATTCTCTCTTGGTTGTGTGCTAACTCTAGTTTGTTGTGTCCACTGTGACTCTCTCTATAGTATGACCTTATCTCATCCTAAGTTATAGTCCATTCTTGTCACCATAGTGAAAGAGCTACCTTGCCTGAATTGTAACAGTTGTTTTTGAGTAATTTTCTAATTTGTAGTAACCCTTATGTCTTGGAAAATCTATCATTAAGAGGATTACTTTCTTGCTAGTGTGAAAACTATATTTTGGTTACGTTTTGAGAGTTATTTTCCCTTTGCTTCAAAATGAAAAAATAAAAAAAAAAAAAAAATCATCAAATCATTATCTTCTCTACTGAAAAAGAAAAGTGAAAAATGTTATAGGGCATGTGGAAAGGGGGAGTTTCTCTTGCAAAATATTGATTGACCAATGTGTCATTTAATCCCCCTTGAAGACACTATCACACACTTAGACAAGCTTTTGTGACTTTATCTCTCTTGTGTGTGGTTAAGAAAGTGTTGTTTTGATTGCATTATGTTGACATCTTCCTTATAAGTTTTTGTGCCTTTCAAGATTGAAAATTGATCTCTTAGGTTGTTTTGCACAGATTGTCTTGACCTTCAAAAATTCATATGAAGTATTTTTTTTTTTTTTTTTTTTTTTTTTTTTTTTTTTTTTTTTTTGTGTTAAATCTTTGTTTAATAAAGTCAGTCCTTTTGAAAATTTGATGTCTCTTTGGGATACTATGCTCACACATCACTGCATGAAATTTTCATTTTTTTTGTGTGCTCACATGGGCTTAGGATAAAGTCATATTTTTGGTAAACTTCCCTTTACAGCCTTTATTAAAACACATTCTATTTTTATCTACCCTAAAAATCCCTTTGCATCATAATTTTTTTCTTAAACCCTATTTGCGCCACCCCCTGTTTCTCTTCTCTCACGATTTTTTCTCTCTAATTTTTTTCTTCTATCTTCTCTAATGGATTCTAGAAAGAAAGAAATAAAGGACCCTAAAGAAAAGCAATGGAAGAGTCAATCAAGAAAGGTTTTCAGGCCTTGAAGAAGACTAGTTGGCACAATAGAACTCCGGTGAAAGAACCCATGCCACTGGAGTCTGAATCTGATTCTCAAGAGGAAGAGTCTAGTCACTCAACCTCCCCTAGTTCAACCCCTGCTTCCAATGACCACCAAGACTTGGTGCGCACACCAACTGAGTCAGATCCTTTGTCATTGAAAAAATCCTCCTCTTTGGTGTCTGATAGCGCCTCAGACAACACTCCTATTGCTTCTCTCAAAACCCACAAAGATGATCCTGTGAAGGTTGGTCCGTCAAAGCCTATGACACTGGAAAAAATGGCAAAGAAGAAAGGGAAAGCTGTCATGACAAACTCACCCACTGGTAAAATCTCTCCCTTTGTTTTGCCTATGGCCGAGGCTAGATATAGGAACCACATTGTCAAAAGGACAATTGTGAGTGAGGCCATTATTAAGCTTGAGGACTTTCATGAATTTTCTGAGATGATAAAGAAACGTAAATGGGTCAACACTGTTACAGGATTAACTACACCCATTCAAACTCTTATTCAAGACTTTTATGCCAATTTTGGCATTGATAATGTTGACCCCAATTTTGAAGAACACAATAACATAGTTTATGTCAAGGTTCATTGGATACTCCTTAATGAAAAGGTTGTTAGGGATGCTTTAGGGCTGAAGGCTGTTAAGAAACCTTTTAATTTGTCCAGTCTGGAGTTGGATAAAATTGTTAAAGTCGTGAATAGAAGGTCTATTGCAAAGTGGCTGAGATGTGGTTCTCTCCAACCTAGTGCCCTCACACCCCTTTACAAATTGTTGTTCAAAATTTCCCTAACCAATTGGTCTCCTTCAATGCACAACTCTATAGTTAGGCCTAATAGAGCTCAACTTCTTTATGGGATAGGGGTAGGAAAGAAAATCGACTTAGGGACTCTTATCTACTAGCATAAGAGTGGTTGCACAATCCTCCCATGCACTCCAAATTTTACCTTTCCCATCCCTTATCCACAGAATCATTGCCCCTTACAAGCCTAAGTTTTATGAAGTGGAGTCTGTGCTAAAAACTAAGACTATCAATAATAAGTCTTTTAGGCAGCCCTGAGGAATATTTCATCCTATTCCACAGCTGAACATGGTCATGCTAACACTTGGCAGTCCAAGTTATTTGATGCAATGCAAGACCTGGAGATGTCAATGGAGAATGTTCTCCAATATGTGAAAGAGATGCATTTCTCTTTCAATGATCGACCGGACAAAATGGAGAATGCAATGAAGAAAGCGAAGAAAAATTATGCTTCCCCTGTTCAAACTGAACCTGCTACTTCTGTTGTTGTTCATAAGATAAAGTTGCTCATGAAGGTGATGAGCAATCCGAAAAAGAACATGCTTCATCTGTGCAGTCCAAAGAAAATGCAACTCCTCCTGTCTAAGAAGAAACCTCTCCTGTTAGATAAGAATCCTCTATGATGTTGTCGAGACCTCATCTGCTACTACTTTTGATGTACAAGTTGAGGACTTTCATGTCACCATCATTGCTCCTCCCAAGAAGAGAGTTAAGAGAAAAGTTCAAAGTTCTTTAGTTTCCTTTCGAAAATCGTCTAGACTTCGTCCAAAGGTGTGAACAAAGAGGGGGAGTAAGTACGGTGGGGGGGGGAGGGTGATGTGTCCTAATGTAGTAGTCGTTATACATTTTTTTTAACTTTTTTAATTAGTTTGTTTATTTAGTTTGTTTTTATATTGTTGAACTGCTAAAACTTGATCTGTTGTTATCTCTCCATGGGGGAGTTATTTTTGTTGCTAGCTGGTTTGCTTTTAGAGTTGATTTTATTTTAATTATGTTGCTTTGTTGGTTTCATTGGCTAACATTGTGTTTGTGTTGCTTTTGTTCAATTTTTTTTTTTTTTTGTTTTTGTATCCTTCTTGTTTGCAGGTTTGTTTGTTTGATTGAGACAGGTTTGCTCTTGATCTTTTTTGTTCATTGTTCATAAGTTTGACAAAGGACGATGTAGAATATTTATTTTTTTCAAACTTATGACTTGTGTGTGCACATAGGTTGCCAGACTTATGCTTTAGCTTGTTTCATATCGAGTGTGTGTGCACAACAGTTTGTGCTTGCACACTTGCTTCAGATATTTGCAACCCAACACAAGTTGCATTTATAATAAAGTAGCAAAGATATTTATTTATCTTTGTTGCTACCTTTTTAGGACCTTTTACAAGTGTCAATATATTCATATGTGGTCCTAGGGAAAAAAATTGCGTTTTCCCAACTTGTTTGTGGTCCAAACCAAAAGAAGGAATTCTTTCTTTATTTGGACAAACATGGGTCAGCCTTTTGTTGGCTAATGTGGCACAAATTGTTGAGCAAGAAACCTTTTTTATATAATATCCTTTCTTGCGTTTATGAATCTAACCATTGTTATTTTACTCTTCTTTGTACTTTGAAATTTCTTTAGAGTATTTTTCTCTTAAAAGGTTCAAAGGTTCATTTCACTTGTGCCAAACCCTTACCATATCATACTTGTCTTGATGGTTGTTGGAATGTGTTTTCTTTGTTGATGTTGGTGCATGGCGTCGTTGATTGAAGCTTGGGTGGTTTTTAAGCTAAGCTTGGGTGTGTTCCCCTGTGAAGAAGATCCAATGAGCAACTACACGTTAAGAATTCAGAATGCAGTGCTAAATGTAAAGTTGAACAGAGGGTTCTTTTACTGTAACTTAGATCAACTTTGAACATTGTTTTGTAATGTGTTTTTGACTTAGTGGATTGCTTTGATCTGGACAAGGTCCCATGGATGTAGGCTAAAAGTGGATTTTAGCTTAACCATGTATATGGTTGTTCTTGGATAATCCGGCTTTGCTCCTGGTTATAGTGGTTTCTCACAAGAGCCAAATAATGTTGTCATACAATGTGCCCTCTTTTGGACCACTCAGTCAACAATCTACTAGTCCTGGCCATAATCAAGCATTCATGGCTGCTGTTTCTATTGGTGCAAATCACAATTCCTAGCTTGTATATGCCACTCAGTTTACACCTATTGACCATATGTGGTACATGGACTCTGGGGCCACTGATCATGTAGCTTCAGACCTAAGTCAGCTACAAATTAGCAATGAATATGGTGGTAGGAGTCAGCTTCAAGTGGGCAATTGTGAACACCTATAAATCTCTCACACTGGTAACACATTCTTACTTAGTATGTTTCATTCTAAATGCTTACATCTTAAAAATATCTTGTGTATTCCTAAAATCACAAAAAATCTACTTAATATTTCTAGGTTCACTAAGGAAAATAACGTAATTGTTGAGTTTAATGCTGAGTGTTGTGTTGTTAAGGACCAATTAACCAGAGCAACATTACTGCAAGGGGATCTTAAAAGTGGCTTGTATCAACTGCACATACCTCATTCCATTTCTCACTCAAAACCTATTCACATCCCTTCACCCGTTTTTCAACATACTGGTTCAAACAGTTACAGTTTTACTTGTACAAACATTGTTAATAATGACTTACAGTCAAGTTGTCAAGGTAGTTCTAGTGTTCCAAAAGCTATCAGTTTTGATTCAAATGTTACATCTATAGTTTGTAATTTTGTTTCAAAGGTTGTTCCCTTCAAACATCTTGTTTTTGACAAAATATCTTTTGCACAATGTACACCTTTACCTATAAATAAAATTGACAGTTCTGATTCTGCTAAAAAATGCTTTGCTTTATCTACTACTCAAGCTGAAACTTCTGACATGCTAATTGATCTGCCTATTGCTAATTTAATGATAGTTGCTAAAAATCCTATGAATGATTTTTCATGCAAGAATGCATCTAGTTCCCATGCTTCATACTTTACTACAAATACAAATGCTCAGCATCTTTTAACATGGCATAGAAGATTAGGACACCTTCACACAAGTGTTATGCGTAGAATCCTATCTTCTCAACCTAAATAATATAAGTATGCAAAAACCACTTCTGATCATGATAATAACTCTATTTCATTATGTGATGCATGTCAACTAGGGAAAATGCATAATGTTAGCTTTCCTCCCTCAGATACACAAGCCATAGCTCCATTAAAACTTGTTCATAGTGATGTTTGGGGTCCTGCACCCCTAACATCATCTGAAGGCTTTAGATATTATATACAATTCTTAGATGATTATAGTAGATATACATGGCTATTTCCACTTAGAACTAAAGCTGAGGTTAAATCCGTCTTTATTAAGTTCCACCATTTGGCTGAAAGACAGTTTAATACAAGATTAAAATGCCTCCACTCTGATCAAGGTGGAGAGTTTATTGCTCTTCACTCTTATCTTACAAATTTAGGAATTTAATTTAGACATTCATGCTCTCATATTCACTAGCAAAATGGGAGATGTGAAAGAAAACATCACCATATAATGGAAACAAGACTTACATTGCTTGCACATGCATTTATGCATTTTCAATTTTGGTGGTTGTCTTTTGAAACTGCTATGTTCTTGATCAATAGGATGCCTACTCCTTTCCTGAACAATATATCTCCATATGAGAAACTTTTCAATAAACCTCCTATTTATGATAGTCTAAAAGTGTTTGGATGCTCTTGTTTTCCCTTTCTTAGAGTCTTTAATTAACATAAGTTTAGCTTTCACTCCACTAAGTGTGTTTTTGTGGGATATAGTCTTGTCCATTAAGGTTACAAGTGTCTAAGGCCTGATGGGAAAATTGTTGTCACTCCTAGTGTAAAATTTAATGAACAAGAATTCCCTTTTAGTTCCAATTTTACGTTAACCTCTCAGCAGAAATTAGATGTTGCTACAACTTTACCTAAAACATGTTCTACTTCTATTTCAGTTTCATATACTACTATCCATAACACTTTAGATACAAAGTGAACCCTAAAGGATCCTTCAGCAATAACAAGCTCTCAAAATCAGTCCAAAAATGGCACAATAGTTAACATTAACACTGCAGTTCCACATTGTTCTATCTTTTCACCCACCACTTCTCCGATCAATATTTCCTTATCTTCACAAACACAACACTCATCACCTTTACCTCATTCCCAAACAGATCACTCAAAGTCGGATACAAATAACACCTTTGCCTCACCACATTTCAACAAATATATTCCCTTATCACATACGTTAGTTTCGACACTTCCTATTATACCATCAATTTTCTTTCCAACATGTTCACTAGAGGTTAATCTCACTTCATTCAAGATTCCTGTGACTTTGCACACTGACAAATCTGTTGCTACAAACACACACCCAATGCTAACTAGATCCAAAACAACAACTCTTACAAACACTGCAGTCATTGATCATTATGCAGCCCTTTTCAACCCAGCAGTTACTAATCTTAGCTCTGATAATTATGTAGCCCTAACAAACACTCCAACCTCTAATATTAAGACTGGTCAATATGGTCAATATGCAACTGTTAACAACATAGCAACCACTGCTCTTACTTCATATCATCATCAAGGTCTTAGTTTAGAAACTTGTGACGTGACACCTGAACCTCAAAGTGTTCTTGAAGCTCTTAATAGTCCTGAGTGGAAAAATGCAATGTAAAGTGAATTTGATGCTCTGCCAAAAAATGAAACTTGGACCTTAGTTCCTGCTCCTTCAGATAAGAATATTGTAGGGAACAAATGGGTATTTAGGACCAAGTTCAATTCTGATGGTTCTTTACAAAAATACAAAGCTACACTTGTTGCCAAAGGTTTTCAACAAACCGTTGGACTTGATTATTTTGAAACATTCAGTCTAGTAGTTAAAGCCTCCACAATTAGAATAATTCTCTCATTGGTTGTCACAAAAGGGTGGGATATTCAACAAGTGGATGTAAATAATGCATTTCTACATGGAACTCTAAATGAAGAAGTCTACATGCAACAACCCTTTGGTTTTGAGGATCCCACTAAATCAACCTATGTGTGTAAGTTGCATAAAGCCCTATATGGGCTCAAACAAGCTCTAAGAGCTTGGTTTGACAAGCTAAAAATGACTCTTCTCAACAACGGATTTTAGAATTTAGTTTCTAACAGCAGTCTATTTGCTTTTAAACAAAATTCTTATCTCACTTATGTTCTTGTGTACGTAGATTATATTCTTATAACAGGGTTAGATAATTCATTTATCACTCAGCTTATGCAAGATCTAAATGATGAGTTTTCACTTAAAACTCTTGGATCTCTGTCTTTTCTTTTGGGCTAGGAAGCAATACAAACTGTTGCTGAAATTCATCTTAAACAGAGGAAATATGCCATTGATCTGCTATCCAAAACAAAGATGTTGGACTGTCATGCTTGTGCCACCCCAATGGCAGTAGGAACCAAGTTATATTAACTGATAGTGAGTTATTTGCTGGCCCAAGTTTGTACAGGAGCACAGTGGGTGCACTGCAATATCTAACACTTACAAGACCTGACATTAGTTTTCCAGTCAATAAATTAAGTCAGTTTTTGCAAGCTCCTACAGACCTTCAATGGCAAGCTTGCAAGAGGATCATAAGATACATCAAAGGCACCTTGGACCTTGGATTATGGACTGCATTTTAAGGCAACAAGCACTTTAAGTATAAAGTGCTATGTTGATGCGGATTGGGGCAGCAACATGGAGATAAGAGGTCTACTAGCGTTATTGTGTATATATGGGACCCAATCAATTCAGTGGAGCTCAAGGAAACAAAATGTTATAGCTCTTTCATCAATCGAAGCAAATATATAGCTCTAGCTTACAACTACAGAAATTGCGTGGCTGCAAAGTATGTTTGCAGAATTGGATTATCCATTTAGCCACACCTATCATTTGATGTGACAATATAATTGTTGCAGCCTTGGCAGCCAACCAGTGTTTCATGCTAGAACTAAGCATATAGAGATAATGCACATTATGTAGAGAGTAGGTGATGCAAAGAGAACCACCATATGTGCTCCAAACTTCAGATTGCTGATTTACGGACAAAGCCTTATCGGTTACCAGTTCACTAAATTAGAAGCAAATTGAATGTTTTTTGGTAAAGAAGAAATGAATTGTTGACATTCTATGTTTTTTACTGAAATGATCAAGTTTACTACTCAGTTTCCCGATATCTAAATGATCCTCAAGTTAAAACTACTTAAATGATCTCATTAAAAATTATGTTGCTGGTTATTATTATTATTATTATTTTTGGCTAGTTATTTCTGTATTCTGGTTGTTTTTCTTGTGGCCAGTTCTACCCAAATTAAAAGAGCTTGTTGATTAGAATTGTGTTCAGCTAAAGGTGATGATTGTTAAAAGTGTTAAGTTAAAGAAGTTGATTGTTCTTTCAGCAAGAAATTCTCTACTAGTAATCAGTTGAGTTGCAGTGCTCACTCAAAGAAGCTAGTTGTGTTTATGATAGAATTGGAAGTGTTTATTGGAAATTGCAGTTCCTTTTTAGAAAGCTAGTTGCTCTATAGTTTTTTGTTGTTTTGTGATAATCGGAAGTTGCAGTTGCAGCTTTCGGAAAGATGTATTGGAAGTTGCGTTTGTTTTGTGATAATCAAATGGCAGTTGCAGTTGCAGCTTTCAGAAAGATGGTTATTTGGAATTTGTGTTGCAGCTTTAGAAGATGATTATTTTTTTTTTGCGGGTTATGCTTGCAAGCTGGTGTAAATCAGAGGCAGGAGTCCAGTTCTGTTTTCTGAAATATCTTTTCTTGAGCTGGTGGAGTTGTAGCAGTATTCAACATCTGTTAGCTTATTTTCAGATTCAATTAAGTCAAAAGATTCAGAAAGAATCTGAGTTTTTCAGACAAAATGAAGCCCAGAAGGTGGCTTAATACAAAATTACCCCAGATCAGTTTAAGGGGGAATGTTAGGATGTAGTGATAGCATTCATAATATCTATATATTTGTTATATTTCCTCATGTTTAATGGTTATAAATGCTTAAATCTTGGATTTTGATTATGTTTCGTATTTTGTGGAGTAGATTGAGGATTAAATCAAATTGAATCAAAATCAAGAGTTTTGGAGAGAAAAAATCGAAGCTCAAAAAGAATACATTCCGAAGCGGATTTTGCTTAAAGCTGGGCACGTCCATTTTTCCCAGAATGTTCATAAAAGCAGTCAGCAGATAAGCGTGGGCGCGCCTTACTGGATCCGAGGTTTTTTGACCTAGGATTACGAATTTGTTGGAGAAAAAGATATGCATGACAGCTGGAAAGATTTATTTACCCTTTCTTAATCTCTAGGATTTGCCAAGACTCCCTATTTTGGTGGGATTTGCTTTTAATTAGTTTCCTGATCTAGATATGGTAACTATTATTAGATGGAGTTATAAATAGGGAGATTATTCACAAGAAAAGGGGACATCTCTCTCCCCCTATATCTCTCTTCTCTTTTCTTTAGGCGTTCTCTTAAAAATTATGTGTAGCTAAATACTTTTCTTCCAACTGAAGGATAATTGAAGTTTTGGTTCTTTAAGGATTGTGAGATCTAAATAATTTTTAGTGTTCTTTTATTTCTTTACTATTTATATACTCTTCTATGTTTATTAACAATTATTGTCTTGATTGATTGATGCAAAGGGCCTGTTGTTCAATTATCAGGTTGATAAATTGCCATTTAGAACTTTAAATCCGTAATTGTTTAAGTGTTCTAATATTAGTGGTGAAATAACATAGTTGATTATAAAGGGATTTTCGATTTATGTTATGAAGATGTATAATCTAGTCTAAATGAATCGAGCTTGTGTATTTGTTGAGTAGAATTAGTAGTCTCTCTAATTATTAATGTTGTCAATAGATTAAATCCTAAGAGCTTGTTTAGGGTTGTTTATTGACAAGGGAAGTAATCAAAGAGCTTGTTTTGGTTATAGAGAAAGTAAGGAGAGATAGGTTGTTAGAGCTTGTTAATAACCATAACCAATTTAGTGAAGAATGGAAGATTATCCTCGTATCTGTGATCAATTCTCTGAACCAATTCTGAAATTATACCTTCGGTTGGATATTTGCTTGATATTGATTTCCCCTTAATTTTTAGTTTATTATAACTGCTTTCTTTTTATTTCACTTCGAAATTTCAAAATCCCCCTTTTTCTTTACTTTAATTTTCATTAAAATAAATCTACTCAATCTCTGTGGATACGACCTTGCTCATCACTGTTACAATTTATAATTCTTTTGAGAGTGAGAATTTTATTATTTGTTGGATTCGACACCCACCATAAAGTCAAAAGGGTATTGTTTGCCACCTATTAAACCTATGAGGACTCGTGTAATTGTGTTTAAACGGTGTAGTTTTGTTTACAACCGTGTTAGTTAACTGTATAACTTTACTCTTTACTCTTTACATATAAAAGAGTACAGTGAGCTAGCTTTGTAATGAATGAATTAGTAGTTCATTTCTCTCAAAATATCTCAAGTTTGTTCCAGAAATCTCTTAATTCTTTTACTCCCTTACAGTTGTATCCTTTAATTTCCCCACTTATTTTTTATGTGTACAAATCGGAAATTTCCTAATCAACTTGATAAATATATTCTGCTGCACTTAAAAATGGGTAACCTAACACCAAAGTGAGTTAACCAACTCTAACATAAACTAGTAAGTAATGGCCCAACCTTATATTAATCTACTTATTCCTCAGATACTAGTGTCATTAACCCTTTTTCTGTTAAATAGGATGTAATGAGCTTTATCAATCCATGATATAAATCAAAACAAAATGCAAATACATAAATACCTGATAAATTTTTTGATGAGAATGACAAAGATTAGCCTGTTTATGAAGCAAGGATTGTGACTACAAAATCAAAATTAGAACTGTAATTTTGTATTGTACATACAGTCATAAACCAGTCATATATATCGGTATATATAACAATATTTTATACATTTTTTCTTTAAAAAAATACAAATTCATTCAGTCAAACAACATTGAAGCAAAAAGTTAAGATCAAAATATGAATATCAATCCAAATATTAGATTTTTTATATAGATAGAGAGAGAACTTTGAAAGAGAACACACGTGCTAGTTCTGCCAAGACCAAAGACTAAGAGATAGCTGCTCAGATGAATCTGAATGCTCTAGCTGATCACCATTAATGAAACTTGGATCGTTTGAAGCTTTTGAGTGCTCCACTTGCTTCTCATCAATCGCTTCCAGTAGCATGTTTTGTTTTAAATAAAGTTCATACGTATTGTCTAGCTGTAAGAGTTGAGATTGCAGCTGTTCTTCACCAACAAAACCAAATTGATCATGAATCTCCATTGGATTGGAGGCTTCAAAATAAGGCTCGTATTCATTTTGTAGCTGTAAGGGTTTTGGTAATTGTTGCTGTTGTTCAAATACAAAATCCTTGTTGCTGCCCATGATTGAACAGCTGGCTTCAAAATCATTCCTTGATTTATAGCTTTTTATTCTATTTTTCTCCAGCTCTTCTTGGACACTTGGCTTTCCCTTATACTTGATCTTACAAAGTCTCCAATCCTGAAAACGTGAAAAACAAAAGTATTGCTGGGTTTTGATTTCTACACTTCATATATATATACAAACTATCAAAAGACCAAGTGAAAATCCACTCAAATTTCGAGCATATAATATAGAGGGCATATAAAAATAAGTGATAACTCTCGAATTCACCATGAATATTATTAAAATTTTGTTAATCAAAATCATGGATACAACTCAAACCTAATAGACCTATTTATTGTACGCCAATTTTAATATAATCGAAATAAGAAATCCAAATGAAAGAAAAAAAAATAACACTCCTAATTTAAATAGAAAATCAACTAAATAATGAAAGCTAATTAATAAGAAAACTATCATACAGCAAGAGATTAAACTTTCTTTAATCGTTCCACATAAGAGAAAAATGTTACCCATGCTTAAAAGCCATGTTACCTCTCCACATTAAAAGCCATGTTACCTCTCCACATTAAAAGCCATGTTACCCATACTTGCTTTAATCGTACCACATAAGAGAAAAATGTTAAAAATGTGATATAAAAATAAAACTTGTGGCATCCTTTCACTTAGTGCATATTGTCACTTTCTTTGCACTTCTAATCTACCACACATATGTATCTCTCAAATGTATTATATCCACATTCTTTCACAAGAAGATCATTACTTAAGGCCTTAATTAGTTATTAATTACCAACTCTTATAGTAAAATTAATTAATATTTTATGTTTTTCCTTAATTGGTATGCTGCTACAATATTAAGAAAAAGAACAAAACTATTAGCTTTAGCAAATAAATATGTGGAGGAGAGTAATGTTACCTTATAATATTATACAGTATTGATGTGGTATAATTAATATTGTCTATGTGATATTGTACAATATTTCATGATGTGATCTACACATCCATCAAATAAGATCGCACATGTATACTAATTTTCAAAATTATCTTTATGAAGATAGTTAGCTACATAAAATAGATGATAAAAATATATAACATAATTTTTATTGGACACACACACACACACACACACACACACACACACATATATATATATATATATATAGAGAGAGAGAGAGAGAGAGAGAATCATCATGCCTAATATTTTTTTAATCATCTTCGTATATTTATAATAGCTTATAAATCCATATAATTAAAGTATTAAGTGTAAAAACGAAGTACTAGTCTAGCATTTCTTCATTTGAAAACTCACATAAATATAGCGAAAACAAAAAAAGCATAAAAGACTACAAACCGTTGTGTTGGAGTCAAGACTATATTCATGCATAATCCAATTAGTCTTCACAGCTTTATTACGTTTTTTGTCATCATCAGTAAATCTGTGAAATGTTAAAGGCCTCTTGTAACCCACTACACGTTTATTGGCATAAATTGTTTTAACATGGCCTGTAGCTCTCCACCATCCTCTACCTGATACTTCTCGCGAATCATTTTCCCTTATGCAATAGCAATATCTTTCGTTGTTAAGTAACGCCACAGTATGATCCCCTATGAACATGAACTTCAAAAGATTAATCCAAAAATATAACACACAAAAGCAATACAAACAAACTTAGCAGTGCAGAAGACAACTTGTAATTCTCTCCCTTAATTTCATTCTCTTCTTGATAATCTTTTCATGAATATTTCTCTCTATCTCGTAGGCGTCTAGTATTTCTTCTAAAAATAATAAAATGAATCAACAAAAGTAAAGAAAAAAAAAAAACTATTTGTAAAGTGAGTCTCCAGACCCTTAATTTTCTTTGAGAAGAATAAAGCGCAGGAAGTATTAGATGAAGTGGAATTAAATCCAAAAAAAATAAAAATAAAAAATCCCGAAACCCTAATTAAGAGGTTAATATTCAGACAATATAGAACAAAGAAATACAAATAATTAAAAGCATAATTAATGAAGAGAGTGAAATAAGAAAGCTTAACAAACATTGAAGATCTTGAGGATCAAACTCATAAACGTTTCTTTCAACAATGAAATTGCCGTGGAGAGGCATTTCTTTGCCATAAACTTTCCTCTGAAGAATTTGGATGAGCTCTTCATCAGTGGGATTGAACCTGAACCCAGTTGGCATCATGTTGATGATTAAGTAAATAATTAATGCTCTTCTCTAGAGTTGTGTATTTGAAGGAGATCTAAGAGAGGGAGAATCTAGGACCAGGAGTATTTTTCTTTGTTGAAGAAGAGTCAACAAAATGATGATAATTATGTCTCTTTTTACTATTGATGATACAAGAGATCTGTGGTTCCTTCTGCATCCAGATAATAATATTATGATGGCAAAGCCATGACTAGTCATTAATCCAATAAGCATTTAAAAGGTGCCAATAATTAAGTGTTTATCTTGAAATTTACAATCAAATCATATGATCTTCACAGTGTTAGAGATAATTAAGATCTGAATTACTTAAAATAGGAGAAAGCATTTTTAAGGAACTTTTAATTACAATCTTTTAAGTAGAATAATTTTTCTTTAACACAAAATGAGTAAAATAAGAAAATAAAATGAGATATTAGTATTTTGTTGGGTTAATTAAATTTTATTAATTACTTACCAAAAAAATAGATAATGATAATTAAGGTTGAAGGTCACAGAAACCCCATTTTGGGCCCAATATTTACACTGATTGAAGCCATTATTGATGAGTTTAAAAGGGATGTTAACATATAGCTAAGCTAATATGTTTCAATTCAACTTATTTTTAGTTTGATGGTGTGCTTTCAATGTCTATAAATGGTTTCTACTTCTATTTCTGTTTCCCCTTTCTCTTCTTCTTAAAGAATTTTATAAGACTAAGAAGGAATTGAACGAACGGATTTTTCTTCACTGAAAAAAAAAAAAATTAAAAAAAAAAATAAAAAAACCACCGATTACATTGTAGAAACGACTTAGATAGCATAAGCTAAACTTTGACATCTGTAAAACTAACTCCTAACCACCTGTCTGGCTGCTGACTTGCACATGAGTTTGCAGTCTTCAGCGGATTATAAGCTCAAGAGCTACTAGTGTTACAAAGGTTTAGTCAATCCAGCAGCCTCTCTCAATATACTGGTGCTACAAAGGTTTAGTCAATCCAGCAGCCTCTCTCAATATGGGACAAGTAAGAATGCCAAGTCAAACATGATCAATTTATGTGTTTAATCTCTTAATAACATTTGAATAGATATTCCAAATTAATTAAAGTGATGATTTGGAGTGTACGATAAAAAAATATCAAATAAGATAAAAAAAAAATTATATATCTCATAGAATTTATAATATTCTTCTTAATTATTTTATTTGTTTTAAAAAATAACCATGAATCAATTGGCATCAGCGAATAGTACAATAAATACTGATGTGTGGAAATTTCTAACTATCCCTAACTCAGAAGTTAAAAAAAAAAAAAAAAATTAAGGGTAATAAATAAGTCTTTTTTTCCTTTTTTTCTTACAGTTATTTATTCATATTTCTTCTTACATGTTGTGTCAAAATTTTCTTATTCGTATTTGATTTAAAATATAAATTTATATATCTTTTCCTTAAACTATTTCATATATCTATTTATTTATTTATTTTTCTTATCTGAAACTTTATCTTACTACTCACTGACGACATAAATACTTTAATCACATGCAAACGCTGTAAACAAAATGATGAATGGAAGCTTAAAGTCAACTAGCTTTTTCCCTATCCAGTAATGTCATTATATGAATCAATTTTATCATTGAATATCACCTGTCATACTTCTCGAATTCAAATCGAAGCCTAAAGTCAAAACAAGATTTCGGCCGGCCGGTTTTGAATAACTAGA
This sequence comes from Pistacia vera, assembly GCF_008641045.1. Lineage (NCBI taxonomy): Eukaryota > Viridiplantae > Streptophyta > Magnoliopsida > Sapindales > Anacardiaceae > Pistacia > Pistacia vera. Next base: position 1,028,087 of record NW_022196165.1, read on the forward strand.
AGTTTAAATAAAATCTCTTATACAAAAAATCATAAACTGCTGTAGCAAGGAGTCTTAGGTTCAAATTGTAGTAAGGGTAAAGGGTGGTCACCAATTACCATACCTAAAAAAAAAAAAAAAATCACCCTTTGTGGTCAATGAAATGAAAGATGGATTGGGGAGTTAAAAGACCAAAGGGTCTTGGATTCAAGTTATAGGAAGGGCAAAGGGTGGCCACCAATTACCATATCCAAAAAATAATTAAAAAAATAATTATAATTATAAACTGCTAGAAAAGAAAATTATACACGTAAGAGCTAGGACACAACCACAACCACATTTTATTTTGGACCTAACGTGCATGAATTTACTTTTGAGCTTATGTTCAACTAAGTATGTATTAAAGTAATGTTTCTGAACCTCTCACCGATTTTATCCATAATCCCCACTTTCACGTCGAAGGTGCTCCAAATTGTTTACCGCAACGACATCTGTAAATGTTAATGGTCCTTGGCATCGGGGAGCGGTTCTAAATAGACACAATTTTCAGTAGTGTTTCTTTGACAACGAAAATAAAATTGTAAAAGAAGGATAAACTTGTAAATTCCATATGTTTAGGAGTCATGTTTGACGTACCAAACTCGTCCCCTATTTGATTTAAATAAGGTTGAAAAGAATGTTTGCCAAGTTCAGAATTAATGTTTCCCTAACAAAACCATAACAAAGAAAGGCCCAACCAAAGGAGAGAGATGCAATTAGAGAAGGAGCGTTGTAGGTGGTTTTTTGGAATTAACTATAACAATAAAACTTAAAAAGATAAAATGAAGACTATGATAATTTTTATTATTTATTCTATTAATAATTTGCTTTTATTAAATGGATGATAGGAGTTCAGACGATAAGAGATTGGCTAACTGTTAAAAACTGTTTAATGTCATTTTCCTTTTTTTACAATTTTATCCTTTAGGTGAGGGTTATTGATAAAACAGATAGGGATCAAATATCACTACTCCACTCTTACACATTTGCTTTTGGCTTCATCCATGCAACCGAATTTCACGCAAAACATATCTATTTAGTTAAGATAATCAATGTTATGAAAACTGGATCAGACCAGCCAGTCGAACCGGTCGGACTAAGAACCAACAGTCTCTTCAGTCCGGTTCTAGTTCTAGTGGGTTTTTGTTATATTTTAAACCTATAGGGGTCAATTCATAATTTTCTATGGGTGTTTTTGTAGTATTTTAAACCTTTAGGGACTACGTAATTTTTGGGTATTTTTTGAAATATATTAAATTTTTAGAAACTAATTTGCAAATTTTTAGGGGTATTTTTACAATATACTAACATTTAAAAAACTAATTTACAATTTTCTAAAAATATTTTTGTTGCTGACAACACTAGTCCTACCAATTTCGATACAAAGAGAGAGAACAACTGTTCTTTTTATCTAACACTTATACAGAGCCAGAAGTAAGTGAGCTAAAACTTTCTACTTAAAACGACACCACTTTGGCCTATTATCAAAAGCATCCACACTCACACTTTGCACTTTCATCCTGTTATATCAACATCTCCCCTCAAACCAAACCTGGTTTAGGATCTTCACTCCCAGTTTCAGTCATCACAAAATCCACAACTTAAAAGCTCAATTCTGAATCTTCACTGTCAATTTTAATTCATAATCCAGCAGCTCAACTTAGATTCTAAAATTTCAACTTATCAGCTTTAATTCTGATTCTTCACTGTCAATTTTAATTCACAATCCAGCAGCTCAACTAAGATTCTAAAATTTCAACTTAATCACTTTAATTCTGATTCTGATCCTACACTACCAAATTCACAACAAATTCACAACATATTCTGACTCTGTACTACCAACTCCACACCGCAGCAGCACAACAGCAGCACAACATTGATTCTTTACTGCCAGATTCACAGCACATTCATCCTGCACTGCCAAGCTTTATCACATTCACTTCATCACCATTGATTCTTTACTGCCAGATTCATAACACATTCATCCTCCTACCAAGCTTCATCAATTCACTTCACCAACATTCATTAACATTTTCAACCATCAGAACTTATCAGCCAACAGAATTAGAATCATTCATTATCAATTTCACCAAAATTTCATCACATTCACTTCACCAACATGCATTATCAGGGGCAATCATCAAAATCATCAGTCAAAAAAAATTCACAAGAAATCAGGTTCACCAAATCTGATTAGAAATCTGCACTACCAGTTGCAGACTCAATACTGAAAAAACACCAGTTGCTGCAGAAAGTTACTGCAAATCAATAACCAATTTCAAGTTGGCACCATCAAAAAATCAGGTTACCAAATCTAATTAGAAATCTACACTACCAGTTGCAAACTCAATACTGAAAAAACCATTTGTTGCAGAAAGTTACTGCAGAATCAGTACCAGAATTCAAGTTGGCACCATCAAAAAATCAGGCTCACCAAATCTGATTAGAAATCTGCACTACCAGTTGCAAACTCATCTGAAAAACACCAAATGCACTGAAAGCTACTGCAAAAACAGTAACCAGAACTCAAGTTAGCACCATCAAGAATTGTCAGTTTTTGTCTGAGCTCACCTGAATTGAGCAGTTGAGAGAGGCTTTGTTAGAAGATCACAATTTGAAGTTTTGATGGTACATACTGACCACCACTTCTTGGCTAAAACTTGTTCACGAATAGTGTGCATCCTGTTCAATATGTTTCGTCCGTGCGGAAAACTAGATTAGAAGCAAGCGCTCCAACACTCACATTATCACACCATACCACCGAGTCATAGGAAAATTTAACCCAATTCAAAGCACTATTCTTAACCAGGCTACCTCATGTGCAGTTTGAGCAAGTGCTCTGTATTCAGCCTCAGTTGGACATGCTACCACTTTTTGCTTGTGAAAACTCCATTGAATAAGATTTGGACCTAAGAAAACACAACACCCACTTGTAGACCTTCGATCATCAGGACTACTTCCCCAATTGGCATCACTAACACTCAATGTTTAAGGATACTGGCTAAAATGGTAACCCAAACGAAGAGTACCTTTGTGTATCTAAGGATCTTCTTGCACGCTTGCCACTGCAGATTTGTTGGGGCTTGCAGTGTTGATTGAGTTTGTTGACAGGGAAGCTGATGTCAGGACGAGTAAGAGTTAAATACTGAAGAGCACCAATAGTGCTTCTGTATAAACTAGGATGTTTGAAAGCTGGACTTTCAAGGGAAGACACCTGGTACCAACAGCCTTGGAGTGGAGCACACATGGACTTCAAGCATATTAGTTTTCACAAGTAAATCAGTTGCATACTTAGTCTGTTTAAGATGAATACCAGCTGAAGTTCTATTGCTTCCAACCCAAGAAATACTGCAAAGACCCCAAAGTTTTCAATGCAAATTCACATTCAATATGTCATCATTGACTAATATAAGTGGAATTGGACTCGATAATAGATATCATCAACGTATACCAAAACTAAGTGAGGGCAGAATTTCCTTAAAATTAACAAGCTAGAATCTGAGATGGAGTTCTGAAATCCCTTAATCTGCATGTAGTTTTTAACTTGTCAAACCAGCCCTAGGAGCTTGCTTCAATCCATACAAAGCTTTATTCAGTTTGCAAATAAAGAGATGATCAGATGATTCAAAACCAGGTGGCTGTCACATGTAAACTGTCTCATTCAGTGTGCCATTAAGAAAGGCATGTTCACATCAATCTACTGAATGTCCCAAGCATTATAAACTGCCAACGTAAGAATAATACGAATGTGGATGGCTTGACGACTGGACTAATGTCAAAGTAATCCAATCTTGGTGTTTGTTGAAACCCCTTAGCCACTAGCCTGGCTTTGTATTTTTGGAGACTGCCATCTCATTGAATTTGTCCTGAAAACCCATTTGTTCCCCACAATATTCTATCGGAAGATGTGGAACAAGAAACCAGTGTATGCTGGACAGAGCATCAAACTCAACTTGCATGGCAGCTTTCCAAGCTAGACTTACAAGTGCTTTTATTGCAGATGTAGGTTCAGGTTCAATGATATCCTGACTATATAAGCAAGCTGAATGCACAAATGTCACCTTCATTTGAAACTGGATCAGCTAAATCATATGGATTAGATTTATTCTGCACAGCTGCTGCCAAGAATCCAATTTGTGTAGCAAAATTTCACCTTCATTTGAAACTAGACCAGCTGAATCATATGGATCAGATTTATTCTGCATAGTTACTGTCAAGAATTCATGTGCAGGTGCTGATGGTAATGTATGTGATGATATGTTGATTTGAGAAGTCTAAAAGGTTGCTACAAGGGTTGTATGAAGTGGTTCTGTAGATGGTGAGGTAGTAGTCATGGGTGCAGATGCTGATGGTAATATAGGTGAGCTGATATGTTGGTTTGAGATGGTATTTTTGAATTTTTGACTGTTTGGATGAAGTGAGATGATAGCAACTGTTGATCATTAAGGATAGCCTTGTTTGTAGGCTTTGTTACTGCATGAGGAACGGAGTAACTGAAGAAGATATGGTAGGATGAAACTGGGTAAATGAGACGAGAAGAGGTGTTGAAACTATCCTGTTCATTAAAGAAATCTATTTGAAGGAAGATGTGTCATAAGGATCAATAAACTGTGTATTTTGGAATGGAAACTCTATTTCATTAAAAGTGACACTAGATGTAACAATTTTTTTCCATATGCTCTTAACACTTATACCCCTTATGAACTAAACTATATCCTATAAACCACACTTGGAGGAATGAAAACAATTTATGACTGTTAAGTGATGAAGGTAAGGAACAAGTACATCCAAAACTTTAGACTCTCATAAACAGGCTGTTTGTGAAACAATTTGAAATAAGGAGTATCACCGTGTAAGACATCAATAGGCATTCTATGAATTAAGAACGTAGTAGTTTCAAATGCAAACCACCAATAATGCAGGGGCATATTGCATGTGCAAGCAATGTTAAACCGGTTTCTACAATATGTCTATGTTTGCGTTCACTACCCATTGTTGGTGAGTGTAAGCACATGAATGTCTAAATTGAATGCCTAAGTCATTTAGATAAGGAATAAGAGTTTTATACTCTCCTCCTTGATCAGATTGAAGACACTTTAGTTTAGTGTTAAATTGCCTTCCGCGAGGTGATGAAATTTAATATACAGATTTAACTTTAGCTTTTGTTTTTAAAGGAAAAACCCATGCAACCTACTGAAACTATCTAAAAACTGAACATAATACCGGAAACCTTCAATAGACACTGCAGGGGCAAGACCCCAAACATCACTATGAATTAAAGCAAGTGTTCAAAGCATGTGACTGGGAGGCAGGAAAGGGGTTCTGATGAAGTTTACCTAATGACATGCATCACAAGAAAGTTTCAGATTTTTGTAAATAGAAACTTATGAGTGAGAACCTGAAAAACTGGTCTGATTTTTTGAAAAACAGGAGTGGGGATGTCCTAATCTTCTATGCCAAATCATATGAGAAGAAAGTTGTTTATTCACGCAAGCATGAAGACTGGGTGGAAGTTCAACTTAACAGATTCATCTCATGCATATTAATATGTGAAACATTGGGTGCATTTTGTGTAGGGAATTGCACATTTTCGGGCAAACTTAGTTTTTCTGAATATCATGAGACAGTTCAGACTTAGAACATAAGTGCATCACTAACAGATTGTGTTTTAGGCTTATTCAAAGTAGTTACACAAGCAGATCGATTTGTCAAAATTATGCATGTTAGAAGCAGACATATCAACAGTAAATTTAAAATCAAAAACTAAAGCAGGTTGTGAATCACAAAATGATCAATTTTTTATTACTAAAAAACTGCAAATTTCTTTACATGATTTCGATGAACAGTTATTATAGTTTGCATTTGAAATGATTACACTGAGAGTTATCAACAGCAGATCACTAACCTATTTTGAAAACTAGGCCTATAGGACTGACTAAACAGTGACTCTCCGAGAATTGGACAGAAGATGCTACTTTATTAGATGATGAACTATAGTTAGGTGATCTGTGAAGCTGTGGAGGTTGAAACAGCAAAGAAACAGGCAGGTGGAATATTCAGTTGTACAGACCTCCTTTGCGCCCCTTGCTGTAACATGGCCTTTGTGATTTGTCCTTAACAACACAACAATTTGCATCAAACTCAACAATAACATTATTGTCTTTGGTAAACCTAGAGATGCTAAGTAAATTTTTTGTAATGTTTGGCACACAAAGTATATCATAAGATGTAAACATTTGGAATGCAATGAACTAGGTAAGATAGAATGGCCTGTATGAGAGATAGAAAGGTGCCACCACTGCCTACTTGAAGTTGAGCATCACCTGCATAAGTCTTGCTGATTTGTAGCTGTCCAAGATCAAGTTACATGATCAGTAGCTCCAGAGTCCTATGCCATGCTGGATCAGTGGAAGAGAAGGTTGTAGCACTATCAAACACATGAGAAGGTGGACAATAAGATTCCCAGATTTCCACATTTCCACCAATATCAGTAGAATCCGGCCCCTGGTCCATTAGAAACAAAATGGGCTTGACTTTAGCCAGAGTTCTACTGACTAGGTACTCCAAAAACAACCAACACCTGAAGTAGGAGCAAATGTATTGCTTGACTGTCCAATGGTGGAAGAAGGATTGAAATGTGTTGAACCACTGTTTGGACTGGTGATGAGTGGTCATTAGCAGTTGATTAGCAGCAGAGAAAACATTGTTTTGAGCATACTGAGATGCTGAGCAGGCTGAGGATAAGTTGAGCTCTGATAATGCTGAGGTAACACATTTGGTGCCTTGATGAGTAAAACTAGAGTGCTGCTGTTGAGGCACATGAACAATTGCTGCTGCTATGAACTACCACTGTAAGCTACATAAACAATGGTAACACTGCAGCAGAGTGTCCAACCTTATTACAGACCTGACAATGAGTCTGTTTTCTTCCACTACCACGGCCTCTGCCTCTTCCTCTTCCATAAATAGGAGGTCCAGTCCAGATTTGATTCAGTCCATTACCAACAAAAGGCATAAATTTTGAGGCTGAGAGGATGTGAAGGCTGGTGGAGTGATATAGTCTGTGACTATGAGGATTTCCCAGAGACATTAGGGATGGTACAATGTGCTCAACGTTTGTAGCTTTGTTGTAACTAGTATGCTCTTTTGCTCCAGAAATGCCAGGTACATTAGGATGACTAGCTAAGGCTACATAACAGATCTATTGTAGAGATCAACAGAGTTAAATTTTTCTAATCTCAGCTCATATTTCTGAAGTAAAAATTGTGCCTCTTGAAGTGTAACATTATCACTTTGGACTCTAATCTGGAACGAGGGTCATAACAGCAGCATCATACTCAGGTCCTAACCCATCTAATACGTATTGAAGCAAATCCTCATCAGATACAACCATTCCACCTGCTGCTAAACTTTCAGAAATCTCTTTCATCTTTTTAACGTAATCACTAATACTAAGACTACCTTTTGAATAGTTTGAAGTAAATTTTTAAGATGAAGAGCTCGAGCCGTGAATCGTTACAAACTCGTTTTCTAAGGCTAACCAAATTTCAGTGGCTAATCTACATTTTGAAACACACAGAATCTGAAATTGATGCGAGTAGCCAGCTAACTAAACATTTATCAACTCTTTTCCCAAAAACATAAGCTGGATTAAGTTGTTCACTAACCTCAGATTCACGATTAGAACTGGCGAGGGGCAACGAGCTCTACCTAGAGGATGTATCTTCCAATTCATGAGAGCCAACAGCATAACATTTCAGAGCTCCAAAACCGGTAATTATTTCTTGTCAGCTTAGGGTTTATAACTTGCAAACTCGAATTAAAAGCTGAAGTAGATCTATTTGAAGAATCTTCAACACTTCTCGATGCTGTTAAGCGTGTAGAAGCAGAGGAATCCTTAGCCATTGACGCGAGTCTTGGCTCTGATACCATGTGAATTATACAAAAGCTGAAATGATTTGAGAGAACAAAGTTTCTTGTATTCAACTGACTGGAATTTCGATACAAATGAGCAAGAACAACTGTTCTTTTTATACTAACACTTATACAGAGCAAAGAGTAAAGTGAGCTGAAACTTTTTACTTAAAATGACACCACTTTGGCCTATTATCAAAAGCATCCAAACACTCAACAACTTTGCACTTCATCCTCTTATTCACCATATTAAAAGCATAATTAATGAAGAGAGTGAAATAAGAAAGCTTAACAAACATTGAAGATCTTGAGGATCAAACTCATAAACGTTTCTTTCAACAATGAAATTGCCATGGAGAGGCATTTCTTTGCCATAAACTTTCCTCTGAAGAATTTGGATTAGCTCTTCATCAGTGGGATTGAACCTGAACCCAGTTGGCATCATGTTGATGATTAAGTAAATAATTAATGCTCTTCTCTAGAGTTGTGTATTTGAAGGAGATCTAAGAGAGGGAGAATCTAGGACCAGGAGTATTTTTCTTTGTTGAAGAAGAGTCAACAAAATGATGATAATTATGTCTCTTTTTACTATTGATGATACAAGAGATCTGTGGTTCCTTCTGCATCCAGATAATAATATTATGATGGCAAAGCCATGACTAGTCATTAATCCAATAAGCATTTAAAAGGTGCCAATAATTAAGTGTTTATCTTGAAATTTACAATCAAATCATATGATCTTCACAGTGTTAGAGATAATTAAGATCTGAATTACTTAAAATAGGAGAAAGCATTTTTAAGGAACTTTTAATTACAATCTTTTAAGTAGAATAATTTTTCTTTAACACAAAATGAGTAAAATAAGAAAATAAAATGAGATATTAGTATTTTGTTGGGTTAATTAAATTTTATTAATTACTTACCAAAAAAATAGATAATGATAATTAAGGTTGAAGGTCACAGAAACCCCATTTTGGGCCCAATATTTACACTGATTGAAGCCATTATTGATGAGTTTAAAAGGGATGTTAACATATAGCTAAGCTAATATGTTTCAATTCAACTTATTTTTAGTTTGATGGTGTGCTTTCAATGTCTATAAATGGTTTCTACTTCTATTTCTGTTTCCCCTTTCTCTTCTTCTTAAAGAATTTTATAAGACTAAGAGGGAATTGAACGAACTGATTTTTCTTCACTGAAAAAAAAAAAAATTAAAAAAAAAAATAAAAAAATCACCGATTACATTGTAGAAACGACTTAGATAGCATAAGCTAAACTTTGACATCTGTAAAACTAACTCCTAACCACCTGGCTGGCTGGCTGCTGACTTGCACATGAGTTTGCAGTCTTTAGCGGACTATAAGCTCAAGAGCTACTAGTGCTACAAAGGTTTAGTCAATCCAGCAGCCTCTCTCAATATACTGGTGCTACAAAGGTTTAGTCAATCCAGCAGCCTCTCTCAATATGGGACAAGTAAGAATGCCAAGTCAAACATGATCAATTTATGTGTTTAATCTCTTAATAACATTTGAATAGATATTCCAAATTAATTAAAGTGATGATTTGGAGTGTACGATAAAAAAATATCAAATAAGATAAAAAAAAAATTATATATCTCATAGAATTTATAATATTCTTCTTAATTATTTTATTTGTTTTAAAAAATAACCATGAATCAATTGGCATCAGCGAATAGTACAATAAATACTGATGTGTGGAAATTTCTAACTATCCCTAACTCAGAAGTTAAAAAAAAAAAAAAAAATTAAGGGTAATAAATAAGTCTTTTTTTCCTTTTTTTCTTACAGTTATTTATTCATATTTCTTCTTACATGTTGTGTCAAAATTTTCTTATTCGTATTTGATTTAAAATATAAATTTATATATCTTTTCCTTAAACTATTTCATATATCTATTTATTTATTTATTTTTCTTATCTGAAACTTTATCTTACTACTCACTGACGACATAAATACTTTAATCACATGCAAACGCTGTAAACAAAATGATGAATGGAAGCTTAAAGTCAACTAGCTTTTTCCCTATCCAGTAATGTCATTATATGAATCAATTTTATCATTGAATATCACCTGTCATACTTCTCGAATTCAAATCGAACCTAAAGTCAAAACAAGATTTCGGCCGGCCGGTTTTGAATTACTAGAAGTTTAAATAAAATCTCTTATACAAAAAATCATAAACTGTTGTAGCAATGGGTCTTAGGTTCAAATTGTAGTAAGGGTAAAGGGTGGCCACCAATTACCATACAAAAAAAAAAAAAAAAAAAACCACCGCCTGTGGTCAATGAAATGAAAGATGGATTGAGGAGTCAAAAGACCAAAGGGTCTTGGATTCAAGTTATAAGAAGGGCAAATGATAGCCACCATACCATATCCAAATAATAATAATAATAATAATGATTATAATTATAAACTGTTAGAAAAGAAAATTATACACGTAAGAGCTAGGATACAACCACAGCCACATTTTATTTTGGACCTAACGTGCATGAATTTACTTTTGAGCTTATGTTCAACTAAGTATGTATTAAAGTAATGTTTCTGAACCTCTCACCGATTTTATCCATAATCCCCACTTTCACGTCGAAGGTGCTTCAAATTGTTTACCGCAACGACATCTGTAAATGTTAATGGTCCTTCGTGAATTATACAGAAAAGCTTAAATGAATTTGAGAGAACAAAGCTATCTTGTATTCAACTGACTGGAATTTCGATACAAATGAGGAAGAACAACTGTTCTTTTTATACTAACACTTATACAGAGCAAAGAGTAAAGTGAGCTAAAACTTTCTACTTAAAACGACACCACTTTGGCCTATTATCAAAAGCATCCAACACTCAACAACTTTGCACTTTCATCCTGTTATATCAACATCTCCCCTCAAACCAAACCTGGTTTAGGATCTTCACTCCCAGTTTCAGTCATCAGCAAAATCCACAACTTAAAAGCTCAATTCTGAATCTTCACTGTCAATTTTAATTCATAATCCAGCAGCTCAACTTAGATTCTAAAATTTCAACTTAATCAGCTTTAATTCTGATTCTTCACTGTCAATTTTAATTCACAATCCAGCAGCTCAACTAAGATTCTAAAATTTCAACTTAATCAGCTTTAATTCTGATTCTGATCCTACACTACCAAATTCACAACAAATTCACAACATATTCTGACTCTGTACTACCAACTCCACAACGCAGCAGCACAACTAGCAGCACAACATTGATTCTTTACTGCCAGATTCACAGCACATTCATCCTGCACTGCCAAGCTTTATCAACATTCACTTCATCAACACATTGATTCTTTACTGCCAGATTCATAACACATTCATCCTGCGCTACCAAGCTTCATCAACATTCACTTCACCAACATTCATTAACATTTTCAACCATCAGAACTTATCAGCCAACAGAATTAGAATCATTCATTATCAATTTCACCAAAATTTCATCAACATTCACTTCACCAACATGCATTATCAGTGGCAATCATCAAAAATCATCAGTCAAAAAAAAATTCACAAAAGAAATCAGGTTCACCAAATCTGATTAGAAATCTGCACTACCAGTTGCAGACTCAATACTGAAAAACACCAGTTGCTGCAGAAAGTTACTGCAAAATCAATAACCAGAGTTCAAGTTGGCACCATCAAAAAATCAGGTTCACCAAATCTAATTAGAAATCTACACTACCAGTTGCAAACTCAATACTGAAAAACACCAGTTGTTGCAGAAAGTTACTGCAGAATCAGTAACCAGAATTCAAGTTGGCACCATCAAAAAATCAGGCTCACCAAATCTGATTAGAAATCTGCACTACCAGTTGCAAACTCAATACTGAAAAACACCAAATGCAGCTGAAAGCTACTGCAAAAACAGTAACCAGAACTCAAGTTAGCACCATCAAGAATTGTCAGTTTTTGTCTGAGCTCACTGAATTGAGCAGTTGAGAGAGGCTTTGTTAGAAGATCAACAATTTGAAGTTTTGATGGTACATACTGAACCACCAGCTTCTTGGCTAAAACTTGTTCACGAATATAGTGTGCATCCTGTTCAATATGTTTCGTCCGTGCATGGAAAACTAGATTAGAAGCAAGCGCTCCAACACTCACATTATCACACCATACCACCGGAGTCATAGGAAAATTTAGACCCAATTCAAAGAACATATTCTGTAACCAGGCTACCTCAGTGGCAGTTTGAGCAAGTGCTCTGTATTCAGCCTCAGTTGAGGACAATGCTACCACTTTTTGCTTGTGAGAACTCCATTGAATAAGATTTGGACCTAAGAAAACACAACACCCACTTGTAGACCTTCGATCATCAGGACTACTTCCCCAATTGGCATCAACATAACACTCAATGTTTAAGGATACTACTGGCTTAAAATGTAACCCAAACTGAAGAGTACCTTTGATGTATCTAAGGATCTTCTTGCACGCTTGCCACTGCAGATTTGTTGGGGCTTGCAGTGTTGATTGAGTTTGTTGACAGGGAAGCTGATGTCAGGACGAGTAAGAGTTAAATACTGAAGAGCACCAATAGTGCTTCTGTATAAACTAGGATGTTTGAAAGCTGGACTTTCAAGGGAAGACAACCTGGTACCAACAGCCATTGGAGTGGAGCACACATGAGCTTCAAGCATATTAGTTTTCACAAGTAAATCAGTTGCATACTTAGTCTGTTTAAGATGAATACCAGCTGAAGTTCTAGTTGCTTCCAAACCCAAGAAATACTGCAAAGACCCCAAAGTTTTCAATGCAAATTCATCATTCAAATATGTCATCAATTGACTAATATAAGTGGAATTGGACTCGATAATAAAGATATCATCAACGTATACCAAAACATAAGTGATGGCAGAATTTTCCTTGAAAATTAACAAGCTAGAATCTGAGATGGAGTTCTGAAATCCCTTAATCTGCATGGTAGTTTTTAACTTGTCAAACCAAGCCCTAGGAGCTTGCTTCAATCCATACAAAGCTTTATTCAGTTTGCAAATAAAAGAGGGATGATCAGATGATTCAAAACCAGGTGGCTGTCACATGTAAACTGTCTCATTCAGTGTGCCATTAAGAAAGGCATTGTTCACATCAATCTACTGAATGTCCCAAGCATTATAAACTGCCAACGTAAGAATAATACGAATGGTGGATGGCTTGACGACTGGACTGAATGTTTCAAAGTAATCCAATCTTGGTGTTTGTTGAAACCCCTTAGCCACTAGCCTGGCTTTGTATTTTTGGAGACTGCCATCTGCATTGAATTTAGTCCTGAAAACCCATTTGTTCCCCACAATATTCATATCGGAAGAATGTGGAACAAGAAACCAAGTGTTATGCTGGACAAGAGCATCAAACTCAACTTGCATGGCAGCTTTCCAAGCTAGACTTACAAGTGCTTTTATTGCAGATGTAGGTTCAGGTTCAATGATATCCTGACTAGTAGTAAGCAAAGCTGAATGCAGCAAAATGTCACCTTCATTTGAAACTGGATCAGCTAAATCATATGGATTAGATTTATTCTGCACAGCTGCTGCCAAGAATCCAGATTTGTGTAGCAAAATTTCACCTTCATTTGAAACTAGACCAGCTGAATCATATGGATCAGATTTATTCTGCATAGTTACTGTCAAGAATTCATGGGTGCAGGTGCTGATGGTAATGTATGTGAGCTGATATGTTGATTTGAGAAGTCTAAAAGGTTGCTACAAGGTGTTGTATGAAGTGGTTCTGTAGATGGTGAGGTAGTAGTCATGGGTGCAGATGCTGATGGTAATATAGGTGAGCTGATATGTTGGTTTGGAGAGTGTATTTTTGAATTTTTGACTGTTTTGGATGAAGTGAGATGAGTAGCAACTGTTGAATCATTAAGGATAGCCTTGTTTGTAGGCTTTGTTACTGCATGAGGAACAGGAGTAACTGAAGAAGATATGGGTAGGATGAAACTGGGTAAATGAGACGAGGAAGAGGTGTTGAAACTATCCTGTTCATTAAGAGAAATCTATTTGAAGGAAGATGTGTCATAAGGATCAATAAACTGTGTATTTTGGAATGGAAACTCTATTTCATTAAAAGTGACACTAGATGTAACAAATTTTTTTCCATATGCTCTTAAACACTTATACCCCTTATGAACTAAACTATATCCTATAAAAACACACTTGGAGGAATGAAAACTAAATTTATGACTGTTAAAGTGATGAAGGTAAGGAAAACAAGTACATCCAAATACTTTAAGACTCTCATAAACAGGCTGTTTGTGAAACAATTTGAAATAAGGAGTATCACCGTGTAAGACATCAATAGGCATTCTATGAATTAAGAACGTAGTAGTTTCAAATGCTAACCACCAATAATGCAGGGGCATATATGCATGTGCAAGCAATGTTAAACCGGTTTCTACAATATGTCTATGTTTGCGTTCACTACGGCCATTTTGTTGGTGAGTGTAAGCACATGAATGTCTAAATTGAATGCCTAAGTCATTTAGATAAGGAATAAGAGTTTTATACTCTCCTCCTTGATCAGATTGAAGACACTTTAGTTTAGTGTTAAATTGCCTTTCCGCGAGGTGATGAAATTTAATAAATACAGATTTAACTTTAGCTTTTGTTTTTAAAGGAAAAACCCATGCAAACCTACTGAAACTATCTAAAAACTGAACATAATACCGGAAACCTTCAATAGACACTGCAGGGGCAAGACCCCAAACATCACTATGAATTAAAGCAAGTGGTTCAAAAGCATGTGACTGGGAGGCAGGAAAGGGGTTCTGATGAAGTTTACCTAATTGACATGCATCACAAAAGAAAGTTTCAGATTTTTGTAAATAGGAAACTTATGAGTGAGAACCTGAAAAACTGGTCATGATTTTTTGAAAAACAGTAGAGTTGGGATGTCCTAATCTTCTATGCCAAATCATATGAGAAGAAAGTTGTTTATTAACAGCAAGGCAGTGAAGACTGGGTGGAAGTTCAAACTTAACAGGATTCATCTCATGCATATTAATATGTGAAACATTGGGTGCATTTTGTGTAGGGAATTGCACATTTTCGGGCAAACTTAGGTTATTCTGAATATCATGAGACAGTTCAGACTTAGAACATAAAAGTGCATCACTAACAGATTGTGTTTTAGGCTTATTCAAAGTAGTTACACAAGCAGATCGAAGTTGATCAAAATTATGCATGTTAGAAGCAGACATATCAACAGTAAATTTAAAATCAAAAACTAAAGCAGGTTGTGAATCACAAAAATGATCAATTTTATTATTACTAAAAACATTGCAAATTTCTTTACATGATTTCGATGAACAGTTATTAGTAGTTTGCATTTGAGAATGATTACAACTGAGAGTATCAACAGCAGATACAACTAACCTATTTTGAAAACTAGGCCTATAGGACTGACTAAACAGTGCATCTCCTGAGAATTGGACAGAAGATGCTACTTTATTAGATGATGAACTATAGGTAGGTGATACGTGTGAAGCTGTGGAGGTTGAAACAGCAAAAGGAAACAAGGCAGGTGGAATATTCAGTTGGTACAGACCTCCTTTGAGGCCCCCTTGCTGTAACATGGCCTTTGTGGATTTGTCCTTAACAACACAACAATTTGCATCAAACTCAACAATAACATTATTGTCTTTGGTAAACCTAGAGATGCTAAGTAAATTTTTTGTAATGTTTGGCACACAAAGTATATTTTTTAGATGTAAACATTTTGAATGTATTGAACTAGGTAAGATAGAATGGCCTGTATGAGAGATAGAAAGGTGCTCACCACTGCCTACTTGAAGTTGAGCATCACCTGCATAAGTCTTGCTGATTTGTAGCTGTCCAAGATCAGAAGTTACATGATCAGTAGCTCCAGAGTCCATATGCCATGCTGGATCAGTGGAAGAGAAGGTTGTAGCACTATCAAACACATGAGAAGGTGGACAATAATGATTCCCAGATTGTCCACAATTTCCACCAATATCAGTATGAAATCCGGCCCCTGGTCCAGTAGAAACAAAATGGGCTTGACTATAGCCAGAGTTCTACTGACTAGGTACTCCAAAACAACCAACACCTGAAGTAGGAGCAAATGTATTGCTTGACTGTCCAATGGTGGAAGAAGGATTGAAATGTGTTGAACCACTGTTTGGGACTGGTGATGAGTGGTCATTATGCAGTTGATTAGCAGCAGAGAAAACATTGTTTTGAGCATACTGAGGATGCTGAGCAGGCTGAGGATAAGTTGAGCTCTGATAATGCTGAGGTAACACATTTTGGTAGCCTTGATGAGTAAAACTAGAGTGCTGCTGTTGAGGCACATGAACAGAGTGCTGCTGCTATGAACTACCACTGTAAGCTACATTAAAACAATGGTAACACTGAACAGCAGAGTGTCCAACCTTATTACAGACCTGACAAATGAGTCTGTTTCTTCCACTACCACGGCCTCTGCCTCTTCCTCTTCCATAAATAGGAGGTCCAGTCCAGATTTGATTCAGTCCATTACCAACAAAAGGCATAAAATTTTGAGGCTGAGAGGATGTGAAGGCTGGTGGAGTGATATAAGTCTGTGAACTATGAGGATTTCCCAGAGACATTAGGGATGGTACAATGTGCTCAACGTTTGTAGCTTTGTTGTAACTAGTATGCTCTTTTGCTCCAGAAATGCCAGGTACATTAGGATGACTAGCTAAGGCTACATTAACAGATCTATTGTAGAGATCAACAGAGTTAAATTTTTCTAATCTCAGCTCATATTTCTGAAGTAAAAATTGTGCCTCTTGAAGTGTAACATTATCAACTTTGGACTCTAATCTGGAAGCGAGGGTCATAACAGCAGCATCATACTCAGGTCCTAACCCATCTAATACGTATTGAAGCAAATCCTCATCAGATACAACCATTCCACCTGCTGCTAAACTTTCAGAAATCTCTTTCATCTTTTTAACGTAATCACTAATACTAAGACTACCTTTTTGAATAGTTTGAAGTAAATTTTTAAGATGAAGAGCTCGAGCCTTGGAATCTGTTACAAACTCGTTTTCTAAGGCTAACCAAATTTCAGTGGCTAATCTACATTTTGAAACAACACAGAATTCTGAAATTGATGCGAGTAGCCAGCTAACTAAACATTTATCAACTCTTTTCCACAAAACATAAGCTGGATTAAGTTGTTCACTAACCTCAGATTCATCGATTAGAACTGGCGAGGGGCAACGAGCTCTACCTAAGAGGTGATCTTCCAATTCATGAGAGCCAACAGCAGATAACATTTCAGAGCTCCAAAACCGGTAATTATTTCTTGTCAGCTTAGGGTTTATAACTTGCAAACTCGAATTAAAAGCTGAAGTAGATCTATTTGAAGAATCTTGCAACACTTCTCGATTGCTGTTAAGCGTGTGAGAAGCAGAGGAATCCTTAGCCATTGACGCGAGTCTTGGCTCTGATACCATGTGAATTATACAGAAAAGCTGAAATGAATTTGAGAGAACAAAGTTATCTTGTATTCAACTGACTGGAATTTCGATACAAATGAGCAAGAACAACTGTTCTTTTTATACTAACACTTATACAGAGCAAAGAGTAAAGTGAGCTGAAACTTTTTACTTAAAATGACACCACTTTGGCCTATTATCAAAAGCATCCAAACACTCAACAACTTTGCACTTTCATCCTCTTATATCAACATCCTTGGCATCGGGTAGCGATTCGAAATAGACACAATTTTCAGTAGTATTTCTTGACAACGAAAATAAAATTGTAAAAGAAGGATAAACTTGTAAATTCTATATGTTTAGGAGTCATGTTTGAGGTACCAAACTCATCCCCTATTTGATTTAAATAAGGTTGAAAAGAATGTTTTCCAAGTTCAGAATTAATGTTTCCCTAACAAAACCATAAAAAAGAAAGGCTCAACCAGAGGAGAGAGATGCAATTAGAGAAGGAGCGTTGTAGGTGGTTTTTTGGAATTAACTATAACAATAAAACTTAAAAAGATGAAATGAAGACTATGATAATTTTTATTATTTATTCTATTAATAATTTGCTTTTATTAAATTGATGATAGGAGTTCAGACGATAAGAGATTGTCTAACTATTAAAAACTGTTTAATGTCATTTTCCTTTTTTTACAATTTTATCCTTTAGGTGAGGGTTATTGATAAAACAGATAGGGATCAAATATCACTACTCTACTCTTACAAATTTGCTTTTGGCTTCATCCATGCAACCGACTTTCACGCAAAACATATCTATTTAGTTAAGATAATCAATGTTATGAAAACTGGATCAGACCAGCCAGTCGAACCGGTCGGACTAAGAACCAACAGTCTCTTCAGTCCGGTTCTAGTTCTAGTGGGTTTTTGTTATATTTTAAACCTATAGGGGTCAATTCATAATTTTCTATGGGTGTTTTTGTAGTATTTTAAACCTTTAGGGACTACGTAATTTTTGGGTATTTTTTGAAATATATTAAATTTTTAGAAACTAATTTGCAAATTTTTAGGGGTATTTTTACAATATACTAACATTTAAAAAACTAATTTACAATTTTCTAAAAATATTTTTGTTGCTGACAACACTAGTCCTACCAGTCAAACCGTGAACTGGGTGACTAAAATGTTACTAAGAAATTCTATAAGACTAAAATGTCATTTAGACCAAACCTTAGAGATGCAATTGTTACTATCTCAATTGTAACATCTCGGGCCCAATCGAGTAGATATGTTCCAGCCATTGTCCACTTTGGGACTAATTCGCACATATTGGCTTTTAAATTGGGCCAACCTCTGGTTCTTGTACTATATTCTCACAATATTTAATAAAGAATGTTGTTATTTGAGCTCCACTCAATCTCTTTGTAAGCCCCATAAATCATGTTTTTAAAATTAAAAGTATATTATTAAATAAAATTACCAAAAGAGATATTAACAATTTATAATGCATTAAAATAACTATTTTCAAAACTTTCATCAATAATCAATTAAAAAAAATAACAGTAAAGGTAAAAAAAAAAAAATATTAATTATAAACACCTCTTAATTGAAAGAAGTTTTGCTGCAGGTGGATATGTGAAAGAAGGGGGAGAAAAACAAGGAAGGAACAAGTTAATTAGCAATAAAATTAATAAAAAGGGTATTTCTGGAAAAAAATACAGTATATTTAAAGATTGGTTTTTTTTTTTTTTTAATAAATTTAATCTAAATTAGAGCTTAGAAAGAATTTTAGTGGGGCTTTAATAAATTAACTTTATTTTTAAAGTAGATGTGTTTTCTTAAAGGATTCTCTATAATAATATAAGAGTAATGTTATATTTACACCATTCTTTTACACAATTTTTATTACATCATGATGTGACATATGCCACAACCACACAAATTTTTAATTATTTTGAATTTTTAATATTATAATAGAATTTATGTGATTGTGACATATGCCACATCATAATGTAATGAAAATTGTATAAAAGAGTGGTGTAAATGTAGCATTACTCATAATATAAATATGGTTTTTTTTCCAAACTATATAATTTCATAAAATGGATCTACAGCCTGTAGATTGCAAATCTTATCAATAAAATATTGAGAAGTGGTATTATTTAATAATTAAAATCATTTTAAAAAGTTAATTTGCAGATGAATTATATTTCACTCCCAAATTAGTCTCTTAATATTTTTTTCTTTTCAATTCTCTTTGTTAACCCCCATCCTCCCCTTGTGGCTAAATGAGAAACCCTTAAGTCACTAAGGTTAGCTATACCTATGGAGTCTTGTATTCGAGTCACATGAGAGATACTTACCACATTTGTACTATTACCTTGGTCCATTGTGTTAGAGTAGGTGCCTTAGAGCCAATCAATTATTGTAAAATTGACCCTGTAATAAAAGTTTATTTATCAATAAAAGACATATTTTTCTATATCATATATGTAATGATATATGTCCTTAGGATGGTAGAACCGTGACGAGGGTATCAAGTGTTTCAAATCTTGATAGTGAGAACCCTATGATCACATATAGTGGCCATTTTAGAAACGTCCGTAGCTCCACTATTATTCTGACCAAGGACACAGATAATACAATAAGACTATCATAGTGTTGAACGACCCTGTCGAAAGGCAGTGACTGATCTCACTTGTCAAGGTTGTTTGCTGACAACCTGGTGCAACGTATGGGTGCTTGCTAGAGGCAAGTTCACTGGACAGACCCACCAGAGGATTCTATATGGATGGTAACCCCAGTGTCTATGGAATAAATCCTCTAACGGATGGTGGTATATGTGATCCTTAGACTTGAGATCACTGGAGCACCTTGTGCACTAATTGGTGTAGTTTGACACTAGCCCAACGTAGTTCTATTCAGAGTTATCAATACGGTAGTGATTCGTTACAATGAGACGTGTATCGAGACTATGGTGGATCAACAAAGGATTCATCATTCTTGGGTATGGGAGAAGTTATCTCACTGGGTAATTTAGTAAATGGCAATGACACTAAATCTGTGGCTACAGTGGGATTGAGTTGATGCTCAATCTAATTTATTATTCTAGTCATTGGTCCATTGACTGAATACAAACATGTCGAGGATATCTGAGGTTGATACTATTTCTATACCTCAGTCTCAATGAGATAATGGATGATGAAAAGATTGGATTGCACGGTAACCTTACCATTGACAGGCTACAATTTCGCTAAATCCGAATCTATCGAGTGGCCATGATGTCTTGCTAGGGGTCAATCTTGGTCTGTGTGTAGTGAGATAATTAATTGATATTAATCACAATACTACACACTGTCGATATGATGGGGAGTCTACGGGTCACACACTTAGAAGATAATTTAAGAATCAATTTGTGAGAAGGGTATTTTCATCTTTCAGAATGAAAGGGTATTTTGGTAATCTCACAGTGCAATTAAATTTGTTAAGGTTGTTTCTTGTATTTAATTTTAATATTAAAATTAAATTAGTGAGATTATATTTAAATATATCTTTGTATACATATTTAAATGAATTATTATTATTAATTAAATGTTAATATATTATTATATATATTAATTGATTTTAATTATAATAATAATTAATTAATTAAAATACCATAAAGGGTGTGTTTGGTTGCAAGGGTGAACTAGGGTTGAAGCCCATGGCTATTACTAAGTGGAATAGGGTTTTAATTGCTTATGTAACTTAAAATTAAAACAAGAAGAATTATTCATTCAATTAAAAACCCTAGCCACACAAAAGGTTCTCTCTCTCACACATTTTCTTCTTCAAGTGAAGAAGAATTTTTTTCAATTTTGATTGTTCTTGATTCTTGATGCCAGCAATTGTTCTAGCAAAACAATTGTCAGTTCTTCGAATTATCTTCATGTGAACTTCCATGAGCGCGGTCCTACATTGGATCCATTATGAAGAATCACGTGAACAGTTGATTGTGAACAGTAGCTGGTGAATAGTGTTCGTGTCTGAAGTCAGAGATATTCGAAGGAGCCTCCAAACGTTGGTATGAACTAAATCCTTGTATGGATTTGTTTTTACTACAGTTTTATTTTACGTTTCAGTTTATGCATGAAAACGTTATAATCTATATTCGGATCTTGGTTCATGTAATTGATTGATTTGTTTTAAATATTACATTTTTTCGCTACGCGAATCCGGTCAATTACTAATAGTGGTATCAGAGCCTTGGGTACCAGATTATAATGTTTAATCGTTGATTGATAACATTTATATTTGATTGATAACATGTTCATGCATAAATTGATTGTTTTTAAATCTGTAAAATTTTGTTTAATTGATCAATTGACTAATGATGTGTTGATGAGTGACTTATTGGTTGGTTGATGTCCTGGTCGAATGCTTGTGCATTCGATTTGATTTGGATCCATATCGTTACGTGAAAAACTACAAAAGGGTTATTGTGTGATTCACTGTTTTGCGGTGTTAGCCGCGGCGAAATAAAACTTCGCGCAGCATGAAACTCTCTGGAACATTTTAGTTTTCTGGAAGTTTATGGTGTTTGCTGCAACAAAATAAAACTTCGCCGTAGCAACCATGTGTGTATGAACTTCGCCGCGGCAAAGAAATTTTTTGCCGCGGCAAGAAATCTACTATTCTGTTTTGCTTTTTTTTTTTTTCACTCAGGGGCCAAATTGCAGTTTTTGAACCTAAAAGCCAATAATAATTCTGCACATTTAAAAAGGGTAATTTAATAATTCCACCCACCCAAATTCAAAATGTTAATTTTGGATGGATGCAATGTTCTTGTTTAAAATTGCATGGTGTCCGGCACATGAGCCTTAGACCTTTGGTATGTTTTTGTAATTTTGGGTTTGCTTGTAATTTTATAAAGAAATAGGACTTGCGTGTCCTACCTCTCTCTCTTATATCTCCATGTATTTCTTCTTCTCATCTCATTCCCCTCGTATGTAACACGAGGTTTCTATTTTATCGATGTAAATTAGAATATGATTTTTATTATAAAATACTTTGTAATGATCGTGAAGAAGAAATGATGGAGCTATGAAGAGGATAACTCGAAGACCCAAGATTTACTTTTAAACCCCTAGGTTGACCCACCGATTCCTCTAGGCTCGAGGAAATCGGTTTTAGTGGGCCATGTACCCGCACGTTTTATTTTGTTTAGAATGCATGCTAAGGTTGAATGTTCAATAACATGTCAAACAATGACATTCTAACAAAGATAATAATCTGGTGAGACATTGAATAAAAACCCTCAACTTAAGTATATTAAGTCACGTATTTCTTCCACCACCATGGTTTTAATCAAACCACTATTCATCGGAACCTTGTTTGCCAAAGCGAAGGGTACACTTCTACCAGTGGGAGGTTAAAATTCATTGGAGTTTTCCTTAATAGTGATGGGTTGACTTAAAATGACTATTTTGCTTGTTCGCCAAAGCGAAAGTTGATAGACATGTCATAGGCATAGTTACTTACTTTCTAACCGTGTGTCATGTTTCAGGTCAAAAACAGATTCCACAAACTTCTGGAATGAGAAACTTGGTCACATGAACTTCAATGACTAGGTAAGACTTTCAAAAAAGGAAGTGGTTAAAGGGCTACCAAAACTTGAACCTCCAAAAGTAATGTATGTGGTCCATGTCAACAAGGTAAACAAACTAGGATATCTCATAAAGTTTTATCTAATCTTAATACCTCATGTGTTTTGGAATTGCTCCATATAGATCTAATGGGTCCTATGCAAACCGAGAGTTTGGGAGGTAAGAGGTATGTGTTTGTCTGTGTTGATGATTTTTCAAGGTTTGCTTGGGTTGACTTTTTACATGAGAAATCTGACTCCTTTAATGCATTTCAAAAATTAGCTAAAAGGTTGCTTGTTGAGAAGAGTTCCAAGGCTACAGAGATTGTGAGAATGCTGATTTTTCTAATTTTTGTGATGCAGGGCATATTCCATGAATTCTCAACATCAAAAACACCTCAACAAAATGGTGTTGTGGAGAGGAAAAACAAAGTGTTGCTAGGGTGATGCTTAATGCCAAAAAGCTTCCTACATTTTGGACTGAAGCTATTAACACAGCTTGTCGTATTTCCAACAGAATTTATCTCAGAAAAGGTACCCTTCAAACTCCATATGAGCTGTGGAAAGGTAAGAAACCTAGTCTCTTTTATTTTCATGTGTTTGGATGCAAATGCTACGTTTTGAATGATAGAGAGAATTTAGGTAAGTTTGATTCTAGGAGTGATGAAAGAGTTTTCATTGGATATTCTTCCAATAGTCGTGCATTTAGACTTTGAAAAAGTTTTAGAATCCATTAATGTTGTGTTTAGTGATGCAAAAGACTTCTTAGAATATTCTCAAGAATGTGAAATTCAAGACATGCCTGCTCCTCATGTGCCCACACAAGATGGTGTGAACACAACTTAACCTCATGAACCTAAGTCCTCTTCAAACGTGCTTCCACACAATTCTGGTGCTACCACGACTAGATCTACTCCTTGTAAAGATTAATCCTCTAATTCATCATTACAAAACGAAAGGATTGAGCTGGTAGTTGATCTCTCTGATGAGATTGCTCAAAAAAGGAACCCAAGAAGAAAAGATCCACCAACGTGGATACAGAAAGCTCATCCTTTTTCAACCATGATTGGAGAACCAAATGAGGTAATGGTTACAAAAAGGAGAAGACAAAATGAAATTAACCATCTTTGTTATATGTCTCTTGTAAAACCAAAGAAAGCCAAGCAAGCATTGGAAAATGAGAATTGGATTGAAGTCATGCATGAAGAACTAGAACAATTTGAAAGAAATGATGTGTGGACACTTGTGCCAAGGCTTGAAGGAATCAACATAATAGGTACCAAATGGATTTTTAAGAATAAAACTGATGAGTTTGGTAATGTTCTTAAGAACAAAGCTAAGTCTATTGCCCAAGGGTATACTTAAGTGGAGGAAATCGACTTTGATGAAACTTTTGCCCCTGTTGCTCAACTTGAGTCAATCTGCTTGCTGCTGGCTGTTGCCTGCTGCCTCAAGATCAAATTGTTCCAAATGGATGTCAAAAGCACCTTTTTGAATGGGATGCTCACCAAAGAAGTGTATGTTGAACAATCGATTGGCTTTCAAGACCCTCATAAACCCAATCATGTCTTTAGATTGAAGAAATCCCTTTATGGGTTGAAGCAAGCCCAACGGGCTTGGTATGAAAGGTTGACATCTTTCCTTCTTGAGCATAATTATGAACGAGGTAATGCTGACAAAACTCTCTTTATCAAGTGTGTTAACAATGAAATCTTATGTGCACAGATTTACGTTGATGTTATTGTGTTTGGTTCTACATCTCACTCATATGCACTTGAATTCATTAGCTTGATGAAGAATGAGTTTCAAATGAGTATGGTAGGGGAGTTGAATATGTTTCTTGGTCTTCAAATTAAACAATTGGAAAATGGCATGTTTGTTTCCCAATTTAAGTATGCTAGAAACATGTTGAAAAGGTTTTGTCTAGGGAGTGCAAAGCATGCTAGAACTCTTATGAGTGCTACTCTTAAGTTGTCCAGAGATGAACATGGTAAAAAGTGTTGATGTTTGTGCTAGGTTTCAAGCTAACCCTTCTGAGTTGCACCTAAATGCAGTAAAAAGAATTATGAAAAATGTTTCAGGTACGTGCGATTTTGGTCTTTGGTACTCATTTGATTCTAACAGTTGCTTGGTTAGACATAGTGATGGGGATTGGACAGACTGTTTGGATGATCAAAAAGCACTTCGGGTGGATGTTTCTATCTTGGAAACAATCTTGTCACATGGTACAGCAAGAAGCAAAATGCCATCTCCCTATCCACTGTCGAGGCTAAGTATATTGCTGCAAGGAGTTGTTGCACTCAAATTTTATGGTTAAAATAAATGTTGTATGATTATGGTGTTGACCAAGATTGTGTGATATTTTTTTTGTGATAACAAGAGTGCCATTAGCATCTCTAAAAATCCAGTCCAGCATTCTAGAACTAAGCACATTAACATAAGACATCACTTCATTAGAGAGTTAGTTGAGGAAAACATCATTGCACTTGCTCATGTGAACACAAAATCTCAATTGGCCGATTTATTTACAAAAACACTTGACTATGATACTTTTGTTTTCTTGAGGAAGCCCACTGGACTACTTCAACTTGAGTAGTTTTTCATTTCTGTTGATGAATAAAGCATGAACATGCTACTTTTATTTTTGCTTGTCAAGTCCTTTGATATGTGCTAGCACTCTAATTGTAATTTTTCTCTTGCCTGTGTGCTAACTCTGGTATGTTGTGTCCATCGAGACTCTCTCTATAGCATAACCTTATCTCATCATGAGTTGTTTGTCCATTCTTGTCACCATTATCAAAGAGCTACCTTCCCTGAAGTGTGATAGTCATTTTTGAGTAATTTTCTGATTTGTAAAGACCTCTATGTCTTGGAAAATCTACTATTAAGAGGATTACCTTCTTACAAGTGTGAAAGCTACATTTTAGTTATGTTTTGAGAGCTATTTGCCCTTTGTTCAAAATTAAAAGAAAATCAGCAAATCTTTATTTTTTATGTTGATAAAGAAAAATGAAAATTGTTGTATGGCATGAGGGAAAATGGAGTTTCTCTTGCAAAATATTAATTTATCAATGTGTCATTTAATCCCCCTTGAGGCCACTATCACACACTTAGACAAGCTTTTGTGACTTTATCTCTCTTGTCCAAAAACTTGATTCATGGTTTGACAAACATGCATACATAGCAAGTGCACTAGTCACAAAAAGTATAAAGTGATGAATAGAGTATCTTTCCCACGAGGATTGAGTGCCAAGTACTGATTTTCCTAATTTTATAATTAATTGAAGAACACAAAAATATTGGATTTGCGGGAGCTACTAAAAATTAAATTAAAACAAAATAAAAGAGACAACTAAAATTAACACAATAAAAGCAATTCAACAACGAAATTCAATTCAAGAAAAGAGGTTAGGGTTTCAATTTCGATTTCACCAAGTTACTCCAATTCAACCTAATAATCCTATTATCCTCAAATTCACATGCAAGGATTATAAATCGGACTTCCTGAGTTGTAAAATATACATTCTAAGGCTATAATTCACTATTTATCCCTATTAAACTTCCACACCCAACAAATTGAAATTCTATAGTTCAAAGTCTCTTAAGCAAGTGGAATCCTATAAAGATTTCATAGATCGCGTTTATCTATCTCTAGTTTTCGCTCAATCTATGGTGTTTATCTCAAGAAGCTAACACATGAATTACTTCTTAGTCTTAACATGCTGAACGCTCATTTGAATCAAAAACCCAACATTCAAATGCATTAAGAACAAAGATAAAAACTTAATCCATGCAATAGAACCCAAAAACAACAAGATATTATAGATTAAATCATTGTAAACTAAGATCCATCAAAACCCTAACCAAAAAACGAGTTAGTTCATGTTCAAAATGGAAATAAACATCAAATACATAAAGAAATCAGAGTTCAACATCATAAAAGAAGAAAGGGAAAAGAAAACTTCTCTAATTTGGAGACCCAAATTCTTCCAATCTTCTTCTCCTCTCCCTATTTCCTAAAATGTCGACCTCCCTCAAAAATGGGCTAACTTTTCTTTAAATAGTTGCCAAAACCCTAAGACTAAACACTATAAAAGGAAAACGCATCGTTTTAAAAAAAAAAAAAAACATAAAATTGCAGTTTTTGCTGCGGCGAAGAAAAAATCTTGCCACGACATCAACTTGAGTTGATTTGCTCCATGATTCTAAAGGCTATCTTGCTGCGATGAAGAAAAAACCTAGCCGTGGCGAACTTATGATCTTTTTTGCTAAATTTATGGAACTGCCCTCCGCTTGCTTCTTCACTTGAATCTTCAATCTTCTTGATCTCCAATAGGAACAAACTCCAAGGGTGCTTCTAATCAACGTCATACTTTTCCTGATCTTCAGAATTGCGCTCGATTCCAGATCCAGAAACTCATTTTTGCTCAGTTTTGCTCCATTTGCACATTTTAGCCTTAAACATAAAACATGCAGAATTAAGTAACAATTCAAGCACAAAACTTATAAGAAGTATCCGAAAATCCTACAAAAAAATCATATAGAAAATAGTATAATATCCTAGGGCTATCATGTGTGGTTAAGGAAGTGTTGTTTTGATTACATTAAGTTGACAACTTCCTTGTGAGTTTTTGTACCTTTCAAGTTTGAAAATTGATCTCTTAGGTTGTTATGCATAGATTGTTTGTCTTGACCTTCAAAAATTCATGTGAAGCCTTTCATTATTTTTTTATTTTTGTTGTGTTTAATTTTGTTTAATAAAGTCTGTTATTTTGAAAATTTTGATGTCTTTTTGGAATGTTGTGCTTACAACTTGTTTAAAATGCTTGTTTTTTTCATGCCTGCTCCTTACGTGCTCACATCTGTTGAATACTCACACACTTTGTTGAGTCTGCTTGTTATGTGCCCACAGTGTTGTGCGGTGCGCACATCTGTTTGAGTTGAGTCTTTATTTAAGCAAATCTTGTTTTTAGGGTTTTTGATTTTATCCTGCTATCACACCTCTTGTCTACAGTAAAACCCATTTGTGTTGCCCCTGTTTTTTTTTTCAACTCTTTGCTCTAATCTTGCTTGTTTCTTCAATTTTTCTCCTCCATTTGCTTCATGGATCTTCAAAAGTCATCTCTGGTATGAAAGCAAGCTGAGGAATACTTCCCACTTGCAGATCAAGTCGCCATTGAGGTTTGGTTCAAACCTTATGAACAAAGAAGGGGAGTAGAGTTGAGGGGAATAGAGTGTTGTTGTTGTGTTTGTGGTGATTTGTTCCTTCCTTTGTTGGCAGTTCTCTGGATATTTTCTTTATTGCATATTTGTTTCTTTTTGGTTGTTTCTCTTTGGTTGAACTAATTAAGTTACTTTTGTTTCCTGTTGACTCTCTTAGGGAGAGTTTGTTTTTCCGTGTTTGTTAAATATGCTGAACCGTTTATGGTTTTTAGTGTCATATTTGCTTTCTGTGTTTGTCTTTTTATTTGTGATGATTAGTTGTGTTTATGTTGAGACAGGTATATATTGATCGTTTGATCAATTTGGTGCTTTGTTTATAAGTTTGACAAAGGGGGAGATTATTGATATTTTTGTCAAACTTATGTTATGGTGAACAATGAATTGTTGAGCAAATATGTGCACACACCATTCTTCTGTGCAAGCATCTACTGTCTGACACATTTTGCCAAGTGGCATTTTCTCTTTGTTGTCTCGCCCATCAAGTTTATTTTAATTCATGATATATTTGTGTAAGCTAACTTTACAGGTGTCACAATTTCCTTATGTGGTCCTAAAAGGTTATAAGACTTTGTTTGTGGTCTCGCAAGAAAGAGAAAATTATGTTTGTTGTCCAACAAAAAGTTGGAATTCTTTTTGTCCTCCATGTGTTCAGATACGTCAAGCCTATGACTTTTGCATTTTCATTTCATGTGTGTTCACAATGGATGTGTGCTTGCACACTTATCTCAGACATATGCATGTTGCATTTCATTTCGCATTTTACTTTGTGTGTGCACACACTTTTCTATTGTGCTGACATCGCATGTCTGAATTACTTTTACAAAAGTTGCGTTTTTTTATCTTTATCAGTTGAGATATTTTTTCCTATCTGTTGTGCTGTCATGAGGACCACCTACAAGTGTCCCAGTATTCTCTTGTGGTCCAAGGAAATAAGTTTTTTCCCTTTTTGGTTGTGGTCCCAAAAGATAGATGAAATCTTTTCCATTTTTGGACCAACATATGTCAACCCTTGTTTGCTGACTTGGCAAGAATTGGGGAGCATGAAATTGGTCTATATCATCTTCATTCTTGCTCATTTGTGAACCTAACCTTTGATATTTTATTTGCTTGTGTTATGAAATTTTCAGAGAGTTTTATTCCTCAAAGGTTCACCTTATGTTACTATGCCAAACACTTATCATCCTTCATCTTTGTTAAGCTAAAAGGAAATCCATCTTCTTCCTTGTTTGTTTTTCTTTTTGAACATAAATATATATTTCGTTGGTGCTCTGAACTTTTCAAAGAGTTGTTCTTTTTTAGATTCTTTTATATGGGTTTGAATGGCGACTGGAACGTGGTTCCTTTGCTGATATTGGAGTGTGTCTTCAGCGACTGAAGCTTGGGTGGAGCTCAAGCATTTTCCAAGAGTGAACCTGGTGTAAAAAGATTTGTCAAGCAACAAAACATTAGAGATCCAAAGGGTGGTGTTTAGTGTTTAGTGTAACTAGAATATGGAGTGCTTTTTGTTGTTACTAAAATCAATTTTGAACTATATCTTGTAATATTGTTTATTAGTGGATTTACTTCGATCTGGACAAGGTTCCATAGATGTAGGCTAAGAGGGGTTTTAGTCGAACCATGTATTTGCTGGTGTACTTTACATTTATTGTTTATGGATGATTTATTCATACTTAACTTGATAATCATTAATCAATTTGATAAAAACTTCTGCTGCACTTTAAAAATTGGTACCCAAACGTTAACTAGAGTTCACCAACTCTAACAATATTTTATTCGGTATAGATTAGCAATGGATAACTATTAAAATTATTTATTTTTCTTTATAAAGTATCATTATTTGAACACTTTTAGGTGAATACTATTAAAGTTTAGAATTTACGGGTCAAACTTCAGTGCCATATCCTCAAACTTGATAAGGAATTATTTTATCTTTTGTTAGTTTTCAAGTAACATCTATTGCTATTTGGGTAAAATTGTCGGATCAATGGTTGTATATGTTTTCTCTCTCATATCTTAAATTATTATTCATATTTTTATTACTTTAATATCGATAGCTTTAAATTATTAAATTTTACAAAATTATAAATTCTGGGAAAAAAAACAAAATTTGATATGTTTAATTTATGATTCAAAAATAATTTTTAAAAATTCAAATATCTTAAACATTTCTAATCTATAAAAATATATTTACTAATAATATTTAAAAACTATTCCGTTTTCAAATTTTACACTAACTTTTAGAATTATATTCAAAAATTATTTTAAAAATAATTTAACATATTTCTAACAAACTTATTTTCATAAGATTTATGGTATCTTTTAAGATCCATCAAAACCCTAACCCAAAAACGAGTTAGTTCATGTTCAAAATGGAAATAAACATCAAATACATAAAGAAATCAGAGTTCAACATCATAAAAGAAGAAAGGGAAAAGAAAACTTCTCTAATTTGGAGACCCAAATTCTTCCAATCTTTTTCTCCTCTCCCTATTTCCTAAAATGTCAACCTCCCTCAAAAATGGGCTAACTTTTCTTTAAATAGTAGCCAAAACCCTAAGACTAAACACTATAAAAGGAAAACACATCGTTTAAAAAAAAAAAAAAAAAAAAAAACATAAAATTGCTGTTTTTGCTGTGGTGAAGAAAAATCTTGCAACGACATCAACTTGAGTTGATCTGCTCCATGATTCTAAAGGCTATCTTGCTACGACGAAGAAAAAACCTAGCCGTGGCGAACTTCTGATCTTTTTTGCTAAATTTATGAAACTGCCTTCCGCTTGCTTCTTCACTTGAATCTTCAATCTTCTCGATCTCCAATAGGAACAAACTCCAAGGGTGCTTCTAATCAGTGTCATACTTTCCCTGATCTTCTGAATTGTGCTCGATTCCAGATCTAGAAACTCATTTTTGCTCAGTTTTGCTCCAATGGTCCGTTTTAGCCTGAAACATAAAACATGTAGAATTAAGTAACAATTCAAGCACAAAACTTATAAGAAGTATCCGAAAATCCTACAAAAAAATCATATAGAAAATAGTATAATCCTAGGGCTATCATGTGTGGTTAAGTAAGTGTTGTTTTGATTACATTAAGTTGACAACTTCCTTATGAGTTTTTGTACCTTTCAAGTTTGAAAATTGACCTCTTAGGTTGTTATGCATAGATTGTCTGTCTTGACCTTCAAAAATTCATGTGAAGCATTTCATTATTTTTTTATATTTGTTGTGTTTAATTTTGTTTAGTAAAGTCTGTTATTTTGAAAATTTTGATGTCTCTCTGGAATATTGTGCTTACAACTTGTTTAAAATGCTTGTTTTCTTCACGTCTACTCCTTGCGTGCTCACATCCGTTGAATACTCACACACTTTGTTGAGTCTGCTTGTTATGTGCCCACAGTGTTGTGCGGTGTTCACATCTGTTTGAGTTGAGTCTTTATTTAAGCAAATCTCATTTTTAGGGTTTTTGATTTTATCCTGCTATCACACCTCTTGTCCACAGTAAAACCCATTTGTGTCGCCCCTGATTTTTTTTCAACTCTTTGCTCTAATCTTGTTTGTTTCTTCAATTTTTCTCCTCCATTTGCTTCATGGATCTTCAAAAGTCATCTCTGGTATGAAAGCAAGCTGAGGAATACTTCCCACTTGCAAATCAAGTCGCCATTGAGGTTTGGTTCAAACCTTATGAACAAAGGGGGGGAGTAGAGTTGAGGGGAGTGGAGTGTTGTTATTGTGTTTGTGGTGATTTGTTCCTTCCTTTGTTGGTAGTTCTCTGGATATTTTCTTTACTACATATTTGTTTCTTTTTGGCTGTTTCTCTTTGGTTGAATTAATTAAGTTACTTTTGTTTCCTGTTGACTCTCTTAGGGGGAGTTTGTTTTTCCATGTTTGTTAAATATGCTGAACTGTTTATGGTTTTTAGTGTCATATTTGCTTTCCGTGTTTGTCTCTTTATTTGTTATGATTAGTTGTGTTTATGTTGCGATAGGTATGTATTGATCGTTTGATCAATTTGGTGCCTTGTTCATAAGTTTGACAAAGGGGGAGATTATTGATATTTTTGTCAAACTTATGTTATGGTGGACAATGAATTGTTGAGCAAATATGTGCACACACCATTCTTCTATGCAAGCATCTACTGTCTGACACATTTTGCCAAGTGGCGTTTTCTCTTTGTTGTCTTGCCCATCAAGTTTACTTTAATTCATGATATATTTGTGTGAGCTAACTTTACAAGTATCACAATTTCCTTATGTGGTCCTAAAAGGTTATAAGACTTTGTTTGTGGTCTCGCAAGAAAGAGAAAAGTTATGTTTGTCGTCCAACAAAAAGTTGGAATTCTTTTTGTCCTCCATGTGTTCAGATACGTCAGGCTTATGAGTTTTGCATTTTCATTTCATGTGTGTTCACAATGGATGTGTGCTTGCACACTTATCTCAGACATATGCATGTTGCATTTCATTTCGAATTTTACTTTGTGTGTGCACACACTTTTCTATTGTGCTGACATCGCATGTCTGACTTACTTTTACAAAAGTTGCATTTTTTTATCTTTATCAACTGAGATATTTTTTCCCATCTATTGTGCTTCATGAAGACCACCTACAGGTGTCCCAATATTCTCTTGTGGCCCAAGGAAATAAGTTTTTTCCCTTTTTGGTTGTGGTCCCAAAAGATAGATGAAATCTTTTCCATTTTTGGACCAACATATGTCAACCCTTGTTTGCTGACTTGGCAAGAATTGGGGAGCACGAAATTGGTCTATATCATCTTCATTCTTGCTCATTTGTGAACCTAACCTTTGATATTTCATTTTCTTGTGTTCTGAAATTTTCAGAGAGTTTTATTCCTCAAAGGTTCACCTTATGTTACTGTGCCAAACACTTATCATCCTTCATCTTTGTTAAGCTAAAAGGAAATTCATCTTCTTCCTTGTTTGTTTTTCTTTTTGAACATGAATATCTATTTCGTTGGTGCTCTGAACTTTTCAGAGAGTTGTTCTTTTTTAGATTCTTTTATACGGGTTTGAATGGCGACTGGAACGTGGTTCCTTTGCTGATATTGAAGCGTGTCTTCAGCGACTGAAGCTTGGGTGGAGCTCAAGCATTTTCCAAGAGTGAACTTGGTGTGAAAAGATTCATGGAGCAACAAGACATTAGAGATCCAAAGGGTGGAGTTTATTGTAACTAGAACAGAGAGTTCTTTTTGTTGTTACTAAAATCAACTTTGAACTATATCTTATAATATTTGTTTATTAGTGGATTTGCTTCGATCTGGACGAGGTTCCATGGATGTAGGCTAAGAGGGGTTTTAGTCGAACCATGTATATGCTGGTGTGCTTTACATTTATTGTTTATGGATGATTTATTCATACTTAACTTGATAACCATTAATTAATTTGGTAAAAACTTCTGCTGCACTTTAAAAATGGGTACATAAACGTTAACTAAAGTTTACCAACTCTAACAATATTTTATTCGGTATAGATTAGCAATGGATAACTATTAAAATTATTTATTTTTCTTTATAAAGTATCATTATTTGAACACTTTTAGGTGAATACTATTAAAGTTTAGAATTTACGGGTCAAACGTCAGTGCCATATCCTCAACCTTGATAAGGAATTATTTTATCTTTTGTTAGTTTTCAAGTAACATCTATTACTATTTGGATAAAATTGTCGGATCAATGGTTGTATATGTTTTCTCTCTCATATCTTAAATTATTATTCATATTTTTATTACTTTAATATTGATAGCTTTAAATTATTAAATTTTACAAAATTACAAATTCTGGGAAAAAAAACAAAATTTGATATGTTTAATTTATGATTCAAAAATAATTTTTAAAAATTCAAATATCTTAAACATTTCTAATCTATAAAAATATATTTACTAATAATATTTAAAAACTATTCCATTTTCAAATTTTACACTAACTTTTAGAATTATATTCAAAAATTATTTTAAAAATAATTTAACATATTTCTAACAAACTTATTTTCATAAGATTTATGGTATCTTTTACTTTTGAAAACAAAAAAAGCCGTGTTTGGTTCATTATTATTTTCCATATTCTGGACCGGATTATTAGGATAACGTTTGGTTCATTTTTTACACAATTCTATCCCAAAAATACAATCCTGACACATTTTTGAACTTTACAGCTTTTCACATTTCTTCACAGCTTTCTCATATCCATTTTTGACCGTTACAGCTTTCACTTTTCTTCACTGCTTCACTATTTTCTTCACTGCATCTTCACATGCTTCACCATTTTCTTCACTGCATCTTCACAGCTTTCTCAGTATCCATTTTTGACCGTTACAGCTTTTACTTTTCTTCACTGCTTCACCATTTTCTTCATTGCATCTTCAAAACTTTCTTAGTATCCATTTTTTATTCACTTGAACCCACCTTAGCTCCCTACCGTGAACCCAGCTCAGCCCCCCAACCACCGTGAACCCACCTCAGCTCCCCACCGTGAACCCAGCTCAGCTTCCCAACCACCGTGAACCCACCTCAACTCCCCACCGTGAACCCAGCTTAGCTCCCCACTATGAACCCACGTCAGCTCCCCACCATGAACCCACCTCAGCTCCCTAACCACCGTGAACCCACCTGAGCTCCCCACCGTGAACCCACCTCAGCTCCCCAACCACCGTGAACCCACCTCAAATACCCAACCACCGTGAACCCACCTGAGCTCCATACCGTGAACCCACTTCAGCTCCCCAACCACCGTGAACCCACCTCAAATACCCAACCACCGTGAACCCAGAATCCCCAACCACCGTGAACCCAGATCTGTCACACACCCTTCACCGTTTGGCCACCACCGTGAACCCAGATCTGTCACACACCCTTCACCGTTTAGCCACCACCGTGAACCCAGATCTGTCACACACCCACCTCAGATCTTGTTTTGTTTAGCAAATTGTTGGAAAGGTGTTTTGCGTTTTTTATTTGGTTGGCACATTGTTGGAATTGAGTTTTTGTTTTATTTTTGACACGCATTAATCCTTTTAAATACGTTTTGGTTTTGTTTGGCAAATGGTTGGTAAATGTTTTTTTTTTAATTTTAAATGCGTTTTTGTTTTGTTTGGCAAATGGTTGATAAATGTTTTTGTTTTATTTTGACACGCATTAATCCTTTTAAATGGGAGGTTTTTGTTTTGTTTGGCACACGAATGATTTGTTTTAATAATTTTTTGTTTTGTTTTACGGTTTTTAATATTTTATTCGGATTTCACTAATTGATATATTTGTTCTATAGATTCGACATCGTTCTTTAATCGTAACAAGAAATTACGGTCATATGCACAGATGTCAGTATAATTTGTCTCGACGTCGTAGGATTGATTACTACTTGCAGCAGAGGCGAAAGTTTGGACGTTTTTCCAGACTTGGAGTTTGTCATACACCCTATTGGTCGACATTGTCTGTATCTTCCCCTGCATTGACGTCTTCAAGCAGTGTCAAATCGAACGAGGTATAAGTTTATAAGTTTATGTGTTCAGTTGATTACGTTAACATGCGAGTATTATATTTTGTAATGTGATTGGTGATTCGTATGGTATCCCAATGTTGGTTGTCCCTCACTGTACTATCCTTAGATGAGTGATTCTGTGGCCTGGTCCGCTGAGATGACCCACAAATTTCTGGTCCTGTTATCTGAGTGGACCAAAACTTCTCACGGTACTGCAATAAAAACAGCAGATTACCAAGCAATGTTGGATGACATATCATCAGTGGTTGGCAGGAGACTCAACGTCACACAATTAACCTCTAAGTTCTTTCGCCTGCAAAGAACTTATCAAGCATGGCGGAAATTGCTGCAACAC
Source organism: Pistacia vera (assembly GCF_008641045.1). Classification (NCBI taxonomy): domain Eukaryota; kingdom Viridiplantae; phylum Streptophyta; class Magnoliopsida; order Sapindales; family Anacardiaceae; genus Pistacia; species Pistacia vera. Next base: position 1,064,157 of record NW_022196165.1, read on the forward strand.
ACGGGGTTCGGGTGGGATCACGAGTCACAAAGTCTAACGTGTCCCGTTGAGGTTTGGCAAGAATATGTCAAGGTAAATTTTCATATTTTTTAACTAACATTATTCAACGACACCGTAAATGTACGCATTTTTTTCAGACTGCTAAATATTAATATATTATTATTTTAACTTACCAGCAAAACCCACTAGCGTAACAATTTCACCACAAGGGACTTCCTCACAATGAGCTTTATGAAATAATATTTGAGAAGCAAACTGCCACTGGAAGATATGCGTACACATCTACATCCCAACCGGTGGAGACCTCCAGTTATTCCAATCCCGACGTGATTCCCATGGATGATAGCGACTTTGAACCTGATCCTGATCGGACAACAGGGGAAAAACGGCCAAACACATCTGGCCATGGAAGAGTGAGAAATAGGAGGCACAGATGCGGCCAGGGACAAGCACTTGCGAATGCCATTTTTAGCTTGACGGACAAGCTTGCGGAGAAGCGGACTATGGGATTGAGGGCTTGCAATCGCAATGCAGATGAGAGGGAATAAGAGAACACCAGTGCTCCATGTGATCCTTTTTCCGTGAGCAATTGTATTGACATCATGACGGCCATGCAAGTACCGACATAGTTTTACCTGCTGATTGTCACGTACTTATATCAAAATCCAGGGTGGCGGGAGATATTCGTGAAACTCCCAATAGAGGAAAAGGCTAATTGGATTTATTCCAAGTTTCCCAATAATAAGTAGATGACACTATATTTCATAAGTGTTTGGCAACAATTTTGTATGCGTTAGTGGGCAATTGTCATTACAATTACAATTTATAACGCTACTGTGTGAACTTATGTATGTGATATTACATGTGTAAACACCATTTTCGATTGTCATTACAATTACATATTGACTGTTATATTTTTCTAAGTAGTACAACAACTGTTAATTGTTGATAATTGTTGATAAATGTTTTACAAATGTGTAGGTTTAAATGGCGTCATCTAGCCGTACAAGAAGAAGACAACGTGCTACAGATGAGAGGGACAAAGAAGAAATACTAACATATATAGCCGTTGCACTTTGCGGTGTTGCCACGTTAGAAGCAAGTAGGCGTGAACCACGACATACATCCGTATTAACTGGTCATCAATACATGTTGGAAGTACTCAACGGTCATCCTGACAGGATCTATGACAAGTGTCGCATGGACAAAGACTATTTTACATTGTTATGTGAAATTTTGTCTGATCACGGCAAATTGCAACCAACCAGGACGACGAGTGTGGAAGAACAAGTTATGATATTTCTAACAATCGTTGGAAAAAACGAGACAATCAGAATGATGATAGAGGATTTCTAACATTCGGGTGAGACGATCTCTAGACATGTTACCGCAGTTTGCAATGCTATGTGTGAGTTGAAGACATAGTTTATCAAACCACCTGACTTCAATGATGTTCCATGGGAAATATCAACCAACAGAAAATATTACCCTTTTTTTAAGGTACTGGTTCATTATGTTTGCTATTAGTAGATAGTTAAGTTCATTTTGTTATTAATTTTTATAGTAGGTTAATATGAGTAAAATTCAATTTTCATTATAGGACTGTATTGGAGCCATGGATGGCACACATGTATATGCTTTAGTTCCACGTGAATTTGCCAATAGGTACCGAAATCGCAAAGGATCGATGTCACAGAATGTAATGGCTGTATGCGACTTTAAGATGATGTTCACTTATGTCGTTACTGGATGGGAAAGATCTGCGCATGATTCAAGAGTTTTAAATTCAATTATTGATGATCCTAATTCTGGATTCCCACATCCTCCACCAGGTATAAGTATTTTCTTGACGTATTATAGCATATTACCTCCACTGTTGAGGCCTTATAATTCAAATAAAATGTCTGATATTATTACAGGGAAAAACTATTTGGTTGATGTGGGTTATCCAAATAGAGATGGGTTCCTCGCCCCTCATAGGCAAGTGGCTTACCATATTTCTAATCACCGCTGTAACCGAAGGGGGCCACAAGAGTTGTTTAACTACAGACATGCTTCACTCCGCATTGTTATCGAGAGAACCTTTGGTGTTTTGAAAAGACGGTTCTGTATTCTAAATGGAATGAACAATTACCCGTTGGACAAATAAGGGAAGATTGTTATGGCATGTTGTGTACTTCATAATTTTATCAGAATGTACAATTTGGACAACTGTATCTTCGAACAAACCAATAATAGTACGGGTAATGAGCAAGTATATGGTGATCCTTAAAACGGGGCAGAATATGGGCGAAATGGAGAAGGATCGAGTCAACCGCAACAAGGTATTGCAGACAACATGACGACTATACGGGATAACATAACGAATGCACTGTGGGCAGCACAGTGGACCATGTCGTAGTTGTTAATGAAGTATACGTGTAATAATGATTGTAAGGGTTGATAGTTAGTACTTTTGTGATATATGTATTAATGTGATATTTTTAAACAGTTTGATTAGTACTTGAAATTAATATGAGTTTTTGTTTTTTAATATTTACGGGTGACAAAATTACCAATAACATATTTAGTATTATTAAAATGTAACTTGATAAGTTATATATATAATAATACATTATTTTAACAAAATTCAACAAAATATTATATTAATAAATCATTTATAAAAAAAATATATTAATCAAATATTCAACACAAATATCAAGGTCAAAATACTCAACCAAACATATATTCTATAAATTCTATTCTTGTAATCATAACCCTATCCAATTATCCAAACATATCACTAAAATCCTATCCAAAATAATAAACAAACGCACCTTATATTTTCAGGTGTTCTTTTTTTTTTTTTTTTTTTTTTTGTTTTTTTTTCCTCCTAAAATTTGATCCGAGGCGAATTATTGATTTTTGCCTGATTGACGCGCATACAACTTTGGACCACTTGTTTGACTTGTAAAATTCAAAGTGTCAAATCGAATCTAGTTACGTAAACTTCAGTTGACTTCCTTTCCATTCTAGAACAACTTTACTTTTAACTTCTAACAATTTCTTTTTATTCCATTAATATTAATATATAATAATATTATCTTTTTATATTAAGAAAATTAATTTAAATTGATTTCATATTAAGTCCTAAAAAAAATAATTATTAATTTTATCATATTTGGTTCACAATTTATTTGTTAATAATAAAAGGGTGACTTTTTATCTAAATCTAATAATGTATCATATAGAAATCCTCTTAAAGTTTTGTTTTGCATAAATTATTAGAAGCCTTTCAATCTCTTTTATAATGAAAGCCCTTTTAAACAAAGTTGATTAAAATTCATTCAATTGTTTGTGGTTGGATTTATCTATTTACTAAAAAATGTTTTCTAATACTGATTTATTTTATAAAAAATAAAATTTATGTTGTTTCAAGAGACTTAAAGAAGTTTATAAACAATTAAATATTCTGTCAAAGACTTAAATTTTTTTATGTTTTTGTCAAATATATTCCCGTGCTATTTTATGAATTCATTTAATTTTTCTACTGTAAATCATTTTGGTAATTTAAGGCTAAGAGTTCTTATGCATTCATTTTTTTTTTTTTTTAACTTAAACAACGAACAATTTTTTATAAAATCACTGAAATTCTTTATGAATTGTTAATGTCAATTTTATAATTTTTTTAAAATAAATTTGGTCAAATAAACTTACCGATTGACCCTTAATTTCCAAATTAAATCATTGAAAATCTTAATGTTAGTAGTCGGCAACTAGTTTTCTTATAAAGTCGGCAACTCTTATTCATTTGTTTATTGTAGTATTATCATCTACTAAATGTCAATAAAAGGTCACAGCTATTTCTCTCAAAATTAAATAATTTCATGAACAAACCAACACGGCAAGTTCAACTCTCTCTAATTGCTTTATATAATTGAATTTTTTGCCACGATTTTCACACTTAAAATAAGTTTGAGAATGAGATGACACCTTCTAGATATTTGACACCTTGTAAAAGCTATCTTTACTCAAAAAAAAATCTCATAGTCTACCTTTTAAATATATAGGATAGTAAATTATACGTGTCAAGATTTTAACCTCAATTATTAAAATTAAATTAGGGTTATAATACCGTAACTTAATCCATTGGTGCTACATGAATTATTGAATCAAAATTGTTAGAGTCTTACACCGACTAAGTACATTAAAGTCTACTTGTTTATAAAAGGTAATAACCCTCTCATTCAATAAGACTTTATTGAGTGAGGAGTCAGATTCACCTCAAATTATATCATAGTATCAGAGTTAAGTCCACTTGAGCTAAGTGATTGACCAACGAATGAGGAGTTAAAGTCAGCAACTATTGAGTGTTTAACCAACGAGTGAGAAGTTAGAGTCAACAACTACCTTTATCAACAAGCATAACTCACATATGGACTTAATCAAGTCTTACATTGACTAAACATGCTCAAATCTATTGGTTTATAAAAGAGGATAATTTTCAAATTTAATAAGACCTTATTAGATTTGGAATCAAACTCACCTTAAATTCTATAAAAAAAATTAATTAATAACGAATAAATAATGTTAATAAAGTAAATTGAAAAACTAGTTCTTGTATGGTAACCCATTGTATAAAACAATGCTAATTAAAAGGAGAATTATATTTTGTGGTGTTAGAAGTCTTTAGAAAACTTAGAGTTCATCCTAACTAGGACAACACTTTGAAAGGATCGAGAAAGAATTATCAGCTTTCTGGAAAAGCAAGTTGTTTGGAAAGTGTCAAAAACCAAGTGGAAATCCAATAACTAAAGCTGGGAGATACAAAATGTCAAAGTACTTCGTGAAGAGCGAAAGTTAACAATCATATCTAGGAGACTACCATGTCAAAGGCTATTAATTTATTTATTATGCATATAAAATATAAGTAATTTTTCTTCATGGTCAAGTGTGTACAATGATCAAGTCATCAGCACTGGACGAAGTTTGAATTTGATTAAATCAACGATTTGATGGAGACTTGTGGGGGAGATTCAAAGTGTCTGATTAGGTCGAAGTTATGACTTAAATTTCTTAAATGGTTGATGTTGAAGGACACTTTGTGGAGATTGTGTCAAATTTTCAGGCGACAACATGGTCAAGACTCAAACAGAGCCCATGTCAAATCAAAAGGAGATGCATGGACAAAATTTAAAAAGAAATAACTACTATTGAGGTCAGAAAACTCAAAATTAGAGCTAGAAGGAAACTTACATATGTAGAGCAGGAACGTGGTCAGAATTTGTAGTCAATGGTCAAGATATAAACTTTAAATGAAGCCTCAAATCTTATAATTTAGGCTTTTCAAACAATTTATACCAACTCAATAAAATTTAATTTAAAAACCGATGAAAACTCTTCAAATCCAACTCCAACTATCAAGCAATTAACATATATATCAAAATTAAACTAAATTTTACTATTTCTACAATTTAGGGTTTCATCAATTCTTTAACTCATTCAAAATTAACTCAATAACTAATCAAAATTTATCAAACCCAACTTAAAACAGTAACTAATTAACCCTCAACATAAATAAGATTAAATCAAAACCCAAATCAAAATCTAGGAATTTAATCTTCTAATATCAAACTCATTTATTAAATTCATAACTCATGATTTTTCATCAATTAAGAAAGCTAAAAGAACATATTTTTGAGCCAAAAAGTAAATAAATAAAATAAGCATCATCTTATCTTGTAACCTCCAAAGGAGTAGTATTTCATGAGTAATTCAATCAAAGGAAGAAGAAAGCATGAGAGAAAATGAGGGAAATGAAGAAGAAAGAAAAGGTAAAAAAGTGTTAATACAAATTTTTGTGGGGTTAATATGAATTTAAGTAGGGTCAAAATTGTAAATTCCATAATATATAAAGCATTTTTAAATTTTTTTTTTTTTTTCAAAAGTTGAATGGGTTGGGTTGAACCCATAAGTGTGGGTATGGCTACATCCCTAATGGAGAGGTTAGGTTAACGACCCTAGCATCAAATTCTAGGCAAGGCCACTGTGTAGGAAATTATTTGTCAGTTAGAAATATTATTTCTTAAGGTAGATAAAGTTTCAGCAATGTCTTTCATTTTGAGAAAGTTATCAATAAATAATTGAAACATTTTCAAGATATTGTTTTTAGATTTGTCTCTACCCGCCCCAAATGGTGGAATTCAGAGTACATCCCTTTTAATTCGAGCTCATAACTTTATCTTTAGAAATGAATTAAGAGTACCAATTGAATTAGTGATATCTAGCATCCAAAGGGGGTGAATGATGCTTGCATGAAGACCGAAACAAACCCTTGTGGGCTTGGACCTAAAGTGGACAATATCTTGACAATCAATGGAGTGTTTCAATAAAGATCCTTGGATAGATGTTTAACTAGCATCCAAAGAGGAGTGAATTATGGCATCCCACACTTGGGAAAGAGAAGTAAAGGATGGTTAAATATTATGTAAGCTTCGAAGCTATCGAGATGTGTTTTGGATTAATGAAGTTTGTATGAAGTGCAAAATCAAACTCTTGCGGGCTTGGTCCTAAAACAGACTGTTAAGATTGTAATCTAAAATCTAGATGAGATTATGAGAATAAACAACCAATTATAACAGAATGAACAATGGATTTAAAACATACTTCAATGAAAATAAGAGACACAACGATATATAGAGGTTCGGCACTCAAGGCCTACATCCACTCTCTAAGACAAAGAAGGATTTCATTCATTCACCAAGGTTAATTGATTACACAGTATAGGTCAACCTCAATATAAAACAATCAAGAAAAATCACCTCTGAAACCCTAGCCCCCCTTGTTTTTCCCTCTACCCTTTGTAAACCCAAGAGTAAGAATTTATACAAGAGAGATAACCCCTTTAATCAGCCTCCACCTGGATTTATATTCCCTTCCAGCCATGAGATGATAATCACACTCAATCTTGCCATTCATTTTTATCACCATGAACCAAGAGATGAAGAAATGGATAGTGTTCTTTTAGTTGAGCAAATGACATGAAGCAAAACAAAATAGAAGTGGTCCTCCCATTCAAAACGGTGTCACTTCTCATATTTGGGTTTCTTTGACTTTTTAACACTGCTGATGTGGCAAAGCATGTGCCACATCACCATAATTCTCCACCTTGGCACTTGCTTTGACTACCCTTCTTTGCCTTGAAAATTTTATCATCCTCATTCAACTTTCAAAAGGCTCATACAGAGCCTGTGTTTGTCAGTAACAACTGGCTTTGTGAGCATATCTTCTGGATTATTAGAACCAGTTATCTTTGCAATCTTGATTTCTCCTTTTTCAATTAATTCCCTGATGAAGTGAAGATGCACATTAATATGCTTAGTCCGTTCATGAAAAACTTGGTTTTTACACAAGTGAATAGCACTCTAACTATCACTGTGTATCACCACCATCCTTTGAACTATCCCCAGTTCACTCACTAAGCCTTTCAACCATATTGCTTCTTTTGCAGCTTCAGTAATAGCCACATATTCTGATTCAGTAGAGGATAAAGTAACCATGAGTTTGAGCTTTGATTTCCAACTTACCAAATTTCCTCAAATTGAGAAAGCAAAACCAGTTGTGGACTTTCTTTTGTCAGCATCTCCAGCATAATCAGCATCCACATAACCATCAACACAATTCTGAATCATTTGGCTTCTCTTGTATTCAATATCCACAGAGCTTGATCCCTTCACATACCTCAAAATCCATTTCAAAGCAGACCAGTGGACTCTTCCAAGATTACTCATGAATCTACTTACCAAACTTACTGCATAGGCTAAGTCTAGCCTTGAACATATCAAAAGGTACATAAGGCTTCCCAAAGCATTTGCATATGGTACTAAAGACATTCCAAGTTTCTTTTCTTCTGTCTGTGGACTTTGATCATGTGACAACTTGAAATGTTGTCCCAAAGGTGTTTGAACAGGTTTGCACTCCTTCATATTGAACTTTTGTAAAACCTTCTCAGCATATTCTTGCTGAGACAACTTTAAATTGTCATTAGCTCGATCTCTAACAATTAACATGCCTAGAATCTTTCGTACTTGGCCTAGCTCCTTCATTTCAAACTTGGTATTTAGCATATTCTTCAATCGAGTTAGCTCACATTTGTCATGGCAAGCAATGAGCATATCATCAACATACAAAAACAGAAAAATATGAGTCATATTTGAAATCTTTTTATAATAAAAACAACTATCAAATTTGCTTCTAAAAAAGCCAATTTCAAGCATATAAGAATCAAACTTTCTATACCACTGACGAGGTGATTGTTTCAAGCCATACAATGATTTCTTAAGTAAACAAATTTTACCTTCTAAACCTTTTTCCTCATACCCTTTAGGTTGCTACATTAGAATTCTTTCTTCCAAATCACGATGGAGAAAAGTTGTTTTTACATCCAACTGTTCCAGCTCTAGATTGAATTGAACCACTAATGATAACAACACTTTGATTGTAGAATGTTTGACTATAGGAGAGAAAATCTCATTGTAGTCAATCCCCTCAACTTGAGTAAACCCCTGTGCTACTAAACGAGCCTTGAATCTTAGAGGTTCTGATGAGGTTATTCCTGGTTTCCTTTTGAAGATCCACTTGCAATGAACAACTTTACCATTCTTGGGTTTATCAACCAGTGTCCAAGTCTCATTTTTCATCAAAGAATTGTATTCTTCATTTATAGCCCTTTTCCATTGTAACTTGTCAACACCAGTCATAGCTTCTTGAACTTCTTCAACTTGCAAAGCATATGCAACTAAATCTACATATCCAAGTCTCTTTGGAGGTCTTATTACCATTCTAACATGATCCCTGGCCAAATGATAATCTTCCAAGTCTAAATCATGTTCCATTTGTTCATCTTCAAGATTGCCAATTGGTTCATCTTCTGTCTGATCATTCTGAATTTCAGTATCATTAGCTCCACCTTGATTTGAATTCTGTCCAAATTGAAAATTTGGAAGTTCAAGCTGTAGATTCTCAATCTCAGATGACATTCTTTTTGAATTATCAACTTCTTTACCAAGTCCTAGTAGGACATCTTTTTTGAATACCACATCTTTGCTTATAATGCATTTTCTAGCTTCCAAGTTCCAGAGTTTGTAGCCTTTAACACCTTCTAGATATCCCAAGAAAACACATTTTACTGCCCTTGGTTTTAGCTTATCATCCTTGACATGGACGTAAGCTAAACAACCAAAAACTCTTAGATTGTCAAAGTTGATTGAGTGGCCAGTCCACTTCTCCATAGGCACTTTGAAATCTATTGCTGAGGATGAAGTCCTATTAATGAGATAGATTGCAGTGTGTACTGCCTCTACCCAGAACTTCACAGGTAATTTTGTACTTGACAACATTCTTACTTTTTTTCTAAAATGGTCTTATTCATCCATTCACATAGGCCATTTTGCTAGGGAGTGTTCCTCACTGTTTTGTGCCTCACAATACCATGTAACTTGCAGAAACTATTGAACTCCTCATTCACAAACTCCAAGCCATTATCAGCTCTTAACTTCTTTAATTTCGTTCCAATTTGAGTCCCCACCATAGTCTTCCACCCTTTAAACTTAAGAAATGCTTCATCTGTGGTCTTCAAAAAACAAACCCAAACATGTCTTGAGAAGTCATCCACAAAACTGATGAAAGATTTGCATCCTCCTAAAGAGTAATGTCTAGAAGGTCCCCAAACATCAAAGTGAACATAATCAACTAGAGCTCTTGAGTAATGTTGTCCAGCACTAAACCTCACCCTGCTCATCTTACCATATACATAATGATCACAAAATGGAAGTTCGTCAATCTTGTCTCCACAAAGTAGATTTTGCTTGCTAAGTTTTGTTAGTCCCCTTTCACTTACATGAGCTAGTCTTTGGTGCCAAACCATGCTTCTATCTTGAACTTCTAGAGAGCCTATAGTAATTGACCCATTTGCAACTCCCTCATTCAACACATACAAGCCATTTTTCTTCTCAGCCTTTATAAGCACTAGAGAACCGTTCATCACCTTTATACTACCATTAGTAGCTTTGTAACTAAAGCCATTTGCATCAAGAGTTCCAAGTGAGATTAAATTTCTTTTAAGATCAGGGATTTATCTAACATTGGTAAGCACCTTAGTCAGACCATCATGAAGTGTTATTCTAACATTTCCTATTCCCTTTACCTAACACATAGCATTGTTTCCCATCAACACCTTCCCACCATCTACCTACTGAAAAGCGTTAAACCAATTCCTATTTGATGTCATATGAAAAGTACAACCTGTATCTAAAATCCATTCCTCACTTGTTTTTCCCTTAGAGACTATTAAAATCTCAAAAACTGTCATAACCATCAGCAACTACATTTGCACCACCCCCTCCCTTTTCCTTCTCTGATTTCTTTTTGTTTCTTCTCTCAGGGCAATCACACTTAAAATGCCCCTCTTTATGACAAAAGAAGCATTTTCGAGCACTAGACTTAGACTTAGATCTTTGTCTACCCTGATTGTGTGCCTCTTTTTTTCTAATGTTTCTTTTTAGATCTTTCCTTAACATTTAAACCTTCTCCATCTCCACTAGACTTATCCTTTGATTTGTTTTTAGAATCTTTTGCAGAAATTGCCCCTGTTACTTCCTCTAATCTCAAAGTTTGTCTTCCATGCTTCAAAGTATCCACAAAGTTAGAGTATGATTTAGGCAAAGAATTTAACAATAACATAGTTGATCTTCATCAATAATCTCAACATATATACTCTCTAAGTCCTATACTAATTTCAAGAAATCATCCATATTATTTGATAAATATTTCCACTCATCCATTTGAAAACCAAATAATTTTCTGTTTTAAATAAAGCCTGTTAGGAACTACTTTAGACAAATAAAGAGAGTCTAACTTACTCCAAATCTCAGCGGCTGTCTTCTCCTTCTTGATTTCCCAAAGAACTTTATCACCTAGCCCAAGAATCAAGGAACTATTTGCTTTATCCAGCATCTCCCTCTTCTCAACTGCTAGCATGGATGTTGGAAGCTCTGATTCATCTTTCAAAGCAAAAGCCAAGCCTTCTTTTACCAATGCAGGCTCCATCTTCATTTTCCAAAGCCCAAAATCACTGGTACCTGTAAATTTCTCCAACTCAAATTTAGTAGACATGATTTTAGATTAAAAACACCTTCAACCTGGCTCTGATACCAATTGTTAGGGTTATAATCTAAAATCTAAATGAGAATAAACAACCAACTACAACATAATGAACAATGGATTTAAAACAGACTTCAATGAAAATAAGAGACACAACGATATATATTGGTTCGGCACTCAAGGCTTACATCCACTCTCCAAGACAAAGAAGGATTTCATTCATTCACCAAGGTTAATTGATTATAGAGTATAGGTTAACCTCAATATAAAACAATCAAGAAAAATCACCTCTAAAACCTAGCCTCCCTTGTTTTTCCCTCTACCCTTTGTAAACCCAAGAGTAAGAATTTATACAAGAGAGATAACCCCTTTAATCAGCCTCCACCTGGATTTATATTCCCTTCTAGCCATGAGATGATAATCACACTCAATCTTGCCATTCATTTTTATCGCCATGAGCAAAAAGATGAAGAAATGGAGAGTGTTCTTTTAGTTGAGCAAATGACACGAAGCAAAACAAAATAGAAGTGGTCCTCCCATTCAAAACGGTGTCACTTCTCATATTTGGGTTTCTTTGACTTTTCAACATTGCTGATGTGGCAAAGCATGTGCCACATCACCACACATAAAATATTTTAACAATGGATCGGACTATTTCTATAATGATCCTCAGTAGATGTTTAAGATGCACCACAAAAAACCTGATCTCAATGGAGGGGACTACTAGGAAAGCCCTACGGTTGAAGTGAGGTTGAAGGTTGTTAAGCAGAATGTAGCAAAAGCAGTTTTTAGAATGGTCTAGGATTTCTAGTTTTTAGTTTTCTATAGGAACCAAAGTGTTGCATTTAGAAGTCAGTCTGGAGGACTAAAATGTAAAAAGTAAAAAGTAAAAAGTAAAAGCAATACTGTCCGTTTTGGCTTTGCTACAATTATATTATAAACATCCCACTCAACTTCTTCATTCTTTATTTTGGGTTGTAACAACTGTTTCTGTTTTTTAGTTAGTAAAATTTATTTCTTCAATTTGCTTAGCTTTTCTTCGAATCTGGAAACTTCTTTGAAGTCTTTTGCATTAGCTTGCTAGTATGTCTCTGCATGACACTTCAGCTTTTGGAAACACAGTAGTTACCACTACATCAGTTTTAGAAGCTAGAAATCTAACTTCACAACCTGCCTCTGCACATATTTCATCTCCTAGACATGTTGCCACTCCACAAACTTTGAATGATCAAACTTGGTATGTAGACTCATGAGCTACCAATCATATGACTGTTGACGAAAGCAATTTCTTGTTCAAATCCAATTACCTAGGAGATTCTCAAGTGTAGGTTGGTAGCGAATAATCGGTCCCCATCACTCATATAGGTGTGTCGTTTATAACCTATCATACTTCTCATAGGTTGTTGCATTTGAAGAATATGTTATGTGTGCCTCAAATAGCTAAAAATTTGCTTAGTATTTCTCAAATAATCAAAGATAATAATGTAATTGTAGAATTTCATTTCGAACATTGTCTTATGAAGGACAAAGTTACTAGAGTTGTTTTTGTTTAAGGCAGTCTCAAATTATACTGAAGGTTGCTCTTCCAAGTTCTTCACTTCTTGGTGTTAAATAACTTGACTTTGCACCTCAGCTTGCGTATGCTCATCTTCATGAATTAGCTTCTCCTAACAATAATAAAACCTGATCTAGTTTGAGCTCAATCCCAAGTAATTTAGATTAAGTAGTTGATGATCATCTATGTAGGAAGAATAAGCCATCTGATGTAAAGGCCAACTGCACTATGCTATGGTATGTTAGATTAGATCATCCTCATGTAAAAACTTTGCAGATTGTAATGAATAAACTGCTTGTATCTGGTTCTGTTGCTGAAAATAAAGTACTATTTTGTGAAGATTGTCAATTTGGCAAAATGCAACAATCCTCTTTTCCCATTTCTGATTCAAAAACCAAAGCACCACTTGAGTTAGTTTACTCTGATTTATGGGGCGCTGCACTTGTTATTTCTTCTGAAGGTTACAAATATTATATAGTTTTTGTGGATGGATTTAGTAGATATATATGGATTTATCCATTAAAATTGAAGTCTAAGGCTTATGGAGTATTTACTTAGTTTCATTGTCTTGTGAAAAGATAGTTGAATGCTAAACTTAAGGTTCTACATACTGATTAGGGTGGTGAGTTCAAACCTTTCTCTAGTTATCTACAATAACATGGTATTTCATTTAGGCACCCTTGTCCTTACTTACATCAACAGAATGGTAGAGTGGAAACAAAACATAGACCAATTACAAAGTTTGGATGGCTTTGTTAGCTCATGCTCGAATGCCCCTGTGTTTGTGGTGGCAGGCTTTTACAGTAGATTTGTTAAATAGATTGCCTTCAGTTCCTATAAGGTATACATTTCCATTCTAGAAATTGTTTGATCAAGACCATAATTATAGTGAGCTTAGAGTATTTGGTTGTTGTTGCTATCCTTACATTAGGCCTTATTAAAAACATAAATTGTCCTATCACATTGAAAAATATGTATTTCTTAGGTACAATCCTGCACGTAAATGCTACAAATGGCTTTCTTCGTCTGGTAAGTTATACATTGTCAACCAAGAAAAATTTAATGAGATTGATTTTCCTTTTAAGAATGGCTTTCATTGATCTTCTTTCAGGGGTACTAAATCTGCAAGCTTAATAATACACACTGATGGAGCTACTTCTTGAAGAATACCTCACTGCTCAAAGGTTTCCACTAATTCTATTCTAGCTCCTGATTTTGATCCTACTTATTCTTGTAAAATGCAGGGCACTTCTCAAAATTTGGGATCAATTTTGGCCACTACAGATACTCCTGCTCTTACTTCTGATTCTAGTTATTCTCATAAAATGCAAGACACTTCTCTAAATTCTAGATCACAGTTGGCCACTGATGATACTCAAGTCTTTATTTCTACCTCTCAAAATGCTACTACACAATTGGAAGGACCATTAAGTCCAATTGCAACTTCTTCTACTAATATGTATGTTGACGCAATGCAAAGTGTGCATAGAGGTAGTTTTGCCATCTCACAACTTGCTGCAGTTTAGAATATTCATCCCATGATTAATAGGTCTAAAAGTAAGCTTCAAAATTTAGAAGTTCGCTCTTATCTTTCTGCTCATCATCTCTCATCTGAACATAAAACTAGTTCAGAAACATTACTAGTTTTAGAATGGAAAGCAGCCATAGAAGATGAGTATCAGGCGCTCATGAGAAACCAAACTTGGGAGTTAGTTCCTATGCACCAAGAATGAATATAGTTGGTTGTAAGTGGGAGTTCAAGACAAAACTTAATTCTGATGGCTCTATTCAAAAATAAAAAGATAAATTGGTGGCCAAATGATTCCAACAAACACCAAGCCTAAACTACTTTGATACCTTCTCACCTGTTACTAAAGCAACCACTATAAGAATCATGTTCTCTCTTATAATGCATAACAACTAGGACATCCAGCAAATTGACATCAACAATGCATGTCTAAATGGAAAGTTAACTGAGAATGTATTATGGTACAACTTGAGGGTTTTTTTAACTTGTCTGAACCTCTACATGTTTGCAAGTTAAAGAAGGCACTAAATGGTTTACAACAAGCTCCCAAAGCCTGGTTTGGTAAACTCAAAATTGTCTTGCTTAAGTGATGTCAACTTGTTTCACTTCAAGAAATGAGGTCAAGTAATCTATTTCCTTGCATATGTGGATGATATTTTACTTATAGGAAATGGTTCTTAATTAATTTCTTAGATTGTGGCTAATGTGAACAACAAATTTGCTCTCAAAACCTTAGGGGTATTGCATTATTTTCTTGGCTTTGAAGTTCAAAGAGATGCTTTAGGCTTGCTTCTTACTCAAACCAAATATGCTCAAGAATTACTCCACAAAGCTGGCATGTCAAATTCCAAGCCTTGAAATACACCTATGGCAGTTGGAATCAAGCTTAGTAAAGAAGACAGTGAACCATTTGATTACTCTACTTTATACAGAAGAATTATTGAAGGATTACAATATCTTACTTTGTCAAGGCCTGATTTAGCTTTTACAATCACTAAGCTAAGTCAATTTCTTCAAGCTCAAAATGTTGCTCATAGAAAAACTCAACATTTTATCCTTGAAAGGTATCCTGATGTAGATTGGGCCAATGATGTTAGTGATAGGAAATCAATGAGTGGCTATAACATTTTTCTTGGGTGGAATCTAGTCCAATGGAGCTTTGGAAAGCAAAATGTTGTTTCCTTATCTTCAACAAAGACTGAGTATAGGTCACTAAGTCAAGCTGCAACTGAGTTAGTTTAGCTCCAGACCTGTTTCAAGAACTTGGAATTGAAGTCAAGGACATTTTTGTTTTGTAGAGTAACAACATGAGTGCAAGAGCCATATCCTCTAATCTTGTATTTCATGCAAGAACCAAGCACATTGAAATAGATGTGCATTATGTCAGGGATTTAGTTGCTGAGAAAAAATTGACTATACAATATGTAGCTACTGAATATTAGATAGCTAACATTCTAACCAAGGCTCTTCTTGGACATAGGTTTTGTTAATGTTTTTGTCACCTTATGATCCTGTTTGGAGTCTTGCACTATTTTTTCTTTTCTGCCATTGTAGGCACACTTGCTGAAGGTGAACACCTTCACAAATATGATCACTTTAGCATGTGTGTGTACACAATACTTTTGGTAGATATTTTCCCCTCAATCACACTTCACACACTCGTTTTACTTTTTGGACAATATTGTTCCTTGTCGATATTCTGTTTTGTTCTTTTACACTTGTCCACCTTTTATTTGCTGTGAGAGAAAAGGAATATTGCTTTTATCTGTGGTCCCAAATTTCTTGTACAAAAAGAAAAACACAAAAGTTGTTATTTAACTTTTTTGTCCCCCAACCCTAGATGCATTGATCTCTATATATTCACTCATTTCTGGCATTTTTCTTTAAGGAATCTGATTACATTTGTTTTCCTCTCTGAATATTCTTTGAGGTTCTCATTTTTTGTTAAGGTTTCTTACTATGATTTGATAGGTTTAGAATTACCATCCTCACTTGTCCTTATGTGAGATCTTTGGATGTTGTTTCCATTGTGACGAGAGCTTGTGTGTAAGTTGTTGTCCTGTCTTCATTGTTGAATCTTGAGAGGAGCTCTTCTTCAACATGATGGTGCTATGCTCGTGAAGCTTGTTGTGAGGACTTGAAGTTCAACCAAAGAAGATAGAGTTGTTGTGTAGAAAACATGAAGTATTGTACAACTTTGGTTATCTTGCTTTGTATTTGAACTTATAAGTATTTCATAGTGAATTTACTTCATCTGGACATGGTCCCATGGATATAGGCTTGATGCCGAACCATGTAAAAATGAGCGTGTTCTTTACTTGCTTTGATTTATGTTTTAATTAAGTTTCTCACAACTCATTTGCACTAAAAATTGAACAACCAACCCATTCCGCATAAGTTTTAAACACTTGGTAATCCTTTAAAACTTTCATTTGGTGTCAAAGTACATTCTGAAGAGTTATTTCAGTTGATCCTTGCTTGTTTTTAATATCTTTAATCTGAGTTTTTGCTTGTTTGTGCTGTCTTTCATTTCGTGTCTTGTTAAGCAGATATGCTCATTCTAATATGTGTGACCACATTTGTTGTCCTATCACTATGAGTTTTTTTGGTGAAGGTGGATCTACTCAGACCACCATTGTTGGAGGGAATTAGCTTTTCCTTCTAGAGACCTAGTGTAATGCCCACATGTAGGTACGTAATTTAATTTATGCTCTTATACCTTTAGTTGATTTTTTTGCTAAAGTTATTTTGAGAGAATGTGAAGAAAATGCCTTAAACTTGCATTAAGGGTAAAATGGTCTTTTCACTCAGAATTAGTTGAAAAAGTGGGGAGTGAAAAGAGGTAGAATTTCATGGAGAATGTATTAAAAATGAGGGCATTATGGTAATTGAATAAGGGACATAGATGGAATTTTAAAGAAAGTGCAAGGGCAAAATCGGAAAGTATGCATATTAATATGAGATACTAAGAGTTCAAGCAAAAAGACCCTATCATTCTCTATGCTCTCTCACGCCACTTCACTCTCAATTTCTCTCATCTCTTCATCAAAATTTCCAAGGATTTTAGAGGGCTTTTAGTTGGATTTTGGTAGAGATTTGATCCTAAGCACCCAAAGGTAAGAATTCTTGCAATAGATGTGAGATTAATTTTTAAAGTGTTGAATTCTTATAGTGTTTATGCTTAGGGTTTTAGAGAAAGAACAAGTCTACCAAAGAAAGAGAGATTCTAGTGGAATTACTCAAGCACAAGGTAAGTAAATCCTACCCTAAGTATGATTTAAGTTATGTTGTGTAGAGAACTTTCTTTATGCATATATATGTGTTATATGTAAAATTGTTGATGGATTTGGTGTTGAATAATGATTAGAACCTATCCATGAGAAGTTGTGTTGGTGTAGTTGTTATTTGATGAATGTTTGGATGAGATTTGGAAGAATCGAAGTGAAAATTTTGAATTGTGTATTTTGGGCAGATTTGGTGTTAATTATGGAGGAGTTTATTCCAAATTTTTGGTGGCCTAAAATAGAGATAGAAGTGTAGCCAAATTAGTGTTGATTTGTGCACATGAATTGTTTGATGAAATGCCAAATAGAAGTGCGTGTATGAGAATGATTATGTGTTACTTTGGGATGAGTTTGTAGATGGCAGAGAATGATAGTTTGCATTCCATAATGCATAATTGCATTTAAATATGTTGAATTTAGAAATAATTATAAGCATGAAACCATCAACATGCATACATATTCATAAGAGCATGAAAAGGCCCTAAAATATGTTAAAGAGAAAATAGAAAGAAGTGAGAATATTAAAGATATTCAAATCTGATTTTTTCTTAAAGAAGTGTAAAAAAAAAGATAAAAAGAAGAGAAGGTTGCTGCAATGGGGAGCCGTGAGTGACATAGTCCCACATGCATACCGCCTTTAGTGAGCGGCCTCAAAATTTAGAAAGAAGAATTGTATAGTCCGTTAGCAGTGTGTTTGGATGAGAACTGTACCCAGAATTAGAGAATTCACTCACAAGGCCAAGGCTCCAAATTCATGCCTCAACCAAGTCCGATCGGCA
Source organism: Pistacia vera (assembly GCF_008641045.1). NCBI lineage: Eukaryota > Viridiplantae > Streptophyta > Magnoliopsida > Sapindales > Anacardiaceae > Pistacia > Pistacia vera. The sequence continues at coordinate 1,082,442 of NW_022196165.1, forward strand.
AGAATAGAAAGAAAGAAAGCAAGAATAGAAAGAAAGAATAGAAAAGAAAGAAAGAATAGAAAGAAAGACTAGAAAAGAAAGAAAGAAATAAAGAAAAAGAAACAGAATAAGAATAAGAAAAATAAAAAAGAAAATGCATAATCTATGCATTTGTGCATTTGCATAATGAATATGCATAATACTATGCTCATTATCGTGAGTAGTGAAAAATTAGAAAATTGAGAGAAAAATAGTGAGCAAAACAGAGAAAGAATGAGAAAGAACAGAGAAAGAATAGAGAATAATCGGGAAGTATGATGTACGGAAAAAAAATTCATCATTTAAGCAACGGAGAGAGAAGGGTAGCATATCAGGTTTACTTATTGAGTCATTAGTGCTCACCCCATTGTTTTTAATGTTTTGCAGGTAATAGATGAGTTATAGTTGCTCGGAACGTCACGCAGTGGAAGGGTTGGGTTACACTGTCAAGTTGCTACTTTTTAGAACATTTTGTAAATATTTGTATATAAAGAAAATTAAATATGGGCCCATACTTTATTACTCGTATATATATGTGTATTTTCTTATATATATATTTTTAATGAGTTTTATTGATTATTTTACGAGTATACTAGCTAGAAAGAAAGCATTACACCTAGGATGAACGCCTTCTTAAAATCTATTGATGAAAGGGCTTGGAATGCTTGTGTCGCTGGTTGGAAAGAACCACAAGTTGTGATTGAACAAAGAGGTAGCAAGGGGAAACCCCTAGATCAATGGACCAAAGCTGAGTTGGAAAAGTCTAATTTCAACTCTAAAGCTCTCCATGCACTCTTTAATGTTGTCAGTATTGGCCAAATGAAAAATATAGCCAATTGTGAAACAGCTAAAGACTCATGGGACAGACTCCAAGTTAAGAATGAAAGAACTGACATGATTAAAAAGATCAGACTTAGGAGATTGATTACTGATTATGAAAACCTGTTTATGCATGATGATGAGTCTATCACTGATTTTCATGGTCGATTGTGTGATATCACAAATGAATGCTTTCCTTTGGGTAAGATCTATACTGATGTTGAACTTGCTAGGAAAGTCTTATGTTCATTGCCTATGAAGTTCATGTCTAAAGCAACCTTTATCGAAGAATGCCAAAATCTGGATGAGATACAGCTGGATAAACTCATTGGATCACTTCAGACTTTCAAACTCAATCTGAAACAATGGGAGAAGAAACCAGGAAAGGGTCTTGCTCTAAAGTATGAGGTAACATCTGAACCTACTCTTAGTGTTGTTTCTAGTGATGGTGAGGAAGATGAGTGCGCTTTGCTCACAAAAAAATTTGCTAAATTCTTGAAAAAGAATATGAGAAAGCCTAAGTTGAGGTTGTTAAACAACCTTTTCTAAAGAAGTCCACTAATCAGGTTGGTCAAAGTGCCTTCTCGAAACGATTTTCGAGAGATAATGACAAAAAAAAAAAAAAAAAAAAAAGACATCAGGTGCTATGAATGTGAAGGGTATGGACACATTCAATCAAAATGTGGGAACACTCTAAAGAAAAAAGAAAAAGTCATGGCTGCCACTCTAAGTGAAAGTGAGGATACTGAGAGTGGATGTGATGACACGAATGAGGATGAGAATTTCTTGGCCTTTACAGCTAACCAAGAGGATAATAGTAGTGTGTTCTCAGATGACTCAAGTGATATTTATAAAGAACAACAAGAGGCTTATGACAAGATGTATGAGTCAGAGGCGAAAGCCATCAAGAAGATCAAATCTCTTGAATTTGAAAACTGCACCGTAACTGAAGATAAAAAACTATTGAATGATAAGTTGAATGCCTTGTTTATTGATTTATCCAACAAGGAACTCCTATTAAATCAAGCTTAATGCCATTGTTGAAAGATTGAATGTAGGTTCTTTTAAACTTGATGAAGTTCTTGGCCAAGGGAAGTCTTTTGGTGACAAAACTGGATTGGGTTTTTCTCCTAAAGCAAGTTCTTCCAAACCTGGTGTGACCACTTTCATTAAAGTGAGCACCTCGAAACCAGTTTTGATTGATGCATTGATTTTACAACATGCAATCTGTAGCAAGTGCACTAGTCGCAAAAAGTAATAAAGTAATAAGTAGAGTATCGTTCCCACAAGGATTGTGTGTTAAGCACTGATTTTCCTAGTTTTGTATCAAGTTAGAGTAAATGAAAGATGTTTGGATTGCGGGAGGGAAATCAAGCTAAAGTTAAAACAAAATCCACTACATAATTTAAAAGCTAATTAATGGCAGCGAAAATCAATTCAAGAGAAATATCAATTAAAACAAAGCGGTTAGGGTTTTGACTTCACTAGGATTTTATGAATTAATCTATGATTTCTGTTACTTCTGCATTCACATGCAAGGATTATAAATCGGACACCCTAACATGTAAAACATACCTTCTTAGGCTATGTTTTCCTACTTATCCCTATTAAGCTTCCGTACCCAACAATTTGAAGGTTAATAGTTCCAAGTCCGTTAAGTTAAATGGAATCCTAAATTGATTTTATGGATTCTCAAACCTATCTCTAGTATTCAATCAATCAATGGCATTTACCCTAAGAAGCTAATACATGATTCACTTCTCAGTCTCATCATGTTCAACAAGTAATTTCAATAAGTAGTAGAGTAAACACACAATCCATGCAATAGAATGTGAAAGCAACATCAATTTATTGATTAGACATTAAAATCCCAATTACATCAAAACCCTAACCCAAAAGTGAGTTAGTTCATACTAAAAATAAAGCAATTCAAAATAAAAGCTGCAAACAAAGAATTCAACATGATGGAATAACGAAAAGAGAGTAAGATCTTCCCTAATTGATGAACCCAAAGACTTCCAATCTTCAATTTCTCTCTTCTTTCTCCAAAACAAAGTCGAACTCCCTTCTAAAATAACTAAGTCCAACTTATATAGTCGATCCTCAAAACCTAAGACTCATCTCATACAATTAAAACGCATAGTTTTAATAAACTGTAAATTACAGACTTCACCGTAGCATCAAGTTGGCTTCTATTTCACTATCTAATGTGAGAGTTTCTCACCACGGTGAGGAATATACTTCACTGTGGTAAACTTTTCTGAATCTATGACACTGCCGTCCACTTGCTTCTTTGCTTGAATCTTCAATCTTTGTGATCTCCAATAGGAACAAGCTTCATAGTGCTTCGAATCTACATCAGAACTTTCCCAAATCTTGAAATTCGCTTGCTTCTGGGTCCAGAAACTCAATTCTGCTCAGTATTTGCTCTAACTGCACGTTTTGTCCTAAAACATAAAATATATGAAATTAAGTTGCAATTCAGGCACAAACTTAAGAAGAAGTATCCAAAATCCAACCAAAAAGCATAGATAAAACAGTATAATCCTAGGATTATCAGTGACCACCACTGTTAATAGAGTTTCAGACTAGAAGGTTATTGATGCACCTTCTGATTCTCTTCTTAAGGTAAAAAGGTTTACTCCTGTTTGTCATTTTTGTCAAAAAAAAAAATGTCATATTAGACCAAACTGCTTCAAGCTCATTGCATATTTGAAAAGATGCATTGGAAATCATGTTTTTCCCTCTCAGAAAACCCCGCATCAAAACAATTTTTTCAAGAATAGAAAAATATGGAGACCTAAGCCCAGTACCAACTGTTTGGTTGCTCATACATCATTACTTGCATTTCAAAATGACCAATAGTACTTTGACAACGGTTGTTCAAGGCACATGACAAGTAACAAAGGTTCGTTGATTGATCTTGAATTTTTTGAGGTTGGTCATGTGACCTATGGTGATGGCAAAAGAGGTAAAATCCTTGGCAAAGGATCTATTGTTATTCCTGGCTTTCCTATTCTGAATGATGTGTTTTATGTTGAAGGTCTTAAAGTTAATCTCACAAGCATAAGTCAAATCTGTGATAAAGGTTGTGTTGTGAACTTTTTAAAAAATGTGTGTCAAGTTTTGAATGATGATGGTACTTCTGTTCTTGAAGGAAAGAAATCAAATGATAATTATTATCTTTTGACTAACAAAGTTTCATGTTTAAGTTCCAAATCAGATGATATTGATGTGTGGCACAAAAAACTTGGACACATGAATTTCAGAGATCTTATAAAACTCTCTAAAAAGGATGTTGTGAAAGGTTTACCTAAACTAGTGTTCCCAAAAGGTAAAGTTTGTGGCCCGTGCCAACAAGGTAAGCAAACTAAGTTTCCTCACAAATCTTTGTCTCAGTTGAATACCTCATGTGTTTTAGAATTTCTTCATATGGATTTGATGGGGGCCTATGCAAACTGAAAGTTTAAGAGCTAAGAGACATGTCTTTGTGTGTGTTGATGACTTTTCTAGATTCTCTTGGGTTGATTTTTTAAGGGAAAATTCTGATACATTTGAAGTCTTTCAAAATCTGATCAAAAGACTTCAAGTTGAACAAAATTGTAGGGTGAAGAAAGTTGTGAGGATAAGAAGTGATCATGTAAGGGAGTTTGAGAACACTGATTTTTCCAGTTTTTGTGATTCGCAGGGTATATGGCACGAGTTTTCTGCTCCAAAAATATCTCAATAGAATGGAGTTGTGGAGAGAAAGAATATAGTTCTTCAAGAAATGGCAAGAGCTATGTTAAATGACAAAAAATTACTAACAAGATTGTGGGCTAAGACAATCAACACTGCATGTCACATTGCAAACAGAGTTTTTCTAAGGAAAGGTACCTCACAAACTCCATATGAGTTACGAAAAGGTAAGAAGCCTGATATGTCCTACTTTCATGTTTTTGCATGCAAGTGCTATGTGTTGAATGATAGAGATCTCCTAGGAAAATTTGATTCCAAAAGTGATAAAGGTGTTTTTCTCGGATACTCTTCAAATAGTAGGGCATATAGGATTTTCCATATGAGAACTCAACACATAATTGAATCATTTAATGTTGTTTTCTCTGATTTAGAAGATTTCTCATAGTTTCCTCATAAAGATGATATTGATGACTTAATGTCACCTCCTAATGTGACCATTGACCATTACAATGTGCCCACTCCAAGTTCTCCTAAAGATGTGACCACATCAAAATCTGAAGTGAACACATCTGCAGCTCGAAAAGGATCTCTCCCAAAGAGACAAGGACTTGAACTGATTGTTGATTTATATAATGAAATCACTCACCAAAAGACACCCAAAACTAGAGAACCACCCTCTTGGATTAAAAAGGCTCATCCACCATCTATAGTGATTGGAAATCCGGATGAGGTATTGGTCGCTAGACGTAAAACATTGAGTGAAATTATTAACCTATGTTATGTTTCCCTTTTAGAACCTAAGAATGCAAAGGAGGCTCTTGAACACAATTGCTGGACTGCTACCATGCATGAGGAGCTGGAATAGTTTAAGAGAAATAACGTGTGGAAACTGGTTCCCAGACCTGGAGAGATTAATGTTATTGGAACGAAGTGGATTTTCAAGAATAAATCAGATGAGTTTGGGAACATTGTGCGAAACAAAGCAAGACTTGTTGCACAAGGGTATACCCAAGTTAAAGGAGTTGATTTCGATGAAACTTTTATACTTGTGGCTAGGCTTGAATCCATAAGACTAATGCTGGGAGTTGCTTGCTGTATAAAGCTGAACTTTACCAAAATGGATGTGAATAGTACATTTTTTAATGGAATGCTGATGGAAGAAGTCTATGTTGAGCAACCAGTAAGATTTCAGAATCCTTATAAGCCTGACCATGTGTTCAAACTTAAGAAAGCAATCTATGGTTTGAAGCAAGCACTGAGAGCATGGTATGACAGGCTGACGTCCTTCCTTCTTTATCATAATTTCACCAGAGTAATGCTGACAAAAACTTGTTCATAAAGCAAGAAAGAGGTGAATTTTTGTGTGTTCAAATTTATGCAGACGATATTGTTTTTGGTTCCACTTCACATACTCAATTAGAAAAATTTATTGGTTTAATGAAAGATGAATTTGAGATAAGTAAGATAGGAGAACTAAGCATGTTCCTTGGTCTTCAAATAAAACAAATTGATTGTGGCATGTTTGTCTCCCAGTCTAAGTATGCCAAAAACATGCTCAAAAGATTCAATCTCGAATCTGCCAAGCATGCTAACACCCTAATGAGCTCCACTCTTAAACTCTCCAAGGATGAAAAAGGTAAAAAGACTGATAATAAGTTGTTTAGAAGCATGATAGGAAGTTTTTTATATTTGACAACAAATAGGCCTGATTTTGCTTTAGTGTAGGTGTGTGTGCAAGGTTTCAATCTAATCCTACTGAGCTTCATTTTAAAGCTATTAAGAGGATTATAAAATATGTTGCTGGAACATCAGACTTTGGGCTTTTCTTTTCTTATGATTCTAATCCTACTCTTGTGGATTTCAGTAATGCTGATTGGGCAAGTTGCTTGGATGATAGAAAAAGCACATTTGGAGGATGATTCTTTCTCGGGAATAACTTGATCACCTGGTATAGCAAGAAACAGAATTCAATCTCACTCTCCATAGCTGAAGCTAAATATATTGCTATAGGGAGTCGCTGCACACAGGTTCTTTGGTTAAAACAAATGCTACGTGATTATGGATTTGATCAAGAATGCATAACTGTCTTTTGTGATAACACTAGTGCAATAAACATTTCTAAAAGTCCTGTTCAGCACTCCAGAACCAAACACATTAACATTAGGCATCATTTTAAAAGAGACAGTTGATGAGAAGGTGATTACTCTTGCACATGTCAACACAAACTCTCAACTTACTAACTTGTTTACTAAGGCTTTAGACTTGCAAACTTTTGTAATATTGAGGAAGTCCATTGGACTTATTCAAATTGAGTAGTGTCTCTATCTTTTCTAATAAATGTCATGAGACAAATTTCCAACTTTTTATTGTTGCAAGTTTTTTTTTTTTTTTTAATTCTTGTTGGTGATTGAGATTTTTTTTAGTCTTGTGGTAGCATGTTGCTGAAATGTGTCCACCTTGTGCTTTCTTATCTAAAAGCCTTTATGTCTTAAAATCTCTCCATGAGTCTATATTGCTTGACCTTGTCACCAAGTGAAAGAGCTACCTTGCTTGTAATGTGAACATCATAGGTGAGTAATCCTCTAGGATGTAGTCATCCCAATGTTCTTGGAAGATCTACCATTTAGAGGGCTACCTCCATGCAAGTGTTAAAGCTACACTTGGCTATTGTTTGAGAGATTTTATTCTGTTTAATACTTGAATTTTTCATTTAAAAAGAAATAAAAAAGAACTCAATTGAATTGATTTGTAAAAAGAGCATAAGGGAAGGGGGAGACAAAAGATGTTTAATTGACCAATGAGTCAAGTTCCCCTTTGAGGACACTGCACACACTTATGACAAAGAATCTATGCATTCTTGCTCATCAATTGACAAAAGAAATAATTGCTCGGTGTGTGAAAGTCACTTGATTGAGATCATTCCTTCAACATCCCCAAGATTAGTGACATTTTCTCTTTTGTCACACTGATTGACAATACTTGCTTCTGTAAATTTTTGTTTATGAAATTGATCTCATGGTAATTTCCTTTAAATTTTTTTTTTTTTTGTCTCTTGTCTTTTCCCTTGGTCTGATGTCACCACTTTGAGAGTTCTTGTGTGCACATGCCTGCAGCTTTCTGACCATGATTTCTCTCCTAAGTATCTCTTTTATTGTTGAGCTTTGTGTATGGTTCGATGTGTGCACTTTGTCCACTTATGTTATCACATGTGAGACTTTCTTTAATCTTTGCTTTTTTTACGCACATGACTATTTGATGTGCTCACATTATCTTCAGTAAATAAAAAACTTCTAGAGTTGCGAACTTTTCTATTTTTAAAGTCGCATTTTGTTCTTTCAGCCATCATATCCAAAGTCCACAATTTTTTATTCTTTCTTTTCTCTCAGTATTCTCTCTTAACAACCTTTTGCAAGATTCAATGGAGCATCAACAAGGATTTGTTGACGACATTAGGAAGGCTACTGAAGCCAAGAAGAAAACAAGAATAGGGCAGTCCTCACATACCCAAGAAAGTGTGCATTCTTCTGCATCAAGTGAAGGCACCCCCTCTGCTTCAAAATCAGTGTCCAAATCTTCATCTTCATCTTCAAGATCCATACCATCTGATGATCAACCTCTCATTAAGAGACTGAAATGAAAGGGTCCTCTGTTGAATCCCAAGCGAAGAAGAAGAAACAAGCTGAGATTGCCAAGGTAAAAAAGAATGTGAAAGTGCCACCTCAATCTAAGGTTTAAGGTAAAAAAGAATGTGAAAGTGCCACCTTAATCTAAGGTTTTAGGTAAACGAAAAATTTTTGTTTTCTCTTCTACTGAGTCTAGGTTTAAAGACTCTATTATTTTTAGGCCAATTGTCTATGAGTCAAATGTCAAACTCTCTGAGTTCGCTAAAATTACCAAAATTGTGGGTGAATGAAAATGGAAAACTTATGTGGTGAAACCTATGCCACCTTGTCAGGGTTTTGTGCAAGAAATTTATGCACATTTTAGGAAAGACATTGAACAAACCTTGTTTCACAAAAACCAGGTCTGGGTAAAGGGTGTTTAGATAGATTTTACCCCTGAAGTGATTAGAAAATTGTTAAAGCTCCCTGTTGTGAAGAACGAAGATGACCTAATTGTCCCTGTAAAGGAGCATAGCTTTATGGCTAGTGATCTTAGTGGTGGGGTTGTGACAGTTTGGCCTGACAATGGTTTTCTTCTTGTCAATGTGCTCACATCCCTGTACAAGACTCTTTTCAAAATCACCATCACCAACTAGTCTCCCTCTAGGCATAATTTTTCTATTAGGCTTGATAAAACACAATTGGTGTATGGCATTGTGCAAGGAAAGAAAATAGATCTTGCTTCTGTTATTTACAAATCAATCAAGATTGCTGGTGAGTCTGAAGGGAAATCCTTCATTCTGCCTTTCCTTTCTCTGATTACAAGGTTTGTTGACTCGTATAAGGCTTCAAAACAGTCCAATGACCATTTTCTTAAGATTATAAGTATTTCCTCTAAAACTCTCAAGCATGTTGTCCCTGTTGTGGATGTACCTTTGTCCTCTTAGGCACCTCCTATAAAATCTAGTGCTTGGTAGTCCAAGTTGTTTGAATTGTTGCAAGCTCTTGATCAGAAAGTGGATTCTTATCGCACCACCTTGCTGGCTCTTGTTGACTCCCTTGAAGCTACTCTTAAAGAAACCAAGGTTGAGCTTCTGAGTAAAAGATCTTCAAGTGGTTCCAAAGATGCCCCTAATGCCTATATTCCTATTGAGAAGACTGTTGTTCCTGCTAAGCCTCAAATTGATCTGAATGCCAACCCTACCGATGCAAATATTGTCCTTGAGGATCAAATTCCAGTCACTCCCGAAGACATTCAAGATATTAATGAAGAAGACATTGTGGATGAACCTGATTCTGGAATTGCAACTGGGAAAGTGCAAAATGAATCTCTGCTTCTGTGCTTATTCCTGAAATTGATCCCTCCAACAAGGAGAAAGAACATGAAGATGTGGCCCCTCTTGCTGACTCTCAGACTATAGAAGATGGTCCTGATGTGAACACCTCTACAGTTGATCCTCCTCTAGCTCCTACTCTGTCAAAACTCGTGTCAAATTTGTTGGTAGGAAGCCCCCGACCAGAAGATCTTCTTGACACAAAAGTTGATCACTTATGATCAAAGAAGGGGAGTTGATGTCGTTATGTTGTTTGTTATTGCTGCAGAGCTAAGATTTTTTTTAGATGCCAAGACTTTATTTTTTTTATTGTGTTCTTTTGTTTTTCTGTTGACTGTTTGTTTTTTGTGATTACTACTGTTTCTATGTGATCACACTTTACGTTTTTCTTTATGCAGAACACTAGAACCTTTTATGGATGTTTTCTTGTGAATTCTTTTTTTCTGGTGCTTCTTTTTATTGCTAATGTTGCTATTGCTCATATTGGTTCTATGCATGAGTTATGTTTTATTGCTAATATCTCCCTTGCTGTGCAGATTCTCTTTAATGACATGTTGATCAGCCTCATTTGGAAATCCTTCGGTAACTTCGTTCTTGACTTATGTTTTGATTAGGAGGAGGTTTACTATTGAGGGGGAGTTGTCTTGTTCTTAAATTGTTTTTTCAATCTCTTATTTGAATTTTTTTTTTTTTTTTTTTATTGTTGTTGTCTAAGAATTGTGCTTTGATCATAAGTGACAAATGGGGAGATTGTTAGTGTTTTTGTCACCTTATGATCCTATTTCGAGTCCTACACTATTTTTGCCTTTCTGCCATTGTAGGCACACTTGCTAAAGGTGAACACCTTCAGAAATGTGAGCACTTTAGCATGTGTGTACACAATGCTTCTGACAGATATTTTCCCCTCAGTCACACTTCACGCACTCGTTTTACTTTTTGGACAATATTATTCCTTATTGATATTTTGTTTTGTTCTTTTACACTTGTCTACCTTTTATTTGCTGTGAGAGAAAAGGAATATTGCTTTTGTCTGTGGTCCCAAATTTCTTGTACAAAAAGAAAAACACAAAAATTAATATTTAACTTTTTTGTCCCCTAACCCTTGACGCATTGATCTCTATATATATTCAATCATTTTTGGCATTTTTCTTTAAGGAATCTGATTACATTTGTTTTCCTCTTTGAATATTCTTTGAGGTTCTCATTTTTTGTTAAGTTTTCTTACTATGCTTTGGTAGGCTTAGAATTACAATCGTCACTTGTCCTTGTGTGAGATCTTTGGATGTTGTTTCCATTGTGACGAGAGCTTGTGTGTAAGTTGCTGTCTTGACTTCATTGTTGAATCCTGAGAAGAGCTCTTCTTCAACATGATGGTGCTGTGTTTGTGAAGCTTGCTGTGAGGACTTGAAGTTCAACCAAAGAAGATAGAGTTGTTGTGTAGAAAACAGGGAGTGTTTTACAACTTTGGTTATCTTGCTTTGTATTTGAACTCATAAGTATTTCATAGTGAATTTGCTTCATCTGGATATGGTCCTATGAATGTAGGCTTGCTGCCGAACCATGTAAAAATGAGTGTGTTCTTTACTTGCTTTGATGTATGTTTTAATTAAGTTTCTCACAACTCATTTGCACTAAAAATTGAACAAGCAACCCATTCCGCATAAGTTTTAAACACTTGGTAATCCTTTAAAACTTTCAAGTTTCAACATGTGAGAGATAAGCTTAAAATCACTTCAACATTGTCCAATCTACAATGATTTGGTAAGGAATGTTTTGAGTTGTTGTGCCAGCAAAGTGTGTAGAAAAATGATGCAACAATATAGTAGAATGATTTGTACAATGTGATTTTTAGTTGCAGAATGTGATTTTCAAGTTGCAGAATGTAAATTGTAGACTGCAGTATTTGTAGTTGATCTAATTCTTGCAGAATTTGATCTGTTCTTATTTGATGAGTTCTATGGAAGAAAAATTGAAGCATGAAAAAATGTAGTAGATAGTTTTTAATATTTTGCAAAAGCATGTAATGTAGTAAAATGAGGCAGTAATGTAGTAGAATGATTTACATAATATGTTGTTTAGTTGTAGTTGGTTGAATTATAGTATTTGCAGTTGGCTTGATTATTTGTAGAATTTGATTTGGTCTTTGGAAGAAAAGATGCATCATGAAGAAATGTAGCAGATGATTTTTAGTACTTTGTAGAAGTATGCAATTTGCAAAAATATAGTGGCCTTAGTTTGTAGAAATTTAGCAGCCTTTAGCAAATTTAGCAACTTATCAATTTGTAGATAAATATGTAGATTGCTAGTTCAACAGCAATTCAGCAGGTTGCAAGGAATTCTGGAAGATTGCCAAGAAGTTCAGCTTTAGAGGAAATACTGAAGCAGAAACATGTAAAAGTGACTTAATGAGAAAAATATAGAAGACTTAATGATTTTTCAAAATCAACAAGCAGTTAAGTCTAAGGGGGAATGTTGAGTAAAATGCAGCAAAAGCAGTTTTCTGAATGGTCTAGGATTTCCAGTTTTTAGTAGAGGTTGGCAAAGTTGGGCCCGGGTTGTCCCAAGCTTGGGCCCTCAAGCATCGGTTCCGCTTTGGGACTGGTTCCTGAGGGATCAGGCCCAAATTGGTTGGGATCAGTCTTGGGCCCATCACTTTTGTGAGGGCCTAGATCGATCCCTAGCCAAGGCTTAGCTTATATAGGACCGGTCTTGGGACTGGTCCTATGTAGGCCTGATAAATATTCATTTAACCCCCTAATTTTTTTTTATATTTGGGGGTAATATAATTATGTAAGGGGTTTTTGTAATTTATCAAAGGGTGATTTATAAATTTTTAATTAATTAGTAAATAAATATAAATGAATGATTATAAATTTATAATGGTTTTTGAAAAATTGCATTTTAACCTCGGAATTTATTATGTATTTATATATTATAAGGGGTTTTGGTTATTTGGTAAGGGGTACTCTGAATTAACCGGGCCCAGGCCTGGGATTGGATGACGGACTGGCCTAGGTCTGGTCACCCCTCCTCAGGATTGAAGGGCCCCGGCTTTTTGCCCAACTCTAGTTTTCAGTTTTCAATTTTCTGCAGGGACCAAAGTGTTAAGTTTAAGAAGTTATTTATGGGACTAAAATGTAAAAACAAAAAACTAAAAGCAATACGGTGCGTTGTGGCTTTGCTACAGCTGTATTGTAAACATCCCGCCTAACTTCTTCGTTCTTCATTCTGGGCTGTAACAATTGTTTCTATTTTTCTTTCAATCAGAAAAATTTCTCTCTTCAATTTGCTTAGTTTTTCTTCGAATCTGGAAACTTCTTCAAAGTCTTTTAGAGGTAGGAGTGGGGGTGCTGCAAATGATGCCCTTGGAACCATTATATATTAATAATATGTTAAAGAAATATGATTAATTATATTATTTATCCTATTAAAAAAGGGAAAAAAAAGAGAAAGATAGGTAAAAGCGCTACTATTAATTTCGGATACAGGTTCGAAGACAAGTATTACATCTCCTAACTTGTAGAATTACTCGCCCCTAACCAATCTCAAGAAACCTAGGGTTAGGATCAGGGCAGAGGTAGGTTTGGAGATAAAGGAATTCCAACACCTATCCAAGGAAATATTAAGGAATTCACAAGTAAGAGCTCTTGAATTAATTTAAGAGGAAGTGCTCATTAAAGGCTCAAAGTTTTTGTAAAATCAGCTGTGATCTCCGATTAACATAATTTTTATGGACTAGCTTGATTGTGATAGGAGGTAGAGTTGAAGATGTTAATGGAGGACCACGCATGACTTGAGTAATAAATGGAAGGTGAACAAGCTTCATAAGCTTCAAGAGTTAAGGCTATGACTATTCATTCCATGTGTTTGTTGTTTAATTTATTGGATTTTCATGAATATCAATTGTGTTTAGTTGCCGAGAATCGATTCGAAATTTTTTCACTAAAGGATAATAAGTTCTGAACCCATAAAAAAACAAACACTCTTGGAGAGCTTTTACATGTAAATGAGAATTTATAGACCAGTTCACAGGAGAGAAATATTGGGTTGTGCTACTTTACTCAAAATTTCAAACTAATTCATAACTAAATTGCTAAGTAGACATTGACACACTATATACTTGTGCTTATCAGTCAGTTGACTGATAAGCACAAATATATGTCCCCAACGTAAACAAATGTCATCGAAGTAGTACTCAACATACATGGATGCACATGACCACGGAAACTCTCCGGAATAGTGCAAACAATCAACATACTTAATTTTATGCAACTGCAAGTAATCTCTAGATAATTTAACAATATGTCCATTTTTCAAACATAAATACATAGATAGTGATTCTCTCTTGCGGATATCCTAATTTTTTTAAACTCCGATTACAATAGCTACTATCAGCTAATTGGTAAAAAAAATTAGGATGTCCGCATCCGAGAATTTTCAAATACTAAGATTCATTCATTCAAACACTAACAAAAGAAAAAAGTTAAAAGAAAGCCACAATGTTAATCAATCCAAACAGAAAACTTTTCATTCAGAGAGAGACTCTGAAGAGATCAAACCGCCATACTTTTGCTAGTTCTGCCACGACCAAAGGCTGAGAAAGAGCTGCTCCGATGAATCTGCAGGTTGCTCAATCTGACCATCAAAGTAATAGGGATCACATGAAGCTTTTGATTGTTGCAGCTTCTCATCAATCACTTCCAGTAGCATGTTTTGTGTAAAATAAAGCTCATACACATTGTCTAGCTGCAGGAGTTGATCGGATTGCAGCGGTTCTTCGCCACCGAAACCAAATTGTTCTTGCGTCTCCATTGAACTTATGGCTTCAAAACAAGGCTCACACACATTTTCAAGCTGCAATGGTTGCGGTTGCTGATGTTGATCACCGACAAATTCTGACTGCAGGCTCATTATTGAACTACTAGCTTCAAAATCTTTATTTGATGCAACTCCTTTTCTGCTATTCTCCAGCTCTTCTTGCGCACTTGGTTTCCCCTTATATTTGATTTTACAAAGTCTCCACTCCTGCAAATCATCAAACATGAAACTACTACTTATTTCATTACTGGAAAAACACTCTCCACCGACGAAAACCGGACACCTGGACTGGGGGTCGGTGCCGCTACAATACACCGACGCCAAGGTGGCGGTGGCGTATAAATTCAATACTCCTATGCCGCCGGCCTCATTGGGTCGGAGAAATACCAATATTTCTCCTTAGGCCGGTTTCTCGGCGATTTTTTTTCTACACATTAAAAGGCATACCAAATCTCTCAAAATGAGCTTAAAAAGTAGAGTTTCTGAAATATAACGGTTATCATGAGTAACTTATTTTTTGTGCAATGAGCTTCTCTACAACAAGATCAACGCATTGATAAGTGTAACACGTTTTCCCTCAAAATCCATATTTTGATTTATGATTAAAGGAAAGTGGGTGGCAAGTGCACTAGTATAAATGTTACTGTCAATTCTTCCCCAACATTTAAAATTTTCAGGGGAATCTACTCATTAGCATAATTAATTTATAGAAGAAAGAATAGGAAAAATGAAAAAGCAAAGAATGAAATGAAACATACAGTTGTGTTGGATTCTAGATTATATTCGTGCATAATCCAATTAGTCTTGATGGCTGTGTTGCGCTTCTTGTCATTACCAGTGAACCTGTGAAACGTCAATGGCCTCTTGTATCCCACCACTCGTTCGTTCGCATAAATTGTCTTAACATGCCCGGTAGCTCTCCACCATCCTCGACCTAAGACTTCTCGAGAATCATTCTCCTTTATACAATAGCAATATCTCTCGTTGTTAGGCACAGCCATATTATAGTCCCCTGTCAACACAAAAAAAAAACGCTAAAATAAGCTCGTATCAAAGTGATGTTTAAAAAAACTTAAACAAAAATTCAATCATCTAACGAAAGTAATCCAAATGCTCATTCATGACAGTATAAGTTAAAATTAACATGCAATAAGCATCAATTGCTTTAAGGAAGAATCTAAGAATCCAAAAAACAAAAATAAATAAGTAAACCAGATATGAAGAGAGAAGAAGGGAAATTAATTAAAGAAGCAAGAAATTAGAGCTTAATTGACGAACATTCAAGATCTTGAGGATCAAACTCATAGACGTTTCTTTCAACAATGAAGTGGCCATGGAGAGGCATTTCTTGGCCATAAACTTTCCTTTCAAGAATTTGGATGAGTTCTTCATCGGTGGGATTGAACCTGAACCCAGTTGGCATCATCTTCATTAATTCCTCTGAAAATTAAGCTGATTTTTTCACTCTAATTCATAAGAAAAATGAGCCCCAAGAATTACCCTTTTAACAATGGAGAGATTTAGGGCTGACTAGGACAATAAACTAGAGGAAGGCAGTTTGTGTCCACATTTACAAAAGTCAACAAAATGATGATGATTATGTCGTGTTACTTTTGATCATGTTAGAGATTTGTGGTAACTTTTGCATTTAAAAGGTGCATTAAAATAATTATAATTTAACTTTCTTGTCAGGTTATGATAGCACTACCACAACTATGTGAGCATTTAAAAGGTGCCAATAATGTTTAACTTGATATAAATCTTGTCAAAACTTTATCCCTAATTTATTAATTAATTATATTTGATCAAATCATCTTCATTATTGTGTTAGAGATAGGATTTATGAATTATTGGAGAGACTTAAAATATTACTACCTAAGTTTCTTTGTTAATTATTATTATTATTTTTTAATAATTTATAAATTTGTCCCACTTGTTTTAGAAGTGTGAGTTTGAAGCTGAAGCTCACGCCGAACCCTATCATCGTTAGGAGACCATTAAATGTCGTCATATATAGATACTCATAAGGAGGGTTCGAACCTTATACCTTGTGGGAGCAAACTACATACTAGACTTGACGGTTAACTATTATATTATACTTTAATAATTTTGTGGATAATTGGAAAATTTATTAATTAAAAACATTCAATGTAACTATTGCGGTTAACATAATGACTATACCTCTTAAATAAAAAAGAAAAATTATTAAAAATTTCACATATACTAATAATTTGATCTCCACCCTAAACATATAGGTTAATACTTAGTTGGTGTAGAGATAGTATTTATTATTTAAGCTATACGCAATTAGGGTAAGACAATCTAAAAAATGCGGAGACGGGTAGAATGTATAGGTTATCACATCGTATCAAAGTCATATCATTGTATGAAAATTTTCTTGTTAGAGTCTAGATAATCAATTATCACTAGTCATGAAATACATATCACCGAAAGTTACATATAACTCACACACCATGTTAAGTTACTGTGTGTGCAATCCTGCGCCGCCTCAAACTGTTCACTAGCTTGAGTTCTAGAGGAAGTTAGAATATTTATTATTATCCTATAAAATGTTATATAATCAACATAAAATCTGCATATATATGATAAATTATATTGTTAACACATACTGATCATTTGATATCATTGTAATACTTATAGTATGTAAAATACAATTATCAAGTTTAATATGTATCTCAATATTGTTTTATACACCATTTCGTTTTATAACCTAAAAGAGTGTATTTGGTTGTTGAATGTTAAATCTCACTCCTCGTGACCCAAATCAATCACTTGATATCCAATAATTAAGAGGTAAGGACACTTCCAAGTTCCAAAATAGTATCTAGAGACTCCGACATATGTATAAACCTAACCCACAAAGGGAAGTTAATCTTATAAATGTTTAACTCAATTATTTTTCCATCTGTATTTTACAAAATGCCTTCTTTGTTTTTTTATGAATAATTCTAAATCTACAAATTTCTTATACAATTTTTTTCATATAAACTACAAAGTGAATGGATAGATTTGTATACAAAATCAACTCAATAAATTTTAAATAACATAGTAAATAATGTGATAATGAAAGAGTTGTGTCACATTCGTTTCTATACTTGATTTGTATATATACTGTAGTACTACTCTTTCTATTTATATATTTATTTATATTAAATTATAGATAATAAAATTATAATGAAGATTAAAAAAGTTACGTGAATTACTGTAATTCTACATTAACCTGTATTAGTATAATGATATAATTGTCATAAATTCTTCAGATTTTCTTCCAACTTTCTTAACTTTTGTTTTTTTCTTAACTAAAGTTGGAAGAAATCAAGAAAATAATTCTAGAAGATGGAGTAAAATCACAAGTAGTGGAGGTCATAGGTAGATAGAGCTAAAGGTCAATGATAAAGTTGGAAAAAACAAAATAGAATTTTCATTAAGAATTTTCAGCTGTGATTAATCTTCGGCCGCCCAGATTATTTTCTTGCATAGACAAAATCATTAATAGGTGTAAATACAAGAAAAATATATACTTGTCTGTATGGCTGAAAATTCCAGCTGCCATGTATGCCTCTGAAGTCAAAAAGATAAAGAACCCTGTTAATTTCTTTCCTTTTCTCTCACGCATAGAGAAACATTCTTAGCACCACAGAAAAAAGAAATGGTCTAAGATTTTTTTTGAATCATAATCCTTGTATTGAGAAAGAAGTCACACTTTTACCTTGTAGTCTGGGGTGGATCGAGCACGATGGGCATACTGATTGTCAAGTCCCACAAATATTTTCAATAATAATAATAATTGCTTGATCCTACCCTAAAAGACACTTAACCCCAACCACAATGGCAATTTCTTGGCTCTGCCCTAAAAGGACACCATAAGCTGAGAAGTCTAAAGCTTTTCATCGCTGTTGCATGCACATGTTGACATATGCCCATGCACATGCAACTGAGTTATATGAAGTAAAAAAAATAATGATCAAGCTTTTGAATCAATTAGATCATCGAATAAAAAAGATTAAAGAATTGGAAAAGGGAACATATATAATTTGTCATACTTTTGGAAACTTGAAATTGATCGATACTCGAAACCTAAAGTCAATACAAGACTTCATCATCTGTACTCTTTATTCTAGAACACCATTAAAGTAGACAAAATAACCCACCCATGCATTTATCTTATTATATAACTCTAAAAATTATAAATAATTTAAAGATCATGATGGTTTGAAAGAGAATAATTTCAGTGGAGGTCCCATTTATTTTTTCTCTAAATAATTTATCATATACTTTTAAGAAATATTGTCATAATTCCCTCCTTTAAAATTATTTATTCCTTCTTTGATATATAATATGAGATATGATCCTCCCCGATCTAATCTTTTTATCTCTTAATTTAATTTATTATTTTTTCTTTTATTACATTTTTTATACGTACTTTTTTTTTTAATTTCTTAGTTCTTCCCTCCATTAATTGTTTGATATTAATTTATCAGATTCTATTTGGAATCGTCTCAATAAGACACAATCTTGATTGATCCATACTGAGAAAAAAGAAAATAAAAGATATTATTCAAAAGAAAATAAACTTATTTGTTACACATGAAACTTGGATATTTTTTAATTTTTAATTTTTCTTATTTGATTGAATGTTGGAATTCAAACTTTTTACTTTTGGCTCTGATATTAAATTAAGTTATTATTTAATCCAAAAACTTAAGTTAATATGTGAGGTGAGAGCTCATCATTAATTTTATAGTCCAATAGGGTCCTACACATGAAACTTGGATTATTTTTATTTTTTCTTTTATCAAGTTGAATATAAGGATGTATGGTAACTTAACATGATATTAGAACCAAAAGTCTAAAGTTTAAATCCTCGCAACTCAACTAGATAAAAGTAAATATAAAATATCTAAGTTGCTATGAGAAGGTTTATTGTACTAATATAATATTCGAGTATTCACATGCTATCTTCAGTTTTTAGGTGGGATGGCAAGTTAACAGCTATGACTATAATTTTTTCCTTAGTTTAGTTGATCATGACTATTAAAATTTATTGAACAAATATTAATTGTGAGGATAAAATTAACGGAACAACCTTGACAAATTTGCTCGATTTAAATAGAACAAAAGGTAATATTGGATCCATGAGAACCGAACACATAAATCATTAAAGAGAAATGAGAGTACTTATTTTTTATACCGATTTAATAACTTTTATTAAATTTCATTGGATTAATATTTACAAAAAAATATATATATATTCTAATAATAACTTGACTTTTGAAAAAACAAAAAAAATAAAAATAAAAAAATCATCAACTAATTTAGTTATAATTTGACATCTAAGTGGATGTGTATAGAAAAATAAAATTATACTATAACAGTATATTTATTAATTAAAATAAAAAATATAAATCAAGATACAAATATTCATGGTTTATGTATACTTCTCTCTATTTTATTAAATTAAATCTTTCTTAATTTTAACGCGGCATAGACACGTTATATGAATTTGACTAAAGCTCATGAAAGGAGTCAAAACGAATCTAATTATGTAAAAATTAGTTGACCCCTTAATTAATTGACTTTAATTTTCCAATGAAAGATTCTATAACCAAATTTTGTGAAATCCAATGGTTGAAAGTTGGGACCATCCTAATCATTCTATATGTTTTGAATATCAAATAAAAATTAATGTCTGTTCAAACAAGTAACCTTTTTCAATAATCTAGAATGGTGTTTGAAAAATATATTAAGATAATATGAAATAGTCATATAATGATTTGAATTTAAGAATTTACAGAATAAAAGAAGGATTTGAAAACAAAAGAAAAAGTGGTATAGAATTATAACAAAAAGGTTTATAAAATTAAATCATTTATTAGAATTATGGAATATTTTCTAGAAAACTATAAAAATATTGAATATTATAAGATAAAGTATAAATTTAATTATAATTATAAAAATTTAAGTGTTTTTTCCTAAAAATGTGACATGGGTTGTAGTCAGGGGGAGCCATCTCCTGGCTCCGCCCCTGTTTGCAACTATAACAATGGTAACTTACATAAGGTGTTACTTCTAAATCTGGGGTAGTTATGTGTTCCGTCGATGAGTCAATTCTTAATTTCAATCTCGTTTTAAACATATTTTTATGTGATTTAAGCTGAGTAAAGACGAGGGATCCCCACATGATAATGATGGATGCTTCCAACTTCTTAATTAACAGTTTTCAAGATAAAACCATCACTGATCAATTATACCAATAAAGGAAAAGACGTTAAGTATCATAATGGATGCTTCTGACTTCTTAATTAACAATATTCAAGATAAAACCATCACCGATAAATTATACCAATAAAGTAAAAGACGTTAAGAATAATATATGAAGTAGGTCGGTGAGCACCTAATTTTAGCTCCTTTGAATAAGATAGTGTAAAATATTTATTTTTGTCAAACTTATGAATTGTGTGTACATAACAGTTATGTGTGTACACTAGTTGTCAATCCTTTTATTTAGCTTGTCTCATCTGTTGTGTGTGTGCACATTAATTCTTAGTGCACACAGTTTACCAGACATGTGTCTTGGTTTGTTTCGTCTCGAATGTGTGCGCACAATTATCTGTGCTTACACTCTCGCTTCAAACTCTTTGCAACCCGACATGAGTTGCATGTCTGATAAAGAGAAAAAGATTTTATTTATCTTTGTCTCTTAATATTTAGGACCTTTTTACATGTATCATTTTTTTTCTTAAGTGGTCCTAGAGAATAAAGTTATCTTCCCAATTTCTTTTGTGGTCCAAACCAAAAGAATGAATACTTTCCTTATATGGACAAACATGAGTCAGCTCCTTGTTGGTTGACGTGGCATTGTTTTGTTGAGAAAGAAAACTTTTATTATATACTACTCTTTCTTGCGTAAATGTATCTAACCTTTTGATCTCTTATTTCATTTTTACTCTGAATTTCTTAGAGTATTCTTTCTCTTAAGGTTCAAGGTTCATTTTCCATTTTGTGCGAAAACCTCACCATATCAAACAAAGACTTGATGGCTCTTGGAATGTGATTCCTTTGCTGATGCTAGTGTGTGGCGTCGGTACTTGAACCTTGGTGGTTTACAAGATGTTTTTAGGTGTGTTCCCGACGAGAGGAAGCTCCAAGGAGTTGTTACATGTTTAAGGACTCAGAGTATAGTGCTAAGTGTAAAGTTGAACAAGGAGTTCTTTTTTACTGTAATTTAGATCAGCTTTGAACTATATCTTGTAATGTTTTTTAACTTAGTGGATTGCTTCAATCTGGACAATGTCTCATACATGTAGGCTAAAAGTGGATTTAGCCGAACCATATATATGGTTGTGTTCTTTACTTTCTGCACTTGTGTTTGATGTGGCTAAAACCTGGAAATGTCTTAATCTACTTGGTAAATATTCCGCTTCACTTTAAAATGGGTAATCCAAAACCAAAGTGGTTTAACCTATCTCCAACAAGTGGTATTGGAGTGAGTTCTGATAAGTTACTTCAGTAGATCCTTACCCATTTTACTCGTTTTTGTTTGCATCTGAGTGATCTGGCTAGTGGACGAAATATATTCTATATTGCGTTTTTACTTCAAATCTAATGTTTGTCTGTGTGTGCATTTTCATCTATGTGTTAGCATCGGTCTACTTGCTTTTCGTCATGAGTTTCTTCACTGAAGGTGGATCTACTCATAGACCTCCTCTATTAGAAAGTCCTAACTATTACACATAGAGACCTAGGATGCATGCCTTCCTTAAGTCTATAGATGAAAGAGTCTAGTCCACAGTTGTAATGGTTGGACAGCCCCGGTTATTGTTGAAAATGAAGTGTCTAGACCAGAACCTGTTGATAGTTAGACTGCTGATGAAATAACTTTGGCAAATTATAACTCTAAAGCACTTCATGCTCTTTTTAATGTTGTTAATGTGAACCAAATGAAAGTCATAGCTAATTGTGAGCTTGCTAAAGATGCTTGGGATAGACTCCAAGTCAAGAATAAGGGAACTAGTACTATGAAAGGAAATAGGCTTAGAAGACTTGTCACTGATTTTGAAAATTTGAACATGGAAGAAGATGAGACTATAATTGATTTTTATGGTAGAATGTGTGATATTTCTAATGAATGCTTTGCTTTGGGAAGAACATATACTAATGCTGAACTTGTCAAGAAAGTGCTTTGCTCTTTGCCCTGGAGATTTATGTCAAAGTTTACCACCATTGAAGAATGTCGAGATTTGGATGCCATGGACATCAATGAACTCTTTCCAAACCTACGAGCTAAATCTGCAACGATGGGAAAAATAGAAATCGATGAAAGGTTTGGCTCTCAAACATGAGGTTGATTCTGATTTTGATGATTGTGATTTAAGCTCTTTGGATGATGAAAATTGTGCTTTACTTACAAAGAATTTTTCAAAGTTTTTAAAGAAAAACATGAAAAAAGCCTCATAATAGTGGTTATGGCCGAAAACCTTTTGTGAAAAAGCCTTATGACCATCAAAACCTTTACAAAGAAATTTTCAAAAGATAAAGAAAGAAAAATAAAGGTATCAAGTGTTTTGAATACGAGGGTTTCGGGCACATACAATCTGAGTGTGCTAATGCACTAAAAAAGAAGAAAGGTAAAGCCATGGCTGCCACTTTGAGTGAGAGTAAGCATGATGAGAGTGATGATGATGATTCGGGTGATGATGAGAATGTTTTAGCCTTCACTGTGAATCAAAAAGATGGTAAGAGTGAAGTTTCAGATGACACTGAAGACATCTATGCTGAGCAACAAGAAGCATATGATAAGATGTATGACCAATGGCTAAAGGCTGTGAAAAAGTTGCAATCTCTTGGTATTGAGAATGCTTCCTTATTGAAACAAAAGAAAGTCTTGTCCGAAAAAATTGTTGCTTTTACTGCTGAACTAACTAAGGCTAAGGCCATCATTGATAAGTTGAATGCAGGTTTTCTTAAAGCTTTATGAAGTGCTTAGTCAAGGAAAATCCTTCGGAGATCGGTGTGGTTTGGGCTTCAGTCTTGGTGCTAGCACATCAAAAGCTAGTGCTAGCATGTTTGTGAAAGCCACCGAAACCCCTGCTGAAGGAACTGCTATGAGGCATGTTACAAAGGTATCAAAATTCATTCCTATATGCCATTTTTGTAATAGGAAAGGTCACATCAGACCCAAATACTTTAGATTCATTGCTTATTTGAAGAAAGTTTTTAAAAACCATAGTTTTGTTGCTAGTATAAATCATAATGCTAACAATGGTCTTTCTTCCAAGAAAGTTTGGAAACCTAAAGCTGATATGAGCTGTTTTGTGTCTCATACTTCTTTGCTTACATTTCAAACTGATCTTTGGTATCTAGACAGTGGTTGTTCAAGGCATATGAAAGGTAATAAATCTCTCTTGACTGAACTTGAATCAGTTAATAGTGGACATGTCACTTATGGAGATGAGAAGAAAGGCAAAATTCTTGGCAACAGATCAATTGTGCTTCCTGATTTTCCAGTTTTGAAAGATGTTTTACTTGTTGATGGTTTGAAAGCTAATTTGATTAGTATTAGTCAAATTTGTGACAAAGATTTTGTGGTTCAATTCTCAAAGAACAAGTGTCAAATCTTGAATGGTAAAGGTGTTTCTCTCCTTGAGGGAAAAATGTCAAATGACAATTGTTACTTACTTTCTAACTGTGTGTCATGCTTTAGTTCAAAAAAAAATCCCACTAACTTGTGGCATAAGAAGCTTGGTCACATGAACTTCAAGGACTTGGTAAGACTCTCAAAGAAGGAAGTAGTTAAAGGACTACCAAAATTTGAACTTCCAAAAGGTAATGTGTGTGGTCCATGTCAACATGGTAAACAAACCAGGATTTCTTATAAAACTTTGTCAGATCTCAATACCTCATATCTTTTGGAATTGCTCCATATGGATCTAATGGGTTCTATGCAAACCGTGAGTTTGGGAGGTAAAAGGTATGTGTTTGTTTGTGTTGATGATTTTTCAAGGTATGCTTGGGTTGATTTTTTGCGTGAGAAATCTAATTCTTTCAATGCATTTCAGAAATTGGCTAAAAGGTTGCTTGTTGAGAAGATAGAAAGATTGTAAGAATTAGGAGTGACCATGGAAAGGAATTTGAGAATGCTGATTTTGCTAATTTTTGTGAATTGCAAGGTATATTTCATGAATTTTCAGCACCAAAAACACCTTAACAAAATGGTGTTATGGAAAGGAAAAACAAAGTGCTTCAAGAGATGGCTAAGGTAATGCTCAATGCCAAAAAATTCCCTACAAGACTTTGGGCAAAAGCTATTAATACAGCATGTCATATTTCCAACAGAGTTTACCTTAGAAAATGTACTATTCAAACTCCTTATGAGCTGTGGAAAGGTAAGAAACCTGATCTCTCATATTTTTATGTGTTTGGATGCAAATGTTACATCTTGAATGATAGAGAGAATCTAGGTAAGTTTGATTCTAGAAGTGATGAAGGAATTTTTATTGGATATTCTTCTAATAGCAGTGCATTTAGGATCTATAACATGCGTTCTGAAAAAGTCTTAGAATCCATTAATGTTGTGTTTAGTGATGCAGAAGATTTTTTAGAATATTCCCAAGAATGTGAAATTTAAGACATATATGTTCCTCGTGTGCCCACACAATATGGTGTGAACACTACTGAATCTCCTGAACCTAAACCTTCGGCAAAGGTGCTATCACCTACCACTGGTGCTACAGCAACAGAATCTGCTCCATGCAAAGAATCATTTGTTGATTCATTATTCCAAAATGAGGGGATAGAGCTGGTTGTTGATCTTTCTGATGAAAACCTTCAAAGGAGAAATCAAAGAAAAAAAGATCCACCAACATGGGTTCAAAAAGTTCATCCACCTTCAACCGTGATTGGAGATCCAAATGAGGTAATGGTTACAAGAAGGAGAAGACGAAATGAAATTAACTATTTGTGTTAAGTTTCTCTTGCAGAACTTAAGAATGTCAAACAAGTGTTGGAAGATGAAAATTGGATTGTGGCGATGCAAGAAGAACTGGAACAATTCGAAAGAAATGATGTGTGGACGCTTGTACCAAAACTAGAGGGAATCAACATAATAGGTACCAAATGGATTTTCAAAAATAAAACTGATGAGTTTGGTAATGTTGTCAAGAACAAAGCTGTGCTTATAGCTCAAGGATATACACAAGTTGAAGGAATTGACTTTGATGAAACCTTCGCCCCTGTTGCTTGACTTGAATCAATCCAGTTGCTGTTGTCTGTTGCTTGCTGCCTTAAGATCAAATTTTTTGAAATAGATGTCAAAAGTGCCTTCTTGAATGGAATGCTCATTGAAGAAGTATATGTTGAAAAACCGATTGGCTTTCAAGATCCCCACAAACCTGATCATGTATTCAGATTGAATAAAGCTCTCTATGGTTTGAAACATGCCCCATGGGCTTAGTATGAAAGGTTGACAACTTTCTTTCTTAAGCATAACTATGAACGAGGTAATGCTAACAAAACCCTTTTCATTAAGCGTGCTAACAATGAGATCATATGTGCACAAATTTACGTTGATGATATTGTGTTTGGTTCTACATCTCATTCACATGCCCTTGAAGTCATTAGTCTAATAAAAAGTAAGTTTGAGATGAGTATGGTAGGGGAATTGAATATGTTTCTTGGCCTTCAAATTAAACAAATGAACAATGGCATGTTTGTTTCCCAATCAAAGTATGCTAGAAACATATTGAAAAGATCTTGTCTTGAGAATGCAAAGCATGCTAGAACCCCTATGAGTGCTACCTTTAAGCTGTGTAAAGATGAACATGTTAAAAAGGTAGACAATAAGATGAACCGAAGAATGATTGGAAGTCTTCTTTACTTAACTACAAGCCGGCCTGATTTGTTTTAGTGTTAGTATTTGTGCTAGGTTTCAAGGTAATCCATCTGAGTTGCACTTGAATGTAGTGAAAAGAATCATAAAATATGTTTCAAGTGCATGTGAATTTGGCCTTTGGTACTCATTTGATTCTAACAGTTGTTTGGTTGGCTATAGTGATGCGGATTAGGCAAGAAGTTTGGATGATAGGAATAGTACTTCGGTGGATGTTTCTATCTTGGAAACAATCTTGTCACAGGGTACAGCAAGAAGCAAAACATAATCTCCTTATCCACTGTAGAGGCTGAGTACATTGCCGTAGGGAGTTGTTGCACTCAAATTTTATGGTTAAAGCAAATATTGTATGATTATGGTATTTGTGAGTATCAGAAGAATTTTCTTCATATTAATTGTGAACAAAATACAACAATATATACACATTCAACAGTCCATATAATGAATCAAAATAATCTAAACTAGGAAAGGGTTGATCTAATTTCCTATTCTAAAGATCATATTCCTAAAACATTTGATTTGTACAACTCAACACTCCCCCTCAAGTTGGGGCATATAAATTATATGCACCAAGCTTGTTACAAATAAAGTCAATATGAGGACCCCTAAGTGATTTAGTGACGATATTTGTTAGCTCACCACTTGAGCTGACATGACTAGTGGTGATACAACTAGATAAGATTTTCTCTCTAATAAAATGACAGTCAATTTCTATATGCTTAGTCCTCTCGTGAAACACTGGGTTGGAGGCAATATGGAGAGCAGCTTGATTATCACATAGTAACTTCATCTTTACTACTTCTGTAAACTTCAATTCTTGGATTAGCTGCTTCAACCAAATGAGCTCAGAAGTTGCTAGAGCCATTGCACGGTATTCTACTTCTGCACTCGATCTGGCAATGACAACTTGCTTCTTACTTTTTC
Source organism: Pistacia vera (assembly GCF_008641045.1). Lineage (NCBI taxonomy): Eukaryota > Viridiplantae > Streptophyta > Magnoliopsida > Sapindales > Anacardiaceae > Pistacia > Pistacia vera. The sequence continues at coordinate 1,109,543 of NW_022196165.1, forward strand.
AAGATACTAGGTTTCCTCCCATAAGAATACAAAAACCTGAAGTGGAACGTCTATCAAATGCAGAACCTGTCCAGTCAGCATCAGCATATCCGACAATCTATGTATGGCCCCTGTTTCCATATAATAGTCATTTGTCTAGTGTGCCCTTGATAAATCTTAAAATCTGAATAACTATCCCAATGACTGTCACAAGGAGACTGTTGAAACTGACTAACAACATTGACGGAGAAGGAAATATCAGGTTGTGTAATAATGAGATAGTTAAGTTTACCAACTAGTCTTCGGTATTTCCCAGCATCTGCAAGAGGCTTCCCCTGTCCATGTGAGAGCTTTGAATTAGGATCCATAAGAGAGTCTATTGGTCTATAGTCTGACATCCATGTTTCTTCCAAAATATCCAGTGCATATTTCCTTTGAGAAATAACAATACCTAAGCTAGATTGAGTCACTTCGATACCAAGGAAGGATCTAAGTAATCCCAAATCTTTGGTCTAAAAGTGGTGGAACAAGTGTGTCTTCAACTGTTTAATGCCATCCTGATCACTTCCCATAATAACAATATCATCAACATAGACAACCAGATATATGCATTGCCCTGATGAGTTATGTTTATAGAAAATAGAGTGATCAGACTCACACCGAATCATCCCAAACTCTTGAATGACATTACTGAATCATCCAAACTAGGCACAAGAGGACTATTTTAAACCATACAGAGAGCGACGAAGTTTAATACCAAGGCAGACTCCCCTTGAGCAACAAAGTCGGGCAATTGCTCCATATAGATTTCTTCCTGAAGCTCACCATGAAGAAGGGCATTCTTAATGTATAATTGTTACAGAGTCCAATGGCGGAGAGTAGCCATTGATAAAAACAAGCGGACAGAAGACATCTTAGCCATAGGAGAAAATGTCTCATAATAATCCAACCCATAAGTCTGAGTATAACCTTTTGCAACCAACCGTGCCTTTAGTCGATCAACCTATCCATCTGGGCCAACCTTGACAGTATAAATCCAACGACAATCAACAGGCGATTGGCCAGGAGGCAAAGGAACTAATTACCAAGTATTATTATGATGTAAAGTCGTCATCTTTTCAACCATAGCTTGACACCAGCCGGGATCAGTTAGTGCCTTACGAACATTAGAAGGACAGAGACAAAAGAAATAGTTGACACAAAAGCATACTATGATGGAGATAAGTGGTGATAACTAAGAAAATTATAGATCGGATGAGGGTTGCGAGTAGACTACATACCTTTACAAATTGCAATGGGAAATTGGTCTTCAGGAGGTAGGGCCGCAGCAAGAGAGGAATTTGACGCAAGAGGATCAGGAACAAAAGCCTTAGGAACATCATCAAGAACAGTGTCAGTAGTCGTACTCGGAACAATAGCATCACCTAGAGGAGGAGACTCGCCCATAGGGGTAGGACTTGGAGGAATAGTAATAGACTGCAAGATTATCAAAAATAGACTGCAAGATTATCAAAAATAGACTCAATGTAGGGTATAGGAAGGACAGTAGTGATAGAATCACTGTTTGATGTAGAAAAGAAAGGAGAAGACTAAAAAAATGTAACATTGATGGATAGAAAGTATTAATGAGTGGATGGAGAATAACACTTATAACCCTTTTGAAGTCTTGAATATCTTAGGAAAATACACTTGGTAGATTTGGCAGACAATTTGTTGGTACCTGGGGAAAGGATATGGACAAAACATGTGCAATCAAAGATACGTGAAAGAAGAGAGTGTAAAGGTTGATTAAGGAACAAAACAGAATTAGGGACCTGGTTTTGTAGGACAGAAGAAGGCATCCTATTAATCAAGAAACAGGTAGTTAACACAGCGTCTGCCCAGAACCGAAAAGGAACTTGATTGTGTAAAAGCAGGGTTTGGGCAGTTTCAATCAAATGTTTATTCTTACGCTCAGCAACTCCATTTTGCTGTAAAGTATAAACACAAGAGGATTGATGGAGAATTCCCTGAGATGACATGAATTTGGTAAAATGAGTAGAAAAATATTCACGAGCATTATCACTCTGAAACACACGAATAACAATATTAAATTGTGTTTTAATTTCAGAACAAAAGGATTCAAAGATAGAAAATAATTCGGAATGACTTTTCATTAAAAATAACCAAGTGCAACGAGAATAATCGTCAATAAACGTAACAAAATACTAAAACCCTAAAATGGACAAGACTCGACAAGGACCCCAGACATCGAAATGAACTAACTCAAAAGGGGACGTAGCATATTTATTAATACACTTTATAAATGTACTACGAGTATGTTTTCCAAGCTGACAAGACTCACAATTTAAAGATGATAAAGTAGATAGAACTAGAACCATCTTCTGAAGCTTTGCTAAACTAGGATTACTCAAACGATTATGAAGGAGAAGAAGAGACAGTGCAGGCAATGGGGGCATAAGGTAACTTCAGATTATAGAGGCCCTATGACTCATGTCCTACGCCAATCATTCATCCCATGCTGCAGTCCTGTATAACAATAGAGTCATTAGTAAAAGTGATAGAACAATTTAAAGAGCAAGTGAGTTTACTAACAGATAGAAGGTTAAAAGGGCAATGGGGAATATACAAGACAGAATCTAAAGTCACAGAGGAGAGTGGTTGTGCACGACCTACTGCTTTAACAACTGCTTTGGTCCCATTGGCTAAGGTAACATGAGATAAAGAGGTAGTATTAATAAGATGAGAAAGCAAACAGGGGTTACCAGAGATATGATCCGATGCACCAGAATCAAGAACCCAAGACTCTGAGGAGATGACTGAGTGAGGCAGGCAACTGATTTACCCGACTGAGCGATGGAAGCAACAAATGAAGAAGACTGCTTTTTTGCTTGGAACTTGAGATATTCATCATAATCAGCACCTGTAAGTACCAAGGATGGCAGACTTGGTTCTTTAAAAGATTCAGAATGATGATCAGGATAAGCGACATTGGAAACTCGAGGAGGACGCCCATGTAATTTGTAGCATTTCTCCTAGGTATGCCCTCATCTATGATAATAACTACACTTGGGTCGTCCTCCCCTGCCACTACGATCCCCCTTATTCTTCTTTAACAAAAGTTTGAGACTGAGAGGCCATGATAGAAAAATCAACTAGGGAAGATCCAACCACAACACCAGAGGAAGAGACTCGAAGTAATCGAGCAAAAACGTCATCAAGAGAAGGCACAATAGTACTTACCAGAATCTGATCTCGTACAGGAGTGAGAGTAGGACTGATAGCGACAAGAGTAAGAACCATAAAGAATTTGTCTCGTTGTGCCAGATCTTCTGCTTCAAACTTGCCAACGGGTAATAACAAATTAAATTCCGCCTTGAGAGAGGCCATCTTGCCAAGAAAGTCAGACATGCCCATATCTTGCTGTTTAAGATTAACCAAATTGGACACAATAAAATAGTCTCTGGATATCATTAGTATAAAGCAATTTGGTATGTCGCCATACATCAAAACATGTTCAATATGCTTTATAAGTAGAATGAAGGTAAGGGTCAATAGACTACCATAATAAACCACATACCAAAGCATATGTCTTGACCCAGGTAGTTTTATCATTCGTGAAATCTTCAGCCTTAGTGGTCAAGTGATCCTCCAGACCATGTCCCATATACCACAGTTCAACAGAGGCAGCCCATGAGGAATAATTGGAGCTGCCTATTAATATTTTAGTCACGATCGGAGGAAAAGACAAAAAAGAAACAGAACCTGATTTGGTGTTGGATCCTGCAGGGAGCATGATTGTTTTGTGGGATAGACAAAACTAATTTGATTATGGGCTGAGAAACAAAGCTGATTCTGGGCAAATCGAGAAAAAAAGGAATATTTTGACAGTAGTGGGCTATTTTCGACGTCGGTGATGACAATACAGGTCAGATGGTGGTGGATGTGCTCACCGGTGGTGTCTGAGTGCACAGGTGCTGGCGGTCAGACCTCACGCTCGCCGGAGAAGTAGATCAGAGAAGAAGTTATTGGAAAGAAGACCGACACATAGAGGCACGTACGAGGGTGACTGGCAATGAAAATTTTAGGTTTTGACGATGAGGAGAAGATAAACAGACTGGTGTGGTCAGAAGAGTGATTCAACACGAGAATGAGATGGACTGAACTTCACTGGAAAAAAAAAAGTTGTCAAAAAAAGAAAAATAAATTATAGGATTTTTTATTTCTTAGCTCTGATACAATGTGAGAATCAGAAGAATTTTCTTCATATTAATTATGAACAAAATACAACAATATATACACATTCAACAGTCCATATAAGGAAATGAAATAATCTAAACTAGGAAAGGGTTGATCTAATTTCCTATTCTAAAGATCATATTCCTAAAACATTTGATTTGTACAACTCAACATATTTGTACAACTCAACAGTATTGACCAAGATTGTGTGACCATATTTTATGATAACACGAGTGTCATTAACATCTCTAAGAATCCAATTCAGCATTCTAGGACTAAGCACATTGACATAAAACGTCATTTCATTAAAGAGTTAGTTGAGGAGAGCATCATTGCACTTGCTCATGTGAACATAAAATCTCAATTGGCTGATTTATTTACAAAAGCACTAGACTATGATACCTTTGTTTTCTTGAGGAAGTCCATTGGACTACTTCAACTTGAATAGTTTTTCATTTCAGTTAATGAATAAAACATGAACATGCTACTTTTTTTTTTTTCTTTTTTTTTTTTTGTCAAGACTCCTTGATCTATGCTAGCACTCTAATTGTCATTTATTTTCTCTTATCTGTGTGCTAACTCTAGTATGTTGTGTCCACTGAGACTCTCTCTATAACATGACCTTATTGCATCATGAGTTGATTATCCCTTCTTATCACCATTATGAAAGAGCTACCTCGCATGAAGTGTGAAAGTTGTTTTGAGTAATTTTCTGATTTGTAAAGAGCCATATATTTTGAAAAATCTACCATTAAAAGGATTACCTTCTTGCAAGTATGAAAGCTACACTTTGGTTACGTTTATGAGAGTTATTTGCCCTTTGGTCAAAATGAAAAGAAAAATCTTTATTTCCTATACTGAAAAAGAAAAATGCAAAATATAGTTAGGCATGAGGGAAGGGGCAGCTTCTCTTGCAAAATTTAAAATTGACCAATGTGTCATTTTACCCCCTTGAGGACATTATCACACACTAAGATAAGCTCTTGGAAATTTATCTCACTTGTGTGTAATTTAGAAAGTGTTGTTTTGATTGCACTATGTTGACAACTTCCGTATGAGTTTTTGTGCCTTTTAAGATTGAAAATTTGATCTCTTAGGTTGTTTCGCACAGATTGACTGTCTTGACCTTCAAATATTCATGTGAAGCATTTCATAATTCTAACTTTTATGCTCTTTAATTTTTTGCTCAATAAAGTTTAGTCTTTTAAAATTTCTAATGTTTTTTTGGGATGCTGTGAGCTCACACAATTGCATATGTACACTCATTTAGGATAAAGTCCTATTTTTGGTAAAACTCTTTTTCAAGATATCAGAATTGCAACTTGCCTTATTGTGCTACCCATTTTATTCCTTGCGTCAATCTTCATTTTTTTCTAAAACCCTAATAATGCCGACTATTTCCTCTGTTCCTTACGATTTTTCTTCTTTAAAAAATTTTTCATTTTTTTCTGCTCTCACATGGAATCAAGGAAGAAAGCAATGGAGGATCCTATAAGAAAAGATGAATCCTTGGGAAAGGGATTCCTGACTATGAAGAAAGCCAGATTGCGGGGTCAAATGCCGTCGAAAAACCCTTCTCCTCCAACAAATGATTCAGATTCTGAAGAGGGAAGTCAATGGAATGAATCAAATCACTCAACCTTCCCTGGTTCGTCCCCTGTTTCCAGTTACCATCAAACCTCGAAATGCTCACAAAGTGAGTCTGCCCCTGCATCAACGAAGAAGACGCCTGACAAATCCTCTTTGGCATTAGACAACTCCTCGGAAAACACGCTGATTGCTAGTTTGAAATCGTGCAAAGAAGGTTTATCAAAGGGCATGACTTCAAAGTCTCTAACTCCTGCAGAGTTGGCAAAAAAGAAAGGAAAAGTCGTCTTGGAGAAGCCTTTTTCTAGTAAAATCTCTCCTTTTGTTTTACCTGCTGCTGAGAATAGATTTAGGAGCCACATTGTCAAGAAGACAATTATGAGCGAAGCAAATGTTAGACTAGAAGACTTTGATGAATTCCATGCTTTGATGAAAGAAAGAAACTGGTTAGGAACTGTCTCTGGGTTGACTGCCCCTGTACAAACTCTTATCCAAGAGTTTTATGCAAATTTTGGGTTTGATAATGCTTCCTCAAAATCGAACAAAAATGATGATAGAGTTTACGTTAAAGGACATTAGGTCTTGTTTACAAAAACTGTAGTGAGGGGTGCTCTTGGTTTGAAGAAGAGCAAAAAGAATTTTGATTTGAAAAGCTTAGACTTAGACAAAATTGTCAAAGTCATCACTAGTGGATCAGTTGCTGTTTGGTCGAGAACTGGTGTTCTTCAGCCTGGTGTGCTCACACTGCTTTACAGATTACTCTTTAAAATCTCACTGACAAATTGGTCCCTTTCAATGCACAATTCGACTGTCATACTTGAACGAGCACAACTCCTCTATCGAATTGCTCAAAGGAAAAATATTCACTTGGCTAAGTTGATTTTCACCAGTATTAGAGTTGCAACGCAATCAACTTATTCTCTGCAGATTTTGTGCTTTCCTTCTTACTTTACAAAATCATTTCCACTTACAAGCCTAAGTCCTATGGAGTGGAACCTGTTTTTAAGATAAAGATTGTCACCAAGAAGTCTTTTAGACAAGATACAGGGCACTTGCCACCATCTTCCTCAATTGATCACTCTATGACTATCACTTGGTAGTCCAAGCTTTTTGTTGCCATGCAAGATCTAGAGACTTGAATAGAGTTTGTCCTTCAATATATGAAGGAAATTCACATTTCTCTCCACTCACCGATGGACAAAATGGAGGTTGATCTGAAAAAGAAGAAAAAGAAAAAAGACAAAACTATTCAGAATGAGGTACCTCCTACTCCTCAAGTTGATCTTGCTGATGATGCCAATGCTGCTTTTGAGACTCAAGTTGAAGAACAACAAGCTGTTGATGAGGAAGAAGAACAGGTCAGTGATGAAGAACAAGAAAAAGGTGCTGATGAAGATGAACAAGAACCTCCTAAAGGTCCAGCTGCTTAAAAAGATTCTCCTGTGCGCACTTATCCTGCTGTCTTTCCAGAAGTTCAAGTAGAGGACTCACATGTCACTATCACTACCCCTCTACAATGCAGAACCAAGAGAAAAGCTAGGCGCTCTTCTCTACCCTCCCAAAAGTTGTCAAGACTTATGAACAAAGAAGGGAAGTAAGAAGCAGGGGGGAGTAAAGTTTATAGTTTTATTTATGTTTTCGTGTTCTTGTTATGACTGTTGGATAAATTTTGAATCTTGTGTTATCTCTCCATGGGGGAGCTTGTTAAGGAGTTTGTTATTTTGTTTGCTACTTTTTAAAACTCCTTAGTTATCTTGCTTTGACGTTTTTATCAGTTTTATTTACTATCCATGTGTTTACATTTGTGTTGTTTTTGGTTATCTTGTTTTCATGTTTGTGTGTTCAAATCTACAAGTCTTAAATGGTTGATTTAGACAGGTTTGCACTTGATCTCTTTTATTATGTTCTTTGTTCATAAGTTTGACAAAGGGGGAGAATGTAGAATATTTATTTTCGTCAAACTTATGAATTGTGTGTGTGTGCACAAGTTGCCAATCCTTTTATTTGGCTTGTCTCATCTGTTATGTGTGTGCACATCAATTCTTAGTGCACACAGTTTGCCAGACATGTGTCTTGGCTTGTTTCATCTCGAGTGTGTGTGCACAATGGTATGTGCTTACACTCTCGCTTCAGACTCTTTCTAACCTGACACGAGTTGCATGTCTGATAAAGAGAAAAAGATTGTGTTTATCTTTGTCTCTTGATATTTAGGATCTTTTTACATGTGTCATTTTTTTCTTAAGTGGTCCTGGGGAATAAAGTTATCTTTCCCAATTTATTTTTTGGTCCAAACCAAAAGAAGGAATACTTTCCGTATTTGAACAAACATAGGTCAGCTCCTTGTTGGCTGACATGGCACTGTTTTGTTGAGCAAGAAAACTTTCATTATATAATACTCTTTCTTGCGTAAATGTATCTAACCTTTTGATCTCTTATTTCATTTTTACTCTGAATTTCTTAGAATATTCTTTTTCTTAAGGTTCAAGGTTCATTTTCCATTTTGTGCCAAAATCTCACCATATCAAACAAAGACTTGATGGCTCTGATGCCATGAAAGATTCAAAGAGAAAACGAAAAAGATTGGAGCAAATAAAGATTGGAGCAAATCTATGTAACAGTATTTTATTTCTATTTTGCTAACTGATACAAGAGGAAGACTGCTCTTTTTTATATGAAATGAGGGAGAGAGTCAAAACAACACCGTTAGAAGGACAAGTGGAATTTACAACTTTACCCATTTTGACTCTTTTTAGCTTTGGTCAACATTTCCCCTCAAATACAGCTGGGGTGTCAACCTTACTTCTAAGAGATTCTAACATTTCCCCTCAAATACATTGAAACAAGTAAAGGTAAGTAAAAGTAAAGTATATTGGTTGACTGTAGCAATTCTTCACTTCATCATTGGCAAAATATGCACCAGGCTATAGTTATGTTTTCACTACTTTAGTTTCTAACTCTGCATTACGCCTTCAGACTCAAAAATATATAATGTTCAGTTCAGACTTCATTCTAAAATTCTCAGACATCATTCTCAAATTTTATACAGCACCATCAACTTCACCATCAATTTCTTCCCACAACTTGAGAGCATATTTTCAGAGAAGATCCACATCAAACTAATTTCAGATTGCAAAATCATCATAAGTGAAACTCCACAGCAACATCAACTTCTTCCCAGAATTTTAGTTACATATTTTCACACAATCAACACAAAACATTCCTCCATACTTTTTACACAATCAACATAAAAACATTCTTCCCACAAGTTTTTCAAGCACAGAACGCAACTTCTTCCCACAATTTTAGTTGCATATTTTCACACAATCAACACAAAACATTCCTCCATACTTTCAAGCATAGAACACCATTTAACATTCTGTTTGCACAATCAGCACAGAGCACTGCTTTCACGATTTTTAGCACTATAGAATACCATATTTTAGCACTACAGAACACCATTTTTCAACATTACAGTACACCATTTTTCAGCACTACAGAACACCATATTTCAATACATTCAGCACAGAGATATTTAACATAGAGCACCACTCAGCAATTCAGATAAAAGGACACAAATTCACAGTAGAAGAAAAGAGTAGACTTGCAAATTCTTCAGCGAAAGGACTCTGCTCTATTTAAAGCATACTGGCAAAGTGTTCAGCAATATGGTTCAGTTCAAACTTTCCCAGAATAAATCTTCACCTCAACAACATTGAGGATTTGTTTCAGCTCCTGAAATTAAGCTATTGATAAAGACTTTGTTAATACATCAGCAATCTGCAATTTTGATGAAACATACTGCACTATGACTTTCTTGGCTAGAACTTGATCTCGGATGTAATGTGTGTCTATTTCAAGATGCTTAGTTCTAGCATGAAATACAGGATTAGCTTCCAAAGCTTGTGCACTAAGATTATCACACCAAATCACATAAGTGGCAGTTAATGTAATTCCTAGCTCAAAAAACAGGTTGTCTAACCAAGCTAATTCAGTTGTAGTCTGTGCAAGGGCTTTGTATTCACCTTTTGTTGAGGACAAGGCAACAACTTTCTACTTACGAGAACTCCATTGAATTAGGTTGGGTCCTAGGTAGATACAATACCCATTTGTAGACCTCCTGTCATCAAGATTACTTCCCCAATCTGCATCGGTATAGCACTCAACATAGAAGTAGCTACTGGTTTGAATTGTAATCCATGAAACTGAGTGCCTTTAAGATACCGTAATACCTTTTTGCAGGCCTACCATTGAAGCTCAGTTGGAGCTTGAAGGAATTGACTAAGCTTGTTAACTATGAAGCTTATATCTGGTCTTGTCAAAGTCAAGTATTGTAGAGCTCCAATGGTGCTCTATATAGACTAGGATCCTTGGACAACTCACTATTAGAGGAGCAAAGCTTAGTACCAGTAGCCATGGGAGTTGGACAAACATGAGCATCTTGCATTTTAGTTTTGGTCAATAAGTCACCAATGTACTTAGTTTGCTTCAAGTGTATACCTTATGCATTTCTAGTTGCTTCTAAACCGAGGAAGTAACTCACAAACCCAAGTGTTTTTAAAGAAAATTCACTGTTTATATCTGCTACAAGTTGTAAAATAGAGGCATTCTCGGATCCAGTAATAAGTATATCATCTACATAGATGAGGATGTAAAGAACTTGATTTGTTTCCTTAAGAATAAAGAGACTAGAATCTGAAGCTGAATTCTGGAATCCTCTACTCAACAAAGCTTGCTTGAGTTTGTCAAACTAGGCTCTCGGTGCTTGTTTAAGACCATACAAGGCTTTTTTTAGTTTACATACATGAGAAGAAAAATAAGGATGCTCAAACCCAGCAGGCTAACTCATGTAGACTGTTTCACTCAGAATGCCATTGAGAAAGGCATTGTTTACATCAACTTGTTGGATATCCCATCCTTTGGAAACGGCACGAGTAAAGATGATCCTAATAGTAGAAGGTTTGACCACTGGACTGAATGTTTCAAAATAGTCTAAACCAAGGGTTTGTTGAAAATGCTTTGCCACTAAATGGGCCTTATATTTGTGTAATGAACCATCAGCATGATACTTGGTTCAAAAAACCCACTTATTCCCAACAATATTCATGTCAAAGGTCCTAGGAACAAGAATCCATGTTTCATTTCTCATCAGGGCAGTGAACTCATCATGCATAGCCTCTCTCCAGTCTTTACAGGCAAGGGCTTCATTTATTGAGTTAGGTTCAGGTTGAACAGAAGAAGGTATGGAGGCTACCAGGACAGTTTTGTCTGGATCAGGAAGTTTGACTTTATTTTGATCAACAAGTTTAGCTCTAGTGATCATGGGATGAATATTGGCAGGTGAAGGATAGGTCGCTGGTGTACTTAATGTTATTGATGTTGTTGAAGAAGGATGTGATTGGGAAGTAGGAAACTAAGATGATGACAAATCAATTACAAGACTGCAGTCAGTGTTCTCACGAGGTAGAGGAAGTTGGGATTGAGTTGAAATGGTTAAAGGCATGGATTTGATGGGTGCAGATGGAAAACAAGTAAGATCCATGACTGGAGGATTAACTGGACAGTTTGAGGTACATAGAGGAGGCTGTGTAGGTTGTGTTTGAGACTTGTGAGCTGTTTGGGAGGTGGATAAAGATGGTGAAACAGAGGCAGAGGTAAGAGACTTGGAGGGTGTGAAAGGCTGAGAATTATGGTTAGAGTTAAAATTATGAAACAGATCAGGAGATCTACTGAAAACAATAGTAGTGGAGTAAGGAATTTGCTTACTGTAAACCCCACCTATGCATCCAAGGGTAAAATAGTCTTTTCCTTTTTATGTGTTAAGTTAACTACCATGCACATGCCTTAGGGGTAAAGTGGTAAAAGAATAATGATATTTTGTTGGCTTGACAAGATAAAGATGATGAAGGATTAAGGAGTAATTAATAGACAATTTTGTGGGCAAAAGGGAAATAATGTTATAGGACATTAAATGCAAAAGACAAATGTCAAATGAATAATTCTTTTGCAACAAAAAATAAAAAAAATATTAGGTGATAAGAGTCGGCCAACATGTCTTCTACCACTTTTCATTCTCTTCTTCAAGTTTTCTACAATCTTCCCTATTTTCTTCACTTCTCCATTAAAGTTTCAAGTCTCTTAGTTGCAAATCTCTCAAGTGTCTTATATTTCTCCCTTTATTAAGGATATTAGGAGGTAAAGTTCAGCTCCTTATCTTATATAAATATTGTGTATTTCAAGTTATTTAAGTTTCCTTATAATTTGTGTTAGGATAAGGGTCAATTGGAGATAAGGAGGAGGAAATTTGCAAAGGAGTGTGGTTTCTTGACATAAGGTAAGGGAAACCTCCCTTTAATAGGAAATAAAAAATCAGGTTTCTAGGTTCAGTATTAGGGAACCTTAATTCTTGTCACACCATAGCAATTGAGTTTGGTTTGATGCTATAATTGATGGATTTATATGTGAATTGTAAAAACAATGAAGTTTGATGACAATCAATGGAATTAGTTGTGACATGAGTTTTTAACATATTACAAGGGAGGTTATTATTGATCATTTAACATGTTTTCACAGGGGAGAATGGTTAGGAAAGGTTAGGGAGTAAGTGGAGGTAAATAGGTAAGGAAAAGCCCTAAAATAGGCATGTTACCATGGTTGCCCTGTCACAGCCGTGACCTTCTAAGTGATTTTTGGGCATCTTAACGATTGAACTGGGTTGAGACCTAAACATAAAAGTTGTAGCCCTGTCTCTAAGCTTTAAAACGAGACTAGGATCATATCAATCCGATGTGTGTAACTCAAGTTATGCCTTTTTGAATCTGACCTGTGCAGAATGATTGATTCCAAGTATGGAAATGATGCTTAAAGAGTTTTGAAGTATGTTTGAATGAGTGATCTTTATGATTATTTAGTGATTGTATGAGCATATATAGTTGATGTAATGAATGACCATGGAGGTTATGTGTAATATGTTATGTATTACCTAATTATGAGTTTGCGCAAAATACTTCCAAGGTACATAGACATGCATTTTTGTGAAGGAAAATGATTTGTAAATGTTATGGAAAACGTTGTCATGTTATGGGGAACCTGAGCTCACTCATGCACATGTCTAGACCGAAAGAAATGAACAATCCATAGCGTGCATGACCATGGGGACTATGTTATAAGTTAAGGTTAGCTCATTGGCCAAAGGTTCCGTAATCCATGCCTCACTTAGTTCGATCAGTAAACAGTAAAAGGTTTTCAAAGAAAAATGTATTTATACATGCATGACATTGATGTGCATTATTCATGAACATTAAAGGAAAGCATTGCATGAATTAGATTATGCCTTATGATATGACTTGAATATGCTATGTTATATTACTTTTATGTTATTAATGTTTGTTTCATGTACAAGTAAATAAGATGCTTCCTAAGTTTAAGAATGTTACATAGGGTTAATTGATCGATACCCTTACTGAGTGATTAGCACTCATCTCCCTAGTTTCTATGTTTTGCAGGTAATGGTTAAAGCGGTAACAGCGAGTGGCAGTCAAGGAGGCTTGGGGCATGCATGTTTTTGTTCTAACTAAACTTATGATGTTATATAAAGGATGTTGCTTTTGAATTTAATGTATATCGTTTAATGTTTATAATCTAAGTTTTATGAAATAGTAAATATATTTTGCTTATAAATGATGGGAGATATTTTATATTTGCTTCCGCTATTAAAACAATTGATGTTGTTGTTTTCTTTAAACCAGATTTTTTATATATAGTCATGTCTTGATAGGTTGATTAAGAAAGTAATATACATGAGAGGAGACGTTTTTATTTATTTATTTTCATATAATACATGTTTGTAACCAGGATTTGCCTTTTAAATTACACAACCTTCCAGGCGTGAATTCTCTAACTTTCCATCCTAATGGAATACTTAGAGGGTACCCGGCTGGAGGGGGGGTGTTACACTTACCAACTACTGTAGAAGTACAAGGTGAAGAAAAGGGCATTGTTGAAGGATCTTTGTTGCTTGAATCAGTTGCACAGTTTATAGATATAAAAGGAAAACTGGATGGTGAAGTGTAAGGAGATGTATGACTAGAGGTTTATGAATAACAGACTGAGAACCATTAGGAAAACCAATGGCAAATGGAAATTGATTTTCATGGAATTGAACACTAGGAGTAATAATGATTTTCTCTTCAGCAGTGAGACATTTATACCCTTTATGAATGAGACTATAACCAACAAAAACGCAGTTGGAAGAGTGAAAATTCAGTTTGTGTTTATTAAAATCTCTCAAGTAGGGAAAACATGTACAACCAAAGACTTTTAATGAAGTATACAAGGGAATTTTGTTAAACAAAGCTTGATAAGGTGAGATAAATTGCAAAATTGAATAAGGCATTCTATTTATTAAGAAGACAGCAGTTTCAAAGGCAAACCACCAAAATTGCAATGGATGCTTGAGCAAGTAAGTAAGACCAGTTTCAACTATATGTCTATGTTTTCTCTCACTTCTCCTGTTTTGTTGATGTACATAAGCACAAGAATGTCTAAAGGCAATATCAGCCTCAGTAAGATATGACACTAAACCTCTATATTCTCCCCCTTGATCAGATTGCAAACACGTGAATTTTTTATTAAATTGTCTTTAACTAAATGATGAAACCTAATGAATATGGAGTTAACTTCAGCTTTTGTTCGTAAAGGAAATATCCAAGTAAAGCGACTATAATCATCAATGGAATGGATGTAATACCTAAAACCTTCAATAGATGCAATTGGAGCTAGACCCCAAACATCACTATGGATAAGTTCAAGGGATTGAGTGGCCTTGGATTGTGAGAGAGGAAAACTATTCCTATGTAACTTGCCTAACTTGCATGCATCAAAAAAAGGCAAGAGGAGGCAGATTTTGTGAATTTGACATGAATTTGAGACAAAATTTTATAAAGAGCCTCAGTGTGAGGATGACCTAATCTATTATGCCATAAGGATATACCAGCAGTAATGCTACTAGCTTGTAAAGCAAATGACACATTAGGTAGCATGAACTGACCAAAATTATTATTAGTGTGATCATGTAACAATTCAGAAGATAACACAGTAGAAGCATTAGTGTGATCAGTATTATTATTATTGTGAGCAGATAATAGTTCAGAAGATAACATAGTACAAGCATTAGAGCCATAATCATAATGATTAGCATAAGCATTAGACAATTCAGAATGTAACACAAGACAATCATTAGAATTGTAATCAGGGTGATTATTGATAACATTGTGATCAGAAACAGATTTATTTATTGAATTGGATTTATAACTAGAGACATTATCAAAGGAACATGTTTGTGAGTTGAAATCAAAAGTTCCCAAGTTACAATTATCATCAGTAATTGACAATTTGCATTCAGGAATAACACTAGAGGTAAGACTAATGTTATCTAGTATAGAATTAAAGACTTGAGGTTGCAGACTGTTTGGAGCTAGTTGCTCAATGTACTTAGGTGAATTATGAAAAGGAACGGGAGAAGATGGCAAATTAGAAGGAATGTGCAGCTGATACAGGCCAACTTTAAGACCTCCCTACAGAAGCACTGTTTTGGTATCCTTAGCCTTAACAAGACAGTAGTCAGAGTTAAATTCTATTACCACATTATTGGCTTTTGTAAATTTTGGGATACTAAGAAGGTTTTTAGTTATTCTAGGCACACATAGAACATTTTTTAAATAGAAGCATCTAGAGTGTAAAGCAGTAGGTAATAAAGGAATACCAACATGGGAGATGTTTATAGACTCACCACTGCCGACTTGCAATTGATCAGTACCATCATAGTTCCTGCTGGCTATTAAGTGATGGGGATTAGAAGTAACATGATCGGTAGCTCCTGAATCCATGTTCTAGGCTGGATCAGGTGGTGTGGTGGTGGAAATAGGCATAAGTACAAGAGAGTTGGGAGCTGGTGATGGATTTTGATGGGATAGGGTGAGTTTAGTTGTTGGCTTAGGACAAGAAAGCTAGGCTATGATGAAGGTTGCTGTTGAGTGGAGAAAGAGACGCCATGATGTCCTTGTCCATGAGACAAATTGTTCCCAAAGGAAACACCTCCAATAAGTCCAGAATTTGAGCAAGAACCAAGATCTCTATCATGTGTAAATTGAGGATGAGGACCTCCATACTGAGTTGCTGAGGCACCAAACTGAGATTGAGCAGGAGTGCCAAATTGAAATTGAGCAAGTGGAGCCCCATTATAGGTTGGATTGTACCTATGATAGCATTGTGCTACTATGTGGCCAACTTTGTTGCATACTTGACACATTGGTTTGCCTCTGCCAGCACCTTTGCCTCGACCTCTGACAGCACCTTTGTCTCGACCTCTGCCAAAGGAGTTATAACCAGATGCTCTATAAATTGGAAAGGCAGCACCAATAGGTCCTCCAAAATGACTCTGATGTGTAGAGGGAAAGAGGGAAAGTGTGAATCAGTGTGTGTAACAGGAAAGGGATAGGCTGGATAAGTTGGAGCAGAGTAAGCAGTTGGTGCTGATGGATAAGTTGAGTAAGTTGACGAAGGATGAACTGGTGCTGGAGGCAGAGTATTCATCAGAGCAGGTGCATGGTGCACTGTGTGGAGACCTCTAGCAACATCATTAGGATTTAGAGATCCCTTTGTACCAATAGACAGCAACGGTGAAGCATTAGGATTACTGAGAGATGCCATATGCACTGAACTATTTGGAAAATCAACGCTATTAAACTTCTCAAGTCTCATCTCATATTTCTGGAGCAGAAATTGAGCTTCTTGTAGAGACACTGAGTCAAATTTAAACTCAATTCGAGATGTTAGATTGACTACGGTAGCATCAAACTCTGGCCCAAGGCCATCTAACACATATTGAAGTAGATCTTCATCACTTATCACCTGACCACTTCTCGATAGATTCTCATATATATATAGACACACACACACGAAAATTAAACCCATCCCCATCTTATTCTAACGTAGAGATTTAAAATATTTCCCCAAACCAATATCCTTCTTGTCCACCATGACTAACGACCACAACTCCATCCCAATAAAAGCAAATCTCACGGGTCCTCAACCCTATTAAGATGCATTTTGTCACCCATAATGTCGAGAAATGAAAGCCAACAAATTTTTTAAATTTTCTAAAAAAGAATTGTGAGACCCACAAGATATGTATTTAGTTACAAATCTAACGTTCTGTATTATATTTGCATTATGCAAATCTTATTCTAAAAAATGCATGTTCTTGTAAGCAAAGACCCAATATCCAATTCATTTAAGGTTTCTAATTCTCTTGAGAGATTAGGGTTATTTTATAAAATTCATTGTGTTACCCTTAATTCTTCCTAATTAAAATGACTTAGATCTTGCATACAAAATTAAGTTAATAATTAATTAAACGAAGAAGGAAAAAAAAATTGAAACAATTAAATGAACTAGCTAGATAGAAACCAAAACTTAAATAAACACATTGTACAATATAATTGGACAATACAAAGTATTCCATGCAATTGATTTTATAATAATAAATAGGCAAAGATTTCAATTATGAGAATTCGTCTTTTGAATCACGATACATTAAAAAATTAGAATTAATCAATATAAAAGAGTACTCCATTAGCCTAAAGACTTTAGCTACTCTTATTATAAATTCATTAATGTGACATTTCATTAAACTCTATCTCATCGAAATAGTTTAATTTTCACACGTAAAATACGCACGATGTGACATCTTTCTAGATTTTGGACACCTTACATGCAACGTTGTATTTGTTTATAGAAAATATCTTACAATCCGGTTCCGTATATAATATTAAATCACATTTTACTAATAATTAAAGAGTAAATTACTTTTTCCCACCTAAGGTTTGCCTTAATGACCCTTTTTCACCAAAAAGTTTTAAAATATCACTTTCTCACCTAAAGTTTATATTCCGTTAATATCCAAAATATTCTTTGCTTTCTCAAAAAGTGTTCGGTGAGTTACCAGGAGTTAAGGTCAAAGGGGTTTCATAGAGTGGAGACTGATGGATCGAATGGTGGTGACTGGTTGAATATTTACTATTAGAATCAGCCGGAAATCAGTTAAAAATAAGAAATTAGGTGCTAGAGTGAGGGGGGGCTTTGTAGAGAGGACGTCGAAGGTTCAAATGATGGTGACAGAGAGAATTTTTGCCACTAGATTCAGTTTTAGATGGTAATTAAATATTAACTTTGGGTGAGAAAGTGATATTTTGAAACTTTTGAGTAAAAAGTGTCATTAAGGCAAACCTTGGGTGGAAAAAGGTGGTTTACTCTTAATTTATATACATAAACAATTTTAAAGTATAATTTTTATTTATTTATTAAAAAGTGGATTAAAAGAAGAGATTTTTGCGGTATTCCTCCTATTTTAAAATTGATTAATTACAGTAACACTTTCTCAATTAAGTAACATAAGCTTCTAGTCACTCTTAATTAAATACTCTTAGTTCTTCTGTTCACAATCACTTTACCTTAATTAATTAGTGCCAGCTGCTTAAATAATTATGATTATTATTTAAGAAGCTTTAATTAGCTTCTCAATCTCAAAGTGCTTTTGACATTATTAATTATATGTTACGTATCCAGCTTCCTCAGCTTCTATTATTTTGCTTTTGCTTTTGCTTTTCCAACCAAACTGCTTTTACAACAAGTTGATCATAATTCTTTTCTAGATCCTCCAAGTTGTAATTTGTTAAAATAAACACTTGTAAGGTAATTTTTTTTACTATTAATTTTTGGAAAAAAAAAATTTCATAAATTTAATAAATCTATAAATCTTTCTTTAATTAGTGATTCATCGTAGAAAAGAAAAAAAAATATATAAAAATTATTTGTATTTATTAGAAATTCTCTTAAATACATCCTTAATATAATAATTTGAACTTAAAGCCTCATTTTAAGTTTTCAGTCTTATAAATAATATAATGTTAATTTATATATGACTTCTAATTTGTCTACCCNGTGCCAACCTTGTATCTAAGAACTTCTAATCAGTCAGCATCTAATAATAGTAGATAAAACAAAGTCAGCCATCTTTAGGACTAATATACAATATTATAGTTATGTTCTATCAATAATACTATAATGTTGTGGTTTTGGCCAGATAATCTTGAGTAATGACTTTCTTCATTGCGTAAGCACTAGCAATTTGGTAGTCATTTTCAAGTTACAATTATTATTTTTAGTTATTATTAATTTGGATGTATTAATTAAATGAAAGGAGCGTGTCCATGACCTGTTCATAAAATAAACTATAACGAGAAAAGAGGAACTGGGCTATTTCTAGAGTTGGAAAGGAGGCAAAGAGATATCGATCAATTTATACAGATTTAATTGTCACCATAGTAGCCGCAACTAACTGATTCCCTATTAATTGTGGCGTTTTCCAGTTTTCATGTGAGTTGATTACTGTTAATTGTTTTATTAATAATACTATACTTACAAAGATTTTTATGCAAAGTGAGATAACAAAAAATGAATAAAAGAGTGAAACAAAAAGTCAAACTCATTATATTCACTCTTCCATTTATTTTTTGTTACATCATTTTGTATCAAGATCTTTATAAGTATAACATTACTCTTGTTTTATATGGACAGTCAAAAATGTTTCCTTTTGTAATAACTTATGACAGTGGTCATTCATATTTTCTTGTTCTGATGCAACTGAACACAAATGTTATTTAGATAAAGAATGGCTAGATCAATTAGTGATCATTCTTATTTTCTTGGACTTCTTGTATATTCCTTTATATGTAATTCCAACTTTAGTTCTTGATGTACATGTAACTAAGAAATCTCTGGGTTTCCTTTAATTCTTCTGAAAGGAATTGCATATTGAAGATTCGGAGCAAAACGAAACATAAAAATATATATTTTGCCAATTTTAACATGAAAACATAATCATGTCTACCGAAATCTTATGTTTGGTCATAATTGACTAGTAAAAACATTCAATGAACGAGTGCGTAAATTATTTATATGGGCGCATTTAGGAAAATGATTCATCAAAAATTTCTTATTACAATTGATTATAATTATTATCATTTAGAGTACAACTGTTTTCAAATTTTACAGTAAATAGAAGTTTCAAATCATAAAAAAGAAATTAAAATATGTAGCATAATATTATTTATTCATAAACGAAAATACATAGCTTTTACAATCCAGAAAATCTTATTTTAAATAACCACACAATGCAGTAAAAAAAAACCAAACCTAAAAACTGTCTGAAAATTGACTCTAAATCAAATCATATTCAGACTTATTAAACAAACATGCCACAGTGATAGTCTTATTTCGAAATGGTGGAACATATCGTCATAAACAAAACAGCCATTAATTGCTTTCATTTGAAGCTATGGATGATAAGGAATGGGAATCAAACACAAATCATCTTTTCTCCTAGCTGTCAGACCAAAGGCCTCGGTCATGTCTAAATCTTCATGTTTCATTCCATTGGGAAGTTTCCAATCAAAATGGTAGAGCAACATTGCAAGCGCAATCTCGACGCTGGCGAGAGCATATGAAGTTCCTGGGCACATCCTCCTTCCAGCACCAAATGGGATGAACTTAAAATTAGTTCCCGTATATTCAATATCCAAATCAAGGAACCTCTCTGGTTTGAAGATTTCGGGTTCAGACCAATATTTTGGATCCCTCGCAATCGCCCATGCGTTAACAAGGACTCTGGTTTTGGCAGGTACGTTGAATGATTTAATTTCACATCTCTCTATGGATTCTCTGGGAAGTAAAAAAGGACCAGCAGGATGTAATCTCAGAGTCTCTTTTATTACTAGCTTCAAGAATTTCATTTCATTAATGCCTGTTTCATCGACTTTTCCTTTTCTATTGAAGACTTCCCTCACCTCATCCTGCACCCTTTTCATCAATCCAGGATTTTTTATCAACTCAGACATTGCCCAATCCATTGTTGTTGCAACGGTGTCACTGCCACCCACGAAAATGTCCTGGAAAATAGAAAATAAAATTTGGAATCACAGTTATAGCAAAAGATTTTTCCAAGAATGGAAACGTTAACGTTAAAAGATGTAGTTTTGTGATTTAAGTTGAAAGTTGTAGAAGTTCAGTGAATTAAGGAAAATCTTGAGTGATTTTGTAAAATATATTTTCCAAGAAAATAAATGCCAGATTTCAAATATTTTATTTTCCCTGGATTTGTTGTAGATAAATAAGTTGAAACTTGTAGAAGTTTAGTGAGTTGAGTTCATTTTCTAAAAAAATTTACACCTGAAAGAAACTTTAACAAAAAAACTAGGGTCGTCCGTTTTTGATATTTTGTTGATTTTAAATTAAAAACTAGTGTACAATGAAAACTGAGTTTTAATTATTTTGTAATTTTACATTAACTTTTAGGATTATATTGCCAAATTGTTTTTAAAAACATTTCGGCTCGTTTCTACCAAATACATTTCTCTAAGATTTTTTGCACTCTATATTTTCAAAAACTAAAAACCATATTCAAATTCTATATCAAACATGCTCATTATTTAAATGCTTGATTATCCATGTTAGATGCTTTCAAAGAAGCCGTACACATAGTTTGAAAACTTTGTAGTAATGCTGAGAAAGTTAAAACCTTGCAGTTTTAAAGGGAATTATAAAAAGTTCTATCTAAGGATGTAGACAAAGTGCTGTACATAATACCAATGTTTTAAATATTTACCCGGACTATAGTTCCATGTAAGAATTAAAAATACTTACAAAAATAGTGGCTTTGATGCCCTCGGTAGTCAAACAAAATTGAAGATCATCACGCCCTTGTAATTCCAAGAGAATATCAACTAGATCTTTATTTTCTTCCATCTTGTCTGACTTCTTATGTTCATTGATGATGTTTTCAAGTATTCTGTCTAATTCTTTATGCAGTCTCTCTAATTTAGACCGGGTTCCACTGATCGATTGGAGAAATTTGATTGAAGGAAACATATCCGCAATATAAAAACCTGCCATCAACCTTATAGTTTCTGTCGCAACAGGTATTAACACTTGATTATCTTTGCATTTTCCCCCAAAAGCTGCCCTTGCAGTGATTCCATAGGTTGATGTGAAAAAATTGTCTGTGAGGTTGATCACCGATCCCGATTTCGAAGCAATTGAGTTGACGAGACTAGACATCTCTTCTTCTCTTAAAGATCGAAAAGATTGGACTTGTTTTGGGCTCAAAAGTTCCAACCTATAGAGATTCCTCAGTTTTCTCCAATAGTCTCCACAGGGTGAAAAGGCCACATCACTATAATTATAACTGGCGATTCGTACGATTTCATTGTGAGGCCTTGATGCAAATTTAGCATCATGAGTTTTCATCACCTGTTCAGCAAACTCAGGCGAAGAGACGACAACGACAGAGATTTCTCCGAGCTGTAAGTGCATAAGGGGTCCATATTTTTTGGCTAAATCTCTTAGTCGATAATGAGATAGAGACTCAGCGGAAACAAGCTGGTGCAAGTTTCCAATAAGGGGTAATTTCCATGGCCCTGGGGGGAGATTTGAAGTTCCGTCGTTGGTTTGGGATCTTTTCATTATTTTCAACAACATGAAGAGAAAGAGAAGAAAGATTAGAAGGATTGGGAAAGAGGGGAAGACGAGCTCCATGTAAAAGATCAATAAGAGTACTTAGTGTTGGATACTTTTGGTTGTTGGTATGTTAATGAACTGAGTGCTGGTGCATTTATAAGGTTGATATCCCATAAAAACGCATGTGCCGTTCAATAATAGTCCATTGTATTATGAATAATGCTACATGTAACTCCTTATACAAGCTAATGTGTTTTAATGCGATTAGATGATTTTAAATTAGAGATTATTTAAACTAATTAGATTAAATAATATGTGAAACATACATGATTATCACAGCAGTTTATGAGAAATCATTTGAATATGTAGCATTATTCTCGTATTATATTAGGTAGGATCGCACCTCTTTATATGAACATATTTTCCTCAATTTTAACTAAAAAAATCAATGTGGCAAATCCCACGAAAATTTTATGAAGAAAACGGTATTGTCGTTTGACATTTGTTATGGTGAACTATATATTAGTATATAAAATGCCAGATTGGGCACTCTTCTTAAGCCATATCTTCCTCAATTTAATTTACAGAAAATGTCGTTAAGAGAGAAATATAGATGAGTTTAATGTTTCTAGAAGTATATCTACGACGTTGATGTTCCATGTGAAAATCAGCATTCACTTCTCTAATGAGATCCCATCCGTGACCAAAGAAATTTTCAAGAAAAAAAAAACCAAAAGCATAGGTGGAACATAAACATGACTAGCGGGACTATTTTGATGAGGACAATAGTAATACCTAATGATAATGATATAATAATTTGGTTATTATAGAAATATGTAAATCCCAAAAACAATTTTTATTTAGGTTTGCACAACTATCTATTGAGTATCTTTATATTGAATTGAAAAATAGTCTATTTTAAAAAGTCCTACACTCTATAATCCTCTTTTTATACTATTGGCGATTTTACCCTTATTATAAAAATCCAAGTTGTTCATCTATCAAAACACAATTTTTCTCCCTAACGATCGACAACAAATCAATCATTTATCACCAATTCACCATTATATATATATATATATAATTCATTCTTTCATCTATTGTAAGCTATAAAATATAGGTTAGCTTTTATATGCATAAATTAATAGGATAGGATTGTAGAATCCTCAAGTCAAGACATTCAAATGTCAAGAGGAAATCAAGTTATTCAACCTTAAGACACTCAAAAGAAAGATCCCAACCAGAAAAGTCAAGATCATCAATCCCAAAGAAAGATGTTTAGTTATGTCATCTTCAACTTCACAAGAAAAGATTGTTAACAGTAGCTGATTTATTAAGTACTGTACAGTTTAGTTAGTTTGTTTAAAATGTAAAATTAGTTATTGTTATTGTTAAGAGAGTTAGTTACAAGTTTGGTTAGTTATTAACTAGAGTTAGTTAACTGTAGTTAGGAGCTTACTGAGTTAGTTTGCAAGTATAACAATAGTGTACAAATTGTATTTGATAACCCGATGAAACACACAATAGTTTCGCCAATTTTCTCTCTTCAACATGGTATCAGAGCAGGAGACTTCTTGCAAATTTTCTAGAAATTGGTTCGATTGAACCTCCATATTCTTCTTGTTCAGCTTGAAGAGGCTCAAAACTCGTTAATTTGTTTCAATTTGAGCTGTAGACTTTGGAAGCTAAGCTTAGTTAGTTATGGCAAAAGAATCAGTTCTACCTTCGATTGACTCAAATTTGCCCGTCTACATTCATCCATCTGATACACCAGGGTTAGTATTAGTATTAGAACAACTCATAGGAATGGAAAATTATGGTATTTGGAGCAGAGCTATGACTGTTTCCTTATGTGCCAAAAACAAGCTAGGTTTTGTCAATGAAACTTGCACAAAATCTTCAATACATGATCGTTTAGCTCCACAATGGGAAAGGTGCAACTCTTTAGTTCTTGCTTGGATCTTTAATTCAGTCTCCAAAGAAATATTCAACGGGATTATGTATTCAACCAATGCTTCACAAGTCTGGTAGGATTTAAAAGAGCAATATCACAAAGTGAATGGCACTAGGGTTTTTGGTTTCCATAAAGAAATTGTGAATCTTACACATGGAACCAACACTGTGGCAATTTATTTTAACAAGCTTAAGTCGTTATAGGATGAATTGGATTCTCTGGTAAGTCTTCCTGCTCCAGATAGTGCTTCCGCAAAGACATATCTTGAACACCTTAATCAACAAAAGTTATTACAATTTTTTATGGGTTTGAATGAGTCGTACTCTATGGTCAGAAGCCAAATTTTGTTGATGAATCCCCTGCCAAGTGTGAGACAAGCATCTTCCGTAGTGAATCAAGATGAGAGCCAAAGGACTTTAGCAGGATTGAATACTAATGCAGATGTAACTACTACACTCTATGCTCAAAATGGTAAAAATCAGAATTCAGTGCAGAGATATAAGGGAAAGAAACCTTATATTAAATGCGATTATTGTTACCTACCTGGTCACAAACGTGACAATTGGTACAAGCTAAATGGTTATCCAGTAGATTACCAGTTTATAAAAGGAAAGGGGAACTCAAAATCCAAATACTCTGCTAATTAGGTGCAATCACAGGATACAGTTGCAGAAACGATATATGCAAAGTCTCCTAATATTCCAGCTGGACCTGTTTTCACATCAGAGTAGTACAATCAGATTTTGGAGCTGTTAGGAAAAGAGAATGTACCCTCTACAAATCATTCAGTTGCAAACCTTGCATGTATCTTTAATAGTACACATGATATTACACTGATTAATTTAAATAAAAATGCTTGGATCATAGATACAGGGGCCACTAATCACATGACCTATGACCTTAGTATTCTACAGTCTCTTACTGCCATAAACCTTCTTCAAATCCCATTGTAGGGTTACTTGATGGCACTAAGACTCATATTGCACATGTAGGTTTTGTAATTTTGGACAATGGCATACATCTCTCAAAAGTTTTGCATATACCAACTTTAAGACACAATTTGCTTTCCATTCCAAATTTACAGTTTCTAATAACTGTTCTATCAATTTTTACCCTGATTTTTGTCTAACCCAGGACCTTTACAGTGGAAAATTGAAGGGGATTAGTAAGCATAAGCAAGGCCTGTATTTCCTTGATCCAATTTCACAAAAATCAATAATGTTAGTAGATGCTTCGCATAAAGCTGTTTGTAATATTTTAAAAGGTCTTTGTTCAAATAATAATGTACCATGTCATTTTCAGTTGAATGAAGACTCTGAATTTCCAAATACTTTTCTTGCTGCAAATGTTTCTAATAGTGCTAAATTGTGGCACCAAAGGTTAGGACATGTTCCTTATATAATATTATAGCATATGCATAAAAATTTTGATGTTTCTAATCCTCCTCATTGCACTATTTGTCCATTAGCTAAGCAAACTAGGGTTCCCTTCCATCATAGTAATTCAATTTCTACTTGCCATTTTTATTTGTTACATATTGATGTTTGGCGTCCATATAGGATTCCAACACATGGAAATGCTAAGTATTTCCTTACTTTGGTTGATGATTTTTCAAGAGTAACCTGGTTATTTCTCATGCAATACAAATCTGAAGTTTTCATTACCATTAAACATTTTATTACAATGATAGAAACTCAATACCATTGTACTCTAAAATGCATTAGAAGTGACAATGGCCTTGAATTTTTTAATAAAGAATGTCATGATCTATTTCTTAGTAAAGGCATTGTCCATCAAAGCTCATGTGCTTATTCCCCTCAACAAAATGGAGTTGTTGAGAGGAAACATGGACACATCATTGCAGTTGCTAGAGCCTTGAAATTCTAGTCCAATATACCAAATCATTTGTGGGGATATTCTATGCAAACAACGGTTTACCTTATAAATAGGTTTCCTTCATCAGTTCTGAAAGGTATATCACCCTTTGAAAGATTTTTTGGTCACCCTCTTTCATTGGATCACATCAAGGTTTTTGGTTGTTTAGCTTATGCTACCATTCTCACCCCTAAGGACAAATTGTCACCTAGATCTACCCCTTGTGTCTTTTTGAGTTATTCTTTGACTCAAAAGGGATACTTTCTTAATGATCTTTCTTCTCATAAAGTTTTTGTCACTAGAGATGTTCTTTTTCATGAGACCATTTTTCCTTTTACTTGGCTTATATCTCCATCATCACCTTTTCCCTTTGATCCTGAATTTCTGGATATTGAGTTGCCTTCTACAACTACAGCCCCTACTATCCCTTTATCAGTTGATTTATTGTCTGTTGTCTAGCATGCAGAACCTACAGGACCTCCCTCTCCATCTATTACTTCCTCTCCACCTCAACCTATCATTCCTCTTAGGCAATCCAGTCGAATTAAAAGGCCCCCTATCTGGACATTAGATTTTGTTTGTCCATCTATTTCTCCTTCCACTTCAACTTCAGCCAATTGCCTCCCATATCCTATCTCTAATTTTGTATCTTATAGTCATATTTCACGAAGCTGCCAAGCCTTTTTATCCCATCTCAATCTAGTAGAGCCCACTTCTTTTAATAAAGCTTCTCAAGATCCTAATTGGGTAGCTGTCATGCAAAAGGAGATACAAGCCTTGGAATTAAATAAAACCTGGTCCTTAGTCCCTTACCCCAAGGTAAGACTCCAATTGGTTGTAAGTGGGTCTATAAACTCAAATATAATGTTGATGGTTCCTTGGAAAGATATAAGGCAATATTTGTGGCAAAGGGGTACGCTCAAATGGCAAGTGTAGATTATGCAGAAACACTTTCTCCTGTTGTTAAAATGGTTACCATTAGGTCTATTTTTTCACTTGCTTCCATGCATAATTGGCCACTTTACCAAATGGATGTGGATAATGCATTTTTGCAAGGGGATTTACAAGAAAAGATTTATATGACTTTGCCTCAAGGTTTTGCAAAGTAAAAGGGGGGGGGGGGGGGGGGGGGGGGGGGGGGGGGGGGGGGGGGGAGCCTGGGGAGCAGCCTATAGTCTGCAAGTTACACAAGTCTCTATATGGACTTAAACAGGCCTTTAGAGCCTAGAATTACAAGCTTACTCAAGCCTTACTTGCTGGACGATTTACTCAATCTAAAGCTGATTATTCTTTGTTCATTAAGAGGATGGATTCTGATATTGTGCTGGTTTTAGTCTATGTAGATGACATTGTTCTCACAGGGGACAACATTGACATGATCCATTCCACCAAATAACTATTGCATTCTCATTTTAAACTCAAGGATTTGGGTGTTCTGAAATATTTCTTGAGTTTAGAGGTAGCCAGATCCTCCAAGGGTATTCACTTATGTCAAAGAAAGTATGCTTTGGAACTTATATATGAATCAGGTCTGTCTGCCTCCAAGCCTTCTGTAGTTCCTATGGATTCTACTTTGAAACTTACATCAGTTGCTTGTGATGACCTTTTCCCTACTGGTTTTGATCCCTTTCTTCCTGATCTGAGTGTTTAGTTGGTGGGTTAGCTGCTATACTTATGCATGACTAGACCAAACTTAAGTTTTTCTGTCAATCTCTTAAGTCAGTTTATGCATAGTCCCAAACATTCACATATGACTACAACACTTAAAGTGGTGAAATATCTTAAGTCTGCTCCTGATTTAGGTCTATTTTTTCCAGCTGACAATCTTATGAATTTATTAGCCTTTTGTGACTCTGATTGGGGCTCATGTCTCATGATAAGAAAGTCAGTTACAAGGTACTACATTTTTCTTGGCAATTCTTTAATTTCATGGAAGTCTAAAAAGCAAGCCACTATCCCTAAATCTTCATTAGAGGCAAAGTATAGAGCTATGGCCTCCACTGTATGTGAGCTGCTTTGGTCAATTCAACTTTTTTAGGAACTTGGGTTTACTAATTTGCTTCCTATGCCTCTTCATTGTGACAACCAGACTGCTAATCACATTGCATCAAATCCCATCTTCCATGAGAGGACTAAACACATCGACATTGATTGTCACATTGTGAGAGAACAACTCAAACTGGGAGTCATTACCACTGCCTATATTCCGTCATTTGATCAGCCTGCAGACTTGCTCACTAAAGCTCTTTTTAGTCCACTGCATTCCAGATTGTTAACCAAGTTGGGTGTGCTTGACCTCTACCACCCTCCAACTTGAGGGGGGGTATTAACAGTAGCTGATTTATTAAGTACTATACCGTTTAGTTTGTTTGTTTAAAATGTAAAGTTAGTTACTATTATTGTTAAGAGAGTTAGTTACAAGTTTGGTTAGTTATTAACTAGAGTTAGTTAACTGCAGTTAATAGCTTATTGAGTTAGTTTGCAAGTATAACAGCAGTGTACAAATTGTATTTGATAACCCGATGAATTAAATTAACAATAGTTTCCCAAATTTTCTCTCTTCAACAAAGATAATATCACCAATTAATCCCACAAAATGAAAATGAAGAAATGATACAATCAATCAAACACTAAGTATGGTTGAAATTTAGTAAATTCCATAATATCCCATAGTGGGGAGGGACAGAACTAAGTGGGAGCTGACCCGTGCTGTAGCCCAGGTCAAAATTTAAAAAAAAAAATTCTTAGGGTAGGCTGAGTTTTGACATATATATTAGGTTTTAATTCACATTGAGCTTTTAATTATTATTTTTTTTTTTTTAAAGATTAGTATATTTTAAAAATATGGGCTACTAAAAGGATTTTGAACCGGACTAGTGTGATCATGTTTAAAGAGGTATAAGCCCGTTTGTTTGCTAATACAATTTAATAATACATAATCAATTTATTTCATGTATTTCTTTATCCATCATACATCAACATTTATTCGAAAAAAATTCTTCTATTTTATTATTCCATATCAAAGAATTCATACTCCTTAAGGGGTAATCGAAATTTATATTCCAAACCTTATTTGAAAAAAGATTCTTTTATTTCATCAATCCCTATTTAAAAAAATAAAATAAAAAAATTCTTTCTTTCTATTGTTCCTTAAGATAAAAGGATTTTTAATCACTTATCCCTCCTAGAAAATTAGTACATCTCTCGTAGCGCACAACTTAAATGAATTCTACTTCATTTGCATTACATTTCTCTTTACTTTTATTATTTTATAATTAGAATCTAAGAGTGATATATAAATGGATTTAATGTGTTTGGGAATACATCTCTGCTGCAAATGTTCCATTTAAAGTCAACATTCAGCTCATTAACGGATATCTATGATGATAAAGGAAATTTGATTAATTGGTTAGCTAATTAAGAGCCTTGTTTAATTAATTAGTCCGGAAGAATTTCTTTAAACTGTTGGAATTTTCAAGCAGGTTACTAAATTTATATTTGTTATAATCTGATTTGTGTATGATTGGTTCAAGTTTTTTGCTTATTAATTTTAAAAAAAGTCAATAAATGAATATATCCAAAAGAAAGAAAAGATGGAAATGATAGCATCATTTTATGTTATGTATGCAGCAATAGTTTTATAGTTACTATACCAACCGCAAAGACAAATAACGAAGTAAATGATATCATCATTTTACAGTACAATTTTTTGAACTGTCGTATATTCTATACAAAAATTTCACACTTCGAAAAATATTTTACATATTTGTTTTCCAAATTTCATGAGACCGAAAGGTCAAGGGAGTCAGTCAGCCTTTGGCTCCACCCTTGGCTAATAAAATATTAAATTAGTTATATATAATTTAATCTTTAATATTTATGGCAAAATATAACATTATTACAGTCTGAATGTGAAAATCAGGTTTTACCAACTTTAGGGGTATTATATGAATATCCATCTGCTAAATCTAACCATGAAGGACAAACGGCTAATAAATGGAGAAGGGTTTATAGCTATTTATTGGATGAGAGATAGTTTATTTGTCTAGGTACAGGTTATGGAGCAATTTTTCTAGAGAATATATAGGGAGAACTATTATATAATATTTATTACAATGAAAATTAGGGATTATTTAACAACAAGAGTTGGTTAATTATCCTGCTCTAGAAAATTCTAGAAAAAGGCCCTCCTTCTAGGATGCAAAAAGGGGAATTTTCTTAAATAACATTTTTCAAAATTATACTATAGAATCCTTAAAACTATTATTTTATATGAAAATGCAATAACTAATATAATTCATTAAAAGTTATTAGATCAAATCTTTGACTTTTAACTGAAAGCAATTTATCCTTATTAATAGCATAGTACACGTTTATAATCTTCAATGTGGCTTTAATTTACGTTTATAATTAACTATGTATTGAAATAACTTATATTTTCTTTTCCAAGATTTCATGAGAGCGAAAGCCCAAAGGAGTCAGTCAGCCTTTGGCTCCACCCTGGGTCAATAAAATATTAAATTATACCATTTTGTTACATAATTTAATTTGCTACATCAACTATCACGAAGAAAGAAAATGAAGAAAACGATATCATCATATTTACATTATGTTTGTTTTGATAATCATATATTCCATAAAGATTTTAAGATTTTTGAAAATATTTTAATTTTTTTTTTTTCCAAATTTTCAAGAAAGCGAAAGCCCAAGGGGGTCAGCCTTTGGCTCCACCTTTGGTGAATAAAATACTAAATTATACTATGTTCTTACATAATTTAATTTGCTACATGAATTGTCCCAAGGGAAGAAAACGAAAAAAAAAATGGTACAATCATATGAATAAATAAATAGTAAAAAAATAAAAAGAAAAAAGTTAAAAATAATACTACACCAACAACTTTCTCTCACAACCCTGACGTGGAACTCGCAATTGGTCAACTCGCAATTAATTATTAGAACCCATTATGAACTGACCAATTATAAGCTGCCAAGTCAGGGTTGTGAGAGAAAGTTTGTGAGAGAGAGAGAGTTGTTGGTGTAGTATTATTCAAAAGTTAAAGCATGCTGGCAAAGTTGCTGACCAACTATTTTTGGCGGTGGTTGGCTGTTGTTGCCAACGAATTTGCTGGTAGCGATTATATTCATTGATACAATAGTTGGTTTGAGGTGGGGTGTCAAACGAGCCGAGCCACTAAGCTCGAGCTCGAGCCGCTCGAATAAGGGAGTCATGCCAAGTTTGCTTAGCCCAAGCTCGGCTCATCGAGCTCTCGAGCTTTAGCAAGCTCGAAAGGGTCAAAATGATAGTTTTATAAGTTTTAGGGAGTACATGTATATGAAGTTATATAAAAGGTTTTGAAAATGACAAAGACACCCATGACCCATTTTCCCAAATCAAATAAAAGTGGAATTGCAAAATTAGATTGTAAAAAAGCCCTAAACCTAAATCAAGTCAAATTGAACTCTCTGCTAACGCCGACGACGCTCAATGTCGCCACCCCTTCACTCTGAACATTCTCGTTGATGTCTCCAGACTTCATTGGATTTTGGGCTCTCTCTGTGATTTCGTCACTTCGTCTCACTCAACTCACGGTATGAATGTCTCGATTTTTTATTTTGCTTAGTGAATGTTGGTTTCATGTGCTTGCTTTTTTGTATATGGACTATGGTTTTGTTTTAATACAAAAGACTAAACAAATAGTTGCTGCAAAATAGTTATTTATTTTGCGATTTTCTTCTTTTGCTTAGTGAATGCTGGTTTCAGTGAATAATGTTCTTTTTGGTTGACTGTTTTGGTAGATGTTATGAACTCTCAATGGAATAAATGAGCGTTTTGGTAGATATGAAACTGGAGAGTGAAATTTAAATATAATTTCTAGCTTTTGAAAATAAGAGAGACAATAAATTTGACTGTAATTATGAAAACTCATATTGTTTTGAAAAACAAAAATTTAGCTAAATTAATTACATATGACTAAATTTAACTAGGTCCCAATTTGATAAGTATGAATTAATTAGTAAAACATTCTGCCTATATAGGATTTCATGAAGCTTCAGCCTTTCACTTAGTAAAACATACACCTAGTCACTTGCAAGCCACAAAAGTACATAATTGGGTATGGTAGCAATAAATAAAAAAATTAAAAGGTATCTAAAAGTGTATGTAACAGTTTTATATATATAAAAATAAATAAATAGATAAAGTTGCAAAAAATTATATTAATTGAAATAGCATACAAGAGTTTCCCAGCAGGACTACGGCCATCATTCCTCAATAGATTTTTATTCATTCGTTTTATAGATATTTTTCCAATCCTTTAGTAAATGCATGCATGCATGTACATACAGTCGGTTTATTTATACTATAAAGAGGATTAATGATTTTTTTATTTTTTTTTATTTATTGCATATAAGAGTCAAGGAGAGACGAATATATTATGTTATATGTATCCTATAGAAAAAAGTTTAAATATAAAGAGAATTTTATACATCTATAAGCTTGTTTATATTTATCATCTCAATTAAAGTATATGATGTGTATTCTTACAATAAAAATTTATAAGACATAATATGAACGGCATGCAAGGTATCTCTATGCAGTGACGGATCCAGGATTTTTGTCGAGGGAGAGCCTCTGCGGCTCCGCCATTATTTGTCAAATAACTAGTGAAAACTTTAAAAAATCATCAAACCTTAATAAAAAAAATATATAATATTAAGAACCTGAGAAAAAAGAATATACAATAACATAATATTTTCTTACTTGAATAAATATATGAGAAACAAAATTTTGAATAAAAGTGTTGAGTAAACCTTAAACAAAACCTTCTTTTAATATTTTTATTTTTGGCTTTCAAAAATTATAATATAAATTTTCATAGCGTTGATCAAACTTAGTTTAATTAAGTTAAAGTCAACCAAAACTTAAATCAAGTCAACGTTGCATTGACTTTTAATATGAATTAATAAAAAAGGGGAAATTGTTTTAGTATAAACATAGATAGTAACTCAAATTTCTTTAATAATTTTAAACAACTGAACAGTGACATTTAAAATGTAGGAAAGTGGTGGGTAAAGAGTGAAGAATAACGTCCTTTAAAATATAGTTAAGGTTTTAATTTAAGAAAACAAATTCATTCTTAGACAGAAAATATAAAATAAATTCACAAGATTAATATCTTTTTTCTCTCAAATTAGAATAAAAAACCTCAAAAAGAAAAAAAAATGATTCAATCCTTAAATAAACTAAATTGAAATAAACAATACACATACCTAAAATCGATAAAACAGAAAACGGAGCTAATTATAACACATTGAGTAGTGACAATTTAACAATTTCAGTCTTTAAAAATTTTAAGAGCGAATAACATGAGAAAGAGAGAGTAAAGAATTTGGGGATAAAATCATAAAAAACAAGTAAAGCCATATAGAAAAACACTGAAGAGAGTTTTAAACTTTTAATATGACGTGGGTATATAACAAGTTTTTTTTTTAGACCTAGATATACAGTATGTATAATAGTTCTTATTTTTTGAAAATATGAAGGTGAGTTTGGGTATATATGTTAATTAACAATTTTTTATGATTTGTATATTAATAATTTTTTTTTCAAATATGAGAGTAGGCCCAAGCCTACTCTCAAAGGGGCTGAATCCGCCCCTGTCTCTATGTATTAAGTTGCTATTTCTCATAAAAACTTAAGCTAGTAAGTAGATGTTTAATTTATGTTGTACAATAAACATCCTCACATGAAATTTGGATTATTTTTCATTTTCTTTATCTACTTAAATGTGAAAGTTTGAACTTTAAA
Organism: Pistacia vera; assembly: GCF_008641045.1. Lineage (NCBI taxonomy): Eukaryota > Viridiplantae > Streptophyta > Magnoliopsida > Sapindales > Anacardiaceae > Pistacia > Pistacia vera. The sequence continues at coordinate 1,143,556 of NW_022196165.1, forward strand.
TCTTTGGTTTTGATATTATTTAAATTATCATCCCACCTAAAAACTTAAGCTAATATGTGAAATCTCAACATTATATTAGTTCAGCACTATGGTACAAAATTATCCCTATGTTATAAATGCAAAATATGCTTAAATGCGAGACTATTATAATTTATCATGCGTGTGTATAAGATACGTGGCTATGCCTTATATTCAGAAATATCATTGAGGAATTGATCTCCTCACATGTTGGGATGGAAATTGGCAGTGTGACAAATAGGTTTTGGTGTTGAAATTCCAACCGTGAATATATATGGTCTTCAATACAAAATGGTGTTCTCTCTGTGTGTGTGTATACATTAGGGATGGACACCGACTGGGGCAAGGCTGAGGATGAGGGGATTCCCCAGGGCCGAGGATGAAGGGGGATCCCAGGCCCGACCAGTAGGGATTGGGTTGACCCTCGGTCCCACACTAGTCAACGGGGTCTTTGGGGTCAACCGTTATGATGGGCTTTAGAATTCTTGACTGTGGGCTAGGTTAGGGCTTTGCTGGGCTTTAGGACTATTCTTGATTGTGGGCCGAGTTAGGATTTTCATGGGCTTTAGGGCCTTAGGTTTTTTTTTTTTTTGAAAGTACATTTACATTTTTATCTAACTTTAGAAGTACAAAGATTTTTATTTGAATATTTAGCTTTTATTTGAATACAAAAACATCTATTATTACCCATTTGTATATGATTTTACTCAATGGTCCCACAATTATAATCACATTTGATCAATTAATAGCGTGAAAATAATAATTATTAAAATGGTAATTTCTTGACAAATGTGATTGTTTTTAGAAAAGAAAATGAATTGAAAAATTTCAAGCAAAATTAAATTACTGGACAAATTAATTACAAATTATTATTTAAGTGAAATGAAATGTCACAAATCAATTAATATATAGAGTTTGATATTTTAAGAAAAAATTAAGAAGTAGTTAATTATGTTTCAAATTCATTAATAAATGTCCTCATAACTCTACTATGAAAATAATTATTTAATTAAGGATTAGAATTATTAATTTATGTGCATTTATAATTGGGGTGGCCAATTTAAAAAATCAAATATTTTCTTCATAAATGCATATCATATATCACATAAATGATAACGAGGGTTAACTGCATTTTAGTCTTTATGATTTTAGTCAATTATTAAGAATAGATTAATTTTCTACTTTCAAAATCTTCATCAAACTCAAAGGTGGTACGCTGAAGTCTGAAATGAACAGTGAAAGGGCACATTTGACTTTCTACACTAAAATAAAATAATTAACATAGTAAACACAATTTATTTAAACAAAAAAATTAATTTTATCCACTTAAATAAAATATTTGACTTGCTGTCAATTTACCAAAATAGGCCAAGGACTACCCATGTTTCTCCACCGTGACCACGCCTTGCCATCTCTTAGTAAACAAATTTGTTTTGTTGTTGGATTGAATTAGGAATTGGCTTTTTATATGACAATGGTGGATTATTGTGATGATACTTAATGCAGTTGATTTTGATTTAATGAAAGTGATGGTTCATGCCCTAAGCTAAAACCTCACTGATATTTCAACCCAGAGTCAAGTTTTGTTTATGAAATTTTGTCTTAATATTTTTTATTTCAAGATTAAGTTGTGGATTTAGAGACTAAGTTTGGGTTTGATTTATTATTTTTAATGTTTAAAACACTATTTTATTACATGATTTAAGATTTCAAGTGAGTTATTCCACTATCAGTATTAATTATTAATTTTATTATTTTTAAAATTTCTATCCAAGGCTATTTTAGACTTTTCATCGAAAATCATTTATCAAGCAAGGAAAGTGTGTAACCGCCGTTAAGTTAGAGTACTATTTTAGAAAGAAATTAATGTATCCTAAATTGTTAATGAAAACATAAACCAAGCACGGCAAAGTTTTTTTTTCCATGATGATTCAAGAAAAGCGGATGCATTAAGGTGGCTTATGAAGTTTATTGTGGGACGGGCGAGGGAGGATAAAGCTGTACTAAGTAGATTGTTTTCTAAGTATATAATAATGAATTTTTTTTTTAAATAATGCTTTTTTTTTTTTTTAATGACCGGAGATGTCTATGTCAGTTTATGCGTATCTCAACTATTACCTTCGAGATCTTAAAACTATCGGTCGGATACAAGCTCTAGTGGCCGCCTTTATTAACAATAGTAAGAACTCAAACTAAAGAAAATAATGTTATCTGGTTATTAAAAGATCTATATTCAGTTGACAAAGAAAATAAAGTAAATGACGTTATAATTGGATGGAATATAGGGGAAGCGGCTACTTGGCAATGTATTTTCTATTTGAAAAATAAAAATTATGGTTCTCAGCACTCAGCAGTAAGAGTAAAATATTTAATCGTGAAATATGTACTAGTAAATTATTTAAGGAGTGTAAAATCTTGTTAAACTTTTTTAGTTAGAGTTAACTTATGTATATGTACATTGACTGTTTACTTTCTACATCATTTTTTTTTATTTTAAAAAATCGTGATCCTAACTAGAAGCATAAAAAAAAAAAAAGACATTTGCTTTAAGCTGACTTTGTCAATGATTATAAACCAATTCTATAACGAGACCTTAGGATGCATGGAATGTGTGCTCATACTTATATATAATCCGTCATGAAAAATATTATCCTTACAAAGACGTATACAAAGAAAGTTACAAAGTGACAGCATCTAGAAGAAAAAAACAAAAAAAAAAAACGGAAAAAGAGAAAGAGAGAGAGATCATGAAAATCAAGGGTGGAGATTGTCTTTATATACCCCCTTTGTATGTGTCTTTGTAAAACTAGCACCGCTCAATCCGCCATATACCATTCTTCATTTGATATAATTTTAAGATCTTACCCCTTTCATCACCAACAAATAACAGTAATAAGAATGAGTGTTTTCAGTAGACATTACCTCTTGTTTGCGTTACTCGTAACAACAACTCTAGTTTTTTCAAGGCGTGACAGAACTAGTGTAAAAAACTAAAAATTATAAACAGATTAGGCGATGGGACAACTCTCACTGTTCAGTGTAAATCAAGAGGTGATGGTCATGATAAACATGTACTTAATGATCCACAATGTTCTTACACATTTTCATTTGAGCCTAACCAATATGGTGGCACGATATATCACTGCATTTTCACTTGGAAAAATGAATCCCATCAATTTGATATTTGGGAACATAAAAGAGATTATAGAAGAGTTTTGCTCTTGGACGATAAAAGCAAAAGGCCCTTGTTTCAATGAAAAAATGATCAGGAAAATTGTCTTGATTGGAGGTAAAAATTTACCATTACAGGCCGTTTGGATCAAGGGTATATAAGATAATGGAGATAATCTTAATTTATTTTACAAGAGTCCTGTGTTTGATTTGCAAGTAATAAAATATTACGATAATCTTTTTTTACAAATATTGTTTACTGTTGGTAATGTGGGGGGTAATCTTATTACCTTGTTAATGGCTGTTATTAAAACATTACCGGAGTCATATGATTTTCTACCCATTTGTGCTTAAATAAAAAAAATTTTGGACACAACTGCCTTAAAAAATGTCTACCAAATAACAATTACCGAACACCCCTATATTTGAGAAATTAGCTAAAACACCCCAACTACCAAAAAAAAAAAAGTTTAAAAGTTAACAAAATACCCCCAGCCACCCAAGACCACCACTGGCCGCTACCGTCAGTCATCGTAATGGTGCACGATCGGCGGAATCTGGCTGGTCGTACGCTGGTAAGGTCTTTTTTGGCCATGGATCATAGGAAACGACCAGATCTGGCGTAGATCCATGGCAGGAAACGACCAGATCTGGCATTTTTATGGCTATTTCACGACCAAAGATGTGGCCATAAAACAACCATAGATCTAGCCGTGAAATGGAACGGCCAAAGATCTGGCATTTTCACGACCAGATCTGTGGCCGTTTTCCGACAATGGATTTGTGATCCATGGCCATTTCTAGCTTTGCCGACGCACGAGCAGCCATATATGGCCAATCGTGCGCCATTCCGTCGACTGCCGACGACGGCCGACAGTGGTGGCGGTGGCTGGCTACCGATAGTAGCTTGGGGTGGGTGGGGGTGATTTTGCTACAATTAAAGTTATATATGGCTAGAGTATTTTAGCAAAATTTCAAATGTAAGGGATTAAAAGAAACGATTCAAAAAAAAAAAAAAATACTATTATATTAATATTTAAAAAGGAAGGCAATTTAGTAATCTATATAATATACCCATCCATTTATCCTCCTAACTAAATATATTATTCACCAATCTATTCGAATCAACCAAATACATTTTCTAAATATTCTCAATAATCTTCGAGATGATCTTTATTTCCGTTAATATAATATACCCCTATAATAAAACATTATATGATCCAAATGCCCCCTACAAGTAAAAATATATGATTCTTGATCGACGTTGTGTTTTTCAATATAAATCAATGGTTCTTAGCCAAAATTTAGTTGTATTTGGAATATAGTTGAATATACTATGTAGTTATCATATTTGAGTGCATATATAATATATTTATTTGGTTACATTGCTAATGTTGAAGTTCGTTAGGAAGAGGCATTGATAGTAGGTTTTATTTTATTTTTTTATTTTTTTATTTTTTTTTTCTTGTTCTCTTAGGACCCATATATAAGAAAGAATTTTCATTCAATGATGTATCACTTCTTGTATTATTCAAAATTTTCGTCATTATTATTGAAGTGTGTTCATGTCATCTTATCTTAACAAAAACCATTTACAAATCCATAAAGTTCCAAGGTTTCCTTGGTTTTAATTAAAAACATGGATTAATATGATCAACTATTATTGGTTTCTTCAAGTATAGTCGTAAAGGAAAAGGACTACACTACAATGAAAATTTGTTATTCACGTATTTATTTCTCTATAGAAAACAAAATTCAAATATTAGGTGCTTGTTAGAAATATTTTGTTTCATTTGTATCTAACACAATATACTTGCATATTCTTTCAAAATCATTATTTTGGCAGGAGTAAACTTGAACTTTATATGGAGTCAAAAGGATTATCTTTAGGGAAATATCAACAAAACGGGCCTGGTTCTAATTTGTCTTTATAGTATAATAATGTTTATATAATGTCTATATAAGAAAGAGTACAGAGTTTAGAATTTCATAAGTTATTAAATATTTCTTAACCTCTTAGAATAAAAAAATGAAGAGATTTGGAGAATTATGATTAGTTCTTCAAAATAAGTATCAAGGTGTTCTTAGGAAATAAATCTTTCAGCACTTGAAATTGGTGGTAAATATTTACGGGAGATTTATGTACATTGGTTGTCTTTTGGTATCAATGATATTCAAAAATAACCATCATGGGGTGGTATGATGCTAAAAGAGCAAAAAATATTCTATAAGCTCCTGGTTCAAGTCCGCTCAGACCCTAATAGGGTTGCCAACGAACCGAGCTATTCGCGAACAACTCAATGTTTGTTCGATAAAAACTCGATAATAAATTCTTTGCGAATAGTTCGATGTTCATTCGATAATGTGTTCGATTCAAGTTCGAACGTAGGGTGTTCGTTTGATTATGTTTGCGACTATACTGCGTTTGAGTGATCCATCCGTTCGCAAACACTCTGTTCGCTTATTCATTTGTTTATGTTCGAAAACATGATATACATTATTATATATATTTATATAATGTTAAGTTTATCAAGGATTTTCTATGACTTAGTGTTAAAAATGCAGTTTTTTTTACTTTAAGGTCTTTAGTTCAAGTTGATTTAATATCATATTTATATTTGTTTTCTTTTTTATATAATGTTTGGTTTAGTTTAGATGATTTTTTTTAACGGTAATCAATAATAAAATATTATAATGCTTTTGTTTATATATATATATATAATATGTTTGGTTTTTTTTTTTTTTTTCAAATGTCATCAATAATTAAATATATAAGCATATAACATTTTAATTAACAAATAATAAATTATTATGATACACAGCATGACAAATTTAATAACATAATAGATTGTATAATCAAATGATATATAATATAGCAAATCTAATAACATAATAGCTTTATATTTTTCCAAATGTAATCAATAATTAAATATTATGAGATAGCATTTCAATTAATAAATAATAAATATAGTATGGTAAATTGATGAATATAACATATTGTATAATCAAGTGATAAATAGCACGACAAATTTAATAACATCATAGCTTAATTAAATATAGTACAACAAATTTATAAACACAACATATTGTATAATCAAGTGATATATAACATGACAAATTTAATAACATAATAGTTTAATTAAACCTAAGTTATATATAACAAATTAATCACACATTTGTATTGATCATATATTACAATAGACCCTCGTATCACTATGAATTTATGGGTGTTGATACAAAATTTATATGTAGACATTTAAAATATTTATAATAATTTATGTAATGATAATATATATATGATAAACTATAATTTTAATAATTTAATAATATATTAAACATATATAATCTATGATTAATATATGTATGATAATAATTTTTTATATGTATAACAAATTAATCACACATTTATATTGATCATATATTACAATAGACTCTCATACTACTATGAATTTATGGGTGCTGATATAAAATATATATGTAGACATTTAAAATATTTATGATAATTTATGTAATGATAATATATATATGATAACCTATAATTTTGATAATTTAATAACATATTAAAAATATTTAATTTATGATTAATATATATATATATATAATAATAATTTTGTATATACACAATTACACATTATATACATATAAACCTAATAACCAACAAACTAACCGGCCCAACCCATATCTGGTGTATATTTTTTATTCGAACGAGTTATTTGAATATGTATTTACAATTTATTCGAATGATTAATCGAACGATTAGTCGAACGATCACAAACAGCTCGTTTTGTTAATTGAACGAGCTCGAATGGCCATTTTGTGTTCGTTCGAGTTCAAACACAATTTCTAACAACTATTTGTGCTTATCGAACGATTTTCGAACGGAGGTACTCATTCGTGTTGGGTTCGTTTGCAGCCCTAGACCCTAATAGGGGTGGTAACTGGGAACTTAACCGGTTGATAGTTCCAATGTCTCATGCAAGTTAGCCAGGACATCTGTGATTAAAAAAAAAAAAAAAAATTCTAAATCACAAAAGGAATTTATTATATATGGACCCAACACAACCAAAAAAGCAAAGAGTAGTTGCTGATTTTATGACCGAATTCACCAACTTTCAGTGGGGGCTAAGGAAATAGACCTGAGAAATCACAGCACAAACGAAAACTGAAATATGGGACATGGCTTCATTTGTGATAAATTTTTCCGAGTCGTAAGCTCTTAGTGCTGGTAAGATTTGAAATCGCCAATAATATATTGTTTCTCAGTAAGCTTCATTGAAACTATAAGCAAAGAAGCATGAATAGAGAAGATTAATAACAAAGAAGAGCTGGCCATGTGAGGAACTGAAGCTACAGGAGAACTATAAGAAGGATCCATAATTGACATAGGTCTACAACTCTGACACCATGAAGACTGTTAGAGAAGAAATCACATGGCTTCCTAAATGATTCAATTCACAAATTCTTGGGCTTAGACTGCAGAATAGAAAAAGAAGTAACAGTATTGTAAAAACATTAAGACTACCCACGCATGACAGGTGTTTGATGATATGCTCCATTCAGAATTTCAAAATTCCAGTCTAGGAAGTGGCAGGTGTGAATAAAGTCTTATACTTTCCAAGCACGACATATGTGTTCCTTCATGAGGTAGTTGCCTCCATGCGCTCTGCCCATCCACCAACTTTTCCACCCTCCCAGGATTGGTCTCCACCTTGAAGTTATAATCTACTGTTAGAGTCATGAAAGTGACTCTATTTTGGTGATAAAAATACCCCATTTGTGATTAAATTGAAGTATATTGAGACAATTAAAGAATTTATGAATTTATTCACGAAAATCACTTCCTAATATTTTTCTTATAAATTTAACGTGTTTGGAATGATTTTGGAAATTATATGAGTTGATATTTGGTTGTTGTTTATGGATTTAGTGTGATTTTGTCTCATTTATGCTGTTTAGGGGGTAAAATGTCATGTTTTAAGGGGCTGATTTTGTCACTTTTCAATTGTGTAGGGACTAAACAAAAATTTTGCAATTTGTTCTATAAAACAAGAAGTGCAGATCGCGTGAAGGGGGGCTGTTCATCATCTTTTCCGGCGACCCTTCGTCTCCCTCCAGCGACCCTTCGTCTTCTCCGGCGACGTTTCGTCTCCCTCGTGCACGGCTCATCATCATCCCATCAAAACCATGGCAAACCACCACCGAGAACCACCACGCCGCGACGCTTCGCCTTCCACCACCGTGACTTTTCTTCTTCCAGGCGAGATTTTTCCGTTTTTCGAGGACGTTCCAGCTCCCCAAGGTTAGATCTTCATTCCTCACGGCCGGATCTACACTTCCCTAGCTTCAGCCGCCGCGAAAACCGCCGGAATCCGCGATTTAGCCGCCGCTACTCTTCATCTTCCAGGCCAGATCCTACTCATTTCCGGCGACTTCTCACCTCCCCAGGACCTGATCTGAACTCCCCATCACCAGAGCTTTCCATCGGTACCTTCGGATCCCATTTTCGCTACCGTTTTCCGGAGACCCGCCGGAAAATTAACGTTTTCCGGCGAACCGCAGCTGTTCGTATTCCGGGCTGTCCGTTGGTCGTTTTCGGCCCTTCTTCGCATCATATCGTTGTCGGTTACCTCCTCTTCGCCATGATCAGCTCCGTTTCCACTGTTTTAGCCTCCGTCATCACCACCATGAGCGGCTGAGTTCCCGGTTGTCCGTTACGGTGTAGGCGAGATCGAGATTGACTCCACTGATCTCCTCATCAGCTCTCGACTAGTTGGATGAGCCCGAATGTTGGATATTTGGTTAAGTTTCTTGTATTCAGATTATATTTGTTTTCGTTTCAGTTTGTTTGCGATACTTTAATATTATTCTGATGCTCGATGTGTTGAATTGATAATGTCCATTGAGAACGTTTATTGATATATAACTTTTCGCATAATTGAATGTCGGTTTGAGATTATTGAATGTTGATTATGACTTTAAATTGCTTCGGTACTGATTGCAATCAAGTTGTAGTAGCGTTTAATATCATTTCTACTAGGAATGCATTTATTGTGTAATTAGTTGATTGGGTGATACAGGTTGATAGGTTGTACTTGTTAACATTGTACCAACTAGTGGTGTTTAAGGGTTTAGCATTTTTCGGTTAGTCAATGATAGTCTTTAACCAATCGATCTGTAACTAAGACGACGGGGAGACAGGATAGATTATGCCTAGATTGCCGGGAGATATTTCTATTGATTTGCCTAGCCTTGTAGGATTAGGAAATTGAAGAGCGAGGAGAGGAATTGTGAGAGTTGGTCTTGAGTCAAACCGAACCCGTAGCGACAACGCTTTTAATATTGTGTTTTAGTTAGCAATTTATTTAATGCTTTTAATTTCCTGCAAGTAATTAGTTTCCTTAGTTTTAATCAATCATTTTGCCAATTTCTCTTTCGTTAACTCAAATATACATTAGGTCGTTAGTCTTGCTCTCTGTGGATTCGACCCTGCTTACCGCTAACTACGGTACTTAGGTTTAATTTTGTGACCGTGACGACCGGTCTAACATCTACCAAAAAGTTTTGCTTCTTTCCTCTCTGAACCTTCTGATAATCCATTTCATCCTAGTTCCTTCTTAAAGCCAATTGTTCACATAGACATCATATATGTTAAATCAATGAAGCAGACTACAGAAAGAGACTTTACTCATGTCACAACAATCTTTTTGAGAGGTTAATTCTGCCAAAAGGTTCTGCACCAGTCCCTCTTCTTAGCCTCAAAAACACATTTCACTCTGTTTGGAAACCAACTACGTCCGAGACGATGATGCCATTCCCAAAGGACTTCTATGTTATTCATTTTCCCTCGGAAGATCACATCATAAAAGCTTCGAGTGGTCACTCTTACAAACTAACTACGAATACACTACATCTCAAGATACCTATGAATGTTGGGATCCGCACACTATTATGGAAATAGCCAAAGGGGTAGGTGTTCCACTTCAGTTAGATAAGGCAACAAATGAGGGTATCTACGGATAATATGCTAGAGTCTTAGTGGATGTTGACCTTTCAAAGAATCTTCCATCATTCTTAATGTTGGAGAAAGTCGATCATGGCTTCAAAGTTGATATTGTTTAAGAGAACCTTCCTCCTAAATGCTCTCACAGCTGTTATGTTGGTCATTTGTTGTTGGATTGTCAGTAGATCAAAAACTCTAAAGCTCAGACGTAGAGTGATCGATCAAAGTCTCAAAAACCACGAATGGAGTATAGACCAAAACCTATAGCACAAATTTTAGCCAATTCAGTCTAAGGGATCAACCCTCCACCCTCATAGAATCTATAATCTGATCCATGGCAATCTAACGAGCCAACCCTTAAACCCTTTAGTCCCATCAGTAAGGTATCATTGGTGAATGCTAACTTTGAGAATATGGTGGATGTAGGATCTAGTAAAGAAGGCCCTTAATGCAACAATTTTCAACTGCCTAGCCTATCCTTTGCAATGGATCTTATGATTATGGATACCAACATGAAAATGCTGACAACGAGTTAGATTTGGTGGCTATCGAAACCTTTGCCTTATCATGCTCCTCTTGCCTCTAGTCGAAAGCTTATTATGGACCTTAGAAATGTTGTTGATGAGAATGAGGTTGCTAGGAACAATAAGTAGGATTCTTCCTTTGCGTAAGAGATGGACATGATTGTAGCAATAGTACAACAAGATTCTGAGTGATTTCAAATAGTGTTATGAAGGTCTCAACGGAAGAAGTAGAAAGAGAAGTTGAGGCACCCTCCCTTGACTAGCGACAAATCTCCCACCTCTTCTCGATGCAATTTATATTTTTGGAATATTCAGGGTATTGCTAACACTGATTCTCCGTTGTAGTTAGCTAACCTTTGCAACCTACATCATCTTGATTTTTTATGTATAATGGAGCCAAAAATTCCAATGGATAGGATTTCACATTCTTTCTAGCAACCTTTCAACTTGTGAGGCTTATTGCAACCAATTTAGGATGTGTTTCGTTGGGGGGTAATCCCCCCATTATTGAGGTAATGTTATCTTATATTTACTTTGATTACCACGTTTGGTTGTCAAGTAATATAAGATTTCGGTAATCTTTACAAAACCAACAATAATTATTGTTGGTTATATAGGTGGTAATCTGATTACCTTCATTTTCTTAAATATTTTAAGATTACTTGGTAATCTTAATTTTGTTACAATTTTATCCTTAATTATTAAAATTTTGGACAATAATGCCCTTATTTTGAAATTAATTTACATGAACCTACAATTACAATTTTAACCCTAATTAATTAAGTTTTTGGACAATAATGCACTTATATTTAAAACAAATTGCAGGTCACCTAGGACCATTGTCGCCTACTAGCCACCATTACCAGTCACTGGCCAACCATTGTCAGCCGTTGTGCGCCAATCTTACCGTTTTCGACCATATGGCCATAGATCTGACCGAAAACGACCAGATCTATTTTGGTCGTTTCTAGCCAAATTGATGGATCTAGCCAGAAACAGCTAGATCCATGGCGCTTAACAGCCATAAATATGGTCGTTCCCAACCATTGATGTGGCCGAAAACGGCCATATTAATGCACGGTCGATCGGATCCAGTCATGCATTGTTTTTCGACAGTGGTTGACGGTGGTGGCCGGCGACCAACAGTGGCTTGGTGTGGGTGATGATTTTATTAGAAATTAAACTTTTATATGGTTGGGTTGTTTTAGCAAAATTTCAAATGTAGAGGGTTAAAAGTGATTCTAAAAATAATATTATATTAATATTTAAAAAAGATGACAGTTCGCGAGCTCACCGTCATCTTCGCTTCTTCACACCGCAACATCAGCCACCGTCGATTGCAGCTTCAACTTGTTTTCAGTATTTTGAAGACTAAACCCGAAAACAAAGATAATCAACAAACCCAAAAACAAAGATAATCAACAAATAAAAACAAACCCAAAAACACAACTTCAACAAGCTTAGGCACGAGGTGGCTGTTGAGATGGAGGGCAAAGAGAGAGTCAAGGCCACTGACGCAGGTGCCCCATGAGAGGAGGTTGGAGGTAAAGCTGAGATCTCACGAGTTCAATGACGGTGGGGTGAACTCCGATGGTGGCGAGTAGTTTCCTCATGATGTGGCACATGCAGCAGGAAGATCGACTGAAGATTATGACTAGGTGGAGATGAGGCTTTGGATTTTGGTCTCAACAGATTCTTTAGCATCGACTGAGAAATTAATGGGAGGGGCGGTGGAAGAAGAAGAAGCAGATAGGTTCAAAACGACGTCGTTTTCTTAAATTCTTATAAATAGTCGAGCCGAGCTCGAGCCGTTTATTTTTTTAAACGAGCCGAGCTCGAGCTCGAGCTTGAGCCTCCTCCTAATATATTCGAGCCGAGCTCGAGCCAGCTACTACTCGGCTCGGCTCAGCTCGTATGCACCCCTAAACATACCCACCAATTTATTCCAACCTAACCAAACATATTTCCCTAAAAATTTATGGTAATCTTCAAGCATTTTATCATTCCAATTTATTCAGGACCTTAGGAGACTAGTTGAGGTACACGTAAGCTAGCCTAGACACCCTCGAATACCAAAAAANCCGTGGTGGTTGGCCTGCTGTCGGCGGTGGTGGCTGGGTGGCAGTGGTGGTGGTGGCTGGGTGGCAGTGGTGGTCCGTAAATAATTTTAAATATAAGGGCATTATTATCGAAAATTTTAATTAAACAAGGGTAAAATTGAAATAGGATATTAATATAAATTTGTTTTAAAGTAGAACAAGGGATAAAATTTTAACAAAAAAAGATAACCCTGGTAATCTCATAATACATAAGAAAATGATTACCTCTGATATTACCAATAATAACCACTATTGGTATTTGAAGATTACCGGTATCTGATATTACTTGACAACCAAACATGGTAATCAAGTAATATAAGATGACATCACCCCAGTAATCCCACTTTAACCCCCAACCAAACGCCCCTAATAATCTCACATGACCGCCCATCAAACGCCCCTATAAGCCAATTCTCCTGCTTCAATTCTCTAAGTCTCGCAAGGTTACAAACTCTACAGCATTGCTGCTTTTTATTGCAGATTAGGCTTTTAAGCGATTCGAATTTCAAACTTAAAATTTGCTATTTATGGCGGTTGGACACTGCACAAGTAGATGTTTGTTATGGCGCCTGATACGAGTGGCGCATTTACGCATTCGTACATGCTACTTCGCGTCATATTAACTATTGTGAAGTGTGTAGATCATATGGCTATGACACCTGGCAGCTACCGCATGCGCTTCGCTTCTTGGTCGTGCGGTTCATCTAATGGCCTAAACGAGGTGTGGACGGCGCCTTACATAAACTCGCACTTTGCCATTTTTGCTATTTCTTTGTCGATTTTCATGCCTTTTAACCTTTACTTGTGACGAATTTCAGCTTCGGCAAAGATCACCATTCGATCAAATCGCTCCGTTAGTTGTTACTTTCAAGTTACTTTTATGGCATTTTTTTACTTCGTCATGACTTTGTGCTCTATCCTTTATGATACACCATAGATTTGCATGTCTCTAGGATTTTTTTCGATTTTCTGTATTTTTTGTACTTGATTGATCTTGATTGAGGACTGAGTTGTTGTCGTCCATTGCTATTTGTTTGTTTTTGCTCGCTGTGGATGTTGATATTTCGTTGAAACCCTGAAGTTTTAGGTTTAATCATGTAGGAGGTAAAAGTTTCCCAAACTAGGATAGAAGCATATTCTAGTGATGAGAAGAGTTGTAATGTGTTCTCCAGCTCCGAGACCATGAGTGTAGAAATCATTAGTAGCTCCAAATTTCCTATCAAGAGACGAAATCGCAGAGTGTGACAGGGGGGGGGGAAATTGGGGTGTTATAGAAGTAAATACCAGATTCTTGAAGACATTGTTTTTCGATCCCCTATGGAGTGCAATCCCCATCTAGCCTTCCGGCAGGGGTTGTAACTTTTTATCTCTACGCTTTCAAGCGTGAATTAAGACTCCTTATCCCAAATGAGTTAAGGTAGTTCTTTGTAGAAAACAAAATAGCTCCTGGTCAGATTGTTGTAAATGGTTGGAGGGTGATCATAGGCCGTAGGGTTCTGTGGAGAAATTTTGTTTTCTCGTGAGATTACAGCCAGAGTTAAAAAGCTTTTATCATTTTCAACTTAATTTGAATGATTGATAATCAATGATTCATGAATCATAATCCAGAGGTTTAAAAGGTGATGAGGCGATACATAGAATAATACTTGTAACAACCCATTTAGAACTCTAAATTGAAGCAATTAAGCAAATCGAAGATTGAAAATTTGTATTACCATTTTAAATTAAAAAAATAAAATAAAATAAAACTCTATCGAAAATACATACACTTTTGTATTATATAAGTTAGTGTACAAAAATATCTATCATATTACTTGTAATAATAAAACAACACTAAATTTGTATGTATAAAGTTACTTTCTTTTCATTAATTTCATTGTAATGAACAGTTAACTATCAATTTTAACACAATTACTAAGCAAGGTAAAAGAAACGTCCACTTCCACTATCATTGTTTAAGCTATGCCATTATTTATCACCATGAATCATATTGTAGTGAAAAATGTAATATCTCTTNACCGGGTACCCCCTACAGGTTCCAAACAGGGTACCCTTTTTACAGGTTCCGGTTCCGGTTCCGGTTCCTCCACATGCAAGAACCGGAACCGGAACCGCACAGTAGCGGTTCCAAAAAAATTGGAACCGGAACCTACCCGCACAGTGCAGGTTCTGGGTAGGTTCCAGTTCCGGTTCTGGTTCTTACCCCCAGTTCCGGTTCTACCCGCTACCCGTGCTCACCCCTACATTTTCCTTTGGCATGGGCAATTCACTTGTTTAGAATAGGGGCGGAGGCTAAATATGACTGTTGTTAGCTTCAATTCAGAGTGCTCAAGTGTAATTCTTCCCTGAGTGATATTTAGATATCATTCCATGTCGTTTAGCTCTATTCATAGAGTGAAGTAGATTAGGGTTTGAGAGAGTTACTTTCCTTGTAACTGTAGGACTTCTAGTTGAGGAAGGATTTCGAGTGTTCTAGGAGAATGTGGGATCCTCTTCCTAATTTGGACCATATCTTGTCTACATTCATGGCCTATTTTAACTCATATTCTTTTTCTTCTTCTATTCCTCAATTAATTATGATTCTACTTCCTGTATTACTCATGGTAATAATAAAATAACACTAAATTTGTATGTATAAAGTTGCTTTCTTTTCATTAATTTCATTGTAATGAACACTGAAGTATCAATTTTAACATAATTACTAAGCATAAGCAAGGTAAAAGAAACGTTAACTTCCACAATCATTGTTTAAGCTATACCATTATTTATCACCATGAATCATGTTGAAGTGAAAAATGTAATACTCCCTTTTAAGCATTTTATCAAACACCTTAGCCTCATCTGTCTACCTTCGATGATCCAACCAACTTGTTAATTATCTACAACTTAGAAACTACCCAGAAGAGTAATAGGTCTTCTATATTATCAATATTTTTTCCTCTGACCACTGCTCTCTTGCAGTTTGTTGTAATAGAAAGGTCGAAGAAAGTCATAAGAAGTCGCGTAAGGGAGCAGCATTTCTTGATGGTGAAGTTCACTTCTTAAAATTGAGAATCTCTTTGGTCTGTTCACTAATTTCGCATCATACAATCTTGTATTTTCTGTTTATGGCTTCATGGTTGTCTTGTAATTCCTCTACCCTTCAAGCCAAATTCGATGTCTTTCTTAGTGTTCAGAGGCGAGGACACTCGTGATAACTTTACTAGTCATCTCTATGCCGCTTTGCAGCGAAAACAGATTGAAACCTTTATTAATAACAGTGGACTTCAAAGAAGAGATGGTATTTCACCTGTGCTTTTGAAAGCAATTGAATCTACCAAGATTTCAGTAGTCATTTTTTCAAAAGACTATGCGTCTTCCCCATGGTGCTTGGACGAACTTGTACAAATTCTTAAATGTAGGAAATTGAATAATCATATGGTTATACCTTTTTTTTATAATATAAATCCTTCAGATGTACGGAAGCAGAGTGGTAGTTTTGAGGATGCTTTTGATAAACATGAAGAACGATTCAAGGAGATGACCCACAAGGTTTAGAAATGGAGGATTGCTTTGACTGAAGTAGCCAATCTATTAGGATGAGATTCTCATTCTTCTGTGACCAAGTAATCTGCATTGCGTTGCCAGATTTTCGAGTGGTAGGAATTTGGGGCATAGGTGGTATTGGTAAAACAACAATTGCAGGAGCATTGTTTAACCAAATTTCTTGTAAGTTTGAAGGTTTTTGTTTCATTGCAAATGTAAGGGAAGAATCAGAGAAACAAATTGGACTTTGTCGTCTGCGAGAGCAAGTTCTTTCGCAAATATTAGAAGAAAATCTCAAAATAGGCACTCTTGATTACCTCAATATATTCAAGAGAGGCTTCGACGCAAAAAGGTTTCATTGTACTTGATGATGTGGGCAATTTAAGACAATTGGAATTTTTAGCTGGAGGGCTTGATCGATTTGGTGTAGGAAGTAGAATAATTATAACAGCTCGAGATAAACAAGTTCTTTATAGTTACGGGGTGGATAAAATATATAAGTGGAGGGATTCAGTGACCATGAAGCTCTTTTGCTCTTTTTTAAATATGCCTTCAAACAAAACCATCCCATTGAAGATCTTATGTCGCTTTCAAAGAAGGTAATAGAATATGCCAATGGCAATCCATTGCCTCCAAAAGTTTTGGGTTCCTCCCTATTCCAGTATTCCGTAAGAGCAAACAAGATTGGGAAAATCCAGTGCATAAATTAAAAAGGATTCCTAATCCTGAAATTCATAAGGTATTGAAAATTAGTTATGATGGACTAGATCTTGAAGAGCATTATGTATTTCTTGACATTACGTGTTTCTTTAAAGGGGCTAATATTTATAAAAGAACAGAAATACTAAATGATTGTTACCTCTTTGTTCATTCAGCATTGGGTGTCCTTATTGATAAGTCGCTCATAACGATTTCACACTATAATAACCTACAAATGCATGATTTAGTGCAAGAATTGGGTTGGGAGATTGTTCGCCAAGAATATGATAAAAAGCCGAGCAAATGTTGTAGGTTGTGGTATCACGAAGATGTCACCCATGTATTGTAAAATAACAAGGTAATAGCCTTATTAATTTGATTTGGTTTCCTATAGTAGATGTGAATAAATAATCAACTCATGCAATTTTTGCCTTCACTTAATATAAATTTAGGAAACCTTTTTGTGTATTTTATGTTGACTTATTATTTGCTTTGGTTATTAGGAGACTGATTCAGTTGAAGTTATATTCATAGATATGTCTAAAATAAGTGACATACAATTACATTCTGGAGCCTTCAAGAAGATGTCAAATCTTAGATTGCTTGAATTCTACCATCCTCAGCTTGATGAAGGTATTGCCGATATTTCTAAAGTGCGTATTCCCGGAGGAATAAAATATCTTGAGGTATCTCTATTGGGCAGGGTGTCCTATGAAATCATTGCCAACCAAATTCAGTCTAGAGAATCTTGTTCATCTTAAATTGCCTCATAGCAATGTTAAACAACTTTGGAAAGGGGGAAAGGTATGGTTTATTATTGAATACATGTTTCAGTGATTCATTGAATATACATAAGGTGATTTGCTTATTCTAGTCATTTATCTTTTCTCATAGCATGCCTTCAAGTTAAAATTGATTGATCTCTGTAATTCCCCGTCATTTGATTGACATTCCAGACCTGTCAGAGGCCCCACAACTTGAGAGTATTAGGCTTGGGGATTGTAGAAGCTTGGTTGATGTTCCCTTATCTATTCAAATGCCTCCACAAGCTCCAGTACTTATATTTGTCAGGCTGTGAAAGTCTAAAGAGCTTTCCAAGCAACATTCATTTTAGATCTCCTGTAACTCGGATTGTATCATTTTAGATAATAGATTATTTAATAAAAATAGAAGAAGAAGAAGAAGAAGAAAATATTATAAAGTTGGGCATCATGAGTTAAAAGTCCTTTTAAACAAACAAGCCACTATCATATAAAGTGTTGAACTTGAAGCCATTGATTAAAAACAAAATTGAAGTATTTTAAAAAAGAAATGATGATTTAGAAGAAGACAAATAAATTATGGAAGAGACAAGAACCGGATTCTGAGAAGTAGGGTTCCCTTTGCTTTTGATCCTTCTATTATTATTTCACAATCCCAAATAATGGACGCCCTTTATTTAGGGACTTGTTTGAAAAGATTAAAAGGAATAGGAATTGGCGCTACTACAAAGTTAAAAGTTGAGGGGAAACGATATTTTCTCACCCGAGGTTTGGCCAACGTCACTTTTCCACCCACTGTTATGTTCCGTTAGTAAATTCTGTTAATTATAGTTTATATTCATTGTAAGGATAAAAATACCCTTTACTATTTAACTTAATAATGTATCAATAGTATCAATTACCTATATACCTCATTTATATATAAAATTACTGATATACTCTCAGTTATGGGATTTAAATTACTTTTTTTTTTAATTAAAATAATGTTTTAAATCTTTTGAAAATTTTAAACTTTTAAAATTACCATTTTGTCCCTCTATTTGCTGCAGTCTAAACTGACATTAATATGCAAGAAATTGTCAATTTAAACCCAACAAAATAAGTATTGGCATAACTGATTTGGTTAAATAAGAACCCAAATTAAAAAATTACAGTGCATATATATTCGAATCATTTTGTCAATTCAAACCAATAAAAACAGGAAATTCAATACAAAGAAAGCAGAAGCATTTCAGGTGATGTTTTTATAAGACAGTTTCTCATTCACTTCTTAAAATCCAAAAAGTTTTGCTTTCCCTTCCCACTTTCTAGCTCCTTAAAGCTTGCTTTTCATTTGCTTTCTGGATCTTCAAAACCTTCTTCACAATCTTTTGTTTTCCACCAAGGAAGCTCTAATTATCCTATCAAATGTTTCCAACAGCAAAGAAAAATCAGTTAAATTTGCTATTTATCACATTTAATCAGTGGCTAGAAAACAATAAAAATTGACAAACCAGCAAATGAACCTGCTAAAAATTTGCTCCAATCATATATACCCATAAGA
Source organism: Pistacia vera (assembly GCF_008641045.1). Lineage (NCBI taxonomy): Eukaryota > Viridiplantae > Streptophyta > Magnoliopsida > Sapindales > Anacardiaceae > Pistacia > Pistacia vera. The sequence continues at coordinate 1,162,896 of NW_022196165.1, forward strand.
CTCCCAAATCATCAGCAACGGCCTGAAATCAATACAAGTGATATTCAACATTAGAAGAAAAGAGAAGTTAAAAGTGAAGCTTAGCTAATGACAACACCTAAAGCAAATCCTTTCATTTTAATCCTAAACTCTTTCAAGCAAATATCCATACAGTAATTACAGTATTCCACATGCCCAAACAAATGCCTATTGTACACAAAGATATTCAATAAGTTCCAAGGAACAGTAACATGGCAATGACCTGGAACTGCCACAGGACAATCATCCTCACCGTGGTGCATTTCAGATTTCATTTTAAACTGAAACAAACAAAACAAAAAGGTTTTACATTTTGCACCAAAACAAAATATGTCCTTACCTCCACTCTCATCCACTATTACAAAGAGATAATTTCACACCCAATTTGTATTGAATCCAAGGCCTTAGACACCACCCCACATAACACCAATGGCTGAAGTTTCACAAAATTTAAGAACTAGAAAGAAAGAAACTAGTAATATAAAAAATAAATAAATATACATGTTCATAAAAGTGTCATTTTGCATGAATATACAATAACCAATGCATCACTTATCAATCACAAACAATGCTACACCAATGACTTTCTTGCAAAGCGAATCCAATTTCTTCCTTTACATTGCACTTGTGTCACAAATTGTCCAACATTGCCTATTCAAAGAATTACATATATAAACTGTCAGGCAGCAAATTAACAACAAAAGCATTTACTGATCGAGAAGCCGTGGATTTTGAGCCTGGCTAATTTCCCCGTCATCAATTGATTGTCCATACTGCATTACTGGCTCTCCTGAATCCGATGTGGAAGACTGTACCAACATACCAATCTCTTAGGTAAACTAACAAAAAATAAACATTTGGCATCATTTAAGTGGTTTCAGGAGTTAAATGAGTAGTCCAAGCATCTACTTTAACAATTGGTTCTCATCTTGTACTAGTTTTGTTTCAAATAAACAAAAAAACTAGATATTCAAGAGTGCTTTCAACATTACAAAAGGCTTCAGGAATCAAAAGAGCACTTCAAGTAATATTTTTAACATCAACATTTCTCAGAGATCACTTCTTTAGTGAAAATTAACAAACACACAAGCTAGAAAAATGCCGAACCTAAGTTTGTGAGGTCATCGTTAGGGATGTACCACCAATTCCTAAACCCAAAGCATATTTTCTAATTCGTTGAGAATGTCATCTTGCGCCAAATTCGTTTCAAATAAACAAATTAACAAAGAACCACTTTTTACAGCATTCAAGAGTGCTTGCCAGCAACACAACAATCAATTTGAAACCACCACTTTTTAAAGTGAAAAATAAAGGTGGAAAAGCAACCCGCCCGGCCCAACCCGACCCAGCTCGCAGCGGGTTGCTGCAAATTGCGGGTCGGTCCTGACCCGCCCGGCGACATTGGCGGGCCGGGTTAGGCCTGCCAACATTAGAGAATTGGTTGGCCAAACCTGGACCGCCAACCCTAACCCGCCGAGTTAGGCACGGGTTAGGCGCGGGTTGGGCCGGGTTAACCCGCTTTTTTACTTTTTTTTTTTTAATTTTGTTTTGTTTTATTTTATTTAAGTTTAAATGTTTAATTAACTTTTCAAATGAATAATTAACAATTTATAAATGTAATTGTTTTTAATTAATTGTTAATTTCTTTTCAAATGTCAATAATTAAATTAAATTAATTTTTTTTTTGTTAACATTCCAAATATTGATTCAATTTTAATACATTAAAATTGTAATATAAGAATAATTAAATTTACTCATTTATTAAAAAATAAAATAAGAAATTACAATAATTATTGCCTCGTTAAAAACCTCACCAAGAAAAACCCAATATGACAAAAACTTGGTAAGAAAAAAAGAGTGCAATAATTGACAATTAATTTCCAAGTTACAATTTACAAAACAACTAATTTTGGGGTTCACTAGGACCTCCCTCATCCGTATCATCTATATTACAAAATTGAAATGATTCTATTAAAGTATCATCGACAACCTCGTATTGACCTTGGTGGCGCGACCGTTCCCAATCTCGAAGACATGTGAGGACTTCAATCATTTGTGGTGTAAGTTTAGTCCTCCTTTCATTTAAAATTCTTCCACTTGCACTAAATGTTTGTTCGGATGAGACGGTTGAGACAGGAACAGCGAAAACATCCAAGGCAAGTCTTGATAATACCGGAAAAATACATTTTCTGGCTCTCCAATAGTCTAAAAGATCAATGTTGGCTCTCTGTTTTGGATCTACTGGTAACATTTTAGGGGCTATCAAATATTATTGAAGCTCATTACTCTGCGACTGCATGGAAGACAGTAGTACATTAGTTGTTGTTGTTGGTGGTGGTGGAGCCTCTGAAGAGGAGGTTGTGCTTCGGATTCGGGTCCTCTTCGGCCTATTCAGTGCACCCCAAGAGTAGAAGTCTTCATTTGTTTCTTCTGATGCAGCTTCCCTGGATGTTTCGCCTCTTTGCGGGTTCCAATACCTGTTTTCATACTGGAAATATACTTCGAAAAGTGTATTTTTTACCTCTCCTATTTGATTGGCATATACTTCGATTTGTAAATTTTCACATAAATTGTCAAAACCATTTTCTAAACCTGCTAATTTAATTCTAGGATCAAATATAGCACCTAAACAATAAAGAAAAGGAATGGGTTCCCAATATTTTTAAAAAAAAAAATTCCATTGCCTTTATTGGTGCATTTAAAATTACATTATCTTTGTTTTTTATAAATAACTCGGAAATTTTTATAATTGTATGTATTACCAATGGACTAGTAGGATAATACACACCAGAAAGTTGTAAAGTGGATTGGTAAAAAGTTTTAAGAAAAGAATGAAATACTTTAGCTATTTGCCAATCATTTTCTACCAACTAATGAGGACCTCTATTATTTGCTACAAAATAACTAATTATATTAGCATAAGGTAAACATGAATCAAGTATTAAATAAGTACTATTCCATCTAACAGGCATGTCTAATGCAAAAGTTCTAGGAGACATATTTGATTTTATACAAGCGTCTTGAAATTCAACATTTCTTTTATTACTACAAGTAATCCAAGCTAAACAATCTCTAATTCTATTAATATTTTCTTTAATTGTTTTCATACCACTTTTCACAATTAAATTAATAACATAGCATGCACAACGTTGGTGAAAAAACTTCAAATTGTTATATAAAGGATAATTACTTTGAAAATAATCTATAGCTTTACTATTAGAACTTGCATTATCTAAAGTTAAACTTATCACTTTACTAACAACATCATAATCTTCTAAAACTTCAACAATTTTATTATAAATTTGTTCACCACTATGATCAACATCCATTAATCTAAATCCTAATAAAGATTTATTTAATTTACATTCATTATCAAAATAATGACTAGTCACACAAATATAATCTTGTTTAGCTCTACCACTCCAAATATCGGCAGTTAGAGCCACACTAACATGACAAGTATGTATTTTATTTTTTAATTCTAATTTCATTTTTTTAAACAATTTTATTAAATCATTTCTAGTTGCAGTTTTAGAATAACTTTTAAATCCTGGAAAAAATGAATATTGAACAAATCTTTCAAAATATTTATCTTCAGCCATATTAATAGGTTGATCAGTTGCAGCAATATATAAAGCTAAATGTTCCCTATATACATCAGAATTATAACGCCAATTAGTACCCATATTAGTTATTTGAGTTTGATTGCTTTCTCTATTTCTATGTTGATTAATATGTTTATTAGCATGCCTTTTTAAAGTACTAGTACCATTACCTGAATCAGCTTTATACATATTTTCACAGTATTTGCATCTCGCTTTCTTGACTTGAACGCCATTTTCTGTCTCGTAAAACTTGTCAAAATGCGCCCAAACGTCTGATGTGTATCTGTCTTCGCTTCCGACGGCAGTTGATGATCCCGCCTCAGCTTGAGATGAAGTTTGAAGAGCATGACGATTACGAGGACGACTTCTAGAACCACCGGGAGCTGTTGGAATCGGGGGCATAGTTTGAGGTGTATTGGATTCTGAGAATGGAAAAGCGGGACTATTTGAATCTCCTCCTGCATTTATGTTAGTAAAATCAGCGAGACTAGGACTAGGATAGTAGTTTCCGTCATCATTGTAATTGATGAGAGATAAATATCTATCCATTGTAGTTGAAAAAGAAAAAATTTGATGTAGAAGAAATAAAAATTAAAGAAAGAGAATTGGAGTATGGAAATTGGAATTTGGAAAATTGGAAAATTGGAAATATGAATTAAAAATTGCAAAAACTAATAAAAATTAAAATATGAGCAAATTGCAAAAACTAATAAATGAATAATTGAGAGATTAGAGATTAGAGAATATGAGAGAATGAGAGAATTTGAGTTGTGAGAAAAATGTGAGAGTTTAGGGCCAATTTATAGGAAAAATGGGAAAGAAAAATGACGAAAAAGACCCTTCCAACGGCTATAAAACGGCTATATTTCAAGGGTAAATGGGTAATTTAAAAAATAAAATAAATTTTTTTTTTCGGCCAACCTGTCGGATTGGCTGTTTCAACCCGGCGGGTTGGCCGTTACAACTCGCCGGGTTGGCGGGTTGTAACGTACAACCCACCGGGTTGCACACAGCCAACCCGGCGAGTTGTCGGGTCTCTTGCAAAAGAGACAAAACAGCAACCCAACGGGTTGCGGGTTGCCATTGTGCAACCCGACCTGCCCGAGGGTTGCTGCCGGGTTTAACCCGCATTTTATCGGATCGGGTTAGGGTTGACCGCCTAACCCGGCCCAAATTTTCCACCTCTAGTGAAAAATAACAAACATAAAGCTAGTAAAATGCTGAATCTCAATTACTGAAGTCAAAATAGTAAGAAACGCACCACCAATTGCAGAAGCAAAACCTGAAGCATATTTTCCAACATCTGATTCTCATCTTGCGCCAACTTCGTTTGTTTTTATCAATTCAACACACAAAATGTAAATAATTTTCCCGAGAAACAAACATGAACGAGAAAGTTTTTGAATTGATAACTTCCTTGATGCAAAGCCCTCTTGAATTGCATAATTCTTTAACCCATTTTTTGTAAACATTAACCTCGAATGAGAGTCCCAACACAGTACCAATTGTCTCTTATCTCAACAAACTATCAAAATCAAAAGCACAAAATATGAGTTAATACATAAAATAATTACATCAAATATGAGTTAGTTTTTAACCTAAAACGAAAAGAACAGAAGAAGAAGGTTACCTACAGCGTAAACAGTCGAACCCTAAACCTTAAACAGCCTTCAGTAGTCCATTGTCGCCGGTGTTCCTTCAGTTGTCGTCCTTCCCGGTTAACTAATCGCCAGTCGCCACTTAGAACCCTATTTTTTTCTCAGTCTTTGTCGTAAACAATCTCAAGCCAATGCTTTCAACCCTATTATTTTGCCACTTGCCGCTCCGAATAAGCCCAGAAGATAAATGACTTGCTTTTCCCTTATTTTCTAAAGACAACTTTGATGGGTCACGTGGCAACCACCGCCACTACACTGATAGATATTTTGAATTTTAAATATTGATTTTTGCGGCTACATGTAAATTGACTCTCCTACCCTTCTTTAGAGAGGATTTTTGACCATCCTGCTTTTTTTCTGAATGGGAATTTATTACCGGGTCTGGCCAATGGGTGTAAAAGTGTTGTTTTGAAGCTTTTTGGGTGGAAAAGTGTCGTTTGGCCAAACCTTGGGTGGGAACATGCCGTTTACTTGACCTTCCATCATATTTTTTATTTTATTTTTATGTACAAAAAACACACTTTACCAAGCACAAACTGTACATTTTGTACAATCTCATCTCATAATTTCCTAAAATTAATATATTAATTTTTTTATCAAATAAAAAATAAATTTAACTCTAGTGGATTAATTACTAGAATTAAATTAATTTTGAGAGCAATTAAGTAACATAAAATTATTTATAAAATGAACAAATCACAATGTACAAAATCAAGATTATAATTAAATGCACGTGTAGTTGACCATTCATGCTTTCCTTTATAAACGAAATACCCCAACTCTTCATCCACATTTTTTTTTATTTTTTTATTTTTTGAAAAAGTCCTAATTAATCTCAATCAATTAACAAGCTAATAGGACATTATATTTCTTAAAACCCTGAAGATTTATAAAATGATAAAAAATATTATTTTTAGTTTATTAAAATTATTGAATTAGGATTTGTCATATCAAATCTAGTTTATTGGAATAATGGAATTGCAAAAAGTCCCTCAAAAAGGTTAAAATTACAAAAAAGAAAGCAAAAAGATCACAATAAAACAGAGAGCAGAGAGTTCAAAGAGGCAAACAAGAAAGCATTAATTGCAAACCATAAATAAATAGCGGCCAAAAAAAAAAAAAAAAAAAAAAATTACAAAAAAGAAAGCAAAAAGATCACAATAAAACAAAGAGCAGAGAGTTTAAAGAGGAAAACAAGAAGGCATTAATTGCAAACTATGAATGAATAGCGCCCAAAAATTAAAAAATAGCGGGATTGTACCATAAAAATAAAGTAGCGAGTCTAAGGTTTTTTTTTGTTTTGTTCTGCTGTGTTTCTTTCTTCTTCACAGAAAACGAACCTCTAGAATATTTACAAAGAAAAAAGAAGAAGAAGATGGCGAGACCAAGGTGTTTCTTGGACATAAGTATTGGAGGAGAACTCGAGGGGAGAATCGTTGTGGAGCTCTTAACTGATGTCGCTCTGGATGGCTAAAAACTTTAGGGCTCTTTGTACTGGTGAGAATGGCTTGTTGAAAATTATACTTGACTTTATTGCAACATATTAATTTTCGATCAGAATTTGAAGAGTCTACAGTCATCCAAATTCAGTGTATAATATATCAAATTAAATTCATGTCTATCTAATTTCCAAAGCTTCAAACCGTTTATTAATTAGAGTTTTATTGAGAAAGTTATGACCAACTTACTATTGACTGTTTAATGAAAACCAAGAAACAGGAGAAACCGCAATATGTGTGTCTTTTGGTGTGTAAAACGTCCAATGGACGTGAATAGAATTATATGTTCTTAAATTTAGACTCTTGAGTTTTCTTTTGAGTAGTATATATAGTCATGTACTCAAGCTATGTTCAACAAGTGAAATAAGAAGTTTGATTTGTGAATCCCTTTTCTATTTCCTCTTTCCTTGTGAGCTTTGTGCCCATCTTGCTTCAACAAAGTGGTATAGAGGCTTGATTGAAGAGAATGTCTTCCAAAGTAGCCACTCTTTCTTTCCAATACCAGCAACTCGTCAAGCACAATTATGAGAATTGGGCAATTCGAATGAAGGCTTTCCTTGGTTCCCAAGGAGTATGGGAGGTTGTTGAAAAAGGTTAATGTAGAACCTCAAAATGAAGAGGAGTTGAATCATGCTCAAAAGGATGCCTCGAAGAAAGAAAGGAAGAAGGATCAATGTGCGCTTACCATTATTCATCAAGGCATAGATGATGATATGTTCGAGAAGGTTGCCAACGAAACCAATTCCAAGCAAGCATGGGATACTCTTCGAAATTCCGTCATGGGAGTTGCAATTACCTTTAAAATATGCCATTTCCAAGACAAATTAATTTTATATTCCAAATGTAATATTAGTTGTTGAATATGCATTCAATTCAAAACTTAGTTACACAATTTGTTTAGAAAATGTGATGTCATTACTCCAACATAGTGGGTGGACAAACATTGCTCACTTTATGGTGAGCGATACTACCATATAGCACTTCATGTATACTACACCCATGTGAAAAAATTTAAAGCACCATACTTGCAGCACAGAATTATGTGGCAGCATTGCTCCCATTTACTTAAAGTTTTACATTCAAGCATCAAAATGACTTCAAAAGGCAAGGTTACGTTAAAAATCAACTTACCTAGTTTGCATCATCAGGAAGAATAGTGTTGAATCAATAAACTTTTCTAAGCTCTCTCTCAAGGGTTCTATTGCCGGTCAAGAAGATCCTAAGTTCCAGATTGTGGCGTTCATAATAAAAATACAGAAATTGAAAAAAAAAAAAAAAAAAAGTTCCTCTAAATACATTTCTAAAAAATTATAACACAAAAAAGAGTTACAAAATCTAATCAAATTACATGAATCCAACAAAATAAAAATAAAAGCAAGTAAAATAAAAATGAGAGCATAAAGATATTAACTTAACTCATACGATATTCACATTAACATAACAGTGAGTTTCTTTTGATAAAAACCAAAACCCAAACGGAGAGAGCAGATCGAAGAACATAAAAAGAAAGAGAAAACACAAAAGAACAAGAGAACACATGAGATGATACGAGACAAGAAGGTGGATCTTCGAGTTTTTGGTCAAAGGAGAAGGCACAGCTGATAGAGATAAAGAGATCTGAGTAGTAGTTTGCGAGAAAATGGGGTTAACATTCGCTGCTATTGCCACCAACTCTGATCGATCTTTCCCTTTACTTACAATTTGGGCTTTGGTTTTGGCCCAACTCACCCAGTACTCTAAAGTCTAAACACTACTTATCCTTCCTTTTAGTTTGACCCTTTCGTTTCCTTTAATTTTGGGCTGGGCAAGATGGGAAGCTTGTGTGGAGGAAGCAAAACCCAGCCCATCTCTACCCTCGGGCAATTTTCATATCTGTCACAAACATGCTATCTACCATACCCATCATCAACTTACTCCAATTACCTGCCATTAATTCATTGCAAGAGTAATTTAGATCGCAAGAACTGCAGATTAATATCAAGGCAGCAAAATGCATTATCATTTGATAAATTTCCTTAAACTCTTGAGGGAATGAAGTTCAATTTAAAAAAGGAGCAATGAAATTTGCTCCTGGAAAGTGGTACCAAACAAAAAATTTCAAGGCTTTCTTCTCATAGAAATGCATAACCTCAAGAGATGAGCACAATTAATCAATTTATATGAAATAACCTTTAAAGCAAATGGAAAGGAGAAGATATACAACTATAAGCAACAATAAGGACTGAGAATTGTATGTGAATATAGGGCAAAAAATGCTGTTGAGGATAAATACTCACCTCAGATGCACTAGGGAAGGTTGCATTCCGCAGGGTATTCTTCTCCAAAGAGCTTTGAGTAGCACTCTCAGATGAAACTGCCTCATCATAATCATTACAAAGCCACGCTGATAATAAGTTCACACCTTCCATTTGTAAGACACATGTAAAGGAATTCTCACACATGACTATAATTGAGGAACATAGGGCTAAACAAGAATAAAAACCCAATGAACATTGCATATAGGCTTAGAAGGGATGGGGAAAGGGAAAGGGAATGGGAATGGGAATGGAAAAGGTAAAGGCACAGGGAATGGGAAAGGGAAAGGGGAAGGTAATGATTTACTAAACTTAACTCCCTTTTTAACTAAAACTGTACTCTAAAATGGACAAGTCCTCACTCCTGGATTTTTCATAAAAACTCTACTCAACAAAACAAGCTACAATTTCAGTAGGGCACTTCAGACACATATCCAGTAATATTTTCTAAGCCATTCCAGAATCAAAAAACTATTTAAAGTATGATTTTCTTTCAACCTTTCAAAACTGACAAACAATTTTTCAGAATTGATGTTGCTGACTTGGGAAATTCATATCAAATTAACCTTTAACTGAAACCTTCCAGAATTAAACTAGACATATAAAGGAATCTCCAGAATTTTATATCATTCATTTTAGACAAGTATAAAGGTACTAAATCGTTTCCTGAAAGTACCTAATCTGCAGAAAACATAATTTCCAGAATTTGTAGTGCAGACTTCAAAAATTCATAGCAATTCCAACACTTACGAATTTTTTAGTGAAATTAATTTTCAAACAAACCTCAATAAGTCTAAAACAGAATATTTGAACTTTGGCTTAAATTACAACTCAAAACATATACAAAATTTTCGGAAGTTTCAGGCTGTCAGAATTTCACAGCACAACCTTTTTATAATCAAAAACATACTTTAATAATTCTTGGTTCTTTAGGATCAGTATATATATATATATACACACACACACACACATATCCTGCCCATATAAAATTATTGCACTCAACCTCCCAATTTCAGTTTAACACCATAATTCATCTCCATACATGATAATCAACACTCCCAATCGAATCTACCAGCCAATTTAAGGGTCAATCCACCCACAACACATTAATTCAACATGGTTTTAAAGTAAATTTTAAATTAGTGAACTAAATTTTTGACAAACAAATGTTTCACATGACAAACATCAAAATCAACCGAACCTTTAACATGCATGCCTTAAAAACAAACATTTTGCACGTGTAAAAGCTCTTCTCCATATACTCTTCAACATCAACAACCACCATTCAATGCCACCAAAAAACAATACATCCAACACATGCAATCCTTTTAAAAACAAAGACATTCCTTGCATGTAAGTTCCATCAACAATTTCAAGTCAAAAATTCAATTAAACACCTTAATTCAACACAAACCTTCAAACCCATTCAATGATTAAATTTATTTAAACATGCAAGCTTGAAATTAAAGAGAAATCTTAGTTTTTTCCACTCAACGGTTGATGCTAAGACAATTTGGAGGAACTTCCCTATGATCCTCCCTCTCCTTCTCCTATTGAATCAAGAATAGGGGGAGATGAGCTTAGAGTTCGAAATTTACAGAAAATAGGAAGTGGATTAAACAAAAATTGACATGCATGTTTACTCAAGCAACAAGGGTGAAATCGACTCTCACCAATATCCTTAATCGGCTACTTACCCATTTCTTCATTCTCTTCTCCCCCTCTTTCCTCTCTTCTCTCTCGGCTTCTTGCCGCCTTCTTCTTCTTTTTAAGTTTTTATATGACACTTTCAAAATTTCAATATTCCCCCAAAATTCACTTAATTTTTGAAAACCCCCCACATCTGCTTTTTCTTGCAAAACATTTTTTTGCCCCCTTGACCATGCAATTGCAAACCCAACATATTCTCTTTTTCAAAGCTTACATTTTACCCCCGAAAACACACACACACACACACAAAAAGCTTCATAGAAAACCCCATAAAACATGGGGTATTACATCTTCCCCTTAAAGAAATTTCATCCTCGAATTGTACGCACATGGAGAAATATGTGGATAATTCCTGTAATAAGCACTTATGGTTTAGAAACATTTTATTCAGTTCTTCTTCATTGACACTTGACATGGGCATATATTCTCTACAAAAGGTTATGGGCACACCATGCTTCTGCTGCGTCACTCTGATTGTCTCATCCAAAAAGTATCTCATTCATAATCAAGACTAACGCTTGGAACCCATAAATATAGGTGATGCAATAAGTCTTTTCACCATCTCACCAACGAGGGTAGCCACCACTAAATTACACTTAAACTTGAGTTCTAAAACTCGACCAACAAACTCTGCAATTGCATATGATATGTACGAATAAGTGGATCCATGATTAATCAAAGTAAGGGCCTTATGGCCAAAAATAGATAACGTATTAGTTACAGCCTCTAGCGTAGCCGAGGCCTCTTGCTGTGTCAAGGCAAAAACTCAAGTTTAAGTATAGTAACCATAATAGGAATAGTGTTCAAAATAAGAATAGTTTTGGAAATAAGAATAGTAACCAGAATAGGAATAGTGATGGGAATAAGAATAGTAACCAGAATAGGAATTGTGGTCAGAATAAGAATAGTAACCAGAACAAGAATAGTGATAAAAATAGAAATAAGAATAGTAACAAAAGCAGGAATAGTGATCCGAATAAGAATAGTAACCAGTATAAGCAATAATAACAGAAATAACAATAATAACTAAAATATGAATATTTATCGGAATAAGAATAGTAACCAAAATAGGAATAGTGATCGAAATAAGAATAGTGACTGGCATAGAAATAGTGATTGGAACAGGAATTGTAATAGAAATAAAAATTGTAACTTGAACATGAATAATGTAAGATGGGAAGTTTGTGCGGAGGAAGCAAAGCCCAACCCATCTCTACCCTTTACTTACAGTTTGGGTTTTGGTTTTGGCCCAATTCACCCAATATACTAACAAAAATGTTATATCCACCGAAAAATTACAACGAAACACGTGGAGGCCGCCACGTTGGATGATTGAATACTGACATAAATGGACGGTCGTCCAACAGGTTTCAAATGGCCGTCCATACATCCTGGACGGTCGTTCATAGTGGAATGGATGACCGTCCATAAAAAGTTGTTTTGTTTTAAAAAAAAAAAAAAAAACAATGAACGCCCGTCCAAATTTTATGCATGGGTGTCCAGTTAATATGGATGGCCGTCCATAAAGATGGACGCCAGTCCATCTTCTGTGGACAGTCGTCCTTCCTATAGGGACACTGTCTTGAAACGATGGACTACCGTCCATTGTTTGTGAATTTTTTTTATTAAAATAGTTTTAAAATATAACAGGACAGCAATCCATCTGTTGTGGACGGCCGTCCATCTTGTAGGGACGACCGTCCATACTAGATGGACTGTCGTCCCCAGTTTTTGAAATTTTAATTATTTCAAAATATAATGTAAATATGGACGCCAGTCCAAGTAGTTTGGACGACCGTCCATACTAGATGGATGCCAGTCCAAGTAGTTTGGACGACCGTCCAAACTACATGGACTGGCGTCCATATTTGTTGAATTTTTTTTTTTTTTTTGTTTAATTAATATTAATGAATGGCTTGTCTAATACGCTTCATTTGTAAGCGCCAAAATTTTTTTCTTCTCTTCTCCTTCGTCTTCATCATTTGTTTTTCTTCTGTTCTTCATTTGCGCCATTTGTTTTTCTTCGCTTCTCCTTCGTTGTGTGTTGTGATTCTTGCTTTGACGCCGGTTGCTTCCTCAACAGCCAAGCACCAGCAGCAATACCTCATTTTATAGATATAATTGAGAAACAAAAATAAATATCAAACCTGTTAAAGCTCGGATTTTTTTTGTTAAGGTAAAGAATTTTTGACTTATTTTATATATTCATTTAGTTTCCTATTCTATTTTGGATTGAATATTTGTTTGATAGATAATATTTGTTGGCGACAGTTGTGAACTAGATTCGTGAACGTGAAAACTGGTATTAGTTGTGCATGAAATAACTGAATATAGAAGAGTCCAGTTTGCCTCGTTTCAATAATGTTGAGGTAAATTGTGTTTGAAACTTTTTTAAATATGGTGTATTGTATTATTTATTATGATGTGTTCACATTCTAATTTTCTTTATTATAAAACCATTGAATCAGGAAAATGAATGTGATGAATTAGAAGATACGAGATGTGCAGAAGAGAAATGGAGCCTCATATTGGAATGGTGTTTGATTCAGTTGATAGTTTGGTGAAGTATTACAGAAGGTATGGGAACAAAATGGGTTTTGAAGCAATAATACGTACGTCAAAGAAAGGAGATGATGGGGAGATGAGATACGTGATAGTGGCGTGTTCTTGTTTTGGGAATGAGAGAAGTAAATGCAGAAATACCTTGAAAAAACAACCTATTGCAAAAACAGATTGTGAGAGTCGGATTAGTGCAGCTTTGAATGGTGAATACAAATGGGAAATTAAATCAGTTGTACTTGAACGTAACCATGATCTTACAAGTCCGACGAAAAGAAGATATTTCAAGGTAAACTGAACGATACAACCTTTTGTGAAAAAGAGGCTTGAAGTTAATGATCAAGCCGGGATTAGACCGTGTAAAATTTTTTAGTCATGTTCAGTTGAGGCAGGAGGTGTAGAGAATTTGACATTTCTAAAAAAAAATTGTAGAAATTACATTGAAAAAGTTAGAAGACTACGACTTGGAGTTAGAGATGCTTCGGCAATGCTAGAGTATTTTATGAAAATGCAAAAGGAGAATTCAAATTTCTGGTACATGATTGATGTAGATGAAGAGAATCGATTGAAGAATGTACTATGGATTGATGCTAGATGTAGGCCCGCATATAAAGATTTCGGTGATGTTGTGACCTTCAACACAACATATCTGACGGACAAGTATGATATGCCATTTGCGGCTTTTGTGGGGGTTAATCATCATGGACATTTGACATTGTTAGGTTGTGGGTTAATTTCATATAAGGACAAAGAGACATTTGTATGGCTATTTCGTTCTTGGCTTGAATGCATGGATGTTGCTCCTAATGGAATTATCACTGATCAAGATAAGGCCATGCAAAACGCAACTGAGATTGTTTTCCCCGGTACAAGACATAGGTGGAATTAATGAAGAAACTGCCTGAGAAGTTAAGAGGGTATAACGAATATGAAACTATAAAGTTTACGTTACAAAATATTGTGTATGATTCGTTGACACGTGAAGAGTTCGAATAACGGTGGAACAAATTCATTGATGTGTATAACCTTCATGAGAATGAATGGTTATCTGGATTGTATAAAGAAAGAGTACGTTGGGTGCCTGCATTTCTTAAAGATACTTTCTGGGCAGGTATGTCTACTACCCAATGTAGTGAAAGTATGCATGCATTTTTCGATGGATATGTAAATTCCAAAACAACATTTGTAACAACTACTTTCTTCTACCATATTCATAATATAGATTAATAAAAAGATAGCATAATTATCAAAAACAGTTGGGTCCAAAAAAAAATTTTCTTTACTTAATAATTACATTCTTTACAAAGGACACCATCATTTGTACAAAAGACTCTCAAAAACGAAAACAGTGGACAATGCAGCCAAGTCTCCCTGCTTGCCGACATCCATCCGACCAGGTCCTCACCTATGTCTTGTACAACAAAGAAAACAACGGAGCGAGCACAAAGATGCCCAGTAAGTAAAAATCTCCCACTCTATAATCCCCGTGCATTATTCATCAATTCTCCTCGTACTCTTATCATTTTCTAATTTAAAAATCTCATTTTTCTTTCTTTTCTTTTCTTTCTATTCATTCTCATTCCGCTTTCTCATAGCGGAGACCGCTCTCTCTCATAGCGGTTTACATGCTTTCCACTCTCTCATGGCGGAGACCGCTCTTTCTCATAGCAGTTTACATACAGTCCGCTCTCTCATGGCGGAGACCGCTCTTTCTCATAGCGGTTTACATGCAGTCTGCTCTCTCATGGCGGAGATCGCTCTTTCTCATAAAGGTTTACATGCACTTCGCTCTCTCATGGCGGAGACCGCTCTTTCTCATAGCGGTTTACCTGAGGGTAACTCTACACTCACGAGTTCCCCATCGCACAACCAATTTTCTTTTCTTTTCTGTAGCACTTAATAATCATTTTATCCTCTAGTGCTAGTTCTTTCTTTCTCTTTACTCTAAGAGAATTGGTTCTTTTCTTTATCTCTATTCATAGAGTGTTTCTTTCTCATTTCTCATATTTCTTTCTCATTTCTCATATTTCTTTCTCATGTGATTACTCAATTAAACATATGCATATGGATGGCTCATGCCTAAAATCTTTCTTATATGCATTCATGACATGCAAATATGCTATGTTGCATAAAGTAAGGTTCTCTACTTCTACTCATGCTTCTTTTAGACATTTCATCAAACAATATGTGTGCATACATAAACTCTATTCTAACTTTAATTATACTTCTTTCTTAATCATCCAAAATAGGAGTTCAACTCCTTTAAAACATCATACAACCTGCAAGGGAAAACATACTTCAAATATTCCTCTCAAATTCTTCTAATTCTATCCACACTTCTACCCAACTTTAACAACACAAGCCACCCTTCTCATGGTGGAAATTCTTTCATATAACAACATTGAATTCATCAACTCATTTCAAACATAGAAATTCAAGCATCAAGCACATATCTAAAAATCTCTACACATCATTCAATCAAGTAAATCACAACTTAGGTGAATTTACTTACCTTGGACACAAGTAGAAACCACTTAATCTCTCTACTCTTGATGGCTTGATACCTTCTCTTAACCCTTCAATACAAAACTTTATAAGGATCCTACTCTTTCAACAATAAAAAAATTACTTCTAGAGTAAGGGTTCTCACCTTTTAGTGCTTAGGATCAACTTGTAACAATTCTAGTCAAAAGCTCTTCAAAGATCCTTGGAAACTTGAATGAAAAATTGAGAGAAATAAGGGATGAAAGAGGCGGTGGTGAAGAAGCAAATGAAAGGGTTTCTAAAGCTAAACCCTTAATATCTCATATTTTCTCCACTCTTTCCCAAAATACCCTTACTCTTTCTTTGAAAATCCATCTAAGACCTTTCATTCTTTGCAAACACAACCCCAATCAAACTATTCTCCATGCAAATTCCTTACATTTCACTCCCCACTTTTCCTGCTAAAAAGGGGTAGAATGGTCATTGAGTCTCAAAAGGAAAAAAATTCTCAAAAACTCAAGGGGAACATTTAGTCGAGTCTTCGCCACGGCGAAAGCTCACAGAAGTTACACGGGTTGTAGCACCTCCTCATCGCCGCGGGGAAGATTCTTCTTCGCCCCAGCGAAGACTATAACCTCAATATTTCGCCAAGTCTTACAATTTTCAAGACAATCACTCAACCAAACCAAGACACCTTTTTCAACCAAGGGTGAACCAAACATTATTAACAACATATAGACTCAAATGAGGATAAATCAACAAACATTCAAGCCATTCATCAAATCTTAACTACACACCTCAAGTGGGGTGTTACAACATTGAAACAATTTGTGGAACAATATGATAATGCATTGCAAGATAAAGTGGAAAAGGAAAGGGAGGCTAATTTTAGATCTTTCAAGTCTTGGATACCGTGCATAACTAAATACCCCATTAAGAAACAATTTCAAAATGCATACACAACTGCAAAATTTAAAAAGTTTCAAGAAGAGATTGCGGTGAAGATTTATTGTGAATTATCTTTTCTGAAAAAGTCCGATTCGTATGAGGAGTATCAAGTTTTAGAAGATGTTTGGTTTGGAGATAGTAATCGGCGTGTTCCCTTTCTGGTATACTTTGAAGAAATTTCATTTGATTTTCTTTTTAATTTTCATTTGTTTGAGTTCAAAGGGATTTTATGCAGACATGCCATTATTGTGTTGATTCATAAAAGGGTTTCACACATTCTAGATAAGTACATTCTACGGTGTTGGAGGAAAAACATAAAAAGATGTCATACGAAAATCAAGGTAAGTTATAATAGGTGGAGCACAAACGTTGAAGGACAGCGTTTTGAGAAGTTGTCTAATCTAATGCTGACAGTAGCTGATATGGCATCAAACAATGAGGAAGACTATAACATGTTGATGGAATTGATGACTGGAGTGAAAAATAAGTTGGAGTAGAAGGAAAGTGAGGGAGGGTTTGGTAGTAAAAAGGGAGACAATCCTCCAAAAGTGGGGAATAGTCTAATTAATAGTCCAAGGGTAGCTCGCAACAAAGGTCGTCCTCCATGCAAAAGAAAGCAATCGAAGGTTGACGAAATTGTATGTAGGGCTAAAAATAAAAAATTACAAAAACAAAGACTTGGTATAAGTTATACACCCATTCTGACATGATATTTGTTTTTTAAACATTATTTACTTATTTGAAGTTTATAATAATATTTACTTGATTATTAATGTGTTATGCTACTTTATAGGGAAAGAATCATCAGCAGAGCGAGACAACATTGCTGAAAGTGTACTGGGAATCAAGTGTTGTCAAATGATATTGTTGCTACTCAGGTATGTGTTATGTACGTTGTACAATTGTAAAAACCTTAAGTTTTCTATAACATGTGCTAAATTGTGGTTATTAAACATTGACAGTTGTCCACTGGTCCGGTTTAGAATATCACAGCAGTTAGTAATTTATGTTCTAGACAGGAGGATGTAAATGATGAACATGTTTCGTTGGGAGAGATTTGATATTGTTAACCGGTTGGAGCATTGTTGCATTTGTATTCGGTAGAAATTATTCGCGTTGTGGTTAATTTCTGACGAATGCAGTTGAGCTATATGTTGAATCAATTGTTTTGTTTTTATTATTTTTGTTGCTGGTTGGGTAAGAGTAGACTGTTGGTTGTAGGGTGTTGAATTCATAATAATAATTTAAATGTATATATTATCCTTATTCTTAATGTTTTCAGTATATATTATCGTCACATTTCATTTCAGATTATTTTACATTTCATTTAAGATGTTATTTTTTATATGTCTTTTGGTATGTTTGTTTTGTTTTTATTATTTCTGTTGCTGGTTGGGTAAGCGTAGACTGTTGGTTGTAGGGTGTTGAATTCATAATAATAACATAAATGTATATATTATCCTTATTCTGAATGTTTTCAGTATATATTATCGTCACATTTCATTTCAGATTACTCTACATTTCATTTCAGATTTTAATTTTGATAAATCTTTTGGTATGTTTAGTATTACATATACATGAGCATTCAGATATGTATTGAACAATAATTAATGATATGATACTGTGACAAATATAATCTTCGTACATAACGTTTATACTGAGAATTAACATTCATATGATATTGGAGAAGTTCAGCTAATTGAGAACATATTGTGAAATCAAACTTTATTAATTAACATATTTCTGTACATACAGTTTAGTATTTGAACTACACATAATTACAATTAACATTCATAGTCCGTTCCCCAAAGATGTTGAGAAGGTGGAGGTTGTTCAGTGGTTCTTCATCCTAGTGTAGGGGGTGGAGTCTGACTAGAGGAGGACGAGGCTGGTGATAATTTCTTCATCATGTTAGATATTTATGTCATGCGTTCCCCAAGGATGTCAACCGTTTCTTCTATTCTTGCTGCGAATGAGTTGAAATCACTTTGCAACTGATCCTGTTGTTCCTGCATTTTCCTCTCAATACGTGAAAAACTCTCTTCTTGAAACCTTTCGATCCGATCAATTCTGCTTACTATTTGTCTAAGGTATGATAAGACATTTCTTCTACATTATGAGAAGATCCAGGTTCAATACTCGTTCTTCTTCTTTTGCGCACATAGACTCGTCCTTCATTTTCCCCTTTTGGAACAGGGACACCTTCCTGAACCGTTGCCTTTTCCTACATTTCATCCCTAATCAGCAACCATTCTCCTGACACATTCTTTTTAATCAAACCCATTTTAGACAATGTGACATCCCCCAACAAATTATTTGTAGAAAATGTTATCTTATTGGCTTCATCTGAAGGGGTGATCTTAAAACCCAACTTCTGACATATTAGCATAACAACCATCCTCCAATAAATGTCACATTTTTTCTGCTTTAATCTCTCCCAACTTCTTAATCAATAACTTTGCTGAATTTACTTGCTTCCCTGTTATTGCTGCTTCCATCAACAATAAATCCTTCACTATCACATTTCCATTGGTCTCTTTCCTGCCATTAAATGTGAATGTCAGAAATCTGTGAAAAACTCTCATGGCAAGATTCTTTAACTTTGTGGATTTACACCCATGTGGATGATAAACCCCTATTCCAGAAACATCCGTCCAAGCTTGTTTGGAATCCCACATTCTGGGTACGTTATCCAAACCTTCAAAATCAATCCATATCCAGTTTGCTAAGTCCTGTGGCCTCACTACACAATTCTGATTCTTTAATCTAAAAAACATTGTATACGGCGGTAAATCATTAGTACTTGTCTCCACAATTTCCAAACTAGTAAAAAACTCGTAAATCAAATGCTTATATCCGTCACATCTAATACTCACTAACTGCTTCCATTTCAAATTACAGATCCAACCATTAATCTCATCACCTAAACCCAAACTAGTTATAAATCCTAAATCCAAACTTCTTCCCAGACAAATATCTCTTTTTGCCATCTCTTTGTATTGCTTTTTATGTTGCACATCTCGAAATTGGACTCTAGATGACGATGTGCCTCCACCTGGAGTGGTTGTGTTTTTTGCTCTTACCATTTTCTGCTTAACCCTAAAACCAGCAACTTCCTGGAAAAAACATATCCATAAGTAATTCATGTTATATGAAAAAACATATATGACATTAAACCAATATTACAACCATAATCTTAACCATAAACTTTAAAGCACATACAACATAACCATGTACCCCACTTTAACAACATACTATCAAAATCAATCACATTGCAGACAATCGAAAGAGAAATTAATCAAAATGGCAGCATATTTTGTTTATTGCAAACCTAATGATTTTAAACCAAAATCTTTATTCTTTGCATATTCCATTTCAACAAAGGACAAAATAACAAACACAAGCAGGTTCCATCACAGAAGAGAGAAACATGAAAGGTCAAATTTTACTTTTAGTTAAGAAGAATTGAATATTAGCAGAGTTGAATTTGGTTTCTTAGGTTACAGTTGTGAAGGCAGTTAAGAAGGGTCGATTATCAATACTGAAAAAACAATATTTAGGTCTTTATATATGTTTATGTAATGCCTTGCCTTGTCGTATTTTATTAACTGTATCTGTGGCCTTATTCTGAGGTTTATTTCTTTTGCCATTGCGAGTAAATTGTTGCTTGCAACTTCCATGTAATTTTGGGCTTCTAGTGACAAGGAATTTATTTTTGAACAAAATTGCAAGACTTTGGTTTCTACTTTGGGTATCTGTCATAAGTTGGTGACCGTTCACTGATCAGATTCGCCCTCTAAATATTTAGACCTGACAGATTTAACTGGATGCAGAAGTTTTATTGTTTTATGACATTTGGTGATTTGATTTTTATATTGTCTAGCTCATTTGATGCTTGGTATCTGATTGTTGGAAATGTTCATGCAATATAAGAACCTATTAAGAAGGATTTGTTTCTAAAATGCAGTTATCCACAATTAATCTAGGTTTTTGGTGGTGATTAAATCCCGTAATCTCTGTCTGTATTTTGATACAAGATATACAAAGACTGAATTATCGAATTTCTATCATTGTCATGTACATACAATACTGAACTCAAAGCCTAAAAAGGCTAAAACCAAAAACTAATTTCTCCAGTCTCTACTCGTTGGCAAGAAACTAGAGCACTTCCAAGTACAACTTTTCCAAATCCATTTAATTTACCTCTGTATGTTACAATAAGGTTATTATTTAATCAGCAGGTATTGATGAACATTAGTTTTCAGAGTAAAGACTATATGCATACTTTTTATTAGGAAGGAAAACAATCAAATTCTTCTGTGATACATCTGGAAAATTGATGTTTGGATCAAATGAGTTTGGTCTCAAGATAAAAGGGGAATGATTTCGAGTTTGAATGAGGATGCTAAGTGACATTATATAAGGCAGGAACTGCACAACCCCTATCATCTAACCTTGTCCACTTGACACACTAATTTTTGCCTAGCAATGCAATGGTTGACTACAAATTTTAGACATAATCAACAGAGAACAACACAGAAAAGGTTACAAATTTCCCAGTTCTCATATAATCCCTATAAACAAGTTTTACAAGTTCTATAAACAATAGGAGAAAGAAGTTCTTAGAACAAAATGTTGGGCCTGTAAAAATATAAAACAAAAGGAGAAAATGACATTCCTTGCATAAGCACCATTCCTAGAGTGTCAATGGACAGCTTCCTTGTAAGAATCATAAAAATGACTTGCTCCCAACCAACAAAAATGTTAGCTTTTTCCAAGCCAAAAACACCCAAAACAGAACACTTCTATTTGTCAATCACACAAACCAATCCCACCAAATTGACTGAACTTCTCTTTATCAACTCAACTTTATTCAACACAAATGTAAATCCAACACATTCATCCAACATAAAAAAAAATTGAAAAAAAAATTGAAAAACGAAAGTGTCTAATTACCAATGGCAGATGAGGAAGACCAAGAACAACAACGCAGATGAGATGAGGAAGACCAAGAACTAGAGAGCAGATGAGATGAAGAAGACGATGAACTAGAGCGCAAATGGAAGAAGAAGAAGAAGACCGCGACTGATTTGTTTTTTGAAACACTTTCCCCAATTCAATTTTTTAACCTAAACGTTTTTTAATTCAACATTTTTGTTTTAATTAGAGTAGGGACGCCCGTCCAAAAATAAAGGACGGCCGTCCATTCCTTATGGACGGGCGTCCATTACATACGGACGACCGTCCTTACACGATGAACGAGCATCCATTACTTATGGATGCCTGTCCATAATTAAGGGACGCCCGTCTGTAATTTATGGACAGGCGTCCAAATATTTTTTTAAATATTTTAAAACCAAATTATGGACGGGCGTCCATTCTATATGGATGCTCGTCCACAATTTTTGGATGGGCGTCCCAAATTTTTTTAAAATTTTTATATTTTAAAAAAAGGATGGGCGTCCCTTATTTGCGGGCGCCCGTCCAAAATTAAGGGATGTGTGTCCATTAACATATGAACGCCTGTCCAATATTTATTGACGGCCGTCCATAACCTATGAACGGCCGTCCCTAATTTTTTTTAATATTTTTTATTTCATTTACCAATGGATGGGCGTCCTTTAAATGAGGACGCCCGTCCGTAATAAATGGACCCCTGTCCATATAACGGGAGTCCATGTCAGTGAACGGCCGTCCATATTTTTCGGACGGCCGTTCATTAGAAAAAATTTAATAACCTCAAATGTGTTGAATGGTCTGAGTCAGGAGACATGTAAGCCGGTACAAAAATTTGGTGTAAAAACCCCGATGTCTGTAGCATTGTTGATATACTAAACACCACTTATCCATCTTTTTAGTACACCCTTTCGTTTCCTTTAATTTTCGGTTGGGCAAGATGGGAGGCTTGTGTGGAAGAAGCAAAGCCTGACCCATCTCTAGGCCTTGGACACTTTTATATATAAAAAAATAATTCAGATCATGTAAACAATAAACTCATAAGACAGAATCAATTCCAAACGA
The DNA here is from genome assembly GCF_008641045.1 of Pistacia vera. Taxonomy (NCBI): domain Eukaryota; kingdom Viridiplantae; phylum Streptophyta; class Magnoliopsida; order Sapindales; family Anacardiaceae; genus Pistacia; species Pistacia vera. Next base: position 1,185,692 of record NW_022196165.1, read on the forward strand.
AGCAGAGCCACTTTTCTTTATGACCGTGTCAACTCAATCTCTAAATTCGTCTCTTTTGGTTCACATATTAAGGGATGGGCCTTTTCCCTTCCCGCCCTGAACGAGATTGGGATTACTCAAAAAATTTGAGGACAGGGATAAAGGTTGCCCCGTCCCGCCTATTGATTAGATTAAAAAAAATATCTGAAGTTGATTTTAAATTAATTTATTGTATCTAAGAATAGAAATTGAAATCGGATTCAGAATAATAATTAGAACAAGAACCATAATAGAAATTGAAATTGAAATTAAATTTAAGAAATCAAAATTTAAATTGAAATTAAAAATAAACTTTTTTGATTGGAGATAAATTTAACCAAATTAGATGTAATTTTGCGCTAACAAAAAGATGGATAAATATTATCGATAAAAGCACTTCCTTTTCCAAACTTGTGTTATGTTCCCAGCATAAAAAAACCGTTCTCTCTCCATCCCTTTTTCAAATTTTGAAACAAAAAACACTCATAAAACAAAAATCAAATCCAAACGAAGCGGTTTCTTCTTCTTAACTAGATTCTTTCTACATTTTCTTCATTTTTTCCTGTCGTCTCTGTCTCTCTCTCCTTTTCAAATTTCGAATCAAAAAACACTCATTAAACAAAGATCAAATCCAAACGAAGCGGAGCCACTTTTCTTCTTGACCATGTCAACTCGCGCTCAACTCAGTCTCTAAACTAGTCTCTTCGCGTTCACGTATCTTAACATAACGTAAGCCGTTCCAGTTCTATTTGCTGGTTTGTTTGTTGATTACGTTTTAATATTGTTTCTTGTTTTAGTTTGCTTGATTTGTCTCTGTTTGGCTGCTGTGAAACTCGTGGAAATGAAATGTAATAGAACAGAATTTCGATTGAAAGAAACAGAGAGATTTACGATCTCTTACTTTTGTTTTAATGATTTTGAATTTCTAGGGTTTTAGATGAGTTCTTGTTTCCTTCATCTTTTTAACATACCTAGCTTCTTCAATCGGTATGTTTGTGTGGATACATGTATTTTTTCAAACTTAATTGTTAATTCCAGACATATATAATGTATATTCTAATGGTTTTTTTCTTCTTTTTGTTTGATATCTTATTTACAGTTCATCTGCTTCAAAGAAACTGGTAAGAGCTTATGAGCTATGTCTATATGTGCATTTCCGGGAAAGTGTGGGAAAATATGAGAAAATAAAGGAAAAAATAGAACGATTTTTAATCTTATGTTCAATAATGATATGGGTTTTTAATTTAATGAGAAGTATTTTGTGAACTTGATAAGGCGAAAATAGTTGCATTACGCTCAGTTTAATTATATTCCAGATGCAATTTTATGTCTTCTCATTTTGGATTTTGAATTGTGCCTTCAAAGTTATTTGTGGTTCATGGTTTTTTGAATTGGTTGTTTGATAAAAAAAGTTCGATTTTCTTGTTTGCTTTTGTTTTGGAAAGATTGCTTTAATCCGTATGAATTAGTTTTGACTTTCTTTTTTTGCTCTGTTAATGGTTTGAATGGAAAAAGGTTTATAGCAGGGTTATATCCAATAGGAACTATGTGGCTAAGGACATAAATTTTGGAGTTGGAGCTCGGGCCGCAATGTTGCAAGGTGTGTCCGAGGTTGTAGAAGCTGCGAAAGTTACAATGGGACCTAAGGTATCCATTCTTTCTTGTGTTTCCTGACAAATTATATTTTGATTAGTATAATATAGTTTTGATCCATTATAGTAAGATAAGTAGAGGCTCAATATATATTGAGAATTTTCTTGTTTTCTTCTTAGCTAGTGTTCTTCATTCCTAATTCATTGATTCAGGGTCGCAATGTGATTATTGAGAAAAGTAGAGGGGATCTGAAGGTCACAAAGGATGGTGCCACTGTGGCAAAAGCATTAAATTAAAAAACAAGGCCAAGAATGTTGGTGCCACTCGCGACCTGCAGATCTTGTAAAGCAGGTCGCGAGTGCAACTAATACGGCCGTTGGAGATGGTAATTTCTTCTTACTGTTTCTTGACTTTATTTTGGTAACCTATTAGAATTTTTCATGGATTCATATGATTCTAGATGATGAGTTGGGTTGAGTTATTTTTGGTTGGCAGATTGGAAAAGCAAAGCAACTTAAGAAAAAACATTACAAAACCTCAAGAAATCCTCAACTTTAAGTTGCTTGGGTTTTGCTTTCTTTTTTGAATTGAGTCTTTGAGTAATGTCCTGATTTTAACCTTCTTGAAGTTTACATGCACGAGTCAACTTGGAGTGGCAGTCATTTCTCTGGCTCTGATGATAGTCGTACTCTAATAGATTCTACGCATGCATGACTAGAAGAAAACTAGTATTTGTACAACTAGCCATCAACTTTAAATGTTGGAAGCACAAACTTGAGTATTGTTTGGTCCTATTAATTTCAGTGGTAATATGATGATAGTATGAAAACCTTGGTGTCTAGACTCTAGTATGAACTAACAGCCTTCAGAGGAGACATAATTTGTTTCAATATGTGTCCTTTCACATCACTTAAGTAGTTCTTATCGTTGGAGATTTGCTACTTATCTCCTTTGCAGCTACAACTTGTGCAACTGTCCTGACCCAGACAATACTAACAGAAGGCTACAACTCTGTAGTTGTTGGTGTAAACGTGATGGATTTACGCAATGGTATTAACATGGCAGTTGATGCAGTCATATCTGACTTAAAAGTCAAAGCACAAATGATTAGTACCCCAAAAGAGATTACACAAGTAGTGGAATTTCTTTAAAAAAGTTACATATAAGTTGTGTATGGTGAGAAGCATTGAGCTACTATATAATTGTAAGAAGTCTTACCTAGTCTAGAGTAGGAGACATTGATGATTTTTTAGTGTCCCAAAATCTCTAACATCTTCTTGTAAATGTGTAAATGGTTGTAGCCTGGCTATGATTCTATTATCTTGTGTTTCGTTTAGATAATTATAGCAAGATGAAGTGAACATAGGAGCAAATAGAGTTTTTAGAAACTGTGCTAAAGATATACTTGTCCTGATAAATTGAAAAGTGTTAATTATCCGTATTTGCTTCTAGGTTTAAAAATCATTTTTTTATTAAACTTGCTTTTTTGAATTTGCTGTGAATAGGTTGCCACTATCTCTGCAAATGGTGAACTTGAGATTGGAGAATTGATAGCAAGAGCAATAGAAAAAGTTGGAAAGGAATAGGGATGGGCACAAAGCCCACCCCCGTGGGGATCCGCCTCGACTCGCCCCGAACGGGGCGGATTTTCCCCCAAAATTTCGGGCTGCGGGTCGGGATCGGGCCCAATATTGGCCTCAAAATTCGGGGACGGGTCGGGGTCGGGGTCGGGATTGGCTTTGCCTCGCCTCGTCCCTGGCCCGCATATTTTATATATATATATATATATATACACACACACATTATAAATATTTGAAAATCAATTATATATTATACAATAATAAATTATATTTGTGTAAGTATTTTATGAAACTATATACAAATAGGTAATAAATAAAATTAGATTAAATATAATAAATCATTATAAATATTTGTAATATATATATATATATATACTATGAAACAAAAATTATATATTCGACATTATATATAGTATACATTTAACATTATATATTATATATTTAATATGATCAATTTAGTAGATGGTTTTTATATTTAATATGTACATTATAGATTAAAAATTTTTTTTTTTTGATGATATATGGTCTTTATGTTTAATATGTATATTATATATTTAATTTTTTTTTTTTGTTGGTATATATAATTGGGAGAAAAGAATAATAAAAGTATAAAATTAAGGGGAAAAAAAAAAAAAAAACCCAAATGGGGAATGGGTTTTTTTCGGGGATTCCCTGAATTTCCAAAATGGGATTTGGGTCGGGACCGGGGAATCCCCTTAGACGTTTGGGCCAGACTGTCTCCGACCCGTGCCCATCCCTAGAAAGGAAGGAGTGATTACTGTTGCTGTAAGAACTTTTATTCCTTCAACTATATTATACCATTTAACTTTTACAAATAGGTCAAGCTTATGCATTAATATGCAAATTTCATAGGATGGAAATACTTTAGATAACGAGTTGGAAGTGGTGGAGGGAATAAAGCTCGGAAGAGGCTATGCATCTCGATATTTTATTACTGATCAAAAGACACGTAATTGTGTAAGTTTCAGATCTTTGTCATTCTAAATGATGATTTTTTACTTTCATCAAAGGATTTCTTGCTGTATTGTGGTAAAATGAGGTTTCCATTATAGGAATGTGTGTTGGAAACTATGTATATATATAGTGTAAAGGGTATATTTGTAATTGTTGAGTGTGTGTATATATTGAGTTAGGTTGTACTGTTGAAACATAAGAAATATAGAAAAGAACATGGTATCAGAGCTCTGGATGCGTAAACCTAAACCCATTTGCTTGTTTCTGTTTTTCGACGATGTCTGACCTTGCCTCTCTGTTCCGGCGACATCAGAGTCTGTTCTTCCCTCTGTTTCTGTTTTTCGGCGACCTCTTCCTTTGTTTCTCTTTTTCTGCGACTAGCGATCTCTGGTGACGTCTTTGTCCTTAGCCTCTCTGTTTCCGGTGACGTTTGAGTCTGTTCTTCCCTCTGCTTCTGTTTTCCATCGTCCTCTGATATCTTCGGCGACCTTGTTTCTCTTTTTTCGGTGAGTGTTGATTCTGTTCCAGTCTCACTTCTCTGTTGTTGGTTTGGTGCAGTAAATCATTTCTCTCTTCTCTGCTGTTGGTTTGGTGCAGTAAATCATTTTTTTTAAAGTCAAAATGGGAATGCTTTGTGACATGCTTTGATTAGAATATTCTGAGGAACCTCAAGTTGAAGGAAGGTAAAGCTGTATCTATACAACAAAAGTCCACAGGTTGATCATTTGGTAAGCCACTTGTAATCCTCTATCCTTTTGTGTTGGCTTGGAGTTGGAAAATGTGATACCAGTGTTGTTGTGAATTAAGCCAGCGTGGAGTTGTTGTAAATCATTTTTGGCTATCCTTTTGTGTTGGCTTGGAGTTGGTGTGATACCAGAGTTGTTGTGAATCCTGGTTGTTTGAGTTGTTGTGTTTGCTTGGGATGTTTGGTGTTGAGATTGTTGTGAATCTGTGGAGTTAAGAGTTATTTGTTGGACAGTATGGCAGAGGACGGTAAGAAGATGGTGACTGAAATTGTCACTTCTTCCACCAAAATTACTGATCGGAAATTATTGGGAAAAAGGAATTATATTCAATGGAAGCGGATTATCCAACGATATGTGTCCAACATTGATATGGGAGACCATTTAATCGAGGATCCACTTGAGGAAACATAAAATGATAATAAAACTCGAAAAAAATGGCTCATGGAAGATGATAAACTCTTCAATTAGATTCAGAACACTTTCGATTCGTTCGTGGATGATGTGATTGGTCACTGTGATACAGTTAAGGAGTTATGAGAGTATCTAAAGTTCTTGTATGCTGGTAAACAAGACCTGTCTCATGCCCATGAATTGTTATTGAAGATCTATCGAGCAAATATACAAGAGAAGACGTTGCTCGAATATTATACAGAGATAAAACAAGCCTTTGAAGAAAAAAGGGCTATGTTTCCTGTCCCTACTGATGTGAAGATGATGCAAGCACAAGAAGAACAAGTGGTAGTGCAATATTTTCTGGTTGGGTTGAGACCAGAATATGAGATAGCTTGTACACAACTTCTTATCGGTGAGACACTTCCCTCTCTTACAGATGTCTTTGGTCGATTTCTCAGAGTTAGTAAGGGGGAAGATCGAGGAGTGTCTCAGGACAAAGAAACCCTTAAGGATCCTAATGTTAATCATGCGACCCTAGCTAGCATGAAGTCTGGTGATGGCAAAGGTAACAAAGGGACAAGTCATGATACCAGGAACAATCGTGGTAATGGTCCTCGTACTTGCTTTTACTATGGTGTTGAGGGTCACGTAAAAAAAAATTGTTGGAAGTTTTATGGCAAGCCATTGAATATGCAAGACACTCAGAAGTTTGCTCATGTTGTAACTCAAGATGGTCTCTTACCCACCCTATCACAGGTTACTATCTCTGCAGCAGAATATGCTCGTCTCTCTCAGAATTCTTGCTCCCAGTCATCCATCCCATCGACTACCACTACATTAACCTAGTTAGGTAATCTTACAGCCTATTTGTCCATTTCTAGTAGTAACTGGGTCATTGATTCTAGTGCTACCCACCATATGACAGGTGATACAGGTATTCTCTCTTCATTTATACCTTCTCCCAATTTGTTTTCGGTTACCTTAGCTAACGGGTCTACTACACCTGCTATTGGATGTGGTACTGCCCATCTCAACAAATCTATGTCTCTTTCCTCTTTCTTGTGCCTTCCTCATTTTCCCTTTAATCTTTTATTAGTTAGTCAAATTACTAATGCATTCAATTATGGTGTTTACTTTTTTCCTACTTATTGTATATTTCAGGATCTTGGGACTAGGCGGATTATTGGTAGGGGTCGTGTATCAAGTGGTCAGTATATGCTCGATGATGTTTCCATTCCTTTCTCTTAACCTATTGCGTGTACCAGTGATTCATCTCTACCCATATTACATGGTCGCCTTGGTCATCCTTCCCTTCCCATTTTGAAAAGGTTGTGTCCTAGTGTAGGGTCAATGTCACACCTTGAGTGCGAGGCGTGTCAGTTTGGAAAACACCATAGAGTGTCCTATAGTCCTAGGATAAACAAAAGAGCCACAACCCCTTTTAATGTTATACACTCTGATGTTTGGGGTTCCTGCCCTATGTTGTCTAAGTCTGGATATCGATATTTTGTTATTTTTGTGGATGATTTTTCACGTGTAACTTGGTTGACTTTATGAAAAATCGTTCTGAATTATTCTCCATATTTTGTACCTTTTATGTTGAAATACAAAATCAATTTACTTCATCTATTAAAATTCTCAAAAGTGATAATGCCAAAGAATACTTTTATGCCCCTTTCTCCTTCTTTCTGTCTGCTAGAGGTATCATTCCTCAGTCATCATGTTTTATACATCTTAGCAAAATGGAGTTGTTGAACGCAAAAATCGTCATTTATTAGAAGTTGCTCGTACTCTCATTTTTCACATGAAAGTCTACAGAATTTTGGGCAGATGCTATCTCTATAACATGTCACTTGATCAATCGCATGCTTTCTTTTGTTTTGGGTGGTCAAATCTCGTTCTCCATCCTTTTTCCATCATAGCCTTTATTCTCTCTTCCTCCTAAAGTGTTTGGGTGCACGTGCTTTGTTCAAGATGTTGGACTTCATGCATCCAAATTTGAACCTAGGTCCCTTAAGTGCATATTCTTGGGTTATTCTCGATATCAGAAGGGTTATCGTTGTTTTTCTCGTACCTAGGTAAGTACCTTATCTCAACTGATGTTTCCTTTTTTGAAACCACTCCATATGTTGAGTCCTCCATTTCATCTACTTCTCTTGAAGCAACCCCTGATGATATTCTTGTTTACAACATTACCCATCATAGTCCTCTACCATCTCGTCCTCCTATCACCCAAGTATGCTTTCGCAGGGTTCACCAGTACCATGTGACACCTGCAGCAACATTTGATCCACTGCCTCTATCGATTGCCTCGCCCTCGGATCCGACTCCTCTTTCCTCTGACCATGATCATGATCTTCCCATTGCTCTTCGTAAAGGTAAGCGCTCTTGTACCTATTCTATCTCCTCATTTGTTTCCTATCAATCTTTGTCTTCATCTTCCAAGTCTTTTATTGCCACTTTAGACTTCGTGTCTGTTCCCACCCTGTGTCTGAAGCAATTGCTTATGATGGGTGGTGAAGGGCAATGGAAGAAGAGATGTTGGCTCTAGAACATAATGATACATGGGTTCTAATGGAGTTGCCTAAAAATAAAAAGGCTATTGGGTGCAAATGGGTTTTCATAGTGAAGGCTAATTCTGATGGGATTGTGGCTCGGTTGAAAGCTCGATTGGTTGCTAAAGGTTATGCCCAGACGTATGGTATTGATTATTCTGAGACATTCTCCCCAGTGGCTAAAATGACCTCTGTCCGACTATTCATCTCTCTTGCAACTTCATATTGTTTGGCCTCTTCACCAACTTGATGTAAAAAAATATCTTTTTACATGGTGATCTTCTTGAAGAGGTTTACATTGAGCAACCTCCGAGGTTTGTTGCTGAGGGGGAGTCAGGAAAGGTATGCAAACTGAAGAAATCTTTATATGGCTTAAAGCAATCTCTATGGGTGTGGTTTGGAAGGTTTAGCGAAGTGGTGACTCAGTTTGATTTACATAGGAGTGCTTATGATCACTCTGTCTTTTATAAGCAATCTAGTTTTGGTATCATTCTTTTTGTTGTTTATGTTGATGACATTGTAATCACTAATAGTGATGATGTTGGCATTCAAAGTTTGAAAAACTTTTTGGGTTCCAAATTTCACACAAAAGACTTGGGCACTTTAAGGTATTTTCTGCGAGTTGAGGTTTCTCGGAGTAAGAAAGGGATTTTCTCTCTCAACGCAAGTATGTGTTAGATGTGATGATCGAAATGGGTCTAAGTGAGGCTAAGCCTTGTGACACTCCTATGACTCCTAATGTGAGATTGAATGCTGAGGATAGAGAGATGTTTGGTGATCCAGAGACTTACAGACGGAGGGTTGGAAAGTTAAACTACCTTACAGTAACCCATCCAGATATTGCGTTTTCAGTGAGTGTGGTGAGTCAGTTTATGTCATTTTCTAGGACATCTCATTGAGATGCGGTCCTCCATATTTTGAAGTATCTAAAAGGAGCCTTTGGACGTGAGATTCTTTACAATGATCATGGTCTTAATAAGGTAGAAGGTTTATCAGATGTAGATTGGGTAGGATCGTTTGTGGATAGACGGTCTGTGACTGGGTTTTGTGTTTTTGTTGGAGGAAATCTTATTTCTTGAAAAAGTAAGAAGCAACCGGTTGTAGCTAGGTCAAGCGCAGAGTCTTGAGTATCGGGCTATGGCAGAAGTTACGTGTGAGCTCATATGGACAAAACATCTTCTTAGAGAAATTGGGTTTGGTGACCCAGGGACTATGGACTTGTGGTGTGACAACCAAGCAGCCATACATGTAGCAAACAATCCAGTTTTTCACGAGAGGACTAAGCATAGAGAAGTGGATTGTCACTTTGTACGAGAGAAACTTGAACAAAAGTTAATTGCTACTAATCATGTTAGAACAGGGGACAACTAGTTGACATCTTCATGAAGTCTCTAGTTGGTAAAAGGGTAACCTATATTTGTAACAAGTTGGGCATGATAGATATATATGCTCCAGCTTGAGGGGGAGCGTTGGAAACTATGTATATATATAGTGTAAAGGGTATATTTGTAATTGTTGAGTGTGTGTATATATTTGAGTTAGGTTGTACTGTTGAAATATAAGAAATATAGAAAAGAACAATGTGTTGATAATTTCTTGTTAAATTGTTTTGTTTCTTTTCAAGTTTATAAGATTGCTACTTCTACCCTTGGTTTCGTTTGAGGTTTTACTAGTTATGACTACTACATGAAGAATTCCATTTAACACCATAAAATTTTCCTTTACATAAAAGTAAAAGCTGAAATATTAAATGTTGTTATTCAAATGTTGCAGGAACTTGAAAATCCTTACATTCTCATTCATGACAAGAAGATATTAGACATGAACTCACTTGTGAGAATATTGGAGTTGGCTCTAAATGTAATTAACTTTTTTTATTTTCTTTTTTATGATGAATGGTAGGTAAATTATGAATATATTCATGGAAGAGTTCTCATTCCTTTCTTCTTTTGTTGTTTGATCAAAAACAAAAAAACAGAGAACTCTTTATTGTGTCTGCGGATGTGGAAAGTGATGCACTAGCTACATTCATTCTCAACAAGCATCATGCTGGTGTTAAGGTGATTAATTGGCTTTCCTTTGAAGTCACTTATATAGGCATACAACACTAGATGGTGCAAAATGTTATTGTTTGAAGATTTCGACAAATTGAAATGCTCTCAACGTGTTTGTATATGTACACACTCATAGCCACAACCGGATGATGTTATTTTGTGTTCAAGAATATATTTGCCAGCCCACACGGGATTGTTATCAATGTTTTAATAAATTGCATATGTGAATACTAAAAATCACACAATCTCTTGCCTAATGTTGGTAATGCCAATTGAAGGGCGTTTACTATTATACTGATGAATTTATGATTTTAGGTCTATGCTGTTAAAGCTCCTGGTTTTGGGGAGAACAGACGAGCAAATCTAGATGATCCGCTATTTTGACTGGTGGAGAGGTGATAAGAGTTTTCCAATTTTCAATTTGTGTTTCCCCCTTCTAGTAGTGCTTATGATGACATGATTAACTATTTAATGTGTAGGTTATCTTTGAAGATCATGGTCTAACTCTCGATAAAGTCAAAGTAGAAATGCTTGGCACTACAAGAAAGGTTGGTATATAGGCTTATGGTGTGCTACAAGTTTTTTTTTTTTGTAATACAGCTGACACAGTTTATACCAGGTCACTGTCTCTGTTGATGACACTATCATTCTACATGGTGGTGGGGATATGAAGTTGATTGAAGAGAGATGCGAGCAGGTACGCTGGTGGTTGCTTATGTTCCCTTTGTTGATTTTTTCCTTAAAAGCTTTTTCTTCAGTCAAATAAATGGAACCTTTTATTCTTCACTCAATTAGCAAATATAGATTGTATGAGAGAAACAAATATCTTTATGGAAGTTACACTTGCTTTATAATATTTTACAGTTGGTGGTTGCTATGCTATTATTGTTGCTGCTAATAAAGCGTTATTCTAAATACTGGGCATATTATTTTGTCATTAATTGTGCAAGCCTTACTGGCATAACTTTGCTCTTTCAATTGTAATATCATAGCCACTAACTTTTTATTATCTAAATAAATTAGGTTTTAACCTGAAGGATAATACTCTCTTGTATTATAGTCTCTTTATCTAGTTCTTTGAATTCTGTGAATATTTCAATCTTAAGAATTTCCTAACCAAGCTATTGGACGATTTGTTAGTTTTGTATTATATGTTGGCGTGAGCTGGAATTGGAGAAAACTGGCAAGTCCATATTCTGGAAGGATTATGATCAAAGATATTGATCTTCGTATTAACAATATATTGGCAAGATTATATTTTTTTTTATTTGATTACCATGTATATAGCTTATATATCTTCTTACCTTCTCAACATTTCTTCCTTGAGTTATATAAATAGCAACCTTTGTATACAACGAAGAAAAGAATAAAAGAAATACATTTACCCATGAAAAGAATACCTGTGTTGACATGGTATCAGAGCAGAAATTCGGCTAAAAGCAAATTTTTTTTTCCTTCTTTTTTTTTGGGTCTGAATTCTGGCTGAGAAGGCACCAGTTTCAGAGCACAAAACTGGTCGAGAGTGACCTGTTTGAAACTAGAATTTTAGTACAGGTTTTTTGTTTTTGTTTTTTCTTTGGTAGAAAGCTGGCCGACAAGACAAACCAGATTTCAAAGAATCCTAGAATCGAGAGCAGCTTCTCATTTCTTGAATCCCTCAGATTGGATTCGCTCAGACACAAACCATGGCAGAACTTGAGACACCGATCCATGACAAAAATTCCACCGGATTCTCCTCCACCACCAATCCACCCTTAGAAGATCTGACATCCAGAATGACACAATTACTAATCCAAACCTAGGTACCTAACTACGATTCTTCCGCTCAACAGATCGACATCAAGTTCAATGGTACCAACTATGCCCTTTGGTCCCAAATTGTTGAGATGTATATCTTCGGCAAAGACAAATTGTGATACATTAATGGGGATCTTCTACAACCTCAAGAGATAGACCCAACATTCCGGAAGTGAAGAACTGAGAATTCAATTGTAAAGGGATGGTTGATCAACTCCATGGAGCCCTGGTTAATCAGTAACTTTATCTGATTTCCAACGGCGAAGGCAGTGTGGGATGTAATTACTATTACATATTTTGATGGCACTGACACCTCTCAGGTGTATGATCTGAAACGGCGTGTCACAAGGCTAAGGCAGGCTGGAGGATCCATTGAGATGTATTACAATGGCCTCCAAAGTTTGTGGAGGGAGATTGATTTCCGTCGTCCTAACCTGATGAAGTGCGAAAACGACATTCAGAAATTTAACTCAATCATACAAGAAGACAAAGTTTATACCTTCCTTGATGGGTTAGATGATCGGCTTGATAAGATTCGAAGTGATGTACACCAAATAAATCCCTTTCCTACAGTTGATCAAGCATATGCACATGTTTGAAGGGAGGATTCACGACAAGCCATTATGCTGACAGGGACAGATGTTGGTGCGATGATGGCATCTAGGGGAGGAAATAAACCATTTCAACCAGTTGGAGTGGTGACTAATGGACCAAACCGTTCTAGTTAGCTGCATCAAGCACCATCGTTCCAGATTATGACAAGCAAACAAGTTGCGGTTGGGTCTGTTACAGGCACTAAACAGGAGGTGTCTATATCAACTTCCAAATTGGGCCTTTCCCAATTAATGTTGGAAAGCCCAATACAACCTCTAAGCCCAAATTGTAGTCTGAAGGTGGCAGTTGCACGCACTGTGGAAATTTTAAACACACTCGTGAAACCTATTTTCAATTACACAGATACCCAGAATGGTGGTATACACTTAAAGCTCGAAAAAAACAAAAAGTTACTACTAAAAGAAGCTCAAACTCAGGTCGGGTCGCCTTGGTCAATGCAGAACCTCAATTATCCTTAATTCCACAGGTAGAATCCTCAAGTTCTTCATCCCAAGTTGATGGTTCTACCACTCTCAGTGACTCAGGCAACTGTGGTTATGCTTTGTTTGGTTCCCATCAAAATGATTACAGTGGGTGGATAATTGATTCAGGGGCAACTGATCATATGACCTTTGATTCCAATGACTTTGTTAGTACTACTCAACCAAAACGGACTAGTATTGCTAACGCTAATGGGGTTACATATCCAGTTACAGGAGCTGGAACTGTTGCTCTCTCCCCATCTCTTTCATTATTAAATACTTTACTTGTTTTGTCTCTCTCAAATAAATTGATATCTGTTGGACAGGCTACTGAGGAATTAAATTGTTGTGCACTAATCTATCCAAGTTTTTGCTTTCTTCAGGATATTGTCACCAAGGAGATTATTGGTCGTGGTACTAAACGAGGGGGTTTGTATTATGTGGATGATTTCAGTATTGGCAAGGCCAATAATATGTATTCGTTAGGGGTCAAGCAAAGACAAATTTGGTTGTGGCACCGTTGTTTGGGGCATCCATCATTTAGCTATTTGAAGCATTTGTTACCAGATATGTTTACAGATTTACAGGATTCAGATTTTAAATGTGAAACTTGCATTTCAGCAAAGTCATCGTGTGTCTTACCCTTTACGGTTGAATAAAAGTGAGACTCCTTTTGCTTTAATTCACTCTGATGTTTGAGGGCCCTCGCCCATCTCTACTTCTTCTTGACATCGTTGGTTTGTAACATTTGTGGATGATTGCACACGCATGACCTGGGTTTACTTAATGCATCACAAAAATGATGTATTTAGTATTTTTGGGAGTTTTCATAAGATGATTCAAACTCAATTTTTTGCCACAACTCGGATTCTTCGTTTTGACAATGGTGGAGAATATGTGAATCACGTATTTCAGTATTATTTTCAAAACTCAGGCATTATTCATGAGACCACTTGCCCACAGACACCTCAACAAAATGGTGTTGTCGAAAGGAAAAACATGCACATTTTAGAAACTGGTCGGGCTCTTCTAATTGGAGCTTATATACCTCGAAGTTATTGGAATGATGCAGTTGTCACTGTTGTATACCTTATAAATTGTATACCTTCAACATCGTTAAATTTTCAGACACCACTTCAGGCTCTTTTTGAACATGGATCCTTACCCTCCATTCTGATGCTTACACCCCCTATCTTTGGGTGTGTTGCCTTTATCCACCTATATAAAAATCAACGTACTAAGCTTGACCCATGTGCTGTTTGTTGTATAATTCTAGAGTATGGTACACATCAGAAAGGATATCGTTGTTACCATCCTTCCACCCAACGCACTTTTGTAACTATGGATGTCACATTCTTGGAGTCTGAGACTTTTTTTTCTAGCCCGTTATCCACTTCTCCTCTTCAGGGGGAGATATTGAGTAAAGAGCAGAACTAGATAGTGTTTGACAATCTAGGAACTTCGGTCGAGGAAGAACAATAACTAGATGCTTCCCTTGGCATAAGAGAAAGTGAAGAAGAAAAGATTGAAACTTATCTTGGCATAATAGAAACTGAAGAAGTAAAGATTGGAATTGAAGAATCCCCCCATCATCCTCTAGTAGCAACAGACTAATCTCTTAAGAATATTCCTGAGGTAAGTTCTTTTATTACTCCTTCTCCTGTTAATGTGTTGGATACTTCTGCAAGTTATAAGTTACCTTTCAGGCATAATCGCGGAAAACCACCAGACCGGTATTCTCCAGATTATGAGATAAAGAATTCAAAGTATCCGATTACCAATCATGTGTCATCTCAAGGGTTACTAAAACCACTAAGGGCATTTGTGCATCAATTATCCTCTGTTCTTGTTCCTAGCAACGTACAAGAAGCTTTAGCAGATCCAAAATGGACTTAGGCAATGAAAGAAGAAATGGAGGCCCTACAGAAAAATAAGACATGGACTCTTGTTCCATTGCCCAAAGGAAAGAAGAAAGTAGGATGCAAATGGGTCTTTACTATCAAACATAAGGCAGATGGATCTATTGAAAGGTACAAAGCAAGACTTGTGGCAAAGGGATACACTCAAACTTTCGGTATAGACTATCAAGAGACTTTTTCCCCAGTGGCGAAACTAAATACTATCAGGGTATTACTATCTCTTGCAGTTAATTTAGATTGGCCATTGCACCAATTTGACGTAAATAATGCCTTTCTCCATGGCAACCTCAAGGAGGAAGTTTTCATGGACATTCCACCGGGGCACTCTATATCCTAAAAAACCGGGGTTGTGTGTAAATTGCAAAAGGCATTGTATGGCTTAAAGCAATCCCCACGTGCATGGTTTGGGCGTTTTAGTTCGACAATGAGGAATTATGGTTTCAAGCAAAGCAACTCGGACCACACTTTATTCCTGAAACACCGAGAAAGAAAAGTGACAACTTTGATAATCTACGTTGATGATATGATAATCACAGGAGACAACATGGAGGAGATTTCAAGACTTCAGAAGCATTTGGCAACTGAATTTGAAATGAAGGATCTTGGAGGACTAAAGTATTTTTTGGGTATTGAGGTAGCTCGATCAAAGCAAGGCATATTTCTATCTCAAAGGAAGTATGTTTTAGACTTGTTGTCAGAAACTGGAATGCTTGATTGTAAACCTGTTGACACTCCAATTGTTCAAAATCATAATCTGGGGGAGTATCCTGATCAAGTACCAACTAGTAAAGAAAGATATCAAAGGTTAGTTGGAAAGCTTATTTATTTGTCACATAAAAAGCCAGATATTGCTTATGCTGTGAGCGTGGTAAGTCAATTTATGCATTGCCCTAGTGAAGATCATATGAATGCAATAACTTGAATTCTTCGTTATTTGAAATCTGCTCCTAGAAAAGGGCTTATGTTCTCAAGGAATAATCACTTAGATATTAGTGGCTACACAGATGCAGATTGGGCAGGAAGTATTACTGATAGAAGATCCACATCTGGATATTTTTCCTTTGTGGGAGGCCAGATATTCCTTGAGTTGTATAAATAGCAACCTTTGTATGCAACGAAGAAAAGAAAAAAAGAAATACATTTACCCATGAAAAGAATACCTGTGTTGACATTATAGTCTGCCAAGGAGTCTATGTAGCATATTTTTCTTCTTTATTCTTTCTCTGAATCTAATTGAAGTAGGTATTGGTGTTTGAAGATACTCCGCTTCCAAAGTTAACATTGCTAGAATTGAAGAGTTCATTGACTGATACTATGAATGAAATCTTATATTAAAAAAAATAAGAATCATGAATGTTATCATAGCCACTAGCTTTTTATTATCAAATAAATTAGGTTTTAACCTGAAGGATAATACTCTTTTGTATTATAGTCTCTTTATCTAGTTCTTTGAATTCTGTGAATATTTCAGTCTCAAGAATTTCCTAACCAAGCTACTGGCTGGTTTTGTTAGTTTTGAGTTATATTCTGCCAAGGAGTTAGTTCTCTAGAATATACATAATGATGTCTGGTTATTGCTTATGAGGTAGTGGAATGGTATTTGTTGTTGAATGATAATCAATAAAAGCTTGTGGTTAATGGAGGCCAACTGTTTGTTTGTCTGTATTAAGAACATTCTTTTTGCAGGATACATCATCTGCTGTTGCACGAGCTGGTCCTGGATCATCTGCATCAACCAGCTCTCAGTCCTTAAATAATTCTTCAAGTTCTACAGTGGCTGCATCTTCAACTAGTAAAGTTGTTCCGACTTCATGGATGCACACTTTCTCATCTTTTACCGTTCCACCAGGATTATCTGGAGCTCCAGGGACACTAGGCCGCCTTGGAGTAGTGCCATCCCACTGAAGAATGCTTCATCAGCAATTATGGAGTCAAACTCTTCTGCAGTATGGAGACCCTGTCTGTCAACTGCTCCTGCTCCATCAAACCAAGCAATTCAGCATCCAATATACCTTACCCATCCATCCTTACCTCCTATAAGTGGTTCCTCTCAGGGACACTGGTTGCAGCACCCAAAGACGGGTCTCATGCCTAGGCCGCCTTTTTCGTCATATCTTGCTGCTTATCCTACTCCCTTTCTTTCGCTGACTCATGGCATACCTCATCTTTCTGTTACATCAAATGATTCTTTACCTCCTGGTGTTTCTTCTACAGCACATGTTGGTGCAACTCCCACATTTTCTGCTGCTTCAGGGCAACAAGTGGTAGGCGCTTCAGCAATGCAGACAGAACCACCTTCAGGAATTAGTACGCTCAGGGTTTATGCTAGATTACTGATCAGCTAGCAATGAAAGAGCTGTTTCTCCTTCATTATTGTTACCTGCAGTCAATTTTTGCCTCGTCAATCTTTCGTGGCTTTGTAGATAACAGGGAACATGTACATGAGTTCAACGCAAGGAGGGATCTGCTGTCAATGAACAATTAGTGCATGGACAGCCCACAAGACTGATACAGGGTTTGTCTACTATTATAATGCTGAAACAGGAGAATCAACTTATAACAAATCTGCTGGCTTTAAGGGGGAGGTATATGTAATTATTACTTATGGTCACTTGTTGATAAGTTGTTAGAGCACTATGCATGTTATTTTGTTTATATATTCTTGTGCAAAGCATACTTCTGTTACTAAATTTTCTATAACCTCCAAAATGTCAATGGAATAGCTTTGAGGTAAAATTCTATTGGTGAAACATTTGATTAGATTGACCTCTTTTCTGAATTTTTTTTTTTTTTTTGGTCCAGTCCATATAATTGTACATGTTTTAATTTTCCCACCCGAAACCACCCTGCTGTAATATGAAAGAAGTCATGAGTAATTTGGTGCACAAATAATGGTAGCACGCTGGTTTAGAACTGCAAAAAAGGCGTAGGATATACTGCTGGAAGATTCTGAAAAATACAGGGCAGGGATAATGAGATTATATTAGATCGCTTAGCATTTCCGGCACTGCCCAAAATTCTTGCTGGCGTATTACTCCAAATATATGGACTGGGTAACGTATTCTGTTTGAGGAATTATTATTTTCTTGAACTCTTAAGATGCTTTCTGGCATCCTACGATTGGAGTTTTAGTGAAGTATAAAACTAGTGTTCATTGACCTCTCAGCTGGTGGTGTTTTGCTTCCCTTTTGGCTATCATTTGTGGCTTCAATTATCCTTTTCTTGAGCTGTTGAATGTGTGTCTAATCATGTGTCGTATTTTGTTTTAACATTGTGCAGGCTGACAAAGTTTCTGTGCAACCAACTCCGGCTTCAATGTAAGTTATTTAAGTTTGGCAATATCTTACTAACAGTTTTGTCCTCAGAAAACAAAATGTTTTTCGAGTCATTTAATTTTTTGATTCAGTTTTCTGGATTCTTTTAAACAGAAAAATCTAAGTCGTACTGCGAAGACATTTCATATTGGGAATAGAAAAACCTCGCAAAATTAAAATTACATAACATTTTAAAACTTTAAATAACACAAGTACAACAACATAATAACATATCAACCATCAAGTTTCATCCTCCCAAAATTAAGTTTCAACCTCCCACGCTCTGGACTACTTAGCCCGTTCATGTGTATTTCTATTTGATATCGACTCTCCCATATTAGGCGTGTCCTCAATGTCAATGTTTTCTCTAATTGATCACATTGTTCTTGCAAACATTTAAATTGTTTTATAATTACCATGTTAGAGATTTTCAAAGTAGTATAAAAATTATGGTTCACCTTTAAGCAACAATTGTACAGCAATTACAACAAAAAGATGAAGTACAGAAAGCAAAGGTATCTACTACTAGTAGTAGATTGGAGAAGACAATAAATTTGGGTTAGAAAATAAGAACTTTATAAGGAGGAAAGCTTAAAAAGGGCGCAATAATTGCCTAAAAATCTTAAGTATTATCTCATATCATTATAAATAAACATTAAGTTAAGATCACATGGAGAGCAAGCAACCAAAATAAAGTCCAAATAAACCCAGCTACAGAGCTCTTTCACATGCTTCAATAGTTAAATTCTATTCCCTTTTTCAAATAAATATATCATATAGGTCTGCACTGCAACACAAATGGGATAATCAATCCTTCACGTGCTTGTCTAGAGCATTATAAAAACAATGTGAAGTAAATATAAGTGGGTCTAGTTCTCGTTTGATGAAAATATTATCCAAGTTGGCTTAGATAAACTGAATTACTTGAATAAATAAGCAGAATATGACATTTCTATTGAAGATTCTATTCCTAAATAAAGTATTTGGATATCTTAATTAATCAAACTAAAGAAAGCATGTAGATGATATTATGCCATAAATTTTTTTAAGCTTGAAGCAGTTATGGGAAATTAATTCAAAACCAAATTACAAGAAATGAAAACTCAACCATCAAAATTGAGATTAAAAAAAAAAAAAATATTCATTTTAAGTTAATAATCAATTAAAAGAACAGGAGAAGAAGCTCATAGAAGCTAGATACAAATTTGGTTTTATTATTTTAAGCATGCAATATCCAAAAAAATTCTAGAAGAAAATGATTGTGAACAAGTAAATAATCATTTCCATTCCCTCAAAAGTGCTCCAAAACTGAGGAGGCCACAACAGGGCTCAAAAGAACACTCCATGTGCACCAACTCTGTTTCTAAATTCCTACAAAAACCTACGCTATCCAGTATCCACCACATAGAAAAATACTAACCACATCATAACACCACAATCTCTCCATTCTTTGAATATTTCAAAGAAGATCAGAATTCGTCCTTCAATGCCTATTGTCTACTCACTCTTTTAACTTTACTTCAAAAGAGATATACCAGTTCATGAGATAGCAAATCAAACTTAAAAAAAAAAAAAAACTCTCACGATCTAGAAATAAAAAAGACTAAAAGAAAAACTATAATATGCAAATATGCTGATAGAAATTCATGATGGTGACGATAATTGAAAACCCTAAATACAAAAATTGGGGATTTTGAAATACCTAATTGGAGATATCTTGCGAACGTGAGAGTTGAGACGGTGAGATGGTGTTTGACGATTCAAATTGGCAGCCTCGGAGATTCAAGTTCCACGATTTGAACTTAGAGTGAGAGAGATGAGAGATTGACAGGCCATAGGCGCACTGGAGAGGAGAATGGAGATTGTCGATTTTTTCCCCCAATCCCTAAATTTTCTTATATATTTATAGGAAATGCAAAATATTAGAAAACCCCCCATCATTTATATTATATCAAATTAGTCTTGGTTCCCGGTTCTGGTTCCTTTGATTAGGAATCAAAACCAGAACCACATAGTATCGGTTCCTATTTTTTGAAACCAAAACCGACCCTGTTACGGCCGGTTCTAGGTAGGAATCGGAACTAAAACCAGGGTACCCGTCGGTTCCTGTTCTGCCCTAAAATTTTTCCCACCCCTAATATTGAATGCCTTAATGCTTTTGCGAAAAAAATTTAAATTGATTTGAGTCTGGAAGTTAAGGGCTTACTGAGATTAGGGGTGTTCAAAAGCGGTTAACCGAACGGCTTAAACGCCTTTTTCTGAACCGAACCGAATTTTCGGTTCGGAAAAATTTCCGAACCGAAACCGAACCGGTTTTAAAGAAAACCAGTTTTTCGGTTAACCGAAAAACCGTTAACCGTTTAAAAAAAACGGTTAACCGTTTGTGAACCGGTTTTCCATTTTTTATAAAACTTTTTTTTTAATTTTATCCTAAATTAAATTGTAAATAACTAAATATAGAAAAATACATATCCAAATAAAAATAAACATTTATACATATCCATGACCACTACTAACAATAAATTAAAAATTGATACAAATAAAAGTCCAAAATGAAATAAAAATTAAAGTCCATAATAAAACAACAAAATAAATAAATAAGTCCCAATAGAAAACAACAAAAGAAATTGGGCAAATACGACTCCACAAGTAGAAAGCGGAAACCAACATTAAGTCAATACGAGTAGATCCCCATATCTGCCCAAATAAAAATTAAATGTTAGAAGTTTATAAAAATTAAATCATATTTTTTTTCATTGCCTACGATAAAAAACTATTAAAGAAATCAAACCTCAATTAAATGCTGCAAAACCAATCATCAAGATGAATACGAGTAGTATTTCCCATTGCCGAAGACACAAATTCTATAAAAATGGTCATATAAATAATGGTTAAATTTAAAATTCAATCAATAATCCAATAAAGACAACATAATAAAATAATTGAAACTAAAGCAAAAACTTTACCTGACTCAAGCTCTGCTATCTCTCCAAGCTCTCCTCAATCATGAATGGTTCAGTGTAAGCCCGAATCCAATCTTGTGTGCAAATAAGAGCCCCCACCGTCTAGGAGTGAGGAAGCTACGAATGGATCTAATACACGACCCCCAGTGCTAAATGCTGACTCAGATGCAACAGTAGAAACCGGCATAGCTAACACTCTCGTGCTATCGAGAGAGAACTGGATATCTATTTGAATTGACTTTCCACCAACTCAAGATATCAACATGCGTCCTTATGACGCTGCTCACATTCATCCTCTAAAATTTATCCATCTCAGATTTGGTTACTGTAACCTCCTGTCTAGCCATTGCCTCATCGTACATACAATACATCAATTCTTTGGGATCAACATTTACATCTTCCACATTAATTGACTTGCTTGTTGAGACTGTTGACTAGATTGCCCACTCGGAGAACTATAAATGAGCTTGTATTGGTCAAATAAAAATACAAAGTTGTATGCACTTTATCTTCAAAAGTTCAGCATTAGCATCATCTAAGATTTACTAATAACCCAATTGACATATCCTAACTTGAATCTAGGATCCAACCACCACTGCAATGAATAATATTAAGTGAAATTATCAATATTTGACCAATATTTATCATGTTTTCCCTTCATTCTCCTAGCCATAGTACTTAAGCCAACATCATTACTTCTAGACCCATGTTGAAATCTACATTCCAATGACAAAGATCTCGCGCATGTGTGCATTACCGGTAACAAAAAGTGAGCCTGACACGCGTAGAGTAGCATCATAAAAACTTTCAAAAAAGGTAACAAGTAACGGGCATATCCCAATCACTAGGCATAGGCAAACCCTTGACTTTTCCCTCTAGTAAGTTCATCTTTATACTTAACGTCTCGGATTGCCAACAACTCAAATGCTTTCTGAAATTTTAAAGTCACATCAACATTAAGTACGTAGAGTTCCACCTTGTTTCTACATCAAGAACCAAAAGATTTTTTTGTTCAATCTTTTCTTGCTACACACACTTAAACCTTGTAATCTCGCTGGAGAAGACCTCACATATCTCACTGAGAGTGAATTCTAAAAATGAGTCCTCCATGTCTTTAACCCCTCTTTTACAGTGAGACTCAATATATGTGCACAACACCTCATGTGCAGAAAATCACCACTCAAAACACTACCCTTCCAACTTTCTAACCGGTTCTGGAGATATTTTATTCCAACATCATTAGAACTTGCATGTCAACGGTAATGGTGAAAACCTTAGAAATACCCAATCAAGCAAACACCTCTCAATTGCCTACCAATCAATAAACCTTGTGACTAGCAATTGGACAAAAATTAAGATCTTTTTATGTAATTTCCAATCATCATCAATGAAGTGAGCCGTCAAACACTATAGTTAAGGTTTTGGCAAGATGTCCATGTATCCGTGGTAAGACTTACTCTCTTACTAAACTTACTAAAAAATGCCTTCAACTTATTTCTTCTTCAACATAAATATTAAAACATCTCTAGCCACAGTATATGAGAGGGAACTTGAAATAAAGGTTGTGCATCCTTCATCATATCGCGGAACTCTCAAGTTCTACATGCCTAAAGGGCAACATCAACAATTATCATTCTAACTAGAGACCGTCTAAGCCTATCTGGATTGAATTTCCAAGTTGTAAGTGAAGATTGTGTGGAGGTGGCAGCAGTACCACTTGATTGGTCATTTGATTGTGTATGTTGAAAACTAAGATCTTTGTTTCTTATCTATCACATTCAAAGGGTACTTTTTACACTCGACTTAAGTGATTCCGTAAACAACTAGTACCACTTTTACTTGGACATGCAAGCAACATTCCCACAATAATACAGTTTGCCGTCCTATCATCCATATTCACAAGGATTTACAGTAAAATGATCCCACATGTCAGAAGTATTTTTTCGAGTATTAGAACTTACACGTTTGGAGACTCGTGGTGGTCGTGGTCGTGGATCAGGATTCGTAGAAGGCTGTGGGGCTACCATGAGTTTGGAGTTGGATTCCTACTAGTTGGTGTCTCGGACTCTCATCAGTATTAGAATGGTCAGCAGCCATGGGGTTAGATTTGGACATCTGCAACATCAACAAGAAGATCTTAATGTAAGTAAAAGGACATTCCTAGCAGTCCATACAACTAAAAAAAAGAACCAAATTTCAACAAGCAACATTAAGATGCATTTTGCCTAAAGAAGAATTTCATTGAATGGTTACATACTTGACTCTCAAACCAAGAGTATAACAGTCTAATTGCTTTTTTTCTTTTGATTTTTCGATCTTCCCAGGTATATATACCTTAACCATTTTATCAAACTGGTATATTCTTTTATTTAACACACAACAAATTATTGAATTACATTTGTGTTCAAATAATGAGGAGTTGCTTTGGGTGATAGCTGGATTTCTCCTGAAGATTTTTGTGTATGTGGTTCCACTGATTGAAAATTTCTGTGTGCCAATATTTCTCCATCTAAAAATGACTTGATTTTCATATTAAAATTGCTTACAACTAAAGATTAATAATGCAGTTTTCATGGGCACCACTTCTCAAAGAGCTGTCACGAATGGAACAAAGGCTTAATGAATCGAATAGGTTCAGATTAAGAATTTAATTGTCTCTGATAATGTTTTGAAAAAGGCAAAATCAAATTAAGTTAGCAAATCCATTTTGCAAGAACAGTTTAGCTCTAAAGATTAAGCAGCAACTAGCAGCAGGAAATATGAAGATGCTGCAATAACATACTCATTTATTACTTGTTCAAATAATGAGGAGTTCTGGTGGCAGACATAAAACAAATTTCACAAATGATATGAGTTATCTCTCACTCTTTTCTCTTTAAGATAAGGTGCCAATATATTTTAATAAATGATAAAAGGAAAGTTGTTACCTTGAAATTTTGCTGCACCTTTGTTTCTTGGAGAGGATGAGTAGAAAAGCTTTTTTAATAAACTGTGAAGTAACGTGGGTGCTTGCTGTTGCTAGAAGAAGGAGCTGGAAGAAGGAGAAGGATGATGCAGCTTTGCTGCAGCTGGAAGAAGGAGAAGGATGACGTAGCTTTGTTGGATCTGGAGAAAAATGAAGAAAATCTGGTATTTGTGAACTGAGAAGGGCCTCGGGTGCTTGCTGGAGCTGGAAGAAGGAGAACGACGCCGCAACTTTGCTGGATCTGGAAGAAAATGAAGATAATCGGTAATTTGTGAGCTGAGAAGGGAGAGGCAGAGAGCTGCGAAAAAAAATGGTGGGTTGCGATTTTAGATTTGAGTGAAAGTGAATGTGAATTAGGGATAGATTTTTATTTATTATTAATATCTATAATATATATATATAATTTGAAAACCGGTTGACCGTTTTTAGTTTTTCCCGAACCGGTAACCGAACCGGAAATTCGGTTTTTTTAATTTTTTGAACCGTAACCGAACCGTTTTTTCGGTTAATCGGTTTTTCGGTTCGGTTATCGGTTCGGTTCGATTTTTGCATTTTTTTGAACACCCCTAACTGAGATAACAGTGTAGGCTTACTATTCTTTTTTGAATTTATACTCGAGTGTTTCCTCTTGGTTCGTATTGTAACTACTGATAAGATATTATTGGACTTGGTCATGACAGGAGGGCTCCAATGGTCTCGTTGCAAAAGAAAGTGTAATCTTCAATATTGAGGAAGGAGCTACCAAAACTTCTTGCATTGTCTTCTGGTGTTCCTAACCATCAGTCTTTATAGAATATTTTTTTTTGTGTTTGTTTCTCGAATTTACTCCTTGATGCCTTGTTCTTCATTGTCTCATATATATTGCAGTAAGATTAAATGCTTTCTTCTCTTGGAAAACTTAAAGAGCAAATAATATTTGTAAGGAGAAGTCAGGTTGACTCATGATAATCTTATTTTTCTCATTTTGAAAGAGATTTGTGTGGATATTTATGCACTTGATGACCTTCAGCCAAGATTCTTCCCCTAGAGTATTTAGTTCCATATGGACTTTGGTGTAATTTAGATGACTATTCACTGGAACGTTTGTCGAGTTGGTCCTTTGTTCAACTTAAAGATAAATCTGCTTATTGGATTCATCACCTTGCTCTTTACTTAATGGATATCAATGCTCATAATGTTTTAATCATTAAATCTTCTTTCCTTTTCTAGGTAATACGACTGCGAAAGGCATGTAGCCATCCACACCTATGTCCTAGTATTGAGCCCGAACCATTTGTAGAAGGTGAACACTTGGTTCAGGTAAGCCTTCTCATCTAGGTTTTTTAGACAAAGGATGATGAATGTGAAATTGTAATCTATCTACAGCTTCTGAGTCTTCGACTTGTATTTTCCTTCAAGCATATCATATTGTTCCTTTTCAACCAAAATGTTGTTTTTATGACTTCTTGATCAAGCTAGCAGCAAACTTGTTATTTTGGACCCACTACTTTGATTGTATGCTTTTAGGCATTATGTTCTTCTCTTTGCCCAGATGACCCATACGCTTGACATTTTACAGGTTTGCTTTTTGAATCTTAATAATGTTAAAAGTTTATGTCTTCAGCTCAAGTGTTGATGCTAGTTGATTTTGACAACTATAGGCACTACTTTTCACATGCAATGTAGGATTTTTTAGAGTTATGGACCTATGAGCATCTTGATGGTCAGTTCGGGCTAAGGAGCATTTAGTTGCTGCTATAAGAAATTTCAATGCTTCTTTATCTACGGGGAGACTCAATTATTAAGTTGATGGAAAATGATCCATATGCTTGATATTTTACAGGTTTGCTTTTCGAATCTTAATGATGTTAAAAGTTTATGTCTTCAGCTTGAGTCCTGATGCTAGTTGATTTTGACAACTATAGACACTACTTTTCACATGCAATGTATGATTTTTCAGCTGATGGAAATAATACTGTTGTTTTTCTGATCTCTATCAAGAGTTGGGGGAGTTAGTTTGAATCTCGTTTTTTAGTCTCTTTACAAGAAGCTAAGCTTCAGTTGGAAGCATAAGAGTCCTTCGAGTCATATATATCGATGAAACATCTGCTCTTATTTTTGTCAATTGAAATTGAAAATTTGTATTATGGGATTATGTACTTTGTTTGCCACATTTTTTTTTTCCAGTATATAGAAGTAGTTTGTTTCTTCCACTCCTAATCACTTTTTTTTTGGATAAGGTAAGTATGTATAAAAGACAAAAAATATACAAATACGAGGGGCATACCCCAAGAGGATGACTGATAACTATCAGTCAAGAACACGTGGGAAAACCCACAAAGTCATGAACAGCAAAAGAGAGCACGCAGGCTCCCCACAAAGCAAGAAGATGCCATAAAAAAACCANTCCCTATAATCCAGGATTTTAATGTGATCCCTATAATCTAGGAAGTTATATACATCTGTAACAGTGAGAAATGCTAGTTTCATTAACTAATTGTTTAACATGCAATGAAAATTTTACAGGAAATGCTTAAGGAAAGAGGATTGGCACCATTCTCAAAGTTGGAGAAGGAACTGCCAAGGATAGTATTTGATCCCTATTTTAAGGTTTGCCGACTCTAAAGATCTTGAATATTTTGTTTGAGAATTGGAGGCCTTCTTACCACAGGGTGATCTCACACCTTAGTAGATATCATAACTCATCACTATCAATCAATATCGTAAGTAATTGCTAAAAAAATCAAGTCCACGACTTGTCGTTCTCAAAGTCAACCACACACTATGCAACGAGATATGTGTGATTCCCATAGTCTTGTGCAGTGGCCACCAACAATGTACCTCCATACTTTCCCATAAAAAAGCAACCATCAACAGCCAACACCTTTCTCATGTTTACAAAACCCTTTATAGCAGCACCGTAAGCAACAAAAAAATGTTTAAACCTCATATTCTTGTCCCACCTCAAAGTCATCTTGCTACCTTGGTTTGTCAACTCAAGCATATAACGGTATGCTTCTAATATTGCGTACCTGTGCTCTAGCGTGCCCCTCACAAAATCTTGTGCATGTTGTCGCCCTTTCCAGCATTTCTAGTAACTAACATTGCATCCCAACTCTATGCGCACAAATCTCTGAATGTCCTTAGAAGATGAACATTTCCCTTCAACAAACTGACTTTTGACAAATTGTCTAATAACATTAGCGAAGGTTTGTCGATGCTCGCCTGAAATATGTCCCAACCCACATGTGTACTCACAGGTATATGTGCTAACAATAAATTTTTTTGGACTATGCCAACCTTCTATAATAAACATGCCACTTACACTTTCGGTCACGACATGCAACCATCACTACCGATAAATTAGACTTTTTGGTGATGAACTCAAAATTACCTCTCACGGTGACATGTTTTAGCTTCCTCACCACTTCCTCCTTGTTGTCAAATAAATAGCCTATGCGCAGGTCCAATCTATCAGTAAAAACATGAGGTGATTCACTAGTACCCGCAATTGCCGCCTCTGAACCTACATAAACGACCATAGTGTTCTCTTCCTCACAAACTACACCTTCTGCATAATTTGTATTTATAAGAATCTCTACATCTATGGGAACATGTACGGGGTTCTTCTCGTCCACATTTTCATTCTGCCTCACATGACCAACATCTTCTACAGTGTCCTCCTCACCACCCAAATCATTGTCTACTCTTGATTTTTTAACAAAGAAATCAATGCACTCGTAGTTAAAATTAAAACGAGCACACTCTCCACCAACTTCCTTGTTATCCCTTTCCTTTGAACCAACTTCCAACAGTTTATCCACAAATGAAACCCTTAAAATCGGCCTCGAACCATTGTCACCCACGTCAAACATATATAACTTCACACTTTCATCTGACTTTAATATAGTAGGAGGTATCTTATAATGTTCAAGAACTCTGCTTAAAACATATTTCACAACTATATCACTACGTGAGCAACTCAAATCACCTCTTCTAATTATTTCATCAATCAACTTATCAAAACTAACATTTGTGCTCACAACAATTGGTATAACTTCTTTGCTCTTCCCAATCCTCTTCCAGCAACTTTCTTCCTCCACTCACTCACCAAAATATTCAACACCCAAAACAACTTGTCTCATGTCTAATAATAGCCAAGTACCTATAATGCAAGAAAAAAAAATTATTAACCGATATATTAAGGGTTGACAAGATTTTAAAAAGCATCTGCAGAGTCGCTTAAACGATGTGGTGTATCGCTTAAGCAATTAGGTATATCACTTACTAGATCGCTTACTAGATCTGGTATAAATAAGTATGATCGCTTAAGCAATCTACTACCATATATCAGACTTATAGCAAATTACTTAAGCAATCTTCTGCCATATACCTGATCGCTTAAGCGATCTGCAATCCGCTGCATTATACCAGACATACCAAATCGCTTAAGCGATCCATCAGATCCAAAACACATTTTTAGTCATCTCCACCTACAATCGGTGCTACCACCCCCAGCTACCCACAATGCAAGAAAATATTCAACAAATTTCACTACTTTCAACTTGCATTACATCAAACACAACCCAACAACCTAAACAACAAAATCAAAATCATAACTCAAATCTAATCCATCATTAAATCTTTGTAAATCGAAACATAAAATGCAACCTGGACGAAATGTCAAGAGGAGGAGGAGGTATATATTTGGCGGAGAAGATGTTAATGGTGGAGGAAGAAGAAGGTGTTAATGGCGGAGGAAGAAAAAAAACGTAGAGGAAGGAGGAAGAAGAAGGTGTAGACGAAGAAGAAGATGTAGATGAAGCTAAGAAGAAACAACAACCAGGGGAGGGCACAGTTCCGATGCGTTAATGGCAGGAAGAAGAAGAAGAAGGTGTTTGGGTTTGTTTGCAATAATTTTGGGTTTTTGGGGACATAGTATAATTTTTAAAAGATTACACAATACTTTATTAATCATAATTAAGCATTAATCATGTTTAATTACCCTTAATTAATAATGAGGCTATTTAGTTAAAACTTTAAAACTTCATATTCTTTTAATTAAATTTTGAAATTGATATGGTCTTTTAATAAAAAGCCCCCACAATCAACCTTGAACTTACAATCATATTTTTTAAGGCTGCACTTTTTCATAATAAATCTAAACAAACATTTAATAAAAAAAATTCCAATTAAAAATCAATTTGGTTAAGATAAATGAACATAATAAAATATGTAACGACAAATGTTTATTTAAAACAATTTTTTTTTTAACTAAGATGTTTTAAAATTTATATTATGAGATAAAAAAAAAGGTTCGAAAATTATAATCAACCTTTTGATATTTATAATTAAGACAAAATCAAAGTAACGGTAATTTGGTAATAAGTCCTTTCCTAAAAAATAATTAAAATAAAATTTATAAATGAATAATAAATTATGTGAAAACTATTCTAGCATTTTAATGATGACAAATGATTTATAAAAAATAAAAAAATTAAGGAATAAAAATAAATTGTTTTAATCTAGTAAGTGATGGGAGGGATAAAATACACTTTTTTTTATTTAAAATTGGATGGAAACTAACATATAACTAACGGCACGGGTATTTTTAATATTTACTTTCATAATGAAATAGATAAGTTTAATACTAATTGATCTTACAAGGGTGTACAAAAATAAACCCATTGTTTGGGAATCTAAAAGATTGAGAATTTTCGCTTAAAAATGAAAGAGGGAAGAAAGAAGAAGGAAGATCAACGGTACAATAAGGTGATTCTTTTTTTAAAAAAATTAGGGCCTATTTGATTTATGATTCAAAAATAACTTTTAAAAACTAAAATACAATTCAAATTTTTAAGTTGTATTTTAATATTATGTCTGATATAAACTTTAAAAACTGGTTTCATATTAAAAGTTGTAGAAAACTGTGAAAATGATTTTTAATCGTTTTCTAATTTTACATTAGCTTTTAGGATGTGAAAATTAGTTTTAACAATTCTACTCATTTTTACCAAAACGTGTTTTCATAACATTTGTTGTATCTTTTTTTTTTTTCAAAATCAAATAACTGTATTTAAATTCTATATCATATGGACCCTTATTTTTTCTAATAAGCCAATTGAAATTTGAATAGTTTTTATTTAAATTAATTTATGGGATGTGTATTATTTATTTCTAATAAATCAATTTGGATATAATTCAAAAGATAGTTAAATTGAAAATTTTAGAAATCAATTATTAAAGTCAATTGATTTTAAATGTACTTGAATTGGAATAGAGCTTAGATTGAAATTAATCTTTAATTAAGTTTGATGGGATCTTTTTTAAACCGCTCAAGGTTTGGACAAAGTCCGAAAAACCGCCTCAGGTTCTGGTAACTATGCTCAATCCCCAACCATCCAGACTATCTAGTTAGTTTTAATAGGATAAAGGGTAAAGGAGTAAATGTATAGATTTTTATTGTTAGCAAGGGTTAACACTGTTAGACCCTTTGAAACTCACAAAACTATTTGACACGAGAAACTCCAGAACTTACCACATAAACCCCTTGCTATTAGTTTTTCTTATTAAATACGAGTTTACTAATTTTAATTATATTTTAAACTTCACTATTCTACTCTAAAATTGATTAACTACTCATTTTTTAAATTAAAGAAAAAGTAAAATAGCTAAAAAAAATTAAATAATACAAACCCTTACCTAAAATCACAAATATTTAAATAAAAAGGAATTAAAAAAAAACTTTAAGAATTTAAAAAATTAATAAAAATCTAAAATCTAAAATATACTAAAAAAGAAAACTAAATTTTTAAAAAATATTTGCCAAACCGCTAGTCTAACAATAAGAGCATCTTTCATATAAATAAAAAGCATCTTCATTAATTTTTAAATATAAAGAACACATTTTTTATTCAAATCCAATAGACTCTTTAAATTTAATGAAAATGCTCTTTATTTTTAAGAAAAAGACTTAATAGGAGAGAGAATTAATAAATAAAATGCATAGAAACTTGTAGTTTATTAATTAAAATTAGGATAGAGAGTGAAATTTGACTCTCTAAATGTGGAGAGTCAAACCCACTCTCTAATTTATATTTTAAAGATAAAAAATATATTAGACTCTTGCTTTTATGGATAGACTTTTTATAATAAAGAGTTTTGGTTATATAAAAAGTCATTTGGAGATGCTCTAAGGACATTTATCTTATTCTCATTGGGTCAAAACTAACCTAAAAACATGAGTTAGGCCCAAATACACCCTCTAAAACTTGAATAATTTAACTAGACCCATAAAAGTATAGAAATAACCACATTTACCCCCTGCCATTTCTTTTTGACATTAAATAGGACGGTAAACTGGTTTTGACCACTAAAAAGTTAGTATTGCCCTTGAAATAAATTAAATATTTTTTATTTTATTTTTGAGCTTATATTTCCCTTATATTTCCAAATCTAAACTATTTTAATAAAACATAAAATATTAAAAAACAAATTACATTTTATCATAATATAACATATTAATAAATTGATATTTAAATAAAAAACAAAAAGTAGTAACCCGTTGAATAGAAGTTTATAAAAAATAGAAAATTTCTTAAAAACAACACCAATGATCTTGGCCACCAACACTTGCAATCTTGGTCACCTCAGATTGCGACGACTAACGGTAAAATAGACTTTCACAAATAAATTGAAAGAAAAAAAATTGTTAAATGATAGAAAGGATAAAATAGACTTTTACGCAAACAAGGGAAGGAAACATAAAATTTTGAGAAATGTTAGTCTTACTAATCTCCCGTACTAATATCTCATACTAATTGACATGGCACTGAAGGCAGATGCCACTTCATATGCCACATCAGTTAATTATCACGTCTTCCAGTTCCAAAAATTAAAGATAAAAAAAAAAAAATTGATTCAATCCATCTTTCCCATAAATCTATTCCCCCTCAAATCAATTCTCCTAAAATTGAAATGAAACCTTAAAATTGAAATCTCATTCCTTCCCCTAAATCAGATCTCTCTCACTAATCTATCCTCTTCCACTACCACTGTCGACTAGCTATCGCCTTCCACCACCATTGGATATCGCTCTTCCTCTTCCACCAATGGCCTATCGTCTTCCACCACCACCCGCCGACATCGTTTGCTCTTCCTCTTCCACACCACTCTATCATCTTCCTCATTTTTTTGTCCAAATCAGTTACACTAAACCAAACCCGAAAACCACACAGGAGTTTTGTTTGACTTTTTGAGTGGGTTGGGAGAGTTAGCTTTTGCATATGCAAGTCATAATGTGGTTCTGGAGATCCAAGCAACAATTCCCTCAACTCTTATGAATCCATCAAAAAGACCAATGTGGAAAGGAGTAGCAGTTGCATATATTGTTGGAGCTTTGTGTTACTTCCCAGTCTCAATTGTTGGTTACTAAATTTTCGGAAACAATGTCGATGACAACATCCTCATCACACTAGAGAAACCCACTTGGCTTGTTGTTGTAGGTAACATTTTGTGGTCGTCCATGTCATTGGAAGCTACAAGGTTAATCTAATTCAATAGTCACTCTGGTCTTCATCATCTGTCGAGTTTTACTTTTGTATCTGAATTATTTCAGAAAAGTTTTAACACTACTTCCTCTTAGTTTGGGAAATTGCAGATATTTGCAATGCTTGTGTTCGATATGCTTGAAGCTTTTCTGGTGAAGAAGTTGCATTTCACACCTTCCTTCTTTCTTCGCCTTGTTATTCGAAGTACATATGTTGGTAAGTACATGCCCAACTATTCTTTTTTCTCTCAAAGGAATACAAACTAATAAAGTAATTTCTTTTAATCTTTGTTAATTCAGCATTTACAATGGCAATGGGTATATGTGTTCCTTTCTTTGGTTACTTGCTTGGATTCTTTGAGGGCCTACTTTCCCCCCAATAATATATTTTGTAAGCATTGTCTTAGACATTTCCAAACTACAAAAGCTTGCAAATTTTTATACTATCAATTAAAATTTTGTTATGCTCTCAGCTCTCCTGTGTGATGTGGCTTGCCATCCAGAAACCAAAGAGATTTAGCTTATCTTAGATAATAAATATGCATATATATGCATTGTCTTTCAAAGCTGCATATTTTTGGGTATTCTGTGATGATTCTAGCACCCATTGGTGGGCTAAGATCGATAATCGTTTCTACCAAAAATTACGATTTTTTCTCATAAATTGCTTGGTGAGATAGAAAAAATGAAGCTGCTATGAGTGGATGAAGATTATGATGATGATGATAAGATGAGGATGTTCTATCACCCATTGGTGGGCTAAGATCGATAATCGTTTCTACCAAAAATTACGATTTTTTCTCATAAATTGCTTGGTGAGATAGAAAAAATGAAGCTGCTATGAGTGGATGAAGATTATGATGATGATGATAAGATGAGGATGTTCTATCACCCATTGGTGGGCTAAGATCGATAATCGTTTCTACCAAAAATTACGATTTTTTCTCATAAATTGCTTGGTGAGATAGAAAAAATGAAGCTGCTATGAGTGGATGAAGATTATGATGATGATGATAAGATGAGGATGTTCTATCACCCATTGGTGGGCTAAGATCGATAATCGTTTCTACCAAAAATTACGATTTTTTCTCATAAATTGCTTGGTGAGATAGAAAAAATGAAGCTGCTATGAGTGGATGAAGATTATGATGATGATGATAAGATGAGGATGTTCTATCACCCATTGGTGGGCTAAGATCGATAATCGTTTCTACCAAAAATTACGATTTTTTCTCATAAATTGCTTGGTGAGATAGAAAAAATGAAGCTGCTATGAGTGGATGAAGATTATGATGATGATGATAAGATGAGGATGTTCTATCACCCATTGGTGGGCTAAGATCGATAATCGTTTCTACCAAAAATTACGATTTTTTCTCATAAATTGCTTGGTGAGATAGAAAAAATGAAGCTGCTATGAGTGGATGAAGATTATGATGATGATGATAAGATGAGGATGTTCTATCACCCATTGGTGGGCTAAGATCGATAATCGTTTCTACCAAAAATTACGATTTTTTCTCATAAATTGCTTGGTGAGATAGAAAAAATGAAGCTGCTATGAGTGGATGAAGATTATGATGATGATGATAAGATGAGGATGTTCTATCACCCATTGGTGGGCTAAGATCGATAATCGTTTCTACCAAAAATTACGATTTTTTCTCATAAATTGCTTGGTGAGATAGAAAAAATGAAGCTGCTATGAGTGGATGAAGATTATGATGATGATGATAAGATGAGGATGTTCTATCACCCATTGGTGGGCTAAGATCGATAATCGTTTCTACCAAAAATTACGATTTTTTCTCATAAATTGCTTGGTGAGATAGAAAAAATGAAGCTGCTATGAGTGGATGAAGATTATGATGATGATGATAAGATGAGGATGTTCTATCACCCATTGGTGGGCTAAGATCGATAATCGTTTCTACCAAAAATTACGATTTTTTCTCATAAATTGCTTGGTGAGATAGAAAAAATGAAGCTGCTATGAGTGGATGAAGATTATGATGATGATGATAAGATGAGGATGTTCTATCACCCATTGGTGGGCTAAGATCGATAATCGTTTCTACCAAAAATTACGATTTTTTCTCATAAATTGCTTGGTGAGATAGAAAAAATGAAGCTGCTATGAGTGGATGAAGATTATGATGATGATGATAAGATGAGGATGTTCTATCACCCATTGGTGGGCTAAGATCGATAATCGTTTCTACCAAAAATTACGATTTTTTCTCATAAATTGCTTGGTGAGATAGAAAAAATGAAGCTGCTATGAGTGGATGAAGATTATGATGATGATGATAAGATGAGGATGTTCTATCACCCATTGGTGGGCTAAGATCGATAATCGTTTCTACCAAAAATTACGATTTTTTCTCATAAATTGCTTGGTGAGATAGAAAAAATGAAGCTGCTATGAGTGGATGAAGATTATGATGATGATGATAAGATGAGGATGTTCTATCACCCATTGGTGGGCTAAGATCGATAATCGTTTCTACCAAAAATTACGATTTTTTCTCATAAATTGCTTGGTGAGATAGAAAAAATGAAGCTGCTATGAGTGGATGAAGATTATGATGATGATGATAAGATGAGGATGTTCTATCACCCATTGGTGGGCTAAGATCGATAATCGTTTCTACCAAAAATTACGATTTTTTCTCATAAATTGCTTGGTGAGATAGAAAAAATGAAGCTGCTATGAGTGGATGAAGATTATGATGATGATGATAAGATGAGGATGTTCTATCACCCATTGGTGGGCTAAGATCGATAATCGTTTCTACCAAAAATTACGATTTTTTCTCATAAATTGCTTGGTGAGATAGAAAAAATGAAGCTGCTATGAGTGGATGAAGATTATGATGATGATGATAAGATGAGGATGTTCTATCACCCATTGGTGGGCTAAGATCGATAATCGTTTCTACCAAAAATTACGATTTTTTCTCATAAATTGCTTGGTGAGATAGAAAAAATGAAGCTGCTATGAGTGGATGAAGATTATGATGATGATGATAAGATGAGGATGTTCTATCACCCATTGGTGGGCTAAGATCGATAATCGTTTCTACCAAAAATTACGATTTTTTCTCATAAATTGCTTGGTGAGATAGAAAAAATGAAGCTGCTATGAGTGGATGAAGATTATGATGATGATGATAAGATGAGGATGTTCTATCACCCATTGGTGGGCTAAGATCGATAATCGTTTCTACCAAAAATTACGATTTTTTCTCATAAATTGCTTGGTGAGATAGAAAAAATGAAGCTGCTATGAGTGGATGAAGATTATGATGATGATGATAAGATGAGGATGTTCTATCACCCATTGGTGGGCTAAGATCGATAATCGTTTCTACCAAAAATTACGATTTTTTCTCATAAATTGCTTGGTGAGATAGAAAAAATGAAGCTGCTATGAGTGGATGAAGATTATGATGATGATGATAAGATGAGGATGTTCTATCACCCATTGGTGGGCTAAGATCGATAATCGTTTCTACCAAAAATTACGATTTTTTCTCATAAATTGCTTGGTGAGATAGAAAAAATGAAGCTGCTATGAGTGGATGAAGATTATGATGATGATGATAAGATGAGGATGTTCTATCACCCATTGGTGGGCTAAGATCGATAATCGTTTCTACCAAAAATTACGATTTTTTCTCATAAATTGCTTGGTGAGATAGAAAAAATGAAGCTGCTATGAGTGGATGAAGATTATGATGATGATGATAAGATGAGGATGTTCTATCACCCATTGGTGGGCTAAGATCGATAATCGTTTCTACCAAAAATTACGATTTTTTCTCATAAATTGCTTGGTGAGATAGAAAAAATGAAGCTGCTATGAGTGGATGAAGATTATGATGATGATGATAAGATGAGGATGTTCTATCACCCATTGGTGGGCTAAGATCGATAATCGTTTCTACCAAAAATTACGATTTTTTCTCATAAATTGCTTGGTGAGATAGAAAAAATGAAGCTGCTATGAGTGGATGAAGATTATGATGATGATGATAAGATGAGGATGTTCTATCACCCATTGGTGGGCTAAGATCGATAATCGTTTCTACCAAAAATTACGATTTTTTCTCATAAATTGCTTGGTGAGATAGAAAAAATGAAGCTGCTATGAGTGGATGAAGATTATGATGATGATGATAAGATGAGGATGTTCTATCACCCATTGGTGGGCTAAGATCGATAATCGTTTCTACCAAAAATTACGATTTTTTCTCATAAATTGCTTGGTGAGATAGAAAAAATGAAGCTGCTATGAGTGGATGAAGATTATGATGATGATGATAAGATGAGGATGTTCTATCACCCATTGGTGGGCTAAGATCGATAATCGTTTCTACCAAAAATTACGATTTTTTCTCATAAATTGCTTGGTGAGATAGAAAAAATGAAGCTGCTATGAGTGGATGAAGATTATGATGATGATGATAAGATGAGGATGTTCTATCACCCATTGGTGGGCTAAGATCGATAATCGTTTCTACCAAAAATTACGATTTTTTCTCATAAATTGCTTGGTGAGATAGAAAAAATGAAGCTGCTATGAGTGGATGAAGATTATGATGATGATGATAAGATGAGGATGTTCTATCACCCATTGGTGGGCTAAGATCGATAATCGTTTCTACCAAAAATTACGATTTTTTCTCATAAATTGCTTGGTGAGATAGAAAAAATGAAGCTGCTATGAGTGGATGAAGATTATGATGATGATGATAAGATGAGGATGTTCTATCACCCATTGGTGGGCTAAGATCGATAATCGTTTCTACCAAAAATTACGATTTTTTCTCATAAATTGCTTGGTGAGATAGAAAAAATGAAGCTGCTATGAGTGGATGAAGATTATGATGATGATGATAAGATGAGGATGTTCTATCACCCATTGGTGGGCTAAGATCGATAATCGTTTCTACCAAAAATTACGATTTTTTCTCATAAATTGCTTGGTGAGATAGAAAAAATGAAGCTGCTATGAGTGGATGAAGATTATGATGATGATGATAAGATGAGGATGTTCTATCACCCATTGGTGGGCTAAGATCGATAATCGTTTCTACCAAAAATTACGATTTTTTCTCATAAATTGCTTGGTGAGATAGAAAAAATGAAGCTGCTATGAGTGGATGAAGATTATGATGATGATGATAAGATGAGGATGTTCTATCACCCATTGGTGGGCTAAGATCGATAATCGTTTCTACCAAAAATTACGATTTTTTCTCATAAATTGCTTGGTGAGATAGAAAAAATGAAGCTGCTATGAGTGGATGAAGATTATGATGATGATGATAAGATGAGGATGTTCTATCACCCATTGGTGGGCTAAGATCGATAATCGTTTCTACCAAAAATTACGATTTTTTCTCATAAATTGCTTGGTGAGATAGAAAAAATGAAGCTGCTATGAGTGGATGAAGATTATGATGATGATGATAAGATGAGGATGTTCTATCACCCATTGGTGGGCTAAGATCGATAATCGTTTCTACCAAAAATTACGATTTTTTCTCATAAATTGCTTGGTGAGATAGAAAAAATGAAGCTGCTATGAGTGGATGAAGATTATGATGATGATGATAAGATGAGGATGTTCTATCACCCATTGGTGGGCTAAGATCGATAATCGTTTCTACCAAAAATTACGATTTTTTCTCATAAATTGCTTGGTGAGATAGAAAAAATGAAGCTGCTATGAGTGGATGAAGATTATGATGATGATGATAAGATGAGGATGTTCTATCACCCATTGGTGGGCTAAGATCGATAATCGTTTCTACCAAAAATTACGATTTTTTCTCATAAATTGCTTGGTGAGATAGAAAAAATGAAGCTGCTATGAGTGGATGAAGATTATGATGATGATGATAAGATGAGGATGTTCTATCACCCATTGGTGGGCTAAGATCGATAATCGTTTCTACCAAAAATTACGATTTTTTCTCATAAATTGCTTGGTGAGATAGAAAAAATGAAGCTGCTATGAGTGGATGAAGATTATGATGATGATGATAAGATGAGGATGTTCTATCACCCATTGGTGGGCTAAGATCGATAATCGTTTCTACCAAAAATTACGATTTTTTCTCATAAATTGCTTGGTGAGATAGAAAAAATGAAGCTGCTATGAGTGGATGAAGATTATGATGATGATGATAAGATGAGGATGTTCTATCACCCATTGGTGGGCTAAGATCGATAATCGTTTCTACCAAAAATTACGATTTTTTCTCATAAATTGCTTGGTGAGATAGAAAAAATGAAGCTGCTATGAGTGGATGAAGATTATGATGATGATGATAAGATGAGGATGTTCTATCACCCATTGGTGGGCTAAGATCGATAATCGTTTGTACCAAAAATTAGGAATTTTTCTCATAGCTTGGTGAGAGATAATGTTGGAAAAGTAACCCGCCCGACCCGGCCCGGCCCGGCTTGCGGTGGGTTAGTGTTTTTGGTGGGTCGGACCGGGTTTAACCCGACGGGTTATGCTAGAACCCGACGGGTTATGCTAGGGGCCGGGCTGGGTTAGCCCTCCCACCTCCTTTTTTATTTTTATTTAATTTTTTCTTTTGTTTTGTATAATTGTCTTTAGTTAACTTTTCAAATATCAATAATTCAATTCAATTCAATTTTTTTTTTTTTGGTTAACATTTCAAATATTAATTCAGTTTTAATATAATAAAATTGTAATATAAGAAAAATTAGACTTATTCATTTATCAAAAAATAAAATAAGAAATTACAACAATTATTGCCTTGTTAAAAACCTCACCAAAAAATACCCAATGAGATAAAAACTTGGTAAAGAAAAAAGAGTGCAATAATTGATAATTAATTTACAAGTTACAATTTGCAAAATAACTAATTTGGGGGTTGACTAGGACCTCCCTTATCCGTATCATCTATATTACAAAATTGAAATGATTCTATTAAAGTATCGTCGACCACCTCGTATTGATCTTGATGGCACGACCGTTCCCAATCTTGAAGACATTTGCGGATTTCAATCATTTTTTGTGAAAGTTTAGTCCTCCTTTCATTTAAAATTCTTCCACTTGCATTAAATGTTTGTTCGGATGAGACGGTTGAGACAGGAATAGCGAAAACATCCAAGGCAAGTCTTGATAATACCAGAAAAATACATTTTCTGGTTTTTCAATATTCTAAGACATCAAAGTTGGCTCTTTGTTGTAGATCTGCTGGTAACATTCCAAGGGTTCCCAAATATTGTTGAAGCTTGTTATTCTGTGACTGCATGGAAGACAATATATTCATTGTTGGTGCTTCTGAAGAGGGGGTTGTGCTTCGGGTTCGGGTCCTCTTCGGCCTATTAAATGCACTCCAGGAGTAGAAGTCTTCATTTGTTTCTTTTGATGCAACTTTCCTGGGTATTTCGCATATTTGCGGGTTCTCATACCTGTTTTCATATTGGAAATATACCTCTGCAAGACAATCTCTTACCTCTCCTAGTTGATTGACATATGCTTCGTTTTGTAAATTTTCAGTTAATGTGTCTAAACCATTTTCTAAACCTGCTACTTTAATTCTAGGATCAAATGTATCACCTAAACAATAAAGAAAAGGAATGGGTTTCCAATATTTAAAAAAAAAAATTCCATTGCCTTTATTGGTTCCCTTAAAATTTCACTGTTTTTGTTTTTTTCTAAATAACTATGAAATTTTTATAATTGTATGTATTACCAATGGACTAGTAGGATAATACACACCAGAAAGTTGTAAAGTGGATTGGTAAAAAAATTTAAGAAAAAAAAAATTAGCTATATGCCAATCATTTTCTACCAAATAATGAGGATCTCTATTATTTGCTACAAAATAACTAATTAAATTTGCATAAGGTAAGCATGAATCAAACATTAAATAAGTACTATTTCATCTAACAGGCATGTCTAATGCAAAAGTTTTAGGAGACATATTTGATTTTATACAAGCATCTTGAAATTTAGCATTTCTTTTATTACTACTGGTAATCCAAGCTAAAGAATCTCTAATTCTATTAATATTATCTCTAATTCTATCAATATTATCTCTAATTTTTTTCATACCACTTTTCACAATTAAATTAATAATGTAACATGCACAACGTTGGTGAAAAAACTTCAAATTGCTATAAAAAGGATAATTAATTTTAAAAAAATCTATAGTTGTACTATTAGCACTTGCATTATCTAAAGTTGAACTTATCACTTTATTAATAACATCATAATCTTCTAAAACTTCAACAATTTTATTATAAATTTGTTGACTACTATGATCTACATCCATTAATCTAAATCTTAATAAAGATTTATTTAATTTATATTCGTTATCAAAATAATGACTAGTCACACAAATATAATCTTATTTAGCTCTACCACTCCAAATATCAGCAGTTAGAGCCACACAACATGACAACTATGTATTTTATTTTTTAATTCTAATTTCATTTTCCCAAACAATTTTATTAAATCATTTCTAGTTGCAGTTTTAGAATAACTTTAAAATCCTGGAAAAAATAATTTTTTAATAAATCTTTCGAAATATTTATCTTCAGCCATATTAATAGATTGATCAATTGCAACAATATATAAAGCTAATTGTTCCCTATATACATCAGAATTATAACGCCAAGTAGTACTCATATTAGTTATTTGAGTTTGATTGGCTTCTCTATTTCCATGTTGAGCAATATGTTTATTAGCATGCCTTTTTAAAGTACTAGTACTATTACCTAAATCAGTTTTATAAATATTTCCACAATACTTGCATCTTTCTTTCTTCACTTGAACTCCATTTTTTGTCTCGTAAAACTTATCGAAATGCATCCAAATGTCTAATGTGTGTTTGTTGTTGGTTTCGACAGTAGTTGATGAGCCCGCTTTTGCTTGAGATGAAGTTGGACGAGGACGACTTCTAGAACCATTGGGAGCTGTAGCAGCATGGGGAGGAATCAGGAGCTTATTTTGAGGTTTATCGGATTCTGAAACTGGGAAAGCATGACTATTTGAATCTGTTGCATTTATGTTAGTAAATTCAGCGGGACTAGGATAGTAGTTTCCTTCATCACAGAAATTGATGGGAGAGAAATATCTATTTATTGTAGTTAAAAAAAAAAAAAAAT
Source organism: Pistacia vera (assembly GCF_008641045.1). Lineage (NCBI taxonomy): Eukaryota > Viridiplantae > Streptophyta > Magnoliopsida > Sapindales > Anacardiaceae > Pistacia > Pistacia vera. The sequence goes on from NW_022196165.1 coordinate 1,227,329, forward strand.
TTGATATAGAAGAAATAAAAAATTAAAGAAGGAGAATTAGAATATGGAAATATGAATTGAAAATTGCAAAAACTAATAAAAATTAAAATGAGAGCAAATCGACAACAAAGAGAATAATTGAGAGATTTCAATAGAGATTAGAGATTAGAGAAAATGAGAGAATTTGGGATGTGAGAAAATATGAGAGTTTATGGTCAATTTATAGAAAAAAAATGGGAAAAGAAAATGACGAAAAAACCCCTCCAACCACTATAAAATGGTTATATTTTAAGGGTAAAAGGCGTATTTGAAAAAAAATTTGTTTTTTATTTTTTATTTTTTTGGGGGCAACAACAACCAACCTCAGGTCAACCCGGCGGGTAGGCAGGTTCTTCCAAAAAAACAAAACAGCAACCCACCGGGTCGCTGGGTTGCCATATATCAACCCGGCCCGCCCTGGGGTTGCATGCGGGTCAGGTTCAACCCGGCCCACCTAGTTAAACCCTCTTTAATGCGGGCCGGGTTAGGGTTAACCCGTCTAACCCAGCCCACTTATTCCACCTCTAGTGAGAGAGAAAAATGAAGCTGCTATTAGTGGATGAAGAATATGATGATGATGATGATAAGATGGGGATTTTGTTGGCTTGAGGCTCATCTAAGCAGTAGTTTGTGTAATTTGGTTGTACATAAGGGTGCTTATGTCAATGTGTATGTGTCAACACCTTGCTTAGTTATATGTAATAATATTAAGCTGTCATTCAACATTTCAGACCCTCATTTCATCACCTTTTATTTATCTATGTTAGATATTATTAATATCAACAATAGTTTTTTGTTTCATCTCTAATTCTGATATATTTGAGAAAAATAACATATTGACTTGCTTTAATTTTTATTTTGTCAATAATATTATTGAATCGATAAACAGCGAAATATGTAACAAAGACTTTTTCCTATTTAATGGGAAATATGGAACAAACAGTGAGGCTAATGCATTGTTGTTGTTAGCCATTTGCTGGTTAAACCCACAATTAAAGCACTTTCTGATAGGTTGAACAAACAAACACACTAAAAGGTCATACTATAATATGGATCAAAATTATCAAATAGCTCTCCAATTCATATGTGAAAGGTTGACATGAGAAATACATGATAAATTCAACAACTCCTGAAATTGGATAATGAAATGGCAATGTCGATAGAACATGCCCTAAAACCTTCAGGCTCGAATCACCCTACCCAAGGAAGAGGTAGTCTGCTATCCAGCTCTGCAGTCATTGAGCAAACATCCGAGCAGCTTTAGAATTTGCAGGCTAATTGAGATTGGGATCACAGAGCAATGACTGCAATAAGAAATAGACAGACAATTGCCAAGGTCGCAATCATATTCTGTAGCTTTGTGCCCACAAGGAGAACAAGCTGCACACATGCATACCAAATCAGAATAACAAAGCATGAGAGATCATACATGATAAATTCAACAACTCCTGAATTGGATACTACATGGCCTGCCATACCTCCATCAAACAACATACTACACGGCCTACTAGAGTTCAACCAAGGACTGCAACAATTAAAGCTTAGAATCTGCAACTTTGGACACAAAACTGCGCACAACACTTTACAAACAACACAGAAGATAGCCTGCGCAGACTACATATCCAGTCCGATAAACTCAGCATAACCCATCTACTTGAAAATGTATAAAATGCAATCAACAGGTTGCTACCCCGACGACACCTTTTCCTGCTCACCACACATTCCCGGAACCTACAAGAATTGCAACATATACAATTTCTTCCTTAATTGAATAGATTCGCCATGGGCACACCCTCCCAGAAACACATAAACTGCAGTCATTTGAATTTGTTGATTTGTAAAATCTGCAAACTTAACTCACGAACTGCAAAAAATGCTGCAGTCACGCTACTGCTCCTTACGAACCACTTCCCACAGGGTACTATTTCTGCACTTTTGCTAAATATGCACAGCCAGCAGACAATGACCCTATACAACCTTCTGCACAGCCAGCATAATTGCACCACCCAAAAATAAACAGAACCAAGCATAAACCTGCTGCTGCACCTCCAATTCTCCTACACAAAAGCTTCCAACAAAGTTGAATAAAGGTAACTCAACTTGAACAGTAAGGCCTAAAGGTTATCCCCATTTTCAGGTCAAAGGAGCAGGTCAAACATGTGAGTAATTTCTTTAATATACTACTTTAAATCTGCATCAAAGGTTTGTTCACGCAAGTTTAAGGAGAGCTACTGATTTTTTTCTTGAAGTCAAATATCAGTTGAAGAAGAAACATATTCAGACCATACATATATTTCATCATTATTATAATAAGTATTTCGACATTATAAAACTAAGCCAGAATCTCAACTTGTGTTATATACCTTTTCTTATAATCAAAGACTAACAAATGCAACGCTCAGAGTAACCACACACAAATTAAACAATTACTCAAATAGTCTGCAACAATCAAACAAATAAAGTAAAACTTCCGTTATAAGTTTAGCATCTTTGAAAAAGAAAACATATAAGCTAATCCTAGTGATCTATTTTATATATTCAAAATAAGAGAGTAACAGAGGACTTACAAACATGAAATAATTTTGGTTCCACCATGCTATCAGAATCTCTTTTCTAGGTTTAAACCAAATTCAGAGAAACAACAATGAATGGAATATAATCATTAAAAAAAAGATTATCAAAAGGTTTATTAATGGAAAGAATGAGAAAGAGGCTGAAAGTGGAAAGTGTGGAACGCGGACTTTTGTTTGAATATGATGAAAGTCCTAGCAATACTCAGTTTAAAATGATTAAAGAACTGGTGATATTGACTAGCAGTTGATCGGTATTCAAAATTTTGAAATTTTGAATAAACCAGCTTAGCAGACATAAGTTATGATTCTCTTATAAGAAGCAATTCCATATTCCTAATTTCTATCTCATTTGAAAATTGATCCCTAAATTACCTGTGCGTTTATGGAAAACGTTTGATGCTTGAAAATTCAAAGTTGGTATCTTTGCTCATATACAGAAGCAATGTTGAACTTCATCATCTGAGACAACTTCATCAGCGAAGATGATGCACTGCCTTTAGTATAGGTTCTCTGTTCTTCAATTTGGCGCAAACAAGGACCACGCAAACAATGAGAGAGGAGTTTATTTTCTTCAACACAAAATTGACCACTAAGTGATGGTGGGAGACGATTGTCGGCGGTGGTAGTAGTATTTTCTGATTGGAGGCGGTGGAGGGTTTGCGCTCGGGATTTTTCTTAGTGGGAATTACGTGCTGATTTGGGAATTGATTAGTGGGAATTATTGTTCTTTTAAATTAATTTTAATTATATATATTTTTTAATTTTTGGGGGAATATATTTAAGGGAAGGGGGGATTTTGAATCAATTTTTTTTTTTTTTAAAGATTTTTGGAACTGACTGACGTGGTAATTAACTGATGTGGCATATGAGATGACATTTGTCATGTTAGCGCGTGTTAATAAGAGATTAGTATGGGAGATTAGTAAAGTTAACATTACTCTAAAATTTGTCATGTTAGCGCCGTGTTAATTAGTATAGGAGATTAGTATGAGAGATTAGTAAAGTTAACATTACTCTAAAATTTAACTGACAAGAAGGGAGTCGTTAATACTTTTTGTAAATGCTGGAATCTCTAAGGATTGGATGATAAAAATTACAAACCATATCAAAAGATAATAGCAAAACATACGACTTAGTTGCTACCTATATCTCTTGGCTTTTATATCCACCCCTAAATCCTAATATATATGGACCTAGAATTTTCAAAAAGTCTTAGATAACCCTCTATTATCATCAGTCAATTTTAGTTTTTTCTTTCCAGTTTTATGTAAGTCTATTTTACCATTTTAATCATTTACCTTTTTTTTTTTTAATGATCGGGGGTGTTCTGACAAACTTGCGTAATACCTCAACTAATCTCTCGAGATCTTGGAAATAACTGATGAGTAAGAGCTCCATGACCACCCTTATTAGGGGGCCATAGGGGCCAAACTTGGGATTTTTCTTTCAATTTATATTTTAAGAGTGTCTATTATACTTTTCATCATTTCATATTTAAATATTTCATTAGTTTCTATTTTTATAATTCATTTATATACAACTTAAGTAATTTAAATTTTTTTCATTTTTATTTTATTATGGGAAATCCTTGAAAACCAACATATGTTTCCCGATTTAGCGGATAACATAGAGAAACAAAATTCTTATGCATGACACCCTATTCCGTTAATAACAGTTAATGAAAATTTGTTAATTATTAAAATGACATTTTTACCCTTTAACCAAAATATATTAAATTGCCCTAAACTATTAAATTACAGATATTGAAATAAAATTTATAAATTTTCTTTTTCACCCCACGCACTTTCTACAGAAATTCAATAATATCTTTAAAGTTTTCTTTCAATACATCTCAATTTCTTTCAAAACCCAATTTTAAACTTCCCATTCAACATTACATCACAATATTTTACAATGTATTAACCCAACTCATAACTAATCAAATTTTATTTATTTCAAAACTGAAAAAAAAAATGTTGAAAATAATTAAAATTGGGTGGTTGTGATGAATGCCCATGGAATCCTCCAAGCGGTGGCAAATTGTGGCCGCTCGATTTGGCTTTATGATCGGCCAGATCATAGCTAATTTTTGCATGCAACCCTATTTTATTTTTTTATTTTTGGTTAATGTTGTTCAATAATGGATAAGAGCTTAAATTTGCATTTTCTATCTTTTACAATTCAATTGAAGAAATTAATATTGTAACCATTAATTCAATTGACGAAACTTAAATAGAAATTTCAGTTGAAAACAAAACATGATCAATAGAGTGGCAATGGGCCCAATATTTCGAGTACCCGGCCCGAAAAGGGCGAGCTTTACCTAAGGTTGGCGGGCTTGGGCTTGGGCCTGAGCTTAATTTTAAGGCCCAACCTTGGGTACGGGCCGAGCATGGGTATATCTTTAGGTCCCCCCCCCCCCTCCGCGGTCCCGAAATTTTAGTATTAATTTTACTAATTTACCCTTAACTATATATTTATACAATATTATCCTATATTATATAATATATATAATTATATATATATAATAATATATAATATACAATTTTTCCAAACCCTAACCTCAATTTTCATCTCATATTAAGGTTAACATGTTAAAATTGTCTTTAAATGAGTTAGATGGGTTTGTTTCAACTTATAAAAGTGGATTTCACCTAAATACTATGCACAGCTGAGAATTTAGTACAATCAATATACCTGGCAAGGGACCGGTCCCTTGGGACTGGTCCCAAATGGGACCATCTCTCTGGGCCTGGACCGGTCCCAGGCCGAGAAAAATCAGGACCCGACCAGGCCTAAGGCCTGTTCCGGACTGGTCCCATGGGCCAGGACCGGTCCTAGGACCGTCCCATGGGGTTTGGAAAATTTAATTTTCCCCCCTCAAATTTTTTTATATTTTGGGGGCAAAACAAATTTTATAGGGGTTTTTAGTATTTTTTAGGGTTGATTGTAAGTTTCTAAAAATTTAATTAATTTTAAAAAAATATAAATTATAGTTAATTTTAATTTTTACATAAATATAATATTCACATTTCACACATTCACGCTTCACAAATAACAATTAAATAATTTTTTTATTAATTATTCTCTCATTTCATCGTCACAGTAGTTACATTATCAATCTGTATTCCTAAAGAGTTCGGTAGTTCGGATCTTCAGGGTGCTGTTGTGTCTTCTTTCTCCTGAGTCCAATCCCGTAAACACGTATCACTTCAATCATCTCATCGGTTAAAGAACACTTCGGTCTTCAACAATCCGCCACCTCGTTGAAAATGTTGACTCGGATGCAATTGTAAAACCGGCACAGATAAAGTCACGTGCCATTTGGGATATAATGGGGAATTGACTTTCTTGTTGGTTCCACCATTGGAATATCCATGTCAAGTTGCTCCTTCATCGTCATAAAAGTCAAGTCCACTGTAGGTAGCGAGTTCATCCATTTGGTCTATGTATGTACGACTGGAGCTAGAGTTGGAGCTTCCCGCTACGTCCCACATACGCCCACTTGCTCGACCATTGAGGGGGGGCTACATCAAGTCCTGATCGCCTCTCCCAGATGTTCCACTTCCACTTCCACTTGCATTGTATCTGTTCTCATATAAGAAAAAAGCCTATCCAATTTGTTTTTAAAGTCAGTCAAATAGACGTTATAATCATATTCTAAATAATGGCCTAGCTCAGTAATTACATATACCGTAACTACGGATAATTTAAACCTAGGATCTAGAAAAAGGCCTAATCCATATAAGATGGATATCTAACCAATATCTCTTATATTTTTCTTCCATACTTGAACAATTTCACTAAAATGTTATCATGTCTATTTTGATAAAAATTTTTAGCAATTTGAACTAAAATATCTAACACTAAATTGTAGTTGGATAATAATACACTTAATGTTTGTAGCATTATAAAATTTTTAAGAAATGTAAAAAAGTTCACAAACCCCCCAATCATCATAACGACAACTTCCTCTGGATAGGTCTTCCGGTTGACGAAATCTGTAATTTGTTTCGCGTTTGGCAAAGCTTTTTCCAACATCAAGTAGTAATTTCCAACGGATAGCATGTCTGTACATAACTTCAAAGGTCGAACCGGTGGGTCCTCTTGGTTACAATATTTGACGTACTCCTGCCATCTTTTATTGCTACTGCCGCGATAAATCCATAGCTCTACGCACCCTCTCAATCCTTGAATGTATAGTATCTAAACCTGCTTAACTATCAAATTGATGATGTCAAGCACATCTCGGGTGATAAAATTTGCCTTCACCAAACGGATCCATTTCTTTTCAAATAAAGATATTGCCGCGGTGTTAGCAGCTGCATTATCAAGCGTTAGCGCTACAACTCTATCAGTTATAAATATTCTTGCAAAACTTCAAGAATCGAAAATAATAGTTTCACACTATGTTTTTCATATAATGGTTTAAAACCTATCAATTTTTGTTGTAAACTCCAATTTGATCTAAGAAATGTACTGTACAGTTAAAATCGGTTTTTGATCTACAAGCCCATATGTCTGATGTAAGTGCAATAAATATATTCCTAAAATTTTGAAATTCGTTTTTAGTTTTATTTTTATTTTGTATAAAGTTTTAGTATATCTCTTTCTTGTAGTTCTACTAACAGGGGTATATGCGGACAAATGCAGTTTTAACCATATTCACAAAAAAGGATTTTCAGATAAACAAATGGAGAGTCTGTAGCAACTATATATCTTGCTATTTCCTCTCGTGCAACATGTGTATTGTATTGCCTGTTGAGAGAGTTGAGGATTGGTGATTAAATTAAGTTGAGTTTGAATTTGTCTACCTGATCCGCTTGAAGATGCACTTATTTGGGGATGCTTCTTCTCTACGTGTCGTCGCATCGTCGAAGTCCCTTCTCAGCCCCAATAAGGGTTCCGCATAAATTACATATCCCACACGATTCTTCCCCCTCCCCATTTGTCTTGGCCGTTTTGATTTGGTGAAGTATCGCCAGACATCGGACACGACCCTCTTTGACGGTCGGGGGGGTTGGCTATGTCCGTGCCCGTTGACTCGCAGCTCACATGTGTTTGGCACACCTCGTCCCGGCCGAATGGTTGTGGAATTACAGCTCATCCTCTGGAGGAAATGATGAAAATGGATTGAAGGCTTCAATTTCTTCGGTGGATGGAACGTAAAACTCATTTGGGGAAGACATTATAATTTATGATAAAATAATAAATAATTAAAATGAAAAGAAATTAAATATAATATGAAATATGATGATATGAAAAATAGAAAAAAATTTGAATAATATAAAAAATAATATAAATAAATTATAATATAAATTGAATGAGAAATTGATTGGAGATTTGGAGGAGATTGAGAGAATGAAAGAATGAGAGATTGAGAGAATGAAAGAATGAGAGATTGAGAGATTGGTGTGAAAAAAATTAAAGGTTTTAGGTTTTTATAGTGTAGTTGTGGGGGGAAATTGAAAAAAAAACTTATATTATATAAAAAGTAATAAATGTAACCGTTGGCTGCAACGGTTATTTTTTTTTTTTTTAATAAATTTTGTAAAATATCATTTTAGTCCTTGAATTTATACTGATTTTAGGGGGTTTAATGTAATTTTACAAAGGATTAAATTGATAAAAGACAAATAAACTTTTGGGCCCAGGCCCGGGCCTTGGAGGAGGGCCCGGTGGAGGGCCCGGGCCCTCCTCCTTAGGCCTGGTCCCGTTTTGGGACCAGGCCTCCTAGGCCCGGTTTTTGGAGCTGGGCTTTTGGGCCCGGTCCCAAATGCCCAGCTCTATAATCAAATATTATAAAGTTTTAATTGCTCACTTATTGCTTAAATTATTTGCTGAAATAGCTTCAATTAATATTTAAAAACTATTTCTAAAATTAAAAAGATAAAAAAAATTTGAAATTTATTAATATTTAAAAATAAACATTATTAAAAAAGGCGGGCTTGGGCTAGGTCTACGGTTATAAAAAGCCCGTCGGGTCGGGCTTGGGCTTTGCCTATCATACCCGTAATGGGCTCAGGCCGGGCTTAGGCCTGTGTCATGAGGTTAGGTTTCGGCCTGGGCCAAGGGGTACCCGGTCCCGGTCCGGCCCATTGCCATCAGGCCATCACTAATCACAAATTAATTTATCTTCATTTTTCTATGAATTCAAATGGAACTAGATATGGGCTGGGCTTCGTCCATCTAGAAAGTCACAACGATGATCCTTAAGAAAAGTAGGGAGATTTCTGGAAACGTCCGTGTCTAAAACATTTTAGAAGTCTCTAGTCGAAGACATGCAACAAAACTCCAGTGAGTCCATCTCCGCCTTCTATAAAATGGGCAATGTACGCACAATGCAGGCACAGGAAACCGTAAAAGCATTTGGATTTTCTGTTGCATTTGAAATATTTGATTATTTGTTAATTCGGAGGGTGAGAAATGGATGATGATTTTGAGTTTCCAGCAACAAACACCAACATGGAGGAGGAAGAAAGGGATATGGATATGGAGGAGGAGACTATGAGTCCAATTCTCAAGGTTGGTGAAGAGAAGGAGATCACCAACACTGGACTCAAGAAGAAACTCCTCAAGGAAGGTGAAGGCTGGGAGACTCCTGGCTCCGGTGATGAAGTGGAAGGTATTTTATTTTCCATTCTATTCTATTCTAATAATTTATTTAATGTGTGGTGAAATGCAATGTGTTGATGATGATGGACTTTTATTTGCAGTGCATTATATTGGGACTTTGCTTGATGGAACCCAGTTTGACTCCAGCCGTGATCGTGGTACACCTTTCAAGTTCAAGCTGGGTCAAGGTAATTTATTAATTTTAGCTTTTCTTTTAATTAATTATAAGCAGAGCAATTTTTTCTATGTATACTAATGTATTGAGTTACAGGACAAGTGATCAAGGGATGGGATGAAGGTATCAAAACTATGAAGAAGGGTGAAAACGCAATATTCACCATACCTCCTCAATTGGCTTATGGTGAATCTGGTTCTCCTCCAACTATTCCTCCTAATGCAACTCTCCAGTTTGATGTTGAATTGTTGTCTTGGACAAGCGTTAAGGATATTTGCAAAGATGGAGGAATCTTTAAGAAAATACTAGTGGAGGGGGAGAAATGGGAGATTCCTAAAGACCTTGATGAAGTTCTCGGTAATTCTCTGTTCTTTGCTTTCTTTTCTATAACAAATTTAACTTTATGGGTTTGGTGTTTTTACAAATGCTTTTTAATGTTGTGCCGCAGTTAAGTATGAGGCTCGGTTAGAAGATGGCACGCTGGTCTCCAGATCTGATGGGGTAGAATTCACTGTTGAAGAGGGTATGTTTCATGGTGGTTTGATGTATGATGTTGTTGCTTCATTGGGATCTTTGTTGCAACTCTAATGGTCTATAATCTATATTTTATTTTCCTGCAGGATATTTCTGCCCTGCCTTGGCAAAAGCAGTCAAAACAATGAAGAAAGGGGAGAAAGTGCTATTGACGGTAAAACCAAAATGTAAATAGAGTTTTTCTGTGCAGTGGAAATTTTTTTATTTATTTTTCATAATGAAATATTGATAACATTTATTTTTGGGTTCTTGTAGATGGTTTTGGGGAGACGGGCAGACCCGCTATAGGTGATGAAGGAGCAGTTCCTCCAAATGCTGCCCTCCAGATAAATCTGGAGTTGGTCTCTTGGAAAACTGTTTCTGATATTACCAAAGACAAAAAGGTGCTGAAAAAGATCCTTAAGGAGGGAGAGGGATATGAAAGACCCAATGATGGTGCAGTGGTACAAGGTATGATGGGACTGGGCATTTTGACAATTTAGTTTCATATATGTTATGATAAATCTGCAATACAGGTTTTGTAACTGTTCCTCCTCTATTGCAGTGAAAATAATTGGGAAGCTGTATGATGGTACTATCTTTGTAAAGAAGGGTCATGATGAGGAGCAGCCATATGAATTCAAAATAGATGAGGGTAATGTCAAATTTCCCATTAATTGAATGCTATGTTAGAATGTAGATAGTGTCATTATTTGGTTGTCTATGCGTTAGATAACTTGAGGTATATATAATGTGCAGAACAAGTTGTTGATGGACTTGATAGAGCTGTTAAGGGAATGAAGAAAGGAGAAGTTGCACTCATTACAGTTCAACCAGAATACGGGTTTGGTGCGTCTGATTCACAGCAAGAACTAGCTATTGTTCCTGCCAACTCAACTTTATACTACGAAGTTGAGATGGTTTCTTTTTTCAAGGTTGGTGTGGGGTATATACTTTAACCTGTTTAATATGCTTCCACAGGGTAAAATATGTAATGTCATAATATTCATTGCAGGAGAAAGAATCTTGGGACATGAACACTCAGGAGAAGATTGAAGCCACTGGGAAGAAGAAGGAAGAGGGAAATGCATTGTTCAAGGCTGGTAAATATGATAGAGCTTCCAAGAGATATGACAAGGTATGTTAATATAAACAATTTTGGTCTCATACTTCATAAAGTTATTGTGTAGATTTTGATTGATCATTTGAGAGAACCATGTTTTTATGACAGGCTGTGAAATTCATCGAGTATGACTCTTCTTTCACCGATGAGGAGAAGCAGAAGACCAAGGTGCTGAAAATTACCTGCAACCTGAACAATGCTGCTTGCAAGCTCAAACTTAAAGAGTATAAGCAGGCAGAGAAGTTGTGCACTAAGGTGTTAGAAATTGACAGTAGGAATGTTAAAGCTCTGTATAGGAGAGCCCAAGCATATATTCAACTTGCTGATTTGGATTTGGCTGAATTGGATATTAAAAAAGCACTCGAGATTGACCCTAACAATAGGTATGGTCTCGCTTGTATGATGCTAAATTACATTTGCTGTTTAGATAAAAGAAGATTCATTGAATTACTTGATTTTGTTTTCTTCGTATCAGGGATGTGAAACTGGAGTACAAGCTATTGAAGGAGAAAGTGAGGGAGTACAATAAGAAGGATGCACAATTTTATGCCAACATATTTGCGAAGATGATAAAGTTAGATCAATCAAAATCAGCGGTAAGTTTAAACATATCTGAGCGATGCAGTGTTACTGGGTTTGAAATGCCATTCGTTGTCTGATTCTGAGTGTTCTGAAAATGCAGAGAGTTGCAGCGAAGCCAGAGGCAGCATCAATGGCCATTGATAGCAAAGCATGATACTTCCTAAACTCTAAACATCAGTTTGTGGTTGTCATGTTAAATATTTGACGGGATGTGATATGATGTAAAGCAAATGGAAAATGCATGGCTTAAAATAAATAAAGTTCATGTATTTTTAAGGTTTATCTGATTGAAGGATGTGTTAATGATTTTATATACTCCCTAGTAATTGCACACTTTTTAATAAACTAATTTTTTTTTTTTTTTTAATGTAAACAAAATTTCTCTGATTAAATCATTGTTTTAAAACCTAGATCAGAGAGTAAACCATTTTGTTATCCGGGTCACGGTTTAATCGGTCCAACCAGTTGGACCAGTCGGTTGGATCGATGATGTCAATAATATTTTATTTTTAAAAAATTATATATAAACCCCTTAAATCTTAATATATTACAAAAATTTTCCTAAAAAAGTTTAAATTGGTTCCTAAAATTTTTATTTATTCAAAAAATGCCCTAATAAAATTATCAATTAATTCTTAAACTTTTGATATATTTTCAAAATACCCTTATAAAATTACAAAGTAACTCTTATAATTTTAAAATATTTCAAAAATCCTCCTGAGACCTAAACCGGACCAGAGAAGCTGTCGGTTCCCGATCTAATCGGTCTGACCGGTCGGTCCGGTCCGGTTTTTAAAACAGAGAATTAAATACGGATCTAAACAAAATTTCATAAATCTGATTAAAAGGAAAAAAGGTAGCAAAAAATGTATCCGAAGAGTAACATGAACTGTGGATAGAAAGGATTAGCCTTCATTTTCAAATTTTGCAGGAGCTTAAAATGGAGAGAAAGAAAAGAAATTAAGGACCAATGTGATGAAGAAGAAGCAAAGTTGTGTTGAAAGAGAGAGAGAGGGTTGCGTAACTTTTTATTTTGAAAAGTTAAAACGACTTTTATTTCAAAAAAGAGGGAGTTTTTGTTTCTGGTTTTCCAAAAATAATTGGAAAAAGGTGACATAAAATGTAAAAACAAGGGTATACAAAGTACAAACTCATATTACACAATTTCCAATGCAAAAACAAGGACATGAAAATGTGAAACACTGAAACTTATAAACGAAGGGGTTAAAGGCTAAGCCACTCTTTTACTGGTTCTTAAAAGGGAAAAATTACCAAAAAAAAAAAAAACTCTTTTTAAGTTTTGAATTAACATAAATCTCCCTGAAATTTAAGAATAAAATTTATCCCCCGTTGCAAAATTACAATTAATCTAAATGACTGAAGGGCATAAAAGTAATCTAAATATAAAAGTTGAGAAAAGATTAAATGTTAAAAATTGAGGAACAAGAGACGTTGAGAAAAAAAATGGTTAAATATTTTGAGAGAGTTCAAGTTTTCGCCGTTCTAGAGACTCTGTGAATATTAAAAACTCTTTGTATAATGAGGTTTTTGGTATTTGTAGGGGATTATGATTTTATGATATTCTTTTAGTAGTTTTAGAACCTTATTCTTATTGAAGCCTCTTCATGCCTTACTTCTCTATTTATCTAATCGGCTCGATTGAGACGATATTTTTAATAGTAATTTCATGATTATATTTAAATTTTTCTAAAAGTCGTTGGAAGCCTTTGTACTGTCCGGATAAAATTAATGTTAAGGCCGGATAACATTAATCAAAAATAAATAAATAGTCTGACGGTTTGATAATAAATCATATGCCATTATTATTTTTTAAATAATAATAATAATCAACAAAAGTGCGATTGGCTTAATTTTACCAAAAATAATTGCCTCAAGTTTTAGTTAATATGTTAAAATATGGTCTGATCTTATTAAATACGAAAAGCACACGAACACCAAAAAAGCCATATAGACTATAGAGAGCCATTTAGTATTACTTTCTTCCATAAAAACAAAATACAGACAAAATGACTACAAATTATGACTATAATTTTGGAGAAAATATAAGGCTCAACAGATTAATAAAAGCTGTGAGAGGAAAAAGTCAAACTAAACAAATTGACTCCTTTTAACTTCTTAACCTAAGAGCATTGACACCATTGAGTATATAACTTAAAATTCAGATTACACAAAAGTACACCACCTCTCTGACCAAGCCGGATATAAGGGTCGTTGAAAAAAACAAAAAAAAAATCTATCAAAATGTCTTCCAGATTGACTCCTGCTGAAGCAGAAATGTCTCTAACTTACATTTCCTTCCTTTCCGAATAAGACTCGAATTCTACTAAACTTTTATCTCTTATTTTTTCCAGGAAGCAAATACCTCCTGACACCCCCCAAAGAATTATATGTGATCTCCTTATTGTTCAAGGAATGTGGGGCCTGTTCTCTCATTTTAAAAGTAATGGAAAGAAAGGGGAAAAAAAAAAAAAACCCAACTTTATAGAACATCAGGAAAAAAGATGGAAATTACAGAACTCACACTAACAAATTTCCCCAAATCCAAAACCTGTAACTAATTTCTGCTCTCAAGATTGCACAGCTAGCCTTTGAAGATGCTCAATGAAGACTTGAAGGCTCACATCATCTGTGAATATCACATCTGACCCAGCGGCCATATCATTGGCATTGTTATATGTAGCTGATGGGTTCAACTTTGCCAATAAGAATCTTGCCTATTTACCATGTCATTCAACAACAAAACCAAAAATAAGTACTGTATACAACAATGTAAGAAATTTAATGCATAAAGAGTCAACCACCAGGTCGGTAATGTCACAATAATTATATAAAAATTAAATTTGGTCAGACAAAATTAAGTTAAGTTTAGTCTTTTCTTCATCCATCCAAGATGAGTTTTCAGAAGCTTAATTGTGGACTGGTCACTGGTAGTATAAAGAAAAGGCCATTTTAGGGCGGTTTAGCAATGTTTTCATTGCTATGGGATGTTTTTAGCATAGTTTTTGTTGTCCCTTTATTTTTTGGTTCTCTTTGTGGACATCTCGCCCATTATACATATGTAAAATTTTCACATCTTATTTAATGTACATTCTGAGTTTCTTTTGTTCAAAAAAAAAAAAAAGAGACAAGTTTTTACCCTACAGCAGTTAAGAGTTCCTATACCAGAGTTCCTACAATAATCAACTGTCAAGAGCTCAGTTCCCAGAAATATGTAATGTCAGCATGCATGTTGGCACAACTGTTGCTTTGATTGATACGGTCAAAATCCTTGATCTAGGTTGGCTATAACACAATAGTTGACCTCTAGTCCATTTATTGTATCTTCTTTTCTAACATAAAATAGATTCTGATGCTAATTTTAAAAAAAAAAAAATGGTTAAACTGCCAATCAGCTATTCTGTTTTAGTTGTACAACTCATTCAATCTAAATTCTTTGTGATGTCGTTTATTTATTTTCCTATTTAATGAACACAGCCTCACATAGAGAAATGCTTTCAGGGACTTCAATTTTCCTAGATCACATAACTAGTGCTTCAAGAAATATTTACTTAAACTTGCAGCAATTAAAATAATCACTTAATGACTTCTGTTATGATTCTATAGAGTACCAAAATTAAGGTTTGAAAACATATACAGACCTGGGAGCCATGCTGATCACAGACCACCAATCTAGGAACAGGAAAACGATCCCGAATGATCAGTTGAGCCTCATCATGAGGAGCTCGCAACAGTTGTGCAAATGCCTGAAAAATAGAACAATAAGATCAAATAATAATAAGTGCTACATGAACCTCAACCAGTCATGAAAGGCAGTGCTTTAGCCCACTGAACAATTCATTTCATTACATTACAAAAAATATCTCTTTGTATTAAAAGCTTTAGGATATTGATGCAAGCATTTTCTTTCAATTAGAGAAACTGAGCAATGCATCATTTACATGTGGTCACTCTCACAATTTAATTCCAATACAAAATTACTCCAAGTCCATGGTAAAACATAAATCTTAGAGAAAAATGTTTCTTTATCTTGCAGTGATTAAAGCCAAGCTTTTCCCTTAGAAAACCACATGAAAGTTCTCACAGGCTCAATAAAACAATTATCAACAAAATGGCTACATTTTATCCACCATAGGAAAAAAAAACTGAAAAAGTCAGCAGACAAACGACATATTGATTAGAAAATTCTTGATTCAATTGGTCAAAACTAATTTGAAAGAAAAACCAACCTAGTTAAAATCAACAAGGAGTCCCTCAAACTCATAAAGACTCAATAAGAAATTAAAGGTTCATGACATTATCTTCTTCTAGCTCAGTGGTAAAGAAAACAGCATCAGAAACTTAGAAGAACAAAAGGATGCAATTTGCAAAACTACAAAGGCGTATAGATGTCTGCATACAGTACACCTCATCTTCAATTATACTAGTCATTCCATCCAAACTTACATGAACAAATAGAAAAACAAAGTTAATTGGAGTCATTCTCCAACAAAGATCAGCAAAATCTGCACAATGAACTCAGTTTAGACAATTCCTTTTAGATGACATTTTCTAATTATAAAGATTTCACTGTCTTACAATTACAACGGATTTGGCTGTTACTTAGTATATTTCAAAATTAATTTTCTAATTCATAAACACTGAGCAATAAGCCCAGTACAGAGCTGAGAAGATTATGACCAGAGAGAAGTTCAATTAAAAGGAAAATAGTCTGGTCAAAATCATTTTCAGCCTCAACACCAATCCTGCTATAGCTAGTGCATCCAAGATATCAGATTAAAATATTCCATAATAACATGTGAACATATAGCTTGCACCTCATAAAATCATGGTACCAATACTTAAAAATACATTGCTCCATCTCAAGTTACACCCCAATAACTGTACCATGAAGAGTACATACCTGATGTTCTGGCTGATTTTGGTAACCCATGTTACGCCACTGTGCTATTGTCATCCCATGGAATATGACAACACTAAAATATGAATCCAGCAAGAGAATACGATCAGCTGCAATGGAAGCCACATCCAACAACGCTGGTTGGGGCAGTGAATTGAATGAATACGATATTAATGATGGTTGGATCATGACAGCAGCATTCGTAATATTTTCCCGGTTTAATAACATGCGAAAATAGGCAGTTTCATCTGGACTGTTATTAAAAACCTGTCTCACAAAAGAGATAGACCATTAAGCTCAATCAACTATAAGAGAGACAAAGGAACAGAAATAATTGCAAACCATATTACCTGTACAAACTGAGATCGCCGCAGATTAAACATAAACTGAGGGAACAGAGAAAAACTTGGGTTTAAAGTGAAGGATGATGGATCATCCTTACGATAGTCACCAAATTTTGTACAGAGACGAATGAGTGACCGATCCAACCACCGAGTGGCATCAAATCCCTCCTGGTTAAATAAAAATAAATGATTAGGTGGTAGCTAAATAATAGGGACTAAAAGTAAATTAAATTACAGTTAAAATAAAACCACTGACAGCAAGATGCAATTAAGTATTTTCTGGCTTTGTATCTTCTTCTCTAAAGCCAATTCTTTTGGTAAATTAAGCAGTTGTGCAGTATAGATCAAAGATTAACAACAAATTTTGTAATGAAAAGAATTTGATAAAGAACAAACAATTGGATTACTATTAATAGTTCATTTAAAAAATTTCCTCTATAAATGGAAGTTAAATTCTTCATCCCCGAACTGATGCGTCTTGTGCAAAAAAGACACAGATTGTTGACTATTTATTTTTGCACTGCCCCTCAGCCAATAACTGAACTTTCTAGAAATTAAACTATGCTGCAAAAGTTTGATTGCATTCACGTTTAAATAAAAAACTAAATAAAAGACAAGACAAGGCAAGGTTAAAATACCTCCATCTCCATCTTCAAGGAAGTTAATCTTGCCATTACCACAGCAGCAGTCTCTTGATCAAAGCCTTGTACCAATTCCTGAAATAATAATTTTTCCTCAGCATCACGAATAAGTTTAAGACTTTCAAACATATACATAAACATTTAGCCACTCAGACAAAGCACAACTATCTTCAGGTCGACAGTTAATTGGCTAATATACTTGGTTAAGATCCCTCTTAATAGTTGGTTCCCATGAAACATTACATGCATAAGATGAGTTATAAGGTATATTAAGAATATTGAGAATCTATTCAAGTTTTAGATCGTCTCTGAGTTTTTGAAAATTGTTTCTGAACACAAATCAAATATAGACCCTAAGCACCCTAACATACATACATTAGCCACACAAAGGCTTGTTGATGCATTCAATATCTAAAAAATCATCCCTTCTGCCACAGATTACACAAGAAATATGACAGGATAGCTCTTCAAACTACACAACTCCTGTACTCTCAAAATTGTCCCTTCCAAGTATTTAGCAAGTCAAAAACTCAATCAATCATGGCTGACGACTAAAAGGCTCCAAACAAAATACCATGATTCTAGCTACAAAGCATTAAAACAGGAAAAACCCACTCAGCATTGCAATTGAACTGACAACACCATAAAAAATGTAACTTATCTCTTTCCACCTAACACAAATAATGCTTCTTACCAGAACAACCACTTACCCATGTGAAGGGCTGCTATTGCAATTTGATGATCATCAAATTGAAAAAGAATTGAATAATTAACCACAAAGCAACCCTCATACCATACAAAATGTCAAAGTAGCATCATCAATCCACAGTAAAAAATTCAAAACCCGCTCCAAACCCTCACATATTATGTTTTCCCTTTTCCTATAGGGAAAAATACAAGGTTCCACAGTATACTGTTTCTCATTCTTCTCAGCTTCCCACAAGTACAAAATAAAAAACCTATATTGGGAGTTTTGTATTCAGATGTAAGATATGTCAAACAAGGCAAAACTCTATTTTAACAGTGAGCAATTTCCTAAATATTATGCATAGCCAAATAGAAGTTAGAATCATTTTGACAAATTTATCTCATTAGCCAATAACAATTTCAATATCCTATTGGGAACTTCAAAAACGCTTTTCTCATTTCTAAGACATCAAATATAAATAATTATCCCTAAATTTCAAAGAATTTTAGGACTACATTAAAGATGGATCTCCATCATTCCAAACAGTAAGAAAAAAAAAAAAAAAAAACCAATAAATCCAAATAAAAGTATAATGCCAAAAGAAAGATCCAAACTTCATCAATCTGTTAAACATTCAAAAAAACTACTTTAGTTATTTAATAGACAAACTCTTCACTACAGACAAGAGTAGATGAACTAACCTCTGAGCTAACTGCGCTATCTACCCATTGTCTAGTTATGGTTGTGACTCGAAGCATCGATTTACCTTCGGGATTTTGATAACTGCAATTTGACAATCAAAATACAAAATCATACACAAATTTGATAAAGAAGCATGAGTTAAAATTAGAGAAGTATAATATTATCAAAAAGTTTGCCTGGCAAACCTTGTAAGAAACTGTAAATACAACTGTGGATTAATAGTTCCTGGAGTATTTGACCGCTCACTTGATGAAAGATCAAAAAAGGCAGTTAAGCAAGTACTTTTGTCAAGGCCACACATTTTCCAAGCAGTAGTATTGCCCTCTCCCACAACAGTATCGGCAACATTTGGTCCTTTCTGCAAAGCTTGCACAAATCAGCATCAAAACTCAAGGACAAAAACTTCAATTCAGTCCCCGTCTATGAACAAAACAGAAAAGAAAATGTGTTGACTTAATCACTCCACTATAGAATATAG
The DNA here is from genome assembly GCF_008641045.1 of Pistacia vera. Taxonomy (NCBI): domain Eukaryota; kingdom Viridiplantae; phylum Streptophyta; class Magnoliopsida; order Sapindales; family Anacardiaceae; genus Pistacia; species Pistacia vera. Next base: position 1,246,699 of record NW_022196165.1, read on the forward strand.
GTTTGAGCATGTTCCAACCTTCTCCAAAGATGTGCAAGGTCCGATGATCCCCTGAATCTTGACATCCTTAGAACAAATGATCTCAAGCGTGCCACTGAAGGAGAACAAAAGATAAGTCAGCATTGCATTTCTTTTTTTGAAAAAAAAAAGGTTCTGTGGATATTGACCGAATAAACCAAAAGTAGAAGGAAAAAAAATTATTTGATGTGTTTCCTGCTGTGTACGTAATCATAAGGGACGAATAATTCATATAAATATGAGAAGAACTCACTTAAAACAGAGGCCAAGAGACTGTTCTCCATCTTCAAAAACTCGCTTGAAAGAGTCTTTAAACACAGAATGACCAAAACTTTCAGATAGAACAACAAGCCCCCCAGTCTTCTCAACTGCGACTTTCATTTCTGCAACCCCAACCTAAAAGATCACAATGCGCAAAAGTCACAACATAATAATATACAGCTTCCAATTTACAAATGGTAAAAACTGACAACATTATTAATAAAACAACTGATTCACACTCATAAATATAGGGATATAAAGGAAATAACAATTGGAACAAGTTTCTTCTTAAGAGAAAAAGTGTGGCTTGTGTACTTATGACTAGTATGCAGTAAGCAATTAAGATCAATTATGAATCAAGTTTAAAAACAAATTTCATTACAAGAAAAAAAGAATAAATAAATCACAGATTTATTTAACTACAACAACGATCATATATGCTTCATGCAACTACCATAAGCAAGGAAATGACTACAACCTTAAAAATCTCTCCTGTTTATCATGTTACCCTGTTTTCAAGTATAATGTCACACACACATTAAACCATGCCCAGTGCATGTTTGGTTAAGTTTATTTACTGAAAAACGAGCTACTCAATGTTAAAAGTTCTTTTCAATTTATTTTTTTTCCTTCTGTCTCCGATTGCAACTCAGAAAAATCTTATGGATTTATAAATAAGTTGTTTAATCCCCACTGGGAAAACCTGGATATTTGGGCGTTTCCAATGGTTTCAAATGTCAAAGACGATGATATGATAATTTTAACATTTTTACTCTATCCTTTCTTTATATTTAAAATTCTAAACAAGAATAGCTTATGGCAGAGGATAGTCCAATGCATTCAGAGTTAATATAAATATAATACAATTAACACTAGATCATCAAGAAGCAAGACACATAACCACATAAAAAGTAATTGTACAAGTTACAATACAAATTAAAAAATAATCCAAACTCAAATGTCATGAAGTGAACCATTAAAAACAAGAAGTATGAAGCGGCTAATCAGTTTGGATGCCAAACATAACTTGAAGGCTGAAAAACACATACCTGATCAAGAGCAGAAGCAAAAAGGTCTAAGACATGACCTTGACTAACCAATTGCTTTGCAAAATTATCATAAAATTTGACCGCTTTCTTAAAATATGGAGCAGCATCCTTGTCAAGATCTTTATGTGAACGCACAGGTTCTGACAAATCTTTTGATACAATCTGCAAAATTCAGATAGAATTAAATTCTTCAGATTCCTAATATTTTTTTAATTTTTTGGACAAACAAGAATAACCAACAGCAATTCTAAATTTGGTAGATTTATTGTGCATATATCCACATCTCACCACTGCTTCTAATTATTGGTACACTATTCAAATAATTTTTATCACAAATTATTACAGTATAGAGGATGGAAAAGGCAGATGTAGAATGTGTAATGGCGTATGATCTCCATAGACTAATAAATAACTTCATGGCGTAGTATAGAGCATAAATTTCATTCCAAAGGATGGAGTTAATTGAGCCATTTAACATTTCAACATTTCACTCATCCCAAAATTTTGCAAATTATTGGCATTCCACTCATCTCAAAATTTTGCAAAATATTAGCTCAGAGGGAACACCCTCGTACTTCTAAATCTTAAAATGTATATAATATCTTTAATTTGTAATCCAAAAATGATTTCAAAAACTTAAGATATAGTCCAAATTTTTTAATTGTATTCCAAAAGTTAAAAATTCAAAAACATGTTTGATAGAGTACAAGAAAAGATGCAACGCTATGGAAAAAGAAAAAGAATGTTTTTTTTTTTTTTTTGAAGTTTTACACTAGTTTTGAGAATTGTATCCAAAAACTGATCTTGAAATCATGTCAACCAAATGCATTTTCTTAACTTTTTCCCTCCAATGTTTTCAGAGAACAAGGAATTGTATCAAATTCTATATCAAGAGGACCTAAACCTATTTTCTAATTTTATTAAAAATAAAAAATTTTAAAAGGAGGCCATCTCGAGACCTAAACTTAAATCTATCAAAACATAGTTCTCTTCTTAAACATGCAATTCAAATGAATGAAACAAAAAGGAAAATAAAACCACTCTTGTTGCTGTATGCATTTCAACTTGTTTTATCCCCTCTACGTTTTTCTTCCAGTGAACTAAAGTTTTTTAATAATTTAAACAACGCAAGAATACTGAGTTTGCTAATCCAAGGAAAAATCAAGAACATAGGTAGCTTTAGACAATTTCAGTGTTTTCATAACATATAAATGAGTTAAGAGATTGCATACGGTAACCTAAGTTCCCGACAATTAAGAAAATATTCCTTTATTACTTTGTTTCATTACTAACAACGCATGGTGCAGTATCAATGAGCATTTCTAGCATCAAGAAATATAAACAAATTTATTGATAATTGCTACTTATAATTACCAAAAATAATAATAATAATAATAATGTAAAACCAATAGGGATTAAAAAGATAAAAAATAAAAAAGCTTTAAGCCTTACCGTGCCTGGGCCTTCTGTACAAGGACCTCCCACCAAAGCAATAATTCTAGCCCCAGTACCCGGCAAACAGGCTCCAACCAACCCCGCTGCGACACTAAGAGCCACACCAGTGCACCGTGATGCTCGGGTACGCGGTTGCACCGGCCATTGATCCGGTTGCAATTCATCCAACAACTACATTTCACCAGAACCAATAATCAGTACAATGCGTAGAATTCATAATTCACACATGATCAGAAAAGAAAAGAAAACAAACCGAATTGAGCGTGTATTCACACTCAGAGGCAGGCAACAAGAAGCGCGTGACGCCGGAATTGGGGAAAGCATTAGGCGCGCCTTTTTGATATCCTCCGGCAGCTCTTCTTCCAGAAGAAGAAAGTCCTAATTGTTCCAAGACCTGTTCTTTTGAAATCTCTTTATTGCCTCTGAAAACATACACTTTTGACAACTCAGAAAACCCCAATTCATGCACGTGCGCTTGCGTTCCAAAGGAGACGAAGCCAACCATGGCGTTATCAGGCAACAAACCGATGGCCTGTTTCAAGGCCGATTTGACAAACCCTAATTCCTCCTCGATCATACACGTGTCAAGAACGAAGACGAAAACAGGAGACAATTGGGGATCAAGATTGGAAGAATTAGGATTGTGAGGGAGGGTGTATTGGACGGTGGTGTATTGAGGGTAGAGTTCACAGGGAAGATTAGTTTCGGAAATCGCAGCATAATGAGGTGGAAAATGGTTGCGTTGGTAACAGAAAGGGCAGATCCAGATCTTGGCGGTGAAATCAACGCGCGAGAAAGCGTTGAGAGCGGCAGCACATGTTTTGCAACGTAAAGGAGCATAAGGTAGAGAAGGAATGTCAGGATGAGAACGGATCGGAGAGAAAGAAGCGGCGAGTGGGATGACGCACTTGGAGGCTTCAACTTTGGTGCGAGGCCAGACGTTCCAGGTCATACGAACTCCATCGATTCCTTCAGGATCTATGTTGGCCATTTCAGACATGTTTGGAATTTGGTGATCTCAGAATCAAAATGAAAAGAAAGTGAATTGATGGGTGAATTTGTGGCGACCCCAGTAGAAAAGGAAGAGAAGGGGGTCACCCAGAGGAGAGAAAACAAGGAATAAATATAGGACTAGTCTAAAATCAGATTGCCCAGTAAATAAACGGTAAAGATATATCTTATATTTTTCTTTTCTTTCTTCTTCTTTTTTTTTTTTTTTTTTTTTTTTTTTCAACTTTTTCCTTTTCGTACGTGGAGTCATCAAATATTATTAAGGAGATAATGGCATTACTCAGAGGGTTAACGTCTACTAATCCCGATTAGAGCCAGCACGGGCCAGCACGACAAGGCACGGTACGGCACACATGAAAATATGCGAATTGTGCCATGGACCTTTAAAAAAGATAAAATAATAAAATTAATAATCGACTGGCGAAAAAAATAAAATAATAAAATTAATAATTATTTTTTTAAATAACCGCTACCTCATATGCAAGGAGGTAACGGGGCATGTGAGGTATCGGTTATTTTAAACTTAAAATCATGTTGTTAAAGCCATTATTATATAAAAAATTGAGTGGCGACAAATTTTAAACTTCAAAATCGTATTGTTGAAGATATATGTAAAGATTTTAAGAATTTAGAAATTGATGAAAATGAAAATATATATTAATTCTAAGTTTGTATTTATAATTTTTAATTATAATTTATAAGTAATAAAAAGTATTGAAATTCAATTAATATTTCAATGTCTCATTATTTTATTACATTTCATAGTAATTATATATTTTTAATTAATATGAATAAAAATGTTACTAAATATAACATATAAAATATTTTTATAATAATTATTAATAATAAATCAAAATTACCATAATTTATAAATATTAAAATAAAATATTTTCACAAAGCACGTGGGTCGAGCCATGGCACTGCTCAAGACACGACACGATATATAACTGGCCATGCCGTGGGCCTTCGAATTTCATAGGCTGGCACATCACGATAGGGCACGAAACTATGCGGGTCTTGACACGACACAATGGGCCTTGAATTTATAGGCACGACATGGTCCATCGTCACCTCTAATCCAAATGTTGCAGCTTAAATTACTAGGATAGATCCCCTCATTCAAATTTACAGATTTACTTAAACCCATATAAGGGTAAAATGGTCAATTCACATATCTCTACCTAAATATATTGTTTCAAAATTAGGATTTAATTAGCGACTATTAGATTGATAGGTATTTCCTAATATTTGACTTAACTGAAATTAAAGGGTAGTGTTATTAAAACCTCACAAAATCCCATGGTTAATCTCATTATAAGTAGGGATGTCAAAATGACCCATGGCTTGGGCCTTCAAGGAGCCTACCCTCATGAGTTAGATTTAGATAGTAAAAATTTTTGGATTAATGGAATTTATGTTTGAATTTCTTAACCCAAATTATTTTTGGGCGGACATGTGAATGCTAACTTTGACCCTCACCCGCATCATTCGCCCCAAAAATATATAACTAAGATGTGACACATTTTATGCAAATGATAAAGATATTAATGAGATTTAAAATGTTATAGGGTGCGTTTGGTTTAGTATTTTGGATAGGATTTTAAGGGTAGTATTGGGTTATTGGATATGGGAGTATTACGAGGTAAATTTTAAAAATTTATAAAAAAGCCCTTAGGTTTACTAATTTAACTAAAGACCCTAACATGTAAAATGACAAAAACACCCCCACCACTGCAGTGTCAGATTCCGGCCACCACCGCCGGAATCTGACCGGAAAATTTCGTTACGGCACAGACTTGTCGGATCTGTGCCGTAACACATCGTTATGGCCTTTTCCGGCTAGATCCATGGTAGATCTGGCCGGAAAAGGCCAGATCTATGGTTTGTTTTGGCCGTCGACGGCCGGAAAAGGCCAAACGACGGCCATCTTTGGCCGTCAGCGACGGCCAAAGATGTGGCCGTCGTTTTCGATCGACGACGGCCAAGATTTGGCCGTCGTTGACCGTCAACGACGGCCATTTCTTTGGCCGTCGCTGACGGCCAGATCTGGCCTTTTCCGGCCAGATCCGTTGTGGATCTGGCCGGAAAAGGCCACAGCGGTGAACTTCCGGCCATTTCTGGTCGGAAGTTTGGCCGTTGTACAGATTCCGGCTATCACCGACGGTGGTTGCCGGAATCTGACAAGTTGGGTTGATGGGGGTGTTTTTGTTAATTTTAAACTTTTTTTTCAGGGGGTATTTAGTGAAATTAATAACCTTATGGGGTTAAAATGTAATTAAAAAAAATAGGGTAATATTTTGAGAATATTGTACCAAACGCGATTTGAAAAATAGGATCCAGAATAGGGATAAAAATATTAAACCAAACGCATACATAATTTTTTTTTATGAATTAATAAGATAATAAAAATAACATATTTAATTATTTCCCTTCCACTATTGTGGTTGTGATGAAGAAGGAAGATATTTTTTCGTATAGTGTTTGATGTTTTAATCATGCTAATTTTAGACTTTGAACTTCTGATTTTATTTATTTTGTTTGGATAATTTTTTTGGTAGAAGTATTAAATTTTGAATATAAATTTATTATTAGATAATTAAATTATTATTTATCATTTTGATTAATTTATTCTAACAAATAGTTTGCATATATATATATATATAATGGGTTAAAAGGGGCAATCCAATGTTTTCCAGAAAAAAATACTACTCAAACCTAAACCCGTCCCATTTTTTAGAATGGATAATGGGCTGGATTTGGGTACTCATACAAAAGATGGACATAGGCATGGATCCAACCCAACCCGGCCCATTGACATCCCTAATTTTAAATAAATTTTATTAAAATAAATAATGTATAAATATTCTTAATTCATTACAAACTTACCCATCCCTCCAATCGCCCATCTAATAAATTCCAACTTCATAACCTTCCACGGCCACAAATATTTTACCAAAAACACCATTCTTTGATAGAGAAAATCTACAATAAAACCGAGTACAACCAACGCCACCCACCATCGCCATCGCCTCCACCTCTACCTCCACCATCACAATCACCACTGACTCTCTATTTTCCCAGTTACATAGTTTCAGTCTTTTCTAGAACAAACATAAAATCAATCAAACCCTGATCCATTTTCCACTTTTTGATCCACCTATTTTCATATTTAAGTTTCCCACTCAGCCACAGCCAACATCACTCACTGCCTCCACCATCACCATCGCCTCCACCTCCACCTCCACCTCCACCATCATCATGTTAGGATCATTTTAGAATTAGGATAAGTGTGTTAAGTCCTTTATTATTATCTTATTAGGATAAAATTAGGATTATCTTATTATCTCTTTATAATTGGAGTCCTTTTGGGAGTTAGTAGAGTCAAGTGTAAGACTATATAATAGTCTAAATCTAGATTATGGGAATGAATAAAGAAATTTGGTTAACTAATATTTCTATCTCTCGTTCTTGGAGGTCTCTATTCCTCATATAAACAGATCATATCTCAAACCCTATCATTGGTGCTCTCATTCCCTAGTTATGGCTGAAGGCACTCGCTTCATCTTTTGGATGAGCAACTTGCTAAAATTATGGCTCTACAATCTACCCAGGCAGAGACTCTCACTTCTTTAATAGAAAAATTGGAAGTTTTGACAGAAGATGTTAATTTGTAGATTTCAGCTCTAAACAACAAGTTCGATCAAACCTGCCAGCAAAACCAACAACCAAACCAACATTCCGGTGAATCATCTTCAGATTTGACTGGGCGAGGTGGATCGACTTCCGGGAGTTTTTTTCCCCAGTCTTTTCGTTTAGAAGTCCCCCGTTTTGATGACACGGATCTGCGTGGATGGAGGTTTAAAGCCGAGCAATTCTTTGATTACCATAATTTCTCTACTGAGCAACGATTGACGATCTCTTCCTTCCACATGGATGGGCCAGCTCTCTCCTGGTGTCGTTGGATGCATTCCAATAGGCAGATCTGTTTTTGGCATTCTTTCCTACATGATTTAGATGTTCGTTTTGGGCCTTCAGAATTTGTGGATTACCAAGGGCAGTTGGCAAAACTTACTCAAACAGGCTCTATAGTCGCTTATCAAACAGAATTTGAGGAACTCTCTAATCAAGTTTCTGGCCTTCCGGGTACGTTCCTTCTAACTTGCTTTGTATCAGGGCTCAAACCAGAAATCCGAAGGGAGGTGCAGTCCTTTTGGCCTTACACCCTCAACCATGCCATGAGTCTTGCCCACTTACAAGAGGACAAGCTGCAGGATCTACACCTATACCTGCATTCTGTCGACCTTGTATCTTGCGATCCTAGTAAATCAACTCCTAATGTTCCTTTAGTGCAGCAGGCCCTTTTGCCTACTCCAAACAAATTGGATTCCTTGCCTGTTAAGTGACTCACAACAACATAGATGCAAGAACGACGCAACAAAGGTTTGTGCTATAATTGCGATGAGCGCTTTCACCCTGGGCATCGCTGCACGGCCAAGTTCTTTCTCTTGCTAATGGAGGAGGATGATGATGAGCACGAGGATGAACCGGGATAATTGCTGTTGATGGTGTCATACCTTGCAACCTTGAGGACAAGGTTGAGGCGTAGGAGAAGGCAATGTTAGGATTATTTTAGAATTAGGATAAGTGTATTAAGTATTTTATTATTATCTTTTATAATTATATTATTATCTTATTAGGATAGAATTAAGATTATCTTATTATCTCTTTATAATTAGAGTCTTTTTGAGACTTATTATCCCTTTATAATTAGAGTCCTTTTGGGAGTCAGTAGAGTCAAGTGTAAGGCTATATAATAGCCTAAATCTAGATTGTGAGAATGAATAAAGAATTTTGGTCAACTAATATTTGTATCTCTTGTTCTTGGAGGTTTCGGTTCCTCATATAAACAGATCCTATCCCAAACCCTATCACATCATCTCCACCGCCTCTCTATTTTCCCAATTACCCTGTTTCAATTTTTTTTTTTTTGGGAGCAAACACACGATCAATCCAATCCATTTCAAACTAATCTCTCTCTTTTTTGCTACAAAATAATGAAAACTAATCCTACTGTAACTTCGGTTGATCTGGAAATGGGTTTGTCCTACTTAAAATTAACGTTTGGCTCCTTTCTTCATGAGAATGAGTCGCATTTGCTCTTCTGATCTTTTTTGCAATATTTGTCTAAAATTTACAGAAGAAACGAGTAACCGAAAAGGTTGTAGCTTTGCCTGGAAAAACAAAGAGAAAACTATTTGTCACTGCCATTTTGGTTTAGTTTAGTTAGTTTTGATTTATTTTAATTTAATCCTTATCATGCTTTATTTTGATCGTTACTGTTATTAACTTTTTAAATCAAACTGACAACTGTCAATACATAAATGGCTGATAGTACCAGCAATTTATATAATAGATTTTCTCTTCTTTGATATGAATTTGAAGTCATAATCATAAGTCAAATCCATTATGTAAAGAAAGTTGCTGCAAATACATAATAAAAAGAGCTTTATGCTCTCTCTATGGCTGATAGTACCAGCAATTTATATAATAGATTTTCTCTTCTTTGATATGAATTTGAAGTCATAATCATAAATCAAATCCATTATGTAAAGAAAGTTGCTGCAAATACATAATAAAAAGAGCTTTATGCTCTCTCTCTCTCTCTCTCTCTCTCTCTCTCTCTCTCTCTCTCTCTATATATATATATATATATATATGTGTGTGTGTGTGTGTGTGTGTGTGTGTGTGTGTGGGTTGATCGCCTCCTGACACATTTTTTGAAGTGTTAGAATTGCTTCATTTTGACACATTGAATTGATAAGTTAATCAAATTACTCTCTCTTGACACGTTGGGTTGATGTTTATTGTTCTATCAGTAATTATTAATTAATTAAAAAAATAAGATCTATATTAATAATTAATGATAATAATAAAATAAGTGCATTGCTTTGACATTCCAAAGATATGCATTAATAATAAGTACATCTATCTATCTATCTATCTATATATATATATATATATATATATATATATAAAGTTGAGTCACTCATTTGGTTGTTTGACACGTAGATAAATATTAATTGTTGCATTGATATTCCAAAGTTCTAAATAAAATAACTATCTATATGTATCTATCTATCCTGCAGCATTAATTTTACATAAATATAGACGTTCACGTTCACGTTCACGTTCACGTTCAAATACAAATGCTTCACTCCATATTCACATTTAAATGAAGTATCAAGATTGAGACTCAATTCGTAAGTTTTCTCAATTTTTCTTTGCTTTTTTTTCTTATTTTTCTTGAACAATTTATCTGTTGCAGTTCATCATTGCAATGGGTTATGACGACGATCCGTAAGTTTTCTTAATTTTTCTTATTTTTCTTGAACAATCTATCTGTCGCAGTTCATCACCGCAATGGGTTACGACAATGATCCGTAAGTTTTCTCAAATTTTCTTTGCTTTTTTTCTTATTTTTCTTAAACAATCTATTTGTCGTAGTTCATCACCACAATGGGTTAGACGATAATCCGTAAGTTTTCTCAAATTTTCTTTGCTTTTTTTCTTACGGTATATTATAATTTTCTCTGATTTTTCTTTTTATGCTTATTAAGGCTTTTGGTGTTTGATTATGGACTCTCTTAATCATTTCAGGATTTGGTGAGAAAAATTCTTGATACTTTGTACCGTGAAAGAGATTATGCTAGGTTCTTTGTATTGGAAACTGTTGATGCATGATTTTTACACCAACGAAACGCACGTGTGAAATGCTGAGTTGGCCCAGAAGACACGCGTGAATATAAGGAAATATGAGAGTAAATGCAATGGGGACATCTTTTAAAGTGGTTCGGATGCTAAGGTAGCAAGTCCTACGTCCACTAATGTTTATATTAATGATAAGGGTCAGGTTGCGTTAGCGAACTGACTTACAAATGATAGTACAAGAGAGAGAGGGTAGCTAATCAAGAGTAAAAATGAGCCAATCCCTTGATTGGGAGAGGAGCTCTCTATTTATAGTGGGATACATTGGGCTAATGATTACTGAATCTGTGAGTTGGTGGGATTAAGTGTACAAATCCTTCTTTATGTCACATTGCCCATCTTCTAGAGTGATTTACGTGATTTGGAGCAGGGATTGGACACGTGGGATCACCACAGCTTCTGGTTGGTCTGGCGCGCACCTACTATTCTGACAGAAGCAGGCTGCCCCTTTCCTCACGTGACTCGGCTGTAGGTGTACCCATGCTTTGACTTTTGCACGCTAACTGGACCTTACGTCAGCCCTATATTTTTCAGGCATAACAGAAGTCCCCTAGTTTTTAAGGTTTGAGGATCGAACCTTGGAAACTATTAAGTCATGCCGCGATTGGATGATTTTTGGAAATTTCGGTGATTCCGACCTGTTTGAAAATAGGTCGGGGTAGCACTTTTTGCGAACACGACCTCGCATGGTCATTGTTTGCAGACGATGAGCAACCTGACTTCGTCAGATGTTATCTGTTGTACTTTAGGTATGGATGCATTTAATGAAGCAGTCTCTGCGCTGACAGATGTGTCCTGTGCGTGATAAGTGCCAGCCAGGCGCATTAAATACGTTGTATGCTGACACGATACCACTTTATCAGAACATTAAATGTGTGACATGCTGAAACGACAACCCTTATCACAGCATTAAATGTAGATTGGGGCACAATTATGCCGTCGCTTGAGTTTTTCAATGGAAAAGATGAAGATTTGATTTTTCTTTAATCGTGACGCTCACTCTTCCTCACTGATCTACGACACGTGGTGGTGATCAACGGTGAGAAAATTTGCCGCCCAAACGTCGTTTTGATTTCGAGAAAAATAAGCGTCGTTTCATGCGCTATAAAAACTCAGATCTTTCTTAGGCAATGTCACCACACTCGTCTTTTTCATAGAGAGCAAGAGATTTTCGCAAGCTTGGAAACTTTGCCTTCCAAACTAGCGTTTTTTCCGATATTTGAAGCAGAAGCTATTTTCATACTCCGAGAGGTAAGAATCTTTCTCTTTTTGTTTTCTTATTCTCCATAGTTGGTAAATGGCATTAGTCTTCCAGTAACTTATCGAAATGTCAGGTTCGAGCCATGAATGGTGGGCAATCCACTATCAAGAATTCAGTAACCTTGGTCACTTCGTCAAAGTCACCCAGCATGACTGGAAGTTGGATCGTTCCTTTGGGGATCAGGTGGTCCTCTGTAAAACCATAAAGAGGGATCGAGGCGGGCTTCAGGCTAGCCTCCTCCAAGTTCATTCTTTCGAAACTGGTCTGGAACAGGATGTTCATAGCATTTCGTTGTCCACTAGCATTCTGCAGACGTTATGGTGCCCTATGAGGGGCGTGATCACAAGAGCGTCGTTGTGGGGATGATGCAAATGGGCTGCATCCTTTTCGAAAAAGATGATTGGCTCCTCCTTACGAACCTTTTGTGGTCGTTGCGACGTGCTCATCACACTGATTAGGTCGTGATGAGCTACGCGAGCATATCTTTCCCGGGCACCTCGCGTGTTCCCCGCGTGGTGCGACCCTCCAAAGATCATGTTGACACTGCAATATCCTTTGCGATCACGACGCTTCTTTCCTTATTCCCCTTGACTTTTCTCTTGTGCGGGAGTGGAGTCGTCAATATACTCCTTGAAATGCCCCTTCTTGATGAGTTCTTTGATTGCCTGCTTGAGAGCTCGACACTCATCGGTGTGATGCCTATTATCCCGATGGAAGCGACAGTACCTTTTATTATTTCTGGCTGACACGAGAGTTTTCATGGGCTTGGGCTCTCCGAGCAAGCTGGCTTCTTCTGATTTATCAAGAATAGTCGACAGATGCATTCAGAGGCGTATATTGGTCTCTGTTGCGATCGCGATAAGTGAGGGGAGCATAGGACTTTTTGGGCTCGTAGCGAGGTTTCTTTCCTTTGCGCTAGTCGTCAGCGGCCCTTCTGTGATTAGTTCTTCTACTTTCCCCCTAACCTGACATACTGTCTGAAGCACCGGGGTCGCGACAGCGGAGTGCCGCCAATGAATTTTTAATCTAGAGGTACTTCTCTGCAAGGTTATAGAATTGGGTGAGGAAAACATCGTCCTCAGCCTATAATTCTTTCCACAGGTCAGTTTGTGGATGAACTCCTGCTATGATGAGAGTCCGAACACACTCTTCGGAAGTATGAGCCACCTTGTTGAGTTCTCTGTGGAAATGGTCGATGTAGGACAGGAGGGATTCATCCTTTTCTTGCCTTATATTGTTAAGGTAACTTAAAGGCATCGAGAACTTTCGATTCGCTTGAAAATGCCTTAGGAACGTCACACTCATATGAGGCCACGAACTGATTGATCCCGCTAGGAGCGACCTGGACCATCGTTTAGCATGGGAGGTTTAAATCACTGTCAAACAACGACATTTTGCTAGATCTGAGACCTGGTGAAGCTCCATCAGGTCGTTAAATTCATATAAATGATCCTGCAATCAGAATTTCCATCAAACGCCTACATGTCGGGCATCCTGAATTTTGATGGGAGTGGAGCGGCTAGCACTTCAGGAGAGAAGGGGAACGCAGACGCGACCTGCCCTTGCTCATTTTGCTGAGCTCTTAGTCAGTCTAGAGCTTGCTGCAGCTCCTCAATTTGTGGCAATGGAGCCACTTGGGGATTGCTCTCACCCATGCGGGTTTGACCCTCGCAATTACGGTTGAGGAAAGTCTAGAGGTCGGGTTCTTCTTCGCCTTGGCTGGCAGTTCCAACCACTCTCGACACACGTTGGCTAGAGCCATGTGATGGCGATGAATGGTGCGGGGTATTTTCACGACCTTCGCAGTGATAAGAATCGCCTTGCGAAGTGTGGGACCCTTTCGCATGGTGACGATCAGGATCATTTTGCTAGCGGTGATAGGAATCACCCCACCTAGCACTTTTATGGGGGTGTACTTGCGACGTGGCATGGGACAGCTCGGGCTGCATCTTTTCACCGAATCTCAACGAGACTGGTATTCTGCTTGGGACGTGGTCAGTGTTCGCCAGCCCTTTGGAGCCCTTAGGCCCATTCTTCGCCAGTTACTTGCCCTTTCTCCGAGCGCTGCAGTGTTCGCGGCATAGGCTATTTCCCTTTGCCGCACTTTCGTGCGACCTGTAGGCGTTTTTGGCAGTTGCACTGCCCCAGCTGATTTTGATAGCACGTCTTGGTCCAATGGTCCAACCCTCGGTTGACCATCTTGAGAGTATTGTCGAACCTCTCCAGGTAGCTTCTAATGGCAGGGTCAAGTTGTGAACTTGATGGGATATCCCCTGCAGCATTTTGCAGAACTGAAGTTATTTTGGAAGAGGTGTCCCCTTGGGCTTGGGGGGGCCCCTCAGCACCCTGGTTGGTTTGCTCAGGTTCAGGTTAGCGGGCCATTTGCTGTTGTGGGACCAGTAAGTTAGAGATTCTCCTGATGAAGGATGAACACTAAATCAGGCCCTCATTCTAGCGCTAAACAGTTGATGCGTGATTTTTACACCAACGAAATACACGTGTGAAATGCTGAGCTGGCCCAGAAGACACATGTGAATATAAGGAAATATGAGAGTAAATGCAATGGGGACAGCTTTTAAAGTGGTTCGGATGCTAAGATAGCAAGTCCTACGTCCACTGATGTTTATATTAATGATAAGGGTCAGGTTGTGTTAGCGGACTGACTTACAAATGATAGTACAAGAGAGAGAGGGTAGCTAATCAAGAGTAAAAATGAGCCAATCCCTTGATTGGGGGAGGAGCTCTCTATTTATAGTGGGATACATTGGGCTAATGATTACTGAATCTGTGAGTTGGTGGGATTAAGTGTACAAATCCTTCTTTATGTCACATTGCCCACCTTCTAGAGTGATTTATGTGATTTGGAGTAGGGATTAGACACGTGGGATCACCATAACTTCTGGCTGGTCTGGTGCGCACCTACTATTCTGACAGAAGCAGGTTGCCCCTTTCCTCACGTGACTTGGTTATGGGTGTACCCATGCTCTGACTTTTGCATGTTGACTGGACCTTACGTCAGCCCTATATTTTTCAGGCATAACAGAAACTATTGCAAGAGTTCCTTATTTTGGTGAGTGTTGATGCTTTAATTTTACAACGTAGTGCTAATTAGTTGATTTAAGATTTGTTCGAATTAGCTTCTCCAATTATGTATTGTACTTGATTACGGGAGATTAGCGTGTTTGTGAAGCCTTGCGGGTTCATCTTTGTGTTTACTGAGTAGCTAAAGGACTTTTGATGGTGGTTGTACACTTATATTGCGACTAGTTGTGATTTTATGGCCTTTTTTTTTTTTTTTTTTTTCCGATGGAAGCTTTTATCTTGATTTTGCATTTGTATGAGTTTTGGTTGGTGGAGAAAAGCGGATTATTTGAAAGTCCATTTTGCTGAGAGCTAGAATAAGATGCATCGCTTGCTTATCATGGAAGTGAGATTTTTAAATGATTATTTGTAATTTTTTTAGGTTTATACAGTTTAATGTAAATTTTTAAGTTAGAGAGTTCATCTTAAGAGGCTTGCACTGTTACTTATGGCAGGTAGCCTATGGTTTCCTCTAAAATCCACATTCTGTTTGTCTTATCCAGTTCTCTATCCATGATACATATGTTGGGTGAAGTTTCCCAAACCCAACTAAAGGAAGCATAACATCGGTGAAGTAAACGCAAGTGTAAAAAGATTATAGGGTTGAGGAGGAAAATGGACATTGCTAACGTGAAACATGATGGAGGCCATTTTAAATGACCATTTTCTTTCTAACTTGCAAACATATTGTTATGCCTAAAAAATCAAGGCTGACATAAACTCACGCCAGCAAGGGCCAATCAGAGTTCAGAAAGGTTTTGTGTCATTCAGATGCTGCTATGTCGCGCAAGGACGGAAGATGTAAGGTTGTCATCAGTGTGGAAGGTGAAAGCCTGGCTTGTGAGTGGCTAGGAATTGTCCACCTGCTCAAGCCCTACGCGATTTAAGGATATCTCCTGTTCAGACAGCAAACAGGAAGCAGGTTAGGAAGTGTACCACACCTGCTCGGCTGCAAAATCATGATTACCACCTTGAATCCCTCGACTATAAATAGAAGGCTCCTCTCTCATTTACAGGATTCACTCATTTTTTGAGTTTTCTAAAGTAGATTCTCTCTCTATATTTAAGTTGTCTCTAGATTGTAGCTCAGCTTGCTGTACGCGACATAACTGTAATCATCCATTAATACATATATAGTGGACATCGGATTCGCTTTTGAGCATCCAAACCACTTTAAAAATTGTCTCTTGTCTCTTTTCTTGTTGTACATTTCCATTTCACGTGTAATTTCTAAGTCCGCTTAGCACTTTACGCGTGCGAGTCGTTGGTGTGAAACCAGCATCAACAATTTGACACTAGAATGAGGGCTTGATTTAGTATCCGCTCTTCATCCGGAATCTCTAAACAATCGGTCCTATCCATCAGCAAATGGCTTGTGGTTTCGAAATTGAGCGAACCAACCTCGACAATGAGGAAATCCCCCAGGTACAAGATGACATTTTTCTCGAAGTGCGTCTAGTCTAATAGAGTACCATAGCGGATATTCCTTCGAGCTCACAACTCGACCCAGCCATGATGGATTACCTGGAGAGGTTCAACAATACTCTCCAAAAGGTTAGCCAAAAGTTAGACCATTTGGATCAGGTCGTACCACCAGAGTTCGACGAGATAGTGCCACCGCCAAAAACGCCTGCAGGTCATGCGAAAGCACAGAAAAGGGCAAAAGCCCGTACCGCACGCACTGCAACACGTCAGAGTAAGGGAAAGTAAGTGGCAAACAGTAGGCCGAAGGGCTCCAAGGGACTAGCGAACACCTGTCATGCAATGGGAAGAATATCCGTGGC
This sequence comes from Pistacia vera, assembly GCF_008641045.1. NCBI lineage: Eukaryota > Viridiplantae > Streptophyta > Magnoliopsida > Sapindales > Anacardiaceae > Pistacia > Pistacia vera. Next base: position 1,263,384 of record NW_022196165.1, read on the forward strand.
ATTGGCACTTGGCGACATATTGCAGCATGAGCCATCCCACGCCACGTCGCATGGGCACTCCCACAAAAGTGCAAGGCAAGGAGATTCCCAATATTGTCGAAATGATGATCTCGACCGTCATCATGCAGAAAACCCCCTGTCGCCTGCAGGTCAATTCTGACCACTACGGAGGTCAAGAAAACTCTCCAAGCCATTCAATGCCTTTATATGGCCCCAACCAACGTGTATCAAGGTTTGCTAGAGCTTCTGGCCGAGTTGAGGAAGAGTATGATTTGCGGTCTTTCCTCAACTGCAACCGTGAGGGTTGAACCCACATTGTAGAAAATGATCCTCAAGTAGCTCCACTACCTCAGATTGAGGAATCACAGCGAGCTTGGATCAGCTTGAAGCTCAGCAGAATGAGCATGGGAAGGTCGTCGAGATGTCTCCCTTTTCTCTAGCAGTGTTAGCTGCTCCTTTCCCGTCAAGATTCAAAATGCCTGATATGCGGGCGTTCGATACGAATTCTAATCCGCAGGATCACCTTTACAAGTTCAACGACCTTATGGAACTCCACCAAGTCTCCGACTTGGCCAAATGTCGCTGCTTGGCAGTAACTCTGACTGCCCATGCCAAACACTAGTTCAGATCACTTCCTGCAGGATCTATCAACTCGTGGCAACAAATGAGCTTGTCATTCTTGAGGCACTTCCAGGCGAATAGGAAGTTCTCAATGTTATTGAGCTATCTAAGCAACATACGGCAGGAGCGGAATGAATCCCTCCAATCTTACATAGACAGATTCCATAGGGAATGCCACAAAGTGGCTCACACTCCTGAAGAGTCCATTCAGACTCTCATTATTATGGGGGTTCGCCCGCAGACTGACTTGTGGAAAGAATTGCAATCTAACGATGATGTTTCCCTCACTCGCTTCTACGACCTCACTGAGAAGTATCTTCGAATCAAAAATTTCATGGCCGCTCTTAATCGCCATGACCCAGTCCCTCGACTAGTGCTCCTGACCAGGGGATGAATAGTAGAAGGGCTTATCGCAGATGGGCTAATGACGATCAACGGAAAGGAAAGAAGTAGCGATTCGAGCCCAAAAATCTTATGCCCAAGTTCCTCGTCGCGATCGCGACAAAAGCCAATACACTCCTTTGAATGCCTTAGTGTCGACCATTCTAGATAAATCAGAGGAGGTCAGCCTGCTAGGAGAGCCAAAGCCCATGAAGAATCCCCCCTCAGCCAGGAACAATAAAAAGTATTACCGCTACCATCAAGATAATGGGCATCACACTGATGAGTATTGGGCTCTCAAGCAAGCAATTGAAAACCTCATCAAGCAAGAGCACTTCAAGGAGCATGTTGATGGTTCGACTCCTATTCGGGAAAAGGATCAAGAGGAACAAGGGAAGAAGCACCGTAGTCGTAAGAGTCTCTATTGTGTGGGGATAATCTTTGGAGGACCACACCTCGTGGGGAATTCTCGAGGTGCCCAAGAAAGGTACGCTTGGGAAGCTCGTCATGACCCCGTAAGTGTGATGAGCACGGCGCCGCGATCCGTTAAGGTTTGTAGGGAAGAAGAGATTACCTTCTCAGAGAAAGACACGATGCGATTGTATCATCCCCATAAGGATGCACTCATCATCGTGCCTGAAATAGGTCGGTGCGAAGTCCACAGAATGTTGGTGGACAATGGAAATGCTGTGAATATCCTGTTTCAGCAAGTTTTTAAAAAAATGCAATTAGATGAGGCGGACCTGAAGCCTACCTTTATCCCTCTCTACGGTTTTACTGGGGATCATCTGATTCCTAGGGGAACGATCGCACTTCCTGTCACGTTGGGTGAGACCAACAAAATGATCAAGATGACAGAGTTCTTGGTAGTAGACTGTCTGTCCGCCTTTAATGACATTCTGGGACGACCTCTACTACGAAGTTTTAAGGCTGTCACCTCCATCTATCATTTGAAAATGAAGTTCCCCACTCCGATAGGGATTGGGGAAGTAAAAGGATCTCAACGTGAATCTCACGACTGCTACATAAAAGCAGCGCAGATGGCATGCAAGGGAAAAGGAAGGCCAATAGGCATCCCCAAGTAGGCTATGACAATCAGCAGGATCAAGCCGCAGCCCGACATAGTAGATGACAACATGGATCCATGCATCTAAGAGTGCCCTCATAGTGGGCCAGTTGAGGATCTATCTAAGATATCAGTCGATCAAAATGAGTCAACTCTAGTGTTGCGAATTTGGGGTAATCTCAACCCCCAGCTCGTTAAAAGCTTGACAAGCTTCTTCAAAGAGAATGCCAATGTCTTTGCATGGACTCATGCTATATGATCGGGATCAACTCGAATATAGTATGTCATGCATTCAACGTTGACAATGTAATCAAACCAGTTTGCCAGAAGAGAAGAGCCATGGACCCGGAGCGATATGCTGCCTTGAAAAGTGAGGTAGATAAGCTCCTTTCAAACAGGTTTATTCAAGAGGTGTGTTATCTGAGTTGGATTGTCAATCCAGTCTTGGTAAGGAAGCCCAACGGAAAGTGGCGAACCTGCGTCAACTTCACCGACCTCAACAAAGCCTGTCTAATGGACTGTTTTCCCTTGCCAAGGATCGACTAGCTCGTTGATACCACCTCTAGACACGAGCTATTGAGCTTTATGGACGCCTACTCAGGGTACAATCAGATCCCGATGTACGCACCTGACAAAGAGCATACCTCGTTCATTATAGATCGAGGACTGTACTATTACAAGGTCATGCCTTTCGGCCTAAAAAATGTTTAGGCAACCTACCAGTGGCTGGTTAACCGTATTTTTTCCAAGCAAATCGAAGTCAATGGAAGTTTATGTTGATGACATGTTGGTCAAATCGCATGTCACTTCAGATCACATAGCGCATCTCGTTGAGATGTTCGACGTACTCTGAAAGTATAGAATGAAGCTCAATCCTCTTAAGTGCTCATTTGGAGTATCCTCAAAAAAGTTTCTGGGGTATATGGTTAACCAAAGGGGGATCGAAATCAACCGCGAGAAGATCCAGGCTCTCCTTGATATGAAAATTCGACTAACGAAAACAAGTTTAGAGCCTAAATGGGAGGATAACGGCTCTCAGTCGCTTCATATCGAAGGCAACAGATCGTTGCTTGCCATTCTTTAATATACTCAGCGCCAACAAGAAGTTCGCTTAGCATTTCCATATCACGTGTAATTTCTAAGTCCGCTTAGCATTTTACGCGTGCGAGTTGTTGGTGTCGAAATCCAGTATCAACACATATGTAGTGGCTATAAAGGCAATACGTAAAACAGAGCCTCAAATCTTAAGCAACCTCAGCCAACTTCACCTTATTCCTATCTTTTTGAGTCGATTCTACTAACAGGTACCATTTTTATTCTTTTTAGTTTTTCTAATTTTGTTGTGGTTTTTGTTGTTTTACTATCTGATTGGAGAATAATTCATTTCCCTTGATTGCTACACATCTACTTTGCAAAAGCACACTAAAACTTGGCCTGATTGGCATGGGCAATTCATCCATTGGACAACTGCTCTTAAATAACATGAATAATTTATTATCACGCAGCTACCATCAGTTGTGATGAACCAATCCCTCTTCTTGGATTAAGATATTCAAAGGTTTTTTTTTTTTTTTTTTTTTTTTACTTTTGGGTGTTTATGATGAAGTGTCTGTGGTGATTAGGTGGATAAAGCAGGGGCCACAGTTCTATCTCAGGAGGCAAACAAGGGACTTTGTAAGTATTTTAGCTCCTGGGTATTTGTTTTTGGTTTTTCATTTAAGTTAGCTTCGTTTTTAAAGGTATTGAGTAGAGCTGGAAGCGGTTCCTTTTGCTTTGTTTTTATGAGCTGAATTTATCTTTAGTTTGAATTTTGGTGGGGATTTGATAATATTATAATCGTTGTTGTGGTTAGTACTATGATTTGTTGTTATGAGCTTTACTTGATGATTGGTTTTTGTTTACCCTTTCGCTAAATGGATTTGGTGATCTGGGCATGAACCAGAATTTCTGATGTTGAACTGTTATTGTGTTTATAAGGCACAGCTATGTGAAAAGGGAGATGCCAACTAAATATCATTACAGATATGAATTGTGGATGCTTTACTGGCTCATCTAAAGACAGGAAAGGAGATGATGTGCGGCGGGCTTATGTGGCGAGATGGTGAGGACTTTGTTAAGGAATGATTTCTTATTGTGAACGTTCAATCAACTTTATATAAGTAAATTCTAAGTAAATCTGTTTGGTTGTGTCTTGTGGATGTTTTTGTATGTTGTGAAATTTCAATAGCATCAACATTTCATGGGTGTTCATGAACTTTGGGAATGAAATTGTATTTTGTAGATGATTATATTGAGTCAGTTGTTGTTGGTAGTGTAAGGTAGAGGGGTGTATCAGTTTCTCTTAACTTCTATTTGTCTGTTTATAAGTATCAGAATACATTTTGGCTGTGCTATTTTCTATATATTCCTTGTAGATGCAAAAAATCTACCGTCATGAAAATAGGGTGTGATCCCGTGAGGTTGAGGTCATTGACAATCCGTTAGATCTGCACACATGAAAGGGCAAGCGTGAAGCTTTCGAAAAACACTGAGGTGGTGTTTGCCGTAGGCACTCGACGCTCAAGTCAGCAAGGCTGAAAGAGATTTAATAAGAATTAAGGAGAAGAAGAATTGCCAGGAGTCTTGTCGGAGGCTAGGACTATGGCGGAGGGTCAGGTTCTTGGGAGCAAGAACTTAGGAGCAATAGATGGTTTTTGAGTGGTGTAGATTGACTGTGGAGATGCATGCTTAATGAGAGGGCAAGCCTCTGTTTTTATGTGAACCTAAGGGGTTGGAATCCTAGTAGGACATTGAGTCCTCTTTTGGGAGATAATCCCTATCATAAAAGAGATATGATTTCTTAACCTTATCAGATTAAGTTTAATAGTTTAAAAAGAGTTGGAATCTTAGTAGGACACACTAAGTCCTATTTGGAGATAACCCTATATAAAAGAGATATGATTTCTTGACCTTATCAAATCAAGTTTAATAGTTTGAGTGAGATTTGATCTTAGTAGAAGAAGAATAGAATGAGATTCTGATTTCCTATTTATACTGTGTTGCAGACTAATGGGCTGAAAACCAGTTTAGTAACTTATAGGATAGCTCAACCATAGAATGGTAGGTTGCAAGGTGATTTTTAGCGTGGGCCAATCGGATGGGGTGAGGCCTTGGGCCGTGACATGTTTATTTCGTTATTGGGCCCCATCAAGCCCAAGACGAATTTTGGCCCTAACAGTTAGCCCCCCACTCTCTAATTAAAGGATTTAGCTTAGAGAGTAGATAAATCAAATGAGTGCAGACTGAGCGGATTAGTGATAGCAGCTCGTTAGATCGGATGGATCGTTGTGTGGATTGGGTCGAGGACTGTCGATTTGAGGTGCAAGAACCCTTCAACCAGTTGGCTGACTGAAGTGTAGGTTTATGGACCGGGCAGGGCCAATGGAAGGTGCAAATCGTGGATCGAGCAAGGTCGATCGAAGGTGTAAATCTGTGGACGAGCAGGCTCAATTCGAAGGGTGTAAATCTGTGGATCGAGCAGGCTCAATCTGAAGTGTAAATCCGTAGAAGGTGTAAATCCGTGGATCGAGCAAGGTTGATCCGAAGGTGTAATCCGTGCATCGAGCAGAGTTGATCCGAAGTGGAAATCTGTGGATCGGGCAAGGCCGATCCGAAGGTGTACATACGTTTATCAGACAGGCTGATTTGAAGGTGTTCGTACATTTATCGGCGTGGTCGATTTGAAGGTGTCCGTACGTTTACGGGCAGGCCGATTTGAAGGTGTCGTCGTTTATTGGTAGGCCGATTTGAAAGTGTCCGTATGTTTATCAGGCCGGCTGATTTGAAGGTGTCCGTATGTTTATCGGGTAGGCCGATTGTGATGGTGTCCGTACGTTTATCGGGCAGGCCGATTTGAAGGTGTATGTAAGTATGGGCAGGCCGATTTGAGGTGTTCGTACGTTTATCGGGCAACGATTTGCAGGTGTCCGTACGTTTATCGGGCCGATCGATTTGAAGGTGTCCGACATTACGGGAGGCCGATTTGAAGGTGTCCGTACGTTTATCGGGCATGCCAATTTAATGGTGTATGCCAAGTAGAGCTGTATGGAGCTTGCGGTCAAGTCCGCGTGACCGATTGTAGTTGAAACCTTTTGATTGAAGCTGGAGTAGTGACTGATGGCATGCATGTTTTAAGCAAAGAGCCAAATTGAGTCATTGCATGATGTGAAGTGTTATGGATTGAATGAAGAGTGAGCAAATGGAAAACTAGGAGCATGTATTAAGTAACGGGCCGAATAAAGAATATTTAACCAATAGAGTGTTAGTTAAAAGGAGATAATGACACATACCTTCCCCTTCAAGTGTTGCCACCCATGCTTGCTGAACCGAGTATAGCATTTGACAACATGGACGAGGTGATCGATTGAGCCGTGTGGGATGAAACAAGCAATTTCAGAACCCGCTACATGGCTGGTGCATAGTAGAACGAGTGGATGTCGTCTTTATTCTCTCCCCATACTGGCATTTTACTCTCGGTCTGGCTTGGTTATGTCGACTGAGCCAATGGAGAAGTGAAGGTATATGAATGGAGGAGGCAACAAGGTCGAGTGTGGCTTATGGAACCAATGGAGAAAAATCTAGAATGTTCTAATTTACGTGGATTGATACATGACTGCCAAAATGTTGGTGTAAAACACCATTTGAATGTGGGCCTGAGAGGAACTTTTACTGTCTGGCCAGGCCAAAAGGAGCTCAATGAGTAGGTGCTTCGTGGAGGAAGAGCCGAACAGGTTTCAGGTGATGCTAACATTGACTAGTGGTGGTGACCATAAGGGATGTGTTAGTCTGTTACTTAACGACTACTTGGCCAGGCAGGACCAAGGGGTGCTGTTGACTGTCTCAATTTGGGCAAGGAAAACAATTTTCATATAAAGCTTTGATTCATTTGGCCTTTTCAAAGAGTATCAAAGCATGTGGGGCATGACACGGGGAATCTGGATAAATGCGCAAGAGATGGGAATGAAAAGCTCCAAGTTTTGACATGTGGCATTTTTGAAATGGTGTGCAGAATGGCATAAAAGGTGTTTCAACTTTGACTTTCAAAACCATTCTCTTCCTTGTTTCTTTTTGCTTTGAAAAGGGGCTCCTTTATTTTTCTTTAGAAAGAATAATTTGAGAGAGAATTCCTATGGCTGAAGATTTCCTAGATGCATTTCTCCGAGATTTCTTGGTAAAGTTCCTGTTCTTTGCTTTTCTCTCCACTCTTTTTGAATTCCAAAAGGTGTTGAAGTGTTTGAGCGATTCTTGGGGAGTTTTGATAGGGTTTCGAAGGAGGCTGAATGTGGTTCATGAATTTTCTTTGTTTGACAGAGAAGGAGGCGATTTTGGTAATTTGCAAAGGAAGAAAGAGCGGGCTTCTCTGGAATATGGGTTTCGGGTTTGCTGAAGGCGAGTTTGACATTCTTTGACTTTTTTTTTTTTTTTTTTTGGCAGTCTCTGTAAAAGATGGGATGAGCAATTTTGGAAGGATTTCCAGTACTTGGAATTGCTTGGTTTGTTGTTTGTGCTTGGGATTTGTATTTCGAAGGAAATTCGAAAAGTGACAAGTTGTGTTGGTGAAAATAGGGTTGATTTGTGCACTTCTGAAGAAGAAAAAGGACTGGCTGTGAATTCTTTTTTTTGTTTTCTTGTGTTTGGAAAGAAGCAAAAATCGTTTCTGCAAGGGGGTTTCAAGATATGCGATACCTCCATTCGACTCCATGGGTTAGAAGATTATTGCAAAGTCGATGAAGCTACACAAGGGTTTTTGGATTTTGGCTCGAAAGTCAGTTGTAGAAAGAGTTTTTAAACATTCTAAAACATGCCCAAGACATACAAGGATACTTAAAACATGATATACCTTCCAAATAAGCAATTAAACATGCACTGATACATATAGTCCCAAACGTGATCAATGTTTAAAGCGGTGCATGAACAAATAATAAACATGGGAGCTGCGCCGTAATGCTTCAAAACATTATGCTTCATACGAACAAATATAATATGATATTATATGATATGTGAAGATTCCTAAATACTTCCAATGAATTTAAGGAGAAAAGTAAATAAAATTTCTATCATGATTTAACTTTCTGATAACGATGTCAGTCAATGAGTTTTGTGCCTCCTCTCAGTTGCAAGTCGTCGTTGGCAGATAATGTAGGTCCCCACGGTGGGCGCCAAACTGTAGATGCAAAAAATCTACCATCATGAAAATAGGGTGTGATCCCGTGAGGTTGAGGTCACGACAATCGTTAGACCTGCACACATGAAAGGCAAGTGTGAAGCTTCCGGAAAACATCGAGGTGGTGTTTGCCGTAGGCACTCCGACGCTCAAGTCAGTAAGGCTGAAAGAGATTTAATAAGAATTAAGGAGAAGAAGAATTGTCAGGAGTCTTGTCGGAGGCTAGGACTATGGCGGAGGCGTCGGGTTCTGGGAGCAAGAACTTAGAGACAATAGATGGTTTTGAGTGGTGTAGATTGACTGTGAGAGATTGGCATGTTTAATGAGAGGGCAAGCCTCTGTTTTTATAGTGAACCTAAGGGGTTGGAATCCTAGTAGGACATTGAGTCCTCTTTTGGGAGATAATCCCTATCATAAAAGAGATATGATTTCTTAACCTTATCAGATTAAGTTTAATAGTTTAAATAAGAGTTGGAATCTTAGTAGGACACTAAGTCCTATTTTGGGAGATAATCCCTATCATAAAAGAGATATGATTTCTTGACCTTATCAGATCAAGTTTAATAGTTTGAGTGAGATTTGAAATCTTAGTAGAAGAGGAAATAGAATGAGATTCTGATTTCCTATTTATACTCTGTTGTAGGCTAATGGGCTGAAACCCAGTTTAGCTTAACTTATAGGATAGCCCTACTCATAGAGTGGGTAGGTTGCAAGGTGATTTTAAGCGTGGACCCAATCGGGATTGGGTTGAGGCCTTGGGCCGTGACATGTTTATTTCGTTATTGGGCCCCGTCAAGCCCAAGACGATTTTTGGCCCTAACACTCCTCAGTTTCCACAATGCATGTATGAAAAGAAAGAACCAAAATTATTAATGATCATAATTGGAAGTTGAGTTAAATTACATTTGTAAAAGCTTCAAAGTTGATAACAATGTCAAGACAAAAGCACAATAATAGTCATTAAATTTTATTAAACTATCTTTTACCAAGTAATTAATATAGTGTATGTTCATTGAAATGAGAACGAATTTCATTCTATGCATTAATTAATATAATGTAGCTATCTGGTTTGAATATTACAATTGTGACGAAGCAGAAGCTTAACTTGATGCTAATTATTATTAATGTGGAGACTGATTTAATACTAATTGTAGCTCAAGCTTTATACGGAATTTTTAATTACAACTAATAATAATTTATCTATTGCAATCTAATTCCTAATTTTTTTATTAAAATAATTAATTATTTGTAACCTAACGATTTCAATATGAAAACGAAAAAATAATAATATTTAATACCAACTCAACCATCACGAGATGATTTAATTGTGATGGATGCTAATGAATTTGTTTGACAACTCTATTTATATCTATATCTATATATATAAAGCTGAATACCCTTTCGTTGTTTGACAGGTAACACATTTTAGAACTCATTTTGGGGTTGGAAAATTCTTCCATCTTGACACATTGCAATGAAAAGTAGGATTTGTGGTTTAATGAGCACAATCAAATTGCCCCATCTTAACATGTTGGGTTTGTATTTATTTCTTCATCTACAATTAATAATTAATAAAAATTATTAGATCTGTATTAATTAATAATAATATTATTATAGATACATTGCATTGCCATTCCAAAGCTATAACCATTTTGATGCGTTAAATATGCCTTAATAACAAGTATATAGGTGCATTGGATTACTATTGTATTTATTGCTCCATCTACAATTAATAATTAATAAAAATTATTGGATCTGTAATAATAATAATAATAATAATAATATAGGTGCATTGCATTGACATTCCAAAGCTATAACCATTTTGATGCGTTGGATGTACATTAATAAGAAGTATACATATGCATTGGATTGCTATTAATAATTGTGGTTTAATGAAATCTATCTAGGATTGCTATTAATAATTATATAGGTGCATTGTATAGACGTTGCAAACGTTTCTTTATATCCAATTCGTATTTCATTGTGTTGACATTCGAAATGTCTAAATAAGAGGTTATAAAAGGGGCCTATATTCGGTTGTGTATTATCGCAATATGTTAGTTGTTGTCAATAATATGTCTGGTCTTTTGTTAATTGTTTATAGGTCATGTTAGTTTGTGTCAATAATATGTATGTTCTTTATGATTTTGTTAATCAATGATTTTTTATTTATTTATGTTTTTGTTTTTATTTACAGGTCAAATGCTCATGAATTGGCATGGAACAAAGGCAAGATGTCCGATTGACATTGTCAAATGAGTTGTTATTTTTATTCGTTCTTCTGAACTATAAGTATATTTTCTAACTTTTTTAATATCAAACTGTAAGTATATCTCCTAACTATTTTAACGGTTATTATTTGATTGAATGATTGTTTTTGTTTGGTCAATCTATTTGAATGATTAATTGTGTTAGTCCTGCTGAACAATTTGTGTACTCCTTAACAATTTTAATATGAAAATTAATTAACTTTTATTGATTTCGTTTTTAGGTAATAGTTGTTATATGAATGAATAATTGTTTCTTAACAAATCTTAACATGAAGATCGATTAAATTTTGTTATGTTTGTTTTCAAGAAAATGTTCATGTACTTTACTAAGATCAAATCGATGATGATGCTATTGTCAATCGAACTGTGAGTATGTGTCATATCTATATTAGTAGAAACATTTCATTTGTGTTGAATATGTTTTCTGTAAAAACATTCGTGTATTTTAATTTATTATATGAATGATTAATTGTTTATGTCCTGCTAATGTGCGAGTATATATGTTAAATGAATTAATTTTGGTTGATTCTATTTTTCAATTAATAGGTGTTATTTGAAATATTTCTAATCAGTCCTAATATGATAATCAATTAGCGTTAAGTAAAACATTCATTTTATCATCACATATGTTTCTGTTTCCATTGAACAATCAGTAGTAAATTGACCATAACTTACTCAATAAAAATCCAATTATTGAGAGAATTGAATTTTTAGAAACTAGACAGACAGGACTTTAAATTGATATATTATACGCTTAATTTAGATAACTGTATCTCCACTGCCAAACCATTCTTTTTATCACCACACACATTTAGTTTTCCCATGTTTCTCGATTTCAATTGAACAATTAGTAGTAAATTAGTCATAACTTTCTCAATAAACATCCAATGTTTGGTGGTTTGAATCTTTGAAAAATAGACATATAGGGCTTTAATTTGATATATTATATGGTTAATTTGGATAACTGTAGCCCCACTTCCGAACCATTCTTTTTATCATCACACACATTTCGGTTTCCACAGAACAATCAGTAGTAAATTGATCATAACTTGCTCAATAAAACTCCAATTGATGAGAGGTTTAAATCTTTAGAAACTAGATAGACAGGGCTTTAGTTTTATATATTATACACTTAATTTTGATAACTGTAGACCCACTACTGAACCCTTTCTTTATCATCACACACATTTTAGTTTCCACTAAATAGTCAGTAGTAAATTAGTCATAACTTGCTAAATAAATATCCAATTAATAAGTGGTTTGAATCTTTGAAAACTAGACATATAGGGCTTTAATTTGATGTATTATACTCTTAATTTGGATAACTGTAGCCCCACTGCTGAACCATTTCTTTTATCATCACACACATTTCGGTTTCCCTGAACAGTCAGTAGTAAATTTACCATAACTTGCTCAATAAAACTCCAATTGATGAGAGGTTTAAATCTTTGGAAACTAGACAGATAGGGATTTATTTGATATATTATATACTTAATTTGAATAAATTTAGCCCCACTTCTGAACCATTCCTTCTATCATCACACACATTTCGGTTTCCCTGTTTGACGATTTCCACTGAACAGTCAGTAGTAAATTAGTCATAACTTGCTCAATGAAAATCCTAATGATGAGCGGTTTGGAATATTTAGAAACTAGAAAGATAGGGCTTTCATTTGATACATTATACCATGAATTTGGATAACTATAGGCATGCTACTGAACCATTCATTTTATCATCACACACATAAAACAAATTCAATTTTAGTGATGACAAAGGAAAACAAATATTGATATGTAATTTTAATTGTATTTGTTCTATCTCTTTTTGTTGATATTGTTTTTATGTTACATACATATATCATGAAAACAGGTTGTTTCCGAATATAACCAATTTTATTTTTCTCATAAACATCATCTGATGTTTGTTGCCGAATCATGTAGCTTTAGTAGACTATTTGTAATATGCCGAACCATTATTATTATCTTTAAAGGAAAACAAATATTGATATATAGTTTTAATTGTAATTATTCTATCTCTTTTTGTTGAAATATTTTTATATTACATACATATATCGTGAAAAGAGGTTGTTATTGAATATAACTAATTTCATTTATTTAACAAATATCACCTGATATTTGATGTCAAATCATGTAGCTGTAGTAAACCATTCATTTTTTTCATCACATACATTTAGATCTCCACTGAACAATCAGTAATAAATTGACCATAACTTGCTCAATAAAAATCTAATTGATGAGAGGTTTGAATCTTTAGAAACTAGACATATAGTACTTTAATATGATATTTTATACGCTTAATTTGGATAACTATAGCCCCCTATCAAACTATTTTTTTTTTATCATTACACATATTTTGGTTTCCACTGAATAATCAGTAATAAATTGACAATAACTTTCTCAATAAAAATCCAATTAATGAGAGGTTTGAATCTTTATAAACTAGACAAACATGGCTTTAATTGGATATATTATATGCTTAATTAGGATAATTGTAGCTCCACTACCAAACCATTTCTTTTATCATCATACACATTTTGGTTTTCACTTAACAGTCAATAGTAAATTGACCATAACTTGCTCAATAAAAATCTAATTGATGAGAGGTTTGAATCTTTAGAAACTAGACAGACAAAGCTTTAATTTGATATATTAATTCTTAATTTATATAATTGTAGCCCCACTGTCGAACCATTCCTTTTATCATCTTTCTTTAGGATGCTATCATCAAATGTTTTTTTTTTGTCTATAAGTGGTGGTCAATTCTAATTGTAGCAAATGGATTTGTGTCACATAACTTTTATCTTCATGACTTCTTCAATGCTTCAATTAAGTTTCTTCAGATATATTGTTGGAGTTGTTGTTGCTTTCTATAGGAGTTCTCTTCTCAACATTCTTATTTTTTTATTTCTAAAATAATAATAATAAAAATAATTCACTTTCTCTTCTCAATAATTAAAATCAGTTTTTTCCTTTGGCTCTATAGCACCCACATCAAGGTACGTAATTTTATTTATGCCCCAATACCCTTACTTGAATTTCTTTGAAGTTATCTTGGACAAATGTGAAGAAAACTCTTTAAAACTTCATTAGGGGTAAAATGGTCTTTTCACTCATAATTAGATGAAAAAGTGGGGAGTGAAAGGAAGCAAAATAATGTGAAGAAGATAATAGAAATGAGAGTATTTTGGTAATTGACTAAAGGATATAGATGAGATTTCTTAAAAAGTGCAAGGGCAAAATGGGAATACATGTATATATTAGTAGTTATAAGGTTTCATTAGACCAAACCCTAACCATTTCTAACCCTTGTACACACCATCCCTCACCATTTTTTCTCTCAAATTTCTTCACCAAATTTCAAAGAGAATTCATAGGATTTGACTTAAATTTTGTAGATTTTCAATCCTAAAGCATCCAAAGGTCCAAGAGGAAGAGAATTTTAGCAAAGGGAGGTTATATCACTAGTGTTGTACAAATTCAAGGTAAGTAAATCCAACTTTAGTTTTGATTTGAACAATAATTGTGTAGAATGATTCTTGTCTGTTTGTATGTGATTGTATGGTGGGAATTATTGGTTGTTTTGATGTTGAATGATGTGTAAATTTCCAGCCATGAGAAGTAGTGCATAAGTGTGTGGTGATTTGGTGGAATTATGGAAGAATTATTGTTGAAATTTTGAAGTGTTGAAAAATTGTTGAAACCGGCCAGATTTAAAGTTAAAGTTAGTGAGTTTTTGCTCCAATTTTGGTGGATTCAGAGAAATGTGGAAGTATGGCCAACTAAGTATTTGTATGTGCATATGAATTGTTTGATGAAAATCCAAAGAGAAATGCATGCATGAGTTGGTTAAATCCTATTGAAGAAATTGTTAGAGAAAGTAAAGAATTGGAGTAGAAAGGTTATGTTAGGCTTAACCAAGTGTAAATTTTAGTATTCAATAGTGCATTTTATTATGTCAAAATTTAGAATATCACTTGGCCATGTTAGTTCAATGAGATAGATGACTCTTAGTGTATGGTTCAAGTTACTTGAACATTTACTATTTCTTGAGTAGCACATTGTTTTTAGTTATTGAAATTAGAAATTGTGTAACTTATGACTTTGGGAAAGTGTTAGAAAGGAATTGTATGTTCAATTGTTACTTTGATATGACATTGTTGATAATAGAGAATGATAGAATTATGTCATGACATATCAATATGCCATAATGAATTCTCAAGTTTGTGTATTTGAACTTGGAAAGAACATCAAAGAATGGGCTTGGCCATACATATATTATGCATATTATTTGTACATACTTGATTTGATAAGTAAGAATATTAAGGAAAAATGTTAGCAAAGAGTGAGAGAAAGAAAGAAAAGAAAATGGCTTGTAGATTCTTTTTAAGCTAACATGTAAATATGTATATATCCCTATTTATTAAAGAATGCAATTGTAGAACTTCCAATTTCCATTGCTTGGAAATTTATTTAGAAATGTGTATAGAATCCTTTTCAGAAATATAGAATGTTATGTTAGAAGGCTGTTGCGATGGGGAACCCGTGAGTGACAGAGATGCAGAAAATTCCTACATGCACGCCGCCATCAGTGAGCGGCCTCAGAATAGAATAACATAATTTGTATAGTTCGTTAGAAGTGCATGTGAATGAGGATTATACCTAGAAAGAATTTCAGAATACACTCACACAGCCAGGGTTCCAAATCCGTGCCTTAGCCTAGTCCAATCGGCAAACCAGAATATAATAAAGAAAAGAAAGAGAAACAGAATAAGAGACAGAAAACAGAAAACAGAATAGAAAAGAAAATTTATTTCTTAGAAAAAGTTTATTATTTTGCATATGTATTATGCTACTTGCATTATCTAGAATTTCTTATGTGCTCGACGATGTACATTTTTATTAATTGTTCTTACTCGTTGGTAAGTAGCAAATTAGAATAATAGAAAAGAATGAGGAATAATAGAAAAGAATGAAGTGAGAAAAGGAAAGCTAGAATGTGAGTAACAGAGAAAAAAAAATAGTGTAGTTTGATTTACTTATTGAACAATTAGTGTTCACTCCGTTATTTTACTGTTTTTGTAGGTACTAGATGAATTACAGTCGGGTGGGACGTCAGTAAATGGTTGAGTTTGGCAGCACTGCCTAAAGATATTTTTGTACTGATTAATGTATATTAGTTGTTTTATGTATATATATAAAAATCAAAGTTAGTGTTTTTGGATTTTACATCATATAAATATATTTATATATGTTTTCAAAAATTATTTAGTGGATTTTTATCATATACCTCTCAAGAATTACTAGCTAGAGAGAGTATTATAGGCTCTGCAAGTCTCTTGCTTAAAAGTTCACATTTTTTAGCAAGATTTCTCTTTTTTCTGATTGATTTATAGACTTATCAATAATACCCAGTGGGTTATCTTGCAATTCTTTTTGCTTTTCTTGACAAAGTTTTAAACTTTGGTTGCAGATGTCAAATGGTGACATATTTGAGAAGAATCATGATGATATAGACTTTGAGTTAAATTTGTGGATATTTTATTTATTGATTTTTTAATTATCAATTCAATATAAAATGAATTTCAATACAGAATATATATATTTAAAAAACAAAAAAACCAATAATAATGTAAAAAAAAAAAAAAAATAAACATACCCATGTAACACATCATTTGTGAGCAAATGACGTTTTCAGAGTAAATAAACTTGAAAACATTACAACAACTTTTTACCACTAATTAGATTATTTTCAATATTAGATTTTTTAAATTTGTATAATTTAACAATTATTATGTCTTAATCTAATTAGTTTATTTTATTATAATAAATTTGTTTATCATTTATTTCAAAAGCATTGAATCAATATACCCACACAATGTGGGAGCCCTATGTCTAGTTATCTATTGATGGCCGTTTGAATTCCAGTAAGATATTGCTCGCCACGTAAGATCTTCGGGCAAACCTTGGTTGAGTGACACTTACAATGGTCATTTAATAAGATATTAATGCGACATAAAATGATGATATAATGAGATATTAATGCATTGGATTGGCTCTACAAAAATGAACCGGGTACGTAGTTTAACATGATATTAATGGCGGTATTGGAATTACAAATGTTTATATCAACCCAAGCGTTTCTTAAACGTATCCACTGCTTCATTACCAGATATCTCATCTCTCTCCACTAATGGCAACTTCCAGGCTCTTACTATCAGACCTCCGTCTTCACCTAGGCAACTTCCGGCACTTGCTGGTGAGCTCCTTACCTCAAGTAACAGCTTATGATTGGGTATACCGAGGATCTACGTTCGGCTTCTTTGAGTTTCTTCTAATCTGGGTTTCGTTTCATTGATCCATCACCGAGTGCCTTCATTCCTGTAAGTCTTTTCGAAATTTGCTTCTCTTCAATTTGTTTCTGTTAATTAACAAATGCACAATTCGGCCTCCTCAGTGGATGTCAGTCGGTGTGTATTGATTTATTTATTTTTGTGTACTGTTAAGTCTTTTAGTTCTTGGGCCAAACCTCAACTTTGGCTGTTGATCAGGTGGTCGACTAAATGAATATGAATCAGATTTTTTATTTAGTTTTTTAAGTTTAAAACCGTATTCTTACATTTTCTGAGTTGTTTCGATTATTAGGAGTGTAGACTGAAGATGGCAGGAAGAGAAGTTCGTGAATACACAAATCTCAGTGACCCAAAAGGTGGAACAAGCTTTTTAATCCAATTCAATTCATTCATTCTTGCGCAACTGTTTGCGCCAATAACTCCATTCCATCTCCAGGTCATTTCGCTTTACAAAAGTATTAAAAAATCAGTCTTAATCTTTTGCTTTGGTTTGTTTAATTTTTGAAATGTGNTACTCAGACTTCCACTGTTCCACATACTGTTTTTTCCAGGATATTGTGCTGGTGGTTGCTCAGCAATTGCAGACTCTGGGACATCATTGTTGGCAGGCCCTACAGTATGAAAAATATGATTCATTTTTGTCGGTAGGATTTTTGTTCACCAATCTCCTATCGGGATATGGTTTGCTCAATGTCCTGCGCATTTTCGCCTGGATTTTGGTTGTGCTGTAAGTCACAAAACTATTTTAGATGTATGGAGTTCATTATGTGGAACTGTGAGATTTATCAAATTACAGATAGGATAAATTAAGAAAGAAAACTATTTTGATTTCCCTGGCATGTTTACTGCTTTTTCTCTTCATAAAAGGATTGAATACAATCATGAATATGTTAGCCTTAAATGTCTAGGTCATACATGATTCTTTATCCTCCATTGATGATTGGCACCAAGCTTGTCATGTCTTCTACTCTTGTAGAAAAGCATTTTTCTCAAATGTTTGAACATAAAAAATGATTTAATGAGTTCTGTGATGTTGACTCTGCATTGCATCATTGGTGGTCACTAAATGGAATTCACTGTCAGCTTCTCTCTTGATATTTGCAGATTGTGATTACAATGATAAATCATGCCATTGGAGCCTTTGGAGTTGTTAGCCAAGAATGCAAGGCAGTTGTTGAACAATATGGACAAAAGCTTTTGGATCTACTTCTAGCTGAGGTAAGTAATTGATCAAATTTTGTTCAGAACTTCTTTTTTTATAGGGGATGCTGGCTGATATGTTTATTCACATGTTGCCCTTACTTTGCATTCCTACTTTATCTGTCTGGCAAGATCTAAGAAGGTTTGCTCCCAAATGGGATTATGCGCCAGTTCAAGAAAACCAATGAGTGTGTTTCAAGCCAAATGGTCCCACTTTTATGCATGTGTGAGACTTGGTTTCAGACCTCCCATTAATTGCCCTTCTTGAGTTCTTCAACTTCTCTGCCTTTCTTTTTCCTAATTATTATCCCATGGGGAATCCTGGAATTGATTATATATTGAATCTTAGGGCCATTTCAGTGGCTTAGTTGCTTCTATTTTAATGGGTATGAATGGTTTTGACCTTTTAGGTTCTTTTTAAGTTTCAGTTAAAAGATTCTTCTTGGTGAGGTTGAGAGTTGGCGTGGAGCAGCCTGAAATCTGAGCTAATTTGGAAATTAGGTGGTTTTGGACTGAGATTTGGTTGTTTGAGTGCTTTTTTTTGAAGTGGGTATGTCTTATTTGGAGTGGTTTTAGGGTTTAATTTCATGGGATCAGAGGTGGGTTTGTGAAAGATATTAACTTTTTGAAGCTACTGGTAGATTCTGGGGGAAGGTTTTTGGTGCAGATTGGTCAGTTTAGTCACTGAAGAAGCTACATTTTGAAAATTTTTAATTTGGTTTGAGGAATTTGGGTTGGTTTTCAGAGGTTTTTGTGGGTGATTTGGCTTGAGAGTGGTGCTTTGAAGGTACTAATTAACTGGGGGTGTGGGTTTTTTGGCTTGGTTTTGGTGTTTTAGTTTGAGACAGGGATTTAAGAGGCTGTTTTGGGGGGTTCTTCTTTTGCTCAGCTCTTTATTTGAAGCTCAGTTGTCAACAATTTTTCAGCTTGCATTGTGAAAAAAATTATGGCTTGTATGAAACTGGGATCTAAAACTGATGCCTTTGAACGTGAAGTGCAGGCCCGGTATGAAACTCCATAAGTTTGTTCTCTTTGTGATGTATTTTCTCTGTTAGTTTTAGTTTGCTGAATTTTTCTTCGAGTTTTAGTCAATTACGCTCATCTCCTGTCACTGTTGAAGTTGTTAGTGGTTTAAATTTCTGTATGCATAAATTAGCATTATCCTTATCGACAATAACATCCATCCAACTATCCTTCACTCCAGGATATTCACCCAAAAAAACAACCTTCCAACATAACACGGATACTTTATAACTGAAAGCCTCCATCAAGAACTAAACAAAGTAGAGAAGCTTAATTATAATCAGTACTTCAATGCTCAAACCACTCACAAAGTCTTACCTGTAGAGCACAATCTCGGAAAGCTTCCACAGAAGCACCAGTAAGTCCATCAGAAAATATCAATTCATTGAAGATTTGTTGGCTTATATCTCTTGAGAATGAACTATATTTGTCAATATCCTTTTAAGGTTGAAACATGTGAGAAAAGTACAAGCAAAGAGAAATCCTCAACCAAACACACCCAGGGAATGCAACAAGTACCTCACATATTTTATATATGCATAACTCCATGAGAGATGGACAAGTAACTCCCCCTCGCTTACTTTCCATTGCAGGGTAGAGCACAAAGTTGTAAAAAGATTTCTAACAGGGTAGGCCAAAAATCATGTTTCAATCCTATCTTTTGCAAAACAGCACATTTTTATTTCTGGTTATAAAGATATAAAGACTGGTGTTAGTCCTTTCACATTCATCGAAATGTAAACTCATAATATTACCTAAATATATTTAACAATTTTTATGGCTGAATATAATTGGTTTCCGTTATTACATAAAGTTGTTTACAAACTGTTTTAAAATTTCATCTAATTTGTTATATTTCTTTGCAAAATACTGTACATGGAAGTGGGCTTCTTTCTTTCCTTCAATAATGAGCCATGCTTGTCACAAATTGGCTGACATTTGACACTTGTAAAACAACTCCATTGGTTCATTAATTGCCCACTCCTCATTGACTGCCACTTTAGCTGAATTTGACTGGAAAGATGAGAGGCTTTGAGCTATATAGTAACCCTAAATTTGTACAATTTTACAGTTAATTTTAACTGTATTGTAATTTGTACAATTTTACAGTTAATTTTAACCCTGTTGTAATTTATACAATTTTGCTGTTAATCTTAACCGTGTTGTAATTTGTACATATTTTGTAGTTAATCGTGCTGTAATTTGTAGAATTTTGCAATTAATCTTAAACGTGTTGTAATTTATACAATTATGCAGTTAATCTTAACCGTGTTGTTTTATAAAAAAGAAAACACATGTGATGCAACTATGCATAATTTTCTATATGCTTGATTAATATGCTAAAAAAAAAAAAAAAAAAAATATTTAATATGATGTAAAGAGAGTTTAAGATGAACATGATGGGAGAGTTGAACTATTTACTCAGATTGTTAAATAATCCTCCTTAAACGATTCAAGATGAATGAGGCAAATGAAATTTAGATTAGGGGCACGAAATTTTGATTCTCTAGAAGTTTGCTTTAATTAATAGTAAAGTTGAGAAAATTTTCTTTTCTTTCAGAATAGTGTGTGTTGTTGCAAAATCTGTCAAACACATGTCCTTTCGTTCGTATAAATAAAAGTTTACATTAGACATTATGCTCACAAAAATAACTTTAAATTCTATTAATGTAAAATGGGAAATACTACAGCCCTTCTCATTTTCTCTTACAATGGGTCTTGTCTGTCAAACAATTGATCTTGCTTGACTAAATACGAGCTAACTAATTGTGAGTTGTTACATTACATTTGTGAGAGATATAAAATAAGTGTATCAAACCTTAAGGTTCTGTTAATATAAATTAAATTTTATCATAACTTTAGGTTGTGTTAATGTACATTAAATTATATCATAACTTCAGGTTTTGTTAGAGTAAAATAAATATCTTAGGTTATGTTAAGATAAATAATTTTCTCAGCAGTTCAAGTTCTGTTTTAGGATTGATTCTGAAACTTCAAGTTTGGATATTGTCATATTTTTGCAAACTAGCAAACAAAATAATAAATAACACTAATACAATAATTTAAAATAAATAAAAAAATACAGTGAATAATATTACAACAATAATATAATTTGAATAAATAAACAATAATTGTTAGAAATATAAAATAAATAAATTGTAATGCCAATTGACATATAAACTAGCCCTACTTTTTTATGTGGAAGATTCGGCTTAATGGCGGCAACCACAAAGCATACTTATATGGTTTTTTTTTAATAATAAATGAATAACATACAATAAATTAAATACGTAATGATAATAATGTTTAATAGAATATATACGTATTAAACATAAATACTGTTGAGTATTACAAATGTAATTAAAATGATGTATAAATTAAATACGTAATGATAATATTGTATTATGTTGACTATTGTGATATAGATTTCGAATATACAAAATGATTGTTTAAACCTTTCTGATTGATAAATTGCAAACATAAAAATTAAGAAACTTTGATTTAGTTTGTTTTCTTGTCACCAGTAGTTATGTTGCATTCTAACACGTCCAGTGGTTCTCCCTAATTTTTTTTTTTGTAAAACATTATATAATATAATGTATAGATCAATAATTGGCTTTTGGTGAAAATTAATAAACTATTTTTATTACATGAAATTTGTACGTTTGTTACACGTACAACCGAGCCTAATAAACCACACGATTGATAACATAATTAGTTTTACTTAAAATTTAATGAATTTCCCTTTTAATATTTTTCATTACACTTAAGTAAAATTCCTTTTAATGAATTATTCTAAATTCCATATCCCAAATGATATTGATGAGTGCTTGGAAGCGCACTCATACTTAGTGATTTTAAGGGTATTTTGTGAGATAATTAGATTTAATTGGTTAATTTGACTTAATATCTATATCTCTTTTGTTTTCTAGAATCACGTGTATGTTTTGTAAATTTTCAAGTATTTAGGTGTTGAAGATGAGGATTTCTAGCATGGGCATTAAAGAGGAAAGAATCAGAATCATCTAAGAACAAACAGTTTAAGAATCAAAGCTCAAACGAAAAAGTTACGGATTTTTGAAGATTGTTCGCGGCGGAGGATTTTTGTGCCGTGGCGTGAGTGAACATGCTACACTAAAATGGGTGTAACTTTATCTACAAAACTCCGATTGACCTGATTCCAGTGGCGTTTGAAATATAAGAGATATATCTATAAATTTTATGTTTGATCGTGATCAAGTTAAATATGTAAGATGGCTAAAAATTGATCCAAAAGTTACATCAGTGCATAGAAGACAAGCAGACGCGGGTTCTGGAACATCCTCAGTGTTGCAATGATAACTTGAGCTGAAGACCTTAGATTTGGATGATTCTTGAACCACTAGAAACATGATTCAAATAGATACAGTTAATGTGTCTATGGATTCATCAGATTCAGAATTTTTCATACTAAAAAATGGAAGTCTTTCGGCGCACAATTTTCCAGCAACGGTTGTTAAGGAGAAACAGACAGAAAACGGAAACTTCGCCAAGCTACCATAAATTCCTCAGCATGAACTTGGAGTTGTTACACATATTGTTGTAAAGCTTTGGAAGTCTGGTTTACAGAGAATCTTATGGTTTGTTATTCCGAGATTTCTAGAGGAATATATTCATATTTTAGTACCTAAGGGTCAGCACGGGAATCCTAATTCTACAAGGATTCTACTTAAGATTAATCTGAATTTTATTCTCCTATTTTGTATAGGGTTTTTCCCATTACTTTCCCACAACCCTAGCACTATAAAAGAATGTCTTTAGGTATTTTTTTTGGGGGGAGAAAAAAAAAACTTTGAGAAAGGCAAGGAGAAGAGACTTCAACTTGGAAAGAATTGGAGGCAAGGAGAAGATCTACCAAGGGTTTCATCTTTTTCTCTTGTACTTCATGTTTTTGAAGGGTTTGAGGTTTGATTTCCTTATAATCATGTGTAACTAATTTCTTTTCTAGGGATCCGATATAACCTAACATGAATGTTTTATGCTTTGATTAATTTTATTGTTCTATTGATTCAATATATTTCTAGTTTCATTCATTCCACTTAATGCGATCTTGATGTTTTGTATGAAATAATTATTGTAAACATCATATGCTAACTTCAAAATACAAAACAATTGATTGTCTGAGACAAGGTAAGGTAAACATCATATGCAAACCTTGAACGCAGTTATGCATATCTTGAGATATTTAAAACATGCTCCTAGGAAGGGAATCTTATTTTCTAAAAATAGGGACTACCAAAACGTGCATGCATATATTGATGTTAATTGGGCTAGAGCAGTTGATGACAGACGATCTACTTCTGGTTATTTTACTTTTGTAGGAGGTAATCTAGTCACTTAGAGAAGCAAGAAACAGAATGTTGTGGCATACTCAAGCGCTGAAGTAGAATTTATGGGAATGACACTTGGGATTTGTGAAGCTTTGTGGCTAAGATTTCTACTACAAGATTTGGGTTATCAACCTAATCAACTAATCCAGTTATATTGTGATAACAAAGCAGCATGTGACATTGCTCAAAATCCAGTTCAACATGATCATATGAAGCACGTTGAAGTAGATAGATTTTTCATCAAAGAAAAACTGGATGAAAAGATTATTGAACTGCCCAAGATTCGATCAGAGGATCAATTGGCCGATATTCTTACTAAGGTTGTCTCCAAACGTATTTTCTCACAAGTGTTAGACAAGTTGAGCATGTGTGACATCTACGCACCAACTTGAGGGGGAGTGTTAAGATTTTCATAATATTGTGTAAATCTTTTGTAATCATGTAAATATTATGTAATCATTTAGTTATGTCAGGTATACGATCTCAGAATATTTTAGAGATTATGCAATCTCCTAATTATGTTAGAAAAAATATTGTGTAATCCGTAATTGACATAATTAAGGGATTTAGGAGATCTATACTCCCTATATAAAGGGTGTAACTCCTTAGTGATGAATCAATGAATTGAAAATACAATTCTTCAAATTGACAGGGTTTCATCTTTTTCTCTTGTACTTCATGTTTTTGAAGGGTTTAAGGTTTGATTTCCTTATAATCATGCGTAACTAATTTCTTTTCTAGGGATCCGATGTAACCTAACATGAAGGTTTTTATGCTTTGATTAATTTTATTGTTCTATTGATTCAATATATTTCTAGTTTCATTCATTGCACTTAATTCGATCTTGATGTTTTGTATGAAATAAGTATGGTAAACATCATATGAAAACCTTGAATAGCTCTTTTGAATGATTGGATTGTGTTGAGGCAAACATCAGGCTAGATACAATTTGGTTCATATTTTTAGTACTTCTTGTTCTTAATGGGTTCTTGATTGTTAGGTTTTACTAAATATCCTAGTGAGTTTAATGGTTAAGAATACTTGGTTAAACCTGAACATCAAACGGTAATACCATAATGATGGAAGACTGAACCTTAGGAATTGGATTGAGACGGCAAAAAATTAGTTATTAGTAGAGAATCGGATTGTTATGGTGAAATCGGATACCTAGGTTTTTCTTGCATTGATTTTTAGTTAATTTTTTATTGTGATGTTTAATTTAGTTGGTTAAGAATTTATTTTGCTTCCTTAGTAATTAGTTTAATTTCTTTTTTATTTTATTTTATTTTATTTGTTTAATTAAGGTATAGTATATTAGGATTAATTGAGTGCTTACAAATTTCTGTGGGATCAACCCTTGCTTTTGCACACTAGACTACGATAGCGATTCGTGCACTTGCGATGAATTAAAATTGTTCATCAGATATCTGATTAAATGTATAACAATGATGATGTGTTAAATGATATGACAATGCTCATTTAATGATACATCATTTGGGATGAGTATTAGAGCATCTCCAATGATACTTTTTATTTTAAAGAGCATATTTTATATAAATAAAGAGTATTTTCATTATTTTTTAAATATAAAGAACAAATTGTTTATTCAAATCTAATACACTCTTTAAATTTAATAAAGATGCTCTTTATTTTCAAGAAAGTGAGTTAATAGGAGAGAAAATTAATAAATAAAATGTATAGAAATTTACAATTTATTAATTAAAATTAGGATAGGGAGTGAAATTTGACTCTCTAGATGTGGAGAGTGAAACTCATTCTTTAATTTATATTTAAAGAATAAAAAGTCTGTTGGATTCTTATTTTTATAGATAAATTCTTTATAATAAAGAGTTTGAGTCATATAAAGAATCATTTGGAGATGCTCTTATAATAGTTTAGGTATAATAGTTAACAATATACCTCACAATAAGTGTTCTAATAGTCGTCATCTCTTTAAGAACAGCATTACACTTACAACAATTTTATACAACTTTGATGTGATAGTTCGCGGTTGATCAGCTCGCAGTGGGTTTCATCTGTCCAAATGCAAACTGACCAATAGCGAATTGCCACCTTAGGATTGTATAAAAAAGTTGTATGAAAAAATTGTAAATGTAGTTTTATTGTTTCCTTATATGTTATGGTTTTGAGCAATGTTATGCTTACAATTGAGTTGTATAACTGAGTAATCTAAACATATAAAAAACAAAGGATATAGTAGTCATTTTACATAAATTTTGTGTAATTTTTGTCTGTTTGTATGACTCAATTGTAAGCAAAATATTATTGTATGATTTTTTTTATAGACGTTTATCTCTTACTGTTATTAATATTTTTTTTTAATAACTCTTTTTTGATTTTAGATTATTTAAACAAATACTTTTACTTTTTTAACATTTTTAAATTTAAATTAAATGGTCTTATAACATTAAGGTGGTGTTCAATGTTCTGAAAACCGGATCGGGAGCCGACTCGGCCAAATGACCGGTTTCTGGTTCGAATGGTTTGACCGGTCGGTCCGACTGGTGATGTCAGCATGATGTCATGCTAACATCAGCATACTGAAATAAGCAAAATGGCAAAAATGGCAAAAAAAAATTCAGATTCTCCACCTAATTAAAGTTTAAAAACCACCAAACCAAGATGAAAAACAGAAAAATTGATAGACTGGAGAGTGGAGGAGATCGCGAATGGCAGACTGGCAGTAGCAATCCAAGATGAAAAACTGAAAAACTGAAGAAGGGGCAAGACCGCAAGAGTGCAAGACGGCTCTGTATCTGATCTGTAGCTCAAAACTCAAAAGCAAAATAGCAAATTGAAAAATGAAAATTAAATTTGTTAAAGTCTGACACTTTGACTTTGTGAGTTTGTGTGTGCGGCTGTGAGCAACTGAGCATTAAGCAACTGTAGTTTTTAATTTTTTAAACTTTTTTTTTCTCATTTCATGTGTTAAACCGGATGGGGGTGTGGACCGGAAATTTGTTAAATATCGGTTGGACTGTCGGTTTCCTACAGTAAGACGGTCCAACTGCGGTTTGAAACGGTTTGACCGTAAATCCCGGTTATTTGCTCTCTTTAAACCGGAAATGCAAACGGGTGGCGGTTGGACCGGTTCGACCACCCGGTCCGGTCCGGGTTTCAGAACCTTGGTGGTGTTTGCTTGGGGTGAATGGACTAAAAAATGAAAATCTCATTCTCAATCCATTTTTGGTTCATAGAAGAGGAATGAGGAATATAGATCTTATTCCTTAAAGAAGGGTAGAGTAGTATTCCTTCCGAAATTGAGAGGACTGACATACATTTCTAGTAATAAAATATTAAATGTCTAGTTTACTCTTTTCAAATTCTAAATTATCCCAAGATCCCTAAAGAAATTAATTTAAAGTTTAATCATTAATTTAATAATTGTTTATCAAAATAATTATATTCAAAAGTTCACATATTTAAAAATATTTAAAACTTTTCAAAAATCTAAAAAATTTCTAACCAGTCAAAGCCGACCAAATACGTTGGTCGGCAACCTTCTGTCACGCCATCAGTGTCACTGCGGATATGTAACAAATTAGAGTTCGGAGATCTGTTGATCTAGGCTACTCCCAACCATCGAAGATCAGCATAGCAACGTTACTCGCAACGATCCTCAGTCACGACAACTGCTCATCATATCACATCGATGGTCAGGATCCACTTAGATCGATTGATCGACTGTCTTTGATTGTTCACATGCCGACGATGTCTCTAGCAACATGATGGAAGTCGTCGGCCAAGGACTCTTGATCGGTTTGAAATTTTTTAATTTTTTTAAAATATTTAAAATATTTTTGAAATTTAAATAAAAAATTATAAAATAAATTAAATCAAGGGCATTTTCGTTCAAAAGCATCAAATTGTTTTCTATTCATCAACATTCTTTATCACAAACAAAGTAATCTTATTCTACTAATTTGTATACTTTCATTGCATTGATTTTCATTCAAAATACTTTCATTTCTTCCATTTCCAATCCACAAACCAGACATAGCCAAAGTGTCATATTTTTGTCTTTTTATTTCTTTTAATTATTTTTATATGTCCTCATTTTGATTATTTTTTGTTTAAAAATTATTTGAAAACGAACTTTCAGCCCTCTCAAAAGAATTTCCTGTGTTTCTCCCTGAGCTTTATATATATATATATATATATATATATATTAACTAGATATAGGTCTCGTGTGTTGAGTAGTTATATTTATTCAATGTTTTTCAAATAGGTTATAAACAATTTTATTTTAACAAAATAAACTAATTAGATTAAGACATAATAAGTGTTAAATTATACAAATTTTAAAGTAAATATAAATTGTATATATATACAAAGTTGTGTTAAGATAAAATTAATAATTGTGTCTCTATTATTATTAATATCAATTATAGGTAGATGCTATTAAATCGTTCATCCAACTTGAGAAGTCTAATCTTATTTTCTTGTTGTTGCACAATGCACCTTAACTCTGCTTCTGCTGCAGTAGATTGATGCTCAATCTGTGAAAATGCAAAATTCTGGTTAAATCCGGAAGCTTTACCCAGAACTTCCTCACATATCTCAGCTTCTGTTTTTTCACTTTCCCTTTCTTGTGTTTCCTCTTGCAGCTCTATCATTTTTTCCTATCATCAATTGAATGCATAATCAATAAGTCAACCAACAAACTAAATAGCAACATAAAAGAATACTACAACACCAAACAAAAATAAATTTTATGGAGCAGAGAAGCTAGTATCTCAAACATTATCAATCTAATACTAAAAGGCAAATTCTGACATAAAGTTTTTCTTATACACATATAAGCAACAGATTTACATTTACATATCTATGCATAAACATGCTAAGTAATTGGAAAGATAAGGGATGTTGCATTTTCTAAATATCATAATTCTGCAAGAGGCATATTTATAAATCTGTGTTTTAATTCTGTAAGAGGCAAAACAAAGCCATATGTATAAATCTGTAAATATGCATTTCCCATTTTCAAAGTGTTTTAAATCTGTACTACTCATCAAGTGTATAAATCTGTACATATGCACATAAAGATGCCAAGAAATGATTTTGATAACCACATAGGATAGGAGTTTCACTTTGATGTGGCAAAGTCACCACCTAGATCTATTGCTTGAGAAAGATGACACCTCACTACACTGATCAGCTCAAATCATGAAAATATTAGTTGAAGCACATTGCAGTGGAACACTAAATCACAGTTCAACATCAATCTCAGAGTAATAACCCATAACTTTTATTTGCTTTTCATTTTCTCCTCTCATGAAAAAGTCAAATACTCACCTTCCTCTTTTTCTTCCCATTTGGAGAAAATAACTGCTTCTATTGTCCGCAGAAATTACTTGAATGTGACAGGGAAATTAACAAATAGTAAAATTTGTCATATGTAGGTAACCATATACTTAAATGAGGGGTGTGTGTGTGTGTATAAAGAAACTTGGTAACTATGCAAACACAGCCAATTTTTACAAAAAAAATCAGATTGTGACAAATTAAATTGACTTACCAGACATTAATATCACAATAGTAGTGAAATAAAATATTGTAAATGACACAATCTATACACATTCGGGAGGTAAAGATTGCTTTTAACCCCATATATTCGAAATTGGCAGAGATACGAGCCTCAATACAAATGAACCTCAGAAACGAGGCTAGAAACTTTTACACAAGAAGCAAGGCTAGAACATTGTACAACTATTCACTATATAGAGAACCCCAGTAGATTTCAGCCTGCAGGACATTTACCACTCTAACCTCAAAACGCGCCCATGCTCATCCATCTTGAATACAACAGTGTATACCAGAAAGACAAAGCTACAATAGATTTAATACATGTGATATGTTAAGTGACAATCAAAAACACCGTGAAGCATGAAGCAGACCACACAAATGAGGCCTAGACTAGTAAATTAATCATACACCATCCAAAGATTTCCTTTCAACATATTTAGGCTTTAGTGGCACCTCCATATATATTCTATTCTAATACTTTTTCAAATAATTAATCTCTAAAGTAACAGCAAAATTGACTCTTTAGCATGATTAAGATTGAAAAGTACTACAGTCAAAGTCAGCTATGTGAATTTGCAACTGTAGACAGCACAGACCAGAACCATAGAGAGATCTAGGATTATCATGTATGCATTAAATCTCACAGCATGCACCTCCGTGCTAAGACTGCACATTCAAGATTAGATGGTAACTAAGACATGACTAATAATCATTTTTTAAGTCCAACTCCCATAAAAGGAATCTCTACATGTAAACACTGCACAGCACCCTTTAGAAACATTTAAGGCCATTAATGTAATACACTAAGAAATGTGTTATGAAGAACAACCAAAACTAGAATAAAGGGAAATACAACACATTCATTTGAAAATTACGTCGCTTCAAGGCTTCTATGAAATCATGTGCAGACAACAAATTTAAAATAATAGGCCAATCTGAGTATCAACGGTCTGAGGACACTTTCGTTGTGGAAATCAAACTGGTAAAGTTATTCTGAGGAAGGAAGAAATATATGAAAAAGGCCCAAGCAACTTGGAACTAAGTGAAGCATAGAACTATTTAAATCATTTTTTTATGTATTCAATTTCTATACCACCTTACTATTCCAATAATAGCAACATAAGTCGTCTACATTAACACATCACCATACAATAAAACCAAACTCATAAGAGAAGCACTGAATTCCGGGTGCAAAAACATCAGGCCTTTATATTGACCATTAAGAGGTAGTTGGCATTTCCCATTCCCATACATGATCTTCAGCAATCATGAAGCTGAATATTTCGAAAATACAAAATTCATTTCACAAGATGATGTGCACAATTTTAAATCATTCTGATTTAGGTGGTTTCAATCAAGCTGAATCTCATTCCTGGAGGAAGACTTCACACACACACAAAAAAAAAAAAAAATCCAAACTGTTAATTCAATCCAAACAGATTATAACCATGAAACAGGATTTTCCTACCAGAGGAAACCCAACTTTCAGCTTTAAAAAATACAACTGTTAAGTTCATCAAGAGAAAACATTATAAGAAATTAAATTTCAGCCTTATCCTGCATTGTTGTAACATATCAATAGCAAACCCCAGCAAAGTTATAAGTTTGGTAACACTCAGGAAAACTAATGCCAATATCAACAAATGCACAAGTAGCAACATAATTACAGGTGATCAACAGATGACAGAGAAATGCAATGAGACTCAATTAAAACAATAAAGCATGGCAGTATGGAATAGTTACGAAAAAAACAATACATTTATACCCAATTGAATGGTAAGACATTTCATATATCGATAATTAAAGATGATCACTTACATATAGCTCTGTTGCTTGTTCATTAATCCACCCTTTCTCCGCGCTCCAACGGTGTCATGAAATAATTGTATAGACCGACAGCTTCCCAAGTCGTTGCGCCTTAACAGTTCACATCGTCATTGACCATAAATTGAAATAATTTAGTAAACAGGACCAAATTGTATATTTGTATAGGTGAATCATATTAATACCTTTTCCTTGTTTTGCTGGATAAAGTTCTGGAACCCACCCGGTGGTTACACCTCATCTTCGCCCGGTTCTCAGAATAAGTTTTTGACCATGCCTAAAACCAAAAATAAGGAAATTAAATACAATACATATATAATACATTAAAAGCCAGGTTGACCTTACCTGAAACTTGTCACTCGAAAAAAGGTCACAAAGATATATCCAATCATCAGGATCTTTAGTTTCTTCTGGTCTATTCTGTATGCTTCCTCCTAGTAGCATATGCTTTGAATTTCTTGTGTAGAGCACTCCAGAAGCTATTGAATCTCTTACACAATTTGTGCTTCAGCCATTTCAGTACATGGGCTCCGTGACATCAATGTCAAACTGGTCTGAATTCATCAATAATGTATGCATTAACTTATATGGGTATATTATTATTTTCATAAGGAAGTATGACAAATGGATAAGATTTAAACTACATTATGTGATACGAGCAATCATTTGTTTTTCGACATCGTAGGGAACTTTCTTCCAAGTAAGCACTCTTACGGGGGCATAGTTCCTCGCAATTATTCCTACCTCAGTACTCAACTTTGATGCTTTACTCCAGTAGGTCCTCCATCTGCTTTTGAAAG
Source organism: Pistacia vera (assembly GCF_008641045.1). Classification (NCBI taxonomy): domain Eukaryota; kingdom Viridiplantae; phylum Streptophyta; class Magnoliopsida; order Sapindales; family Anacardiaceae; genus Pistacia; species Pistacia vera. Next base: position 1,295,059 of record NW_022196165.1, read on the forward strand.
TCTACATGCAACTTTGACTGTGCTCTTTCTAGGAGTCTTTCACATCCAACTCCTCTACTTCTCTCCTCTCACGTTCTTCGCCACAATATTCTCTACAAAATCAAAATAATGCATCAACACCACAAAATCTACATTATCACAAGGACGGTTTACATGTTGGTAAAGTAATGTATTCTTAAATTTTAAACAAACATTGTACTACATATCTAAAATCCAAGTATATACTTTAGTATGCTTATATGGACCAATTCATAACTTTACCAGTATTGCAACCAATTTTAGGTGTCGATACAGACTATGATTCTGTGGAACAACATTTACACGTCTAGCTAGGTCCTTCTTGTACTAGGAGCCATCTTCAAAATCGCAAACTCAACGTAGAGAAACTACCAGGTAAGATATAAGTCACTATACAATTAATCTCGATCGCGAATTAGATCATTAACTATTTACACATTCAGAAAATAGTAAAGAGTCATATAATCATACAAGCATACCATCAAAGTGTTATCAGAATCACAATAAATCTTTTTCATTATCAGTACAATAATCAATCAACGCATCATCTTCTTCTTCAACATCAACATTGGCATCATCTCCCACTACTTCATCTCCAACATGTGTAATTGTTGCATCAACCAAGTCAGGATCAACATCATGTCTAATGAAATGTCCCTTGTCAAACTCATCTTCTTGTACAGGAACAATATCCTCTTCTTCTTCATTTGTGTTATCCATCTCTTGTATCCCATAGGTTTCTATGTTGAGCTCTTCGAACCACTTTCCAATTAGTCCCAAGTTTGTAATCATCAACATAGAATACTTGTTGAGCTTGAATGGCAAGTTAAGATCTTTTATACCACAATTTCCCAACATTAATACAAGTGAGATGATAATCTTTTTGTATCCTCTTCTTTTTTGCATCAGTGTCAAACCAATTACACTTAATAACATAACCCGAACCCATTAACATAATTTAGCTCTAACACACCACTTAATTCACCAAAAATCAATTGGATCACCATCATGCTTCCTTGGTACCATCACTCCACATTTTGTGTAACTGACAAAGTGATTGATCATTGTTATGAACGCACTCCATTGACAATACAATTGTTATAACATTTAACACAAAATCAGGACCCACAGAAGAAGTAAAGTTCCTTAGTTGTACATTGCACCTGTCAACATGCAAGGTGTTCATCTACACAAAACATCAATTCAAATCATTAAGCATAACCTAAAGCATATTAACCTTGTTGTTTTTTTTTATAAATGATTAAGGTATACTTACACGATCTGCAAACCATTTAGGAAATATTATTCTTGTGTTTTGAATATGTTATCACAATTTTGGGCCTCCAACTTTTAAGTTTTCTCTATTTGTTACATAAGAAAAGAACAGACTATGTTATCAGACTGAATTTATATACAATTTAAAACATTTGTTTGTCAACAGGTTTCAAACTAAACTTAAAAATGACTCACTTTAGAAAAGGTTACAGTTCTTCACAATTGTTCAAGACGTACCAAGTGCGCTTTTGCAATTCATCTGGTGGAATTTCGATTAACTTCCTTGAACCCCATGGACGAGCCTTTTGACAGAAAACGGATAATACTCCTTCTGGCTGTCCATCAAACTGTCGTCATTTCTCTCTACTCAATTAAATCTAGTTTGAATTCCCCGCAGATACATTAAACAAATGTTATGCTTCATTCACCAAATAACCTTCCGCAATAGCCCTCCGGTCTAGCTTTGTTTCTAACTTATTTTTTCAATTTTCCCAAAAATCTTTCAATTGATACATCCACCGAATCCAACTGGAGCACCCAATTTAGCTTCCAATAGAAGGTGTACAGCCAAATGAACCATAATTCAAAAAATGCAGGAGGGAAAACCATTTCAAGCTTACAAAGAATTAGGACTATATCTTGTTCCAATCTTTTATCATTTACAGACAACGTCCTAGCACATATTTGTTGGAAGAAGTAGGACAACTCAACAAGTGCAGTACAAACGTCTTGACGCAAAAATGGACGTATTCCAATAGGCAGCAGTTGTTGTAGCAGACATGACAATCATGACTCTTTACCTATGAGCCTTGCCGTCTTTCACATTGACACATAGAGAGGGAGATATTACTTGCATACCCGTTTGGAAACTTCACTGATTTCAGGAACTGGCAAAATTGTCTTCTCTCATCTAATGTAAAAGTATAACATGCTTGTGGTTTCAAATATCTATGACCATGAGGTTGCAAATGTAACTCTTTGCATATGTTCATATCAGCCAAATCCAGTCGAGCTTTATCAGTATCTTTTGATTTCCCTTCGATGTTCCATAATGTGCCAATGATGTTATCACATATGTTTTTTTTTTCAATGTGCATCACATCAAGGTTATGTTTGATTTTAAGTTTACACCAGTAGTCCAACTCAAAGAATATACTTTTCTTTGTCCAATTTGATACACCAGGACTCTGTTTCCTTTTTCTAGCTCTATCAACTGATAATATATTTTTCCAGAAACGCACATCGTTCACATGAGATTGTTGTTCATGAATTTCATCCCCTGAATATAGTTTCGACGAAGATCTAATTTCTCTTTTCCCATCGAATTGCTTGCTTCGCCTCCATCAATGATCTGGAGACAAGAATCACCGATGTCCCATGAAACATATTTTACTTCTCAACAATTAGGATGAAGTATTCTCATTACATAAAGGACAAGCCTCATATCCTTTGGTTCTCCATACAGACAAATTGCCTAAGGCGGGAAAATCATTAATTGACCAGATGACAACGACATGTAAACGAAAATGTTCTCCCCGAGCTGTATCATAAGTCTGTACACCATCAACCCATAACTCTTTTAATTCTTCAATCAATGGACGCAAATACACATCAATATCTCTTCCAGGTGCTTTAGGCCCTGGAATGAGCAATGACATCATAAAGTAAGGGTCTTTCATACACTTCCATGGAGGCAAGTTGTAAGGGACAAGTACCACTGGCCACATGCTATAAGATAGACTCATGTTCCCAAAAGGATTAAAACCATCAGTTGCAATACCCATCTGGACATTTCGGGCATCGTGTGCAAATGAAGGGTATATCTTGTCAAATTCTTTCCAAGATTCAGAATCAGCAAGATGCCTCAACATATCTTTTGTATTTAATCGTTTTTCCTTATGTCACACCATATATTCAGCTATGTGCCTTGACATGAAGAGTCATTGGAGTCTAGATTTCAATGGGAAGTAACGCAGAACCTTATGTGCAATTTTTTTGCCCTTTCCATCATTAATCTTATATCTAGGTTCATCACAAACAGGACATTTATCAGCATTCGCATGCTCCTTCCAAAATAATGCACAATCAAACCTACATGCATGTATTGATTCATAGCCTAAGCCTAATTGTTGCATAATTTTTCTAGCTTCATAGTAGGATTTGGGGAGATTGGATCCTTTAGGCAACACACTTTTTATCAACTATATTATCAAGTCACATGATTTATTAGTCATGTGACTGATGGCTTTTATATGTAACAATTTAACTATGAACTCTAGGATTGACATGTTGGTGCACCCTGGATACAATTCTTGTTGAGCATATGCAAACATGTCATCAAAGTTCTCATAGTCTACACTCTTAAGATTATGGGTTGTACTACCACCTACATTTGATGAATCCCCGTCCATATGCATGTTTACTGGACCACGAGCATCATTAAGCATTTCCATGATGTCATCATCATCTTCATATTCATTGTCCACTTCATCGCCAAACATGACATCAAATATGGTTCCAACATTCATGTGTTCCCCGTGAAAAGTCCATACATCATAACTTCTTGAAAACCCATGTCTACACAAATGTAGCTGAATGGTGTATATATCATGTGATCTTGTATTCAAACAAGTTCTACATGGGCAGCGGGTCTTACCCACACTATCTAAATGTTGTTTTACAATGTCTATGAAAGAGTCAATTCCTTGAATATATTCATTGCACAACCTATTAGACAACCAAATCCATCTTCTATCCATTGTGACCTTCGAGGTTCGCAAACAAAACATAAATTCAGTATCATAAATATGTTCTATCACAAAGATAATGCTCAACCCAATTAAACCACATTCATCCATACAAAGAATATAATACTAGTGATAATGTAAATGGGTATAAACGATCAATAAATTAATTAAATATCAATTTACGTAACTTATACCTTTTTGTTATCGTTGTAGTAGCAGTGGTGCTAGCAGTCTTCTTAGCCTCGGTCTTCAGGTCAACTTTAAGATCCTCAAATACCTTTTACAACAAAATAATTAGGTTATAATTTTATAATTTATCAAGAATATGTCATTTTCCTTATATGAAAAGAAATACCACACTCTAAATTAAATGAATTAGCAAGCAATGGCTAAAATTAAAGTCAAAGGCAGCCTGAAAACAAGCAACATGAGTAAAAGATAAGGAAGATCAGTTTATAATTCAGAGGATATGTACTTTGCACTGATCCATATTGATAATTGTAATATCACTACTCTTTTGTTTATACAATTCAAGGTAAAATTTGTAGCTTGAATTTCATTTCATAATCTAATTCATAAAATTCCAGATTCCTTAAATATCTCGAGAAATATATTGCATCAAATATATGAACAGGCTACGCTAAAGTGCATTAGATAATTTAATACATACAGAAGTGCACAAAAACAGTAAATACAGATCAGGTGAGGAAAAATTGGCTTAAATTAACATGGAATAAATACATGCAGAACCATCTATATATCTATATATTTAGAAGCACACCGTTGCTATTGATCACCACGTAGGATTACTAAAAATCTCTATATGATTGCCATGTAAGATAACATAAAATGTATATAACTGGTGCATGTGTTTGCGTGTTATTGGTGTAGGCTATTTGGTTAGTAGAAACCCTTTACGTTCACATTCAATGTTCTGTATAAATCTTTCATATTCAAATTCACATTCTGATGGAACCTGACCTGCAAATTACTCAACATAGCAAGAATCTATCCAACAATCCACAATCAAATCTAGAACCAGAATGAATTAATTCTGTATATTAATATCAACAGACCATTACATCCAGAAATAGCATGTCCAGACCATGTTAAGTCAGTCACCAACAAACAAGACTCACAGCCGAATAACACTGAGTACAAATAAGAAAATACAGTAACCATAAAACTGAGCTTCGAGGGTTAGTCGCCTTAGTTGCTCATCACATTCACATTGAAGATGAACTTCTACCTTAATCCAATATAGAATTGAGAAAAATATCTTACCCTCAAAGGTTCAGGCACAAGACTGTGAACACGAAGATCAAAAAGTTCCAGGTTCAGACCAGATTCTCTAGCAAGAATTATCACCTGCAGAAAGAAATTCATTTTATGAGTCTATTCTCATCTAAATGCATTCAGCATGGAGGCATGGAATAAATACATATAGAAGCGTATAATATAGCATGCCTTTACAATCGTCCCATATGTGATTAGCGATGACATAACTACCAAAGAGATCAGAGGCAATAAATATAAAGAACAGTTTGATTCAACCATAGCATCTATTTGGAGCGGTAGTACCTAATACATAAAGAATCATTTTTAAAATGATAAATCAAAGAAATTTCACAAAAAAGGTGAGGTAACTTTTATCAAGTAAAGAACAAGACCCTTGTTCTTTACTTGATAAAAGTTAGGGTGTGAGGTTGTTAGTTCAAAAGTCTGGCTGGTCAATAGTCGACAAAAATTAAGTACAAGAAAAAGTAATACAGCTACTGATAGTCAAGTCTTTTGAACTCTGTTTTGTAGTATCAAAGTCTCTGCAGTCTTAAAATTCCACTCCCAACTAAATTTTTGAAAAATTTCCCACGTAAGAATCAACCAAACCAATATTTCTTTTTCTCCTCCTCACACAAACAGTCAAGCATCCAAAATACTTTTTAGCTCATAAGATATTTTCTATGTATCAATATTGATGGATGGGAAGGCATTAAGTTCAAAACAATTCACAGATGTAAGCTGCGGGCTCAAAATTAAATCTTCTAATAAAATATTTCATGTGTTTCTAACTAANAAAACTTCGACGTTTCAACATCTCTTCATCCCAAACAAAATATTCAATTTCTTCCACTCCAGAACCCCAAAAAATTCAGAACTTCAAAAATCAAAAACCATCTCAGAAACGAAACACGACCCACTTAACAAAAACAAAATACAACAACTAGAACGACAACAAAATCGAAAATTCACAGAAACAAAGAGAGATCAACATACACAAGCAAAAGAAGAAAAAGAGAAGAACCTGGTGAATGAAAACCCAAGAATTGATTTTGATTGTGGATTGGATTTCGATGTGGATTTGAAGAGGAAGATAAGAGAGGAGAAGATGGAGATCCAAAAGAGTAAAAAAGAACGAACCCTAAAACCAGCAGATACAACAACGATTGTACTTACGGGAGGGATGAAGTCAGGATTTGAAGAGGAAGATAAGAGAATTGAAAGATGAAGATGCGTGGAGAAGAGATGAAGTCAGGTTTCGCATTTCAGAAATTCGGGCAACAGCGATTAAGATGAAGATGCGTGGGGAAAAGATATGAAATTTGGGTTATGCGTTTGGGAAATTTGGGGAAAAAGATAGGGCAAGGATGCGTGGAGAAGAGTTATGAAATTGACAAAAATGCTTGCTTTATATAGGTTAGGGTATTATGTAAATAACTTAAAAAAGTAAGGGTTCTAATTAGTTATTTAATTTTGAAATATAATTCTATTTTGCAAATAAGTGAATTTGTAACTAAAATTCTAGTCAGTAAAGAATTAGTGTTACTTGCCTATAATTTAGGTTTGGCGGGAACAAATAATTTGGGGGGAATATGAATTTTTTTACTTAAATTGGCAACTAAATCAAATTTAGTTGCTGTATATACTTTGGGGCCCTTGTAATTACTGTACAAATATGGGATATTTTGGTAATTTCATTTTTCTATAACTAATTATAATAGTTACTAATAAATCCCTAATTATTCGCAACTAATTTAGCAACTAAGGGGTAGTTGCAAAAAATTGTTTTTTGTAACCACAAATGTAGATGCAAAATATAATATTTTAGATGCAAATTATCAAATTTTGGAGGAAAAATCACCCGGAAAAAATTTCAACTAAATTTATTAGTCACTAAAGCAAGCAGTTCTGTGACTAACAAAATAGTCGCAAAGTCACAAAAAATTAACTTTAGATGCCAAATGTTGGAACATGTGGGCCCCAAAATTTTAATCCTCTTTGTTTGACTAATGTCAATTTAGTTGGTAAATGTAGCCTTTTTGCAACCAATTTTGGTTAGTTGCTAAAAAATTGGTTGCAAAATGTCAGTTTTCTTGTAGTGAATTTGAAGGTAACTTAATTGAAGCATTGAAGAAGCCATGAAGATAAAGGTCCTGTGACACAAATTCATTTGCTACAATTAGAATTGACCATCACCTATAGCAAAAAAAGCATCTGATGATAGCATCCTAAAGAAAGACGATAATTGTAAAACCCACAAATCAAACAACAAAATCAATCCAAAAATCAACAAAAACAGATAGAACAAATATAATTAAAACTACATATCAATATTTGTTTTCCTTTGTCATCACTAAAATTGAATTTATTTTATGTGTATGATGATAAAATGAATGGTTTGGCAGTAGGTCCATAGTTATACTAATTCATCATATAATATATCAAATTAAAGCCCTATCTTTCTAGTTTCCAAAGATTCAAACTGCTCATCAATTGGATTTTTATTGAGCAAGTTATGACTAATTTACTACTGACTGTTTAGTGAAAATCGAGAAACAGGGGAAACCAAAATGTGTGTGATGATAAAAGGAATGGTTCGACAGTGGAGCTACAGTTATCAAAATTAAGCGTATAATATATCAAATTAAAGCTCTGTCTATCTAAAGGTTCAAACCTCTCATCAATTGGATTTTTATTGAGCAAGTTATGGTTAATTTACTACTAACTGTTCAGTGGAAATCGAAATGTATGTGATGATAAAAAGAATGGTTCAGAAGTAGAGATAAAGTTATCAAAATTAAGTGTATAATATATCAAATTAAAGCCCTATATCTCTAGTTTTTAAATATTCAAACCTCTCATCAATTGGATTTTTATTGAGAAAGTTATGGTCAATTTACTACTGATTGCTCAGTGAAAATCAAAATGTGTATGATGATAAAAGGAATTGTTTGACAGTGGGGCTACAGTTATCCAAATTAAGCGTATATATATATATATCAAATTAAAGCCTTGTCTGTCTAGTTTCTAAAGATTCAAACCTCTCATCAATTGGAGTTTTATCAAGCAAGTTATGGTCAATTTACTACTAATTGTTCAGTTGAAACCTAAATGTGTATGATGATAAAATGAATGGTTTACTAAAGTTACATGGTTTAGCATCAAAGATCAGTTGATATTTGTTAAATAAATGAAATTAGTTATATTCAGCAACAAACTCTTTTCATGGTATATGTATGTAACATAAAAGATATCATCAAAAAGAGATAGAACATTTACAATTAAAACTACATATCAATATTTGTTTTCCTTTAAGAATAATAATAATGGTTCGGCATATTATAATTGGTTTACTAAAGCTACATGGTTCGGCAACAAACATCAGATGATATTTGTGATACAAATAAATTTTTTTATATTCAACAACAACCTATTTTCGATATATGTATGTAACATAAAAAAATATCAACAAAAAGAGATAGAACAAATACAATTAAAACTACATATCAATATTTGCTTTCTTTTGTCATCACTAAAATTCAATTGATTTTATGTGTATGATGATAAAATAAATTATTCGGCCATAGGTCTATAGTTATCCAAATTCTTCGTATAATATATGAAATTAAAGCTCTATCTTTCTAGTTTCCAAAGATTCAAACCGCTCATCAATTGGGTTTTTATTGAGTAAGTTATGACCAATTTACTACTGATTATTTAGTGGAAATCGAGAAACAGGGGAAACCGAAATGTGTGTGATGATAAAAGAAATGGTTTGAACATAGGGCTAAATTTATCCAAATTAAGTATATAATATATAAAATTAAACCCCTATATGTCTAGTTTCTAAAGATTCAAACCTCTCATCAATTGGAATTTTATTGAGCAAGTTATAATTAACTTACTACTGATTGTTCAGTGGAAACTGCAATGTGTGATGATAAAAGGAATAGTTTAGCATGGGGCTACAGTCATTCAAATTAAGTGTGTAATACACAAAATTAAAGGACTGTATGTCTAGTTTCTAAATATTTAAACCTCTCATGAAATGGAGTTTTATTGAGCAAGTTATGGTCAATTTACTATTGACTGTTCAATGGAAACCGAAATGTGTGTGATGATAAAAGGAATGGTTCAGAAGCGAATATACAATTATCCAAATTATGTGTATAATATATCAAATTAAAGCCCTATTTATCTAGTTTCTCAATATTCGAATCTCCCATCAATTGGATTTTTGTTGAGCAAGTTATGGTTAATTTACTACTAACTGTTCAATGGAAGCTAAAATGTGTGTGATAATGAAAGGGATGGTTCAACAGTGGGGGCTACAATTATCCAAATTAAGCGTATAATATCAAATTAAAGTCCTGTCTATCTAGTTTCTAAATATTCAATCCTCTTATCAATTGGATTTTTATTGAGCAAGTTATGGTCAATTTACTATTGATTGTTCAGTGGAAACCAAAATGCGGGTGATGATAAAATGAATGGTTTACTTAACCCAAATTTAAGGGATATCATTTAGGACTGATAAGAAATATTTCAAATAACACCTATTAATTGGAAAACAGAATCAGCCAAAATTAATTCATTTAACATATATACTCGCACATCAACAGGACATAAACAATAAATCATTCATATAACAAATTAAAATACACGAATGTTTTTACATAAAACATGTTCAACACAATTGAACTATTTTTACTAATATGGATATGAGGATCATTCTCGATTTGATCTTAGTAAAGTACATGAACATTTCCTTGAAAACAAACATAACAAAATTTAATCGGTCTTATGTTAAGATTTTTTAAGGAACAATTATTCATTCATATAACAACTATTACCTGAAAACGAAATGAACAAAAGTTAATTAATCTTTATATTAAAATTGTTAAGGAATACACTTACCGTTCGGCAAGACTAACACAATTAATCATTCAAATAGATTGACTGAACAAAAACAATCATTCAATCAAATAATAACCGTTAAAATAGTTATGAGATATACTTATAATTTCGTATTAAAATAGTTAGAAGATATGATTACAGTTCAAAAGAACGAATTAAAATAACAGCTCATTTGACAATGTCAATCGGACATCCTGCCTTCATTCCATGCCAATTCATGAATCTTTGACCTGTAAACAATAACAACAACAACAAAAACATAAATAAATAAAAAATCATCGATTAATAAAATCATGAAGAACAGTCGTATTACTGACACAAACTAACATGACCTATAAACAATTAACAAAAGACCAGACGTATTGTTGACACCAACTAACATATTGTGATAATACACAATTGAACATACGCCTATTTTATAACCTTTTATTTAGACCTTTCGAATGCCAACATAATTAAATATGAATTGAATACGAAGAAAGGTTTGCAATGTCAATACAATGCACCTATATAATTATTAATAAACATGTATGTTTGTACTGCCTGTACAATGCACCTATGTAATCCAATCTTTATCTCTATTTATTTAGACTTTGGAATACTAATGCAGCAATTAATATTGTCTACATCATCACCAATAAAATTCAACCATATGGTAATCACAAATCCAAGGTGTCCTTATGGTTAGACCTTTAGAATGCCAATGCACTGCACCTATATAATTAGTATTATTATTGATTATTAATACAACAATGCAATGCACCTATGTAATCCAATATTTATGTCTATTTATTTAGACTTTAGAATACCAATACATCAATTAATATTATCTACATCATCACCAATAAAATTCAATCACACGACAATAAAAAATATAAGGTGTCATTATGGTTAGACCTTTAAAATGTCAATGCAATGCACTTATATAATTAGAATTGTTCCAATTATTTTAATTAATTAATAATTATAGATGGATTAATAAATACCAATCAAATGTGTCAGGATAGAGCAATTTGATTGGCTTGTCAATCCAATGTGTCAAAATTGAGTAATTCTAGAGTTTCCAAAATGTGCCACATGGCGAACAACCGCATGGATATTCATGGCGAACAACCAGTATGGGCATTCATGAATCTTAGAGCTAAAAATATCTCATTAAACCACACATCCAACATGGCAAGAGTGAGGAATTCTAGAGCTCCAAAATAAAACAATTTTAGAGCTATAAAAAAAAAAAAAAAAAAAAGCACTGTTCTATGTGTCACTCAAATAGGTATGCTTTTACCTTTGGATTTGGAATACCAATTCAGCAATTAATATCTCTCTACAACATTACCAATAAAATTCAACTACATAGCAACCACAAATTCTATGTGTCAAAATAGAACAATTCTATGAGTTCCAAAATGTGTCACATGGCGAACAAACCACATGGGTATTCAGCTTTATGTATATATATGAAATGAAAAAACATGGCTAATAGGCAGTAACCCTCCTAGTGTACAATAAATATCACACACGAGCACTTTGTTTTTCTAATCATCTCACGCACCCAAACACATATTGTGAAATATCAATAATAATTGTTAACGCTATTATTCGAGTTGACGATAGAGTTGGTCAAGGACTGGTCCCAAGTAGGCCTGGGCCTGGGCCCGTTTGGGACTGGTCCCATTTGGGATGAGTCGCTCATGGGCCTAGGACCGGTCCCAGGCCCATGAGCAATTTCAGGGCCCGAACCTATGGGCCTGCAAAATTTTATTTTCCCCCTTATTTTTTTTTTTTTTTTTATATTTTAGGGGCAAAATGAAATTTTGTAGGGGGTTTAGTAATTTTCACGGGTAGACTAGTAAGTTTTAAAAAGTTTAATTAATTTTAAAAAATAATTAATTAATTAATTAATTAATGGTTAATTTTAATATAAATGTAATATTCACACAATCACACATTCACGCTTCACAAATAAACAATTAAATATTTTTTTTATTAAATTATTCATCTTCATCATCAACAATATTTAAATCATTAAAATCTGTGTTCCTAAAGAGTTCGAGTAGTTCGAGATTTTTAGGGTGTTGTTGTAGTCTTCTCTCTGCATGAGTCCAATCCCGTAAACACGTTATCACTTCGATCATCTCATCAGTTAAAGAGCATCTTCTGTCTTCAACAATCTGGTCACTCGTTGAAAATACTGACTTGGATGCAATTGTAGAAATCGGCACAGACAAAATATCACGTGTCATTTGGACTACAATGGGGAATTGACTTTGATATTGGTTCCACTATTGAAGCAAATCCATCTCATGTTTCTCCTTCATCGTCATGTAGGATAGGTCCATTTGTAGGTAGTGATTTAGCTCATTTGGTCCATGTATGTATGAGTTGGAGCTGCTACTTCTGCCATGTTCCATATACATCCATATGCTTGATCTTTGATGGAGGTTTTCATCAGGGTCCTGATCGTCTCTCCTGAACGTTCCACTTCCACTTTCATTGTACTTCTTCTGATATAAAGAAAAAAAGCTTTTCAATTTTTGCTTAAAGTAGGTCAAATAAGACGTATAATCATGTCCTAAATATTGGCATATCTCAGTAATTATACAGTTAACTACATATAATTTAAACTTAGGATCTACAACAAGGCCTAATCCATATAAGAATGGAATATCTAACCAATATTTCTCGTATTTTTCTTCCATCTTTAAAACAATTTCCATTAAAACATCATTATATCTATATTTAGCAAAAGTTTTAGAAATTTAAAGTAAAATATCTAATGTTAAATTAGTAGTCGGATAATAAATACCACTTAATATATTAGTGGAATCATAAAAAAATTTAGGAAATGAATAAAAAGTTCACAAACTGCCCAATCATCATAGTTGACAACTTCCTCTGGATGGTTTTTCTGGTTGACGAAATCTGTAATCTGTCTTGCGGTTGGCAATTTTTCCAACATCAAGCAGGCGGAGTTCCAACGGATAGGCATGTCTGTACATAACTTCAAAAGTCGAACCGGTGGGTCCTCTTGCCTACAATATTTGACATACTTCTACCATCTTTTATTGCTACCGTCGATGACAAATCTGATAGCCACGTGTACCCTCTTCATCTTCGAATGTATAGTATCTAAACCTGCTTTAACAATCAAATTGATGATGTGGCAAGCACATATCTGGTGAAAAAATGTGTCTTCATCATGCGGATCCAATCTCTTTTCAAATAAAGAGATTGTCGCGGTGTTAGCAACTGCATTATCAAACATTAGCACTATAACTCTATCAGTTAATACGTATTCTTGCAAAACTTCAAGAATTGTAAAATAAATAGTGTCAGCACTATGTTTTTCATATAATGGTTTAAAACCCATCATTTTTTTGTTGTAAACCCCAACTGTGATCTAAGAAATGCATTGTGACAATTAAAAAATCTGTTTTTGATCTACAAGCCCATATGTCTGATGTAAGTGCAATAGATATATTCCAAAAAATTTGAAATTCGTTTTTAAGTTAATTATTTATTTTGTTATAAAGTTTTAGTGTATCTCTTTTACTTGTACTTCTACTAACAAGGGTATATGTTGGACAAAATGCAGTTTTAATCATGTGAATAAAATAAAGATTTTTAGATAAACAAATGGGAGAGTCCATAGCAACTATGAATCTTGCTATTTCCTCTCGTGCAACATGTGCATTGTATTGTCATGGTGAGAGAGTTGAGGATTGTGGATTAAAATTAAGTTCAGTTTGAATTTGCCTACCTGATCTGGTTGACGATGTACCAGACAACTGCATTATTTAGGGGTGCTTCTTCTCCAAGTGTCTTTGCATCGTCGAAGTCCCCTTCTCAGCGCCAATAATGGTTCCACAAAAATGACATACCCCACACTATTCTTCCCCTTCCCCATTTGTCTTTGGTCATTTTGATTTGGTGAAATGTCGTTATACATCGGACACGACCCTCTTTGACGATCGAGGGGGTTAGGCCATGCCCGTGCCCATTAAGTCGCAGCTCGCTTGTATTTGGTTGCACCTCGTCCCGGCCGAATGTGGTTGTTAAATTACAGTTGTTGCCTCTGAAGGAAATGGTGAAAATGGATTGAACCTTTCTATTTCTTCGGTGGATGGAATGCAAAACTCATTTGTGGATGATCCTCCGAATGCATCATTTCGGGAATCCATTATGAATTTATGATAAAATAATAAATAATTAAAATGAAAATGAAAAAAATTAAATAATAATATGAATAAGAGATGATATTGAAAAATAGAAAAAAAATGAATAATATATATAAATAAATAAATTATAAATATAAATATAAATTGGATGAGAATTTGATTGGAGTAGAGAGATTGAGAGAATGAGACATTGAGTGTAGCATTGAGAAATTTAGGGGATATTTATAGTGTAGCATTGAGGGGAAATGAAAAAAAAAAAAAAAAAAAGGGTTATTAAATGGCATGTAATTTTTTTTTTCTTAAATTTTGTAAAAATAAATTTAACCCACTACAATTTTTGTTTATTTCAAAATTTATAGGGTATTTTATGTAATTATTTAAAGGCTAAAACAAATAAACCAAAAGGGTTTGGGCCCAAGCCTTGGAGGGCCTAGTAGAGGGACCGAGCCCTTCTCCTTAGGTCTGGTCTGGTTTTGGGACCAAACCTGCTAGGACCAGATTTTTGTATCCAGTCCCAAATACCCCACTCTAGTTGACGATATTAATCTCCTAAACTACCATAAAATAACAAAAATTTAATTAAAATTTTAACAGTTGAATTTTAGATACCAAAATAAAAGGTTAAAAAGTAAAAAATAATTTAGTAATATTTACTAACGGTTTATAAAAAAAAAAAAAAAAAATCATTAACAAAAGATAATAATTTTTGTTATTTTGAAAAACTTAAAATATAATTCTCTGTTTTCTTAGTTCTTAGTTTTAAGTTATTAAATGCTCGAATAAAACATAAGAGAATGATTTTATAATATTTATTAAATTATAATAGTGTAAATATTTTACGATTTAATAATAGGGTAAATATTTAGTAAATCATAATAATATAAATAGTATCCATTCATTACCGATAATTTCTGGATTGTTGCTTTTGTTATGGGTTTATGTCCATTTTAACTATTATTATTTCATTATTCTTGAAGGGGAGAACGACCTTTCCCCGCCCAAGGTTTGGCGGAATGACACTTTCCCACCCTCTAAGTTTCAAAAAGACAATTTTCCACCGACCATCCTTTAATTTAACTGAAGAAAGATAAAATGATAAATTCAAAAAACAATTAAAGGGCTATTATGTTATTTTATCCCCTGTATATAAACTTAAAGGAAAAACAAAAACCCTAAATTCAAACCCTTCTTCCCCAAAATCCTTCAAACCCAAAACCCATTGGCGATAGTAGATGGTTGAATCCGATCAAACGAGATCTCAAAGTTTACAGCTAGAAAACTTAAAGATCACGCCACCTCCACTCGTGCTAGAAGTTGTGGCGGATGTTATTGTTGTTGTTGTAGAGGTTGTAAATATTGCGTTTGAAGCGTAGCGATGGTGGTTGATTTTGTGGAGGCTGTGTCATTATAGTGGAGGATTTTGGGGCAGCGATGACAAAGGTTGGGGCACCAAAAGAAAAGGGGGAGGAGAATTTTGGGGCGGTGTGCTCCAAATTGCGTGCCCTACAAGACTGTCTCAAGCATTGGAATAAAAATGTTTTTGGTGATGTTTATTCAAAAGTGGAGAAGGTCAGGTTGCTTCTTGCCTAGGTGCAGCTTTCCAATTCATAGATGTCTTATGCTACTGAAGGTTTTGAGGAAGAAATTAAAACTAAACAAAACCTGGTGGAAGCTCTTCAATGTTAGCATACTTTTTGGAGGGAGAAATCTCGGGTTTCTTGGTTAAAAGAGGGGGATAGATGTTTCAAATACTACCGTAATTGTGCAAGGATTAAAGGTGCTAAATCTTTTATTCATGCCCTCTCTATTGATGATGTTTTAGTGAGGAAGAAAGATGAAAGGGGGATTGGGATTTTTTCTTTTGGGAGGTGAAGAACTTGAAAGTGTCGTTTCACCAAACTTTGGGTGGGAAAACGTCGTTCTCCCTTCTTGAAGATCACATGAAACATAGATTATGAAATGTTAGTAAATAATTGTTAATGTTATTATTTGATTATTCTTGAAGATTACATAAACATGCTTACATTACATGCATAAGATTAACCCATAACAAAAACAAAAGTTAAGAAAAGAAGAAACCTCATTATTAAACTACAAACACCGCCACCATCACTTTGAAGGAGCAAAGTTTAACAACTCCTTGGAACGAAGCCACGGCTTTATGACCACAACCGAATCAAACACCTTTCTGTCCCCTCTATGCGTGGTGGCCTCAATCTTCAGATAATACTTGAACCCAGAAACCACCTGCTTTTGGGCCTCAACAACCTCTGAGAAAACTAGATCTCCATAACCATTTATGCCTTGTCGATTGAATTCCTCTACAGAAAACCTCCCAAGATCTTGCACCTCTTTGTTTCTCTTCACGTCCTTCACCTCTCTTTTTCCTCCCACAAAACCCTCATACGCCGTAACAGATACAATGATGCACACCAACACCACACTGAATATCAGAGCCCTCGGTTTCGCCATTTTCTTGTTATTTGATAATCTTTTTGGTAGAGACGTTTGAGGTCATATAGCTTTATAACGGGAGCTGTGGAAAGTGTTTGGACACGCAAATTAAGGTGGCAGCCACGATCGACGTGCCGCGTAATTTTAACAGGAAGGAAATGGACAAAGGATTGCAGCAAGTTTCTGATGGGATTGTCCTTTCTTTTTACAAAGAAATCTGAAATGAGGAGATGGGTGTTCACGGCCATTCTTATCGTCTCGGGTTGTGCTGCTTTGGTGATTGATGTTACGTACTTGAGATTGTGAGAGGACGACACGCACACAATGCAGTTGGACACTTGGACGTCTGCCTCCCTGGATATTGCATGCTGGCAACCCTCAGACTAATTACATCCCATGCCATTATCAAAACAATTTTTTTTTTTTTTTTTTATGTTTTCTAAATAAACTAAGTCTCTTTTTTATTAAATTTTATGTATGGCAATTTGACAAATATCCATTAACTTGTAAAACTGTAAAGTCTGATCACTTATTAACGATTTGCTAACAATATATGGATTTTTATTATTTTATAAACCTTAAAAAGATTTTTGTTATTACATTATACCTCGAGGTCTATTGTAAAACCCCTCCCCAGTCAGGTATCCTCTGAATATCCCTCAATGAGAATCCAGAGAATTCATATTTGGGAAACGAGTTGTATTTAAAAAACTTGTGCAAAAATAATAATAATGTCCGAAACATTACTATAAGATGTACCACATGATCAAAATTTGTACCTTCAAAAATAAAAATAAAAATAAAAACTTAAATTCATTTGGGCATCAATCAATCGAAATATATTAATGTCATTTTCATTCACATGGTGGAAGCTTCAAAAAGGTGTTTTCAAAAACATTTATCATTTACATCAAGATGACAATAAATTATCTCCCCTCACGCATAGCCTTACTGTCTCCAACATCCTTCGCTTTTGAATTACCTGTAAAACATTCAACCATGAAAGGGTGAGCGCTAATCGCTCAGTAAGGAATGATTCATTTAATACTAAGTATGTTATTTAACATTCATTCAAACACATCCATTCACATAACACACGTCTTTAGCATTTAAGTATGGTTCCTTTTCTTTACTAACTCATATATTTTTCATCATTTTCCCCATGGTCATATAAAACATCAAGTGTACACATACAAATAAATATGTAAACATAGTGCACACACATCACATGTCATGATGTAACAACTAAATATCATCTAACATAAGTACAAATCATTGCATAATGTAAATAACATCATAACTCATATAATGCAACTAAATGCATATGAATCATCCAACGTTTAGCCGATCAAACTTTTCTTAGTGTCTTAAGCACTTCATATCATCTATCCTCAAATTCATCTATAGCTCATATCACCAATAGGCGTGCTTATGCGTTATTTAGCATCTAAAGCATATATTCATCTTTCCTTTTATCTAGCTTCAAATTCATCTAGCACTCATATCACTGGGAGGCGTGCCTACATGTTATTTAGCATCTAAAGCATATATTCATCTTTCCTTAATCGGAATATGAGGATATGCTCACGCGTTAATTAGCATCTAAAGCATTTATTCATTTTTCCTCTCATCTAGCCTCAAATTCATCTATGAATTATCAATCCATTGACATTACCTCTTGCTCACATTCATCATCTTGAAACATATATTACATTGCATCTTCATGCCATTTCATAACATTAATCATGCATTCGCATCCATGACCATGTATATCTTTCAAAGATCATCTAACTAATGGATAAACATTAGTACATGGCTTAATTACAACAATACATTAATAATCAATTCATAATCATAAAAATTGATCATGTTAAATCTTAAACTTTAATAACCAGAAGTTTATTCTTCAGGTCATTTTCCATCCATTCTCAAACGAATTGGCTCTTGGCATAAACATAAATGTTATAGGGCTATGTCTTAACTTTCTAATACTTCAAGAATCATCTCATTTAGAGTTTTATAACTCAAGTTATGGTCAAAATACTGAAGCATGTTTAACATAACCCCTAAAATTGTCAATTAGTGAATTTGAAGGTAACTTAATTGAAGCATTGAAGAAGCCATGAAGATAAGGTCCTGTGACACAAATCATTTGCTACAATTAGAATTGACCATCACCTATAGCAAAAAAGCATCTGATGATAGCATCCTAAAGAAAGACGATAATTGTAAAAACCACAAATCAAACAACAAAATCAATCCAAAAATCAACAAAACAGATAGAACAAATATAATTAAAACTACATATCAATATTTGTTTCCTTTGTCACACTAAAATTGAATTTATTTTATGTGTATGATGATAAAATGAATGGTTTGGCAGTAGGTCCATAGTTATACTAATTCATCATATAATATATCAAATTAAAGCCCTATCTTTCTAGTTTCCAAAGATTCAAACTGCTCATCAATTGGATTTTATTGAGCAAGTTATGACTAATTTACTACTGACTTTAGTGAAAATCGAGAAACAGGGGAAACCAAAATGTGTGTGATGATAAAAGGAATGGTTCGACAGTGGAGCTACAGTTATCAAAATTAAGCGTAAATATATCAAATTAAAGCTCTGTCTATCTAAAGGTTCAAACCTCTATCAATTGGATTTTTATTGAGCAAGTTATGGTTAATTTACTATAACTGTTCAGTGGAAATCGAAAGTGTTGATGATAAAAAGAATGGTTCAGAAGTAGAGATAAAGTTATCAAAATTAAGTGTATAATATATCAAATTAAAGCCCTATATCTCTAGTTTTTAAATTTCAAACCTCTCATCAATTGGATTTTATTGAGAAAGTTATGGTCAATTTATACTAGATTGCTCAGTGAAAATCAAAATGTGTATGATGATAAAAGGAATGTGTTGACAGTGGGGCTACAGTTATCCAAATTAGCGTATAATATATATATCAAATTAAAGCCTTGTCTGTCTAGTTTCTAAAGATTCAAACCTCTCATCAATTGGGTTTATCAAGCAAGTTATGGTCAATTTACTACTAATGTTCAGTTGAAACCTAAATGTGTATGATGATAAAATGAATGGTTTACTAAAGTTACATGGTTTAGCATCAAAGATCAGTTGATATTTGTAAATAAATGAAATTAGTTATATTCAGCAACAAACTCTTTCATGGTATAGTATGTAACATAAAAGATATCATCAAAAAGAGATAGAACATTTACAATAAAACTACATATCAATATTTGTTTTCCTTTAAGAATAATAATAATGGTTCGGCATTTATAATTGGTTTACTAAAGCTACATGGTTCGGCAAAAACATCAGATGATATTTGTGATACAATAAATTTTTTTATATTCAACAACAAACTATTTTCGATATATGTATGTAACATAAAAAAATATCAACAAAAGAGATAGACAAATACAATTAAAACTACATATACAATATTTGCTTTCTTTTGTCATCACTAAAATTCAATTGATTTTATGTGTATGATGATAAAATAAATTATTCGGCCATGGTCTATAGTTATCCAAATTCTTCGTATAATATATGAAATTAAAGCTCTATCTTTCTAGTTTCCAAAGATTCAAACCGCTCATCAATTGGGTTTTTATTGAGTAAGTTATGACCAATTTACTACGATGATTTAGTGGAATCGAGAAACAGGGGAAACCGAAATGTGGGTGATGATAAAAGAAATGGTTTGAACATAGGGCTAAATTATCCAAATTAAGTATATAATATATAAAATTAAACCCCTATATGTCTAGTTTCTAAAGATTCAAACCTTCATCAATTGGAATTTTATTGAGCAAGTTATAATTAACTTACTACGATTGTCAGTGGAAACTGCAATGTGTGATGAAAAGGAATAGTTTAGCATGGGGCTACGTCATTCAAATTAAGTGTGGTAATACACAAAATTAAAGGACTGTATGTCTAGTTTCTAAATATTTAAACCTCTCATGAAATGGAGTTTATTGAGCAAGTTATGGTCAATTTACTATTGACTGTTCAATGGAAACCGAAATGTGTGTGATGATAAAAGGGGGGTTCAGAAGCGAATATACAATTATCCAATATGTGTATAATATATCAAATTAAAGCCCTATTTATCTAGTTTCTCAATATTCGAATCTCCCATCAATTGGATTTTTGTTGAGCAAGTTATGGTTAATTTACTATAACTGTTCAATGGAAGTAAAATGTGTGTGTAATGAAAGGGATGGTTCAACAGTGGGGGCTACAATTATCCAAATTAAGCGTATAATATCAAATTAAAGTCCTGTCTATCTAGTTTCTAAATATTCAATCCTCTTATCAATTGGATTTTTATTGAGCAAGTTATGGTCAATTTACTATGATTGTTCAGTGGAAACCAAAATGGGGTGATGATAAAATGAATGGTTTACTTAACCCAAATAAGGGATATCATTTAGGACTGATAAGAAATATTCAAATAACACCTATTAATTGGAAAACAGAATCAGCCAAAATAATTCATTTAACATATATACTGCCACATCAACAGGACATAAACAATAAATCATTCATATAACAAATAAAATACACGAATGTTTTTACATAAAACATGTTCAAAAACAATTGAACTATTTTTACTAATATGGATATGAGGATCATTCTCGATTTGATCTTAGTAAAGTACATGAACATTTCCTTGAAAACAAACATAACAAAAATTAATCGGTCTTATGTTAAGATTTTTTAAGGAAAAAATTATTCATTCATATAAAAAAATTACCTGAAAACGAAATGAACAAAAGTTAATTAATCTTTATATTAAAATTGTAAGGAATACACTTACCGTTCGGCAGACTAACACAATTAATCATTCAAATAGATTGACTGAACAAAAAAAATCATTCAATCAAATAATAACCGTTAAAATAGTTATGAGATATACTTATAATTTCGTATTAAATAGTTAGAAGATATGATTACAGTTCAAAAGAACGAATAAATAAACAGCTCATTTGACAATGTCAATCGGACATCCTGCCTTCATTCCATGCCAATTCATGAATCTTTGACCTGTAAACAATAACAACAACAACAAAAACATAAATAAATAAAAAATCACGATTAATAAAATCATGAAGAACAGTCGTATTACTGACACAACTAACATGACCTATAAACAATTAACAAAAGACCAGACGTATTGTTGACACCAACTAACATATTGTGATAATACACAATTGAACATACGCCTATTTTATAACCTTTTATTTAGACCTTTCGAATGCCAACATAATTAAATATGAATTGAATACGAAGAAGGTTTGCAATGTCAATACAATGCACCTATATAATATTAATAAACATGTATGTTTGTACTGCCTGTACAATGCACCTATGTAATCCAATCTTTATCTCTATTTATTTAGACTTTGGAATACTAATGCAGCAATTAATATTGCTACATCATCACCAATAAAATTCAACCATATGGTAATCACAAATCCAAGGTGTCCTTATGGTTAGACCTTTAGAATGCCATGCACTGCACCTATATAATTAGTATTATTATTGATTATAATACAACAATGCAATGCACCTATGTAATCCAATATTTATGTCTATTTATTTAGACTTTAGAATACCAATACATCAATTAATATTATCTACATCATCACCAATAAAATTCAATCACACAGACAATAAAAAATATAAGGTGTCATTATGGTTAGACCTTTAAAATGTCAATGCAATGCAATTATATAATTAGAATGTTCCAATTATTTTAATTAATTAATAATTATAGATGGATTAATAAATACATCAAATGTGTCAGGATAGAGCCAATTTGATTGGCTTGTCAATCCAATGTGTCAAAATTGAGTAATTCTAGAGTTTCCAAAATGTGCCACATGGGCAACAACCGCATGGTATCATGGGAACAACCAGTATGGGCATTCATGAATCTTAGAGCTAAAAATATCTCATTAAACCACACATCCAACATGGCAAGAGTGAGGAATTCTAGGCTCCAAAATAAAACAATTTAGAGCTATAAAAAAAAAAAAAAAAAAAAGCACTGTTCATGTGTCACTCAAATAGGTATGCTTTTACCTTTGGATTTGGAATACCAATTCAGCAATTAATATCTCTCTACAACATTACCAATAAAATTCAACTACCATAGCAACCACAAATTCTATGTGTCAAAATAGAACAATTCTATGAGTTCCAAATGTGTACATGGCGAAAAAACCACATGGGTATTCAGCTTTATGATATATATGAAATGAAAAAACATGGCTAATAGGCAGTAACCCTCTAGTGTACAATAAATATCACCACACGCACTTTGTTTTTCTAATCATCTCACGCACCCCCACACTATTGTGAAATATCAATAATAATTGTTAACGCTATTATTCGAGTTGACGATAGAGTTGGTCAAGGACTGGTCCCAAGTAGGCCTGGCTGGGCCCGTTTGGGACTGGTCCCATTTGGGATGAGTCGCTCATGGGCCTAGGACCGGTCCCAGGCCATGAGCAATTTCAGGGCCCCAACCTATGGGCCTGCAAAATTTTATTTTCCCCCTTATTTTTTTTTTTTTTTTTATATTTTAGGGCAAAATGAAATTTTGTAGGGGGTTTAGTAATTTTCACGGGTAGACTAGTAAGTTTTAAAAAGTTTAATTAATTTTAAAAAATAATTATTAATTATTAATTAATGGTTAATTTTAATAAATGTAATATTCAACAATCACACATTCACGCTTCAAAATAAAACAATTAAATATTTTTATTAAATTATTCATCTTCATCATCAACAATATTTAAATCATTAAAATCTGTGTTCCTAAAGAGTTCGAGTAGTTCGAGATTTTAGGTGTGGGTTGTAGTCTTCTCTCTGCATGAGTCCAATCCCGTAAACACGTTATCAATTCGATCATTCATCAGTTAAAGAGCATCTTCTGTCTTCAACAATCTGGTCACTCGTTGAAATACTGACTGGATGCAATTGTAGAAATCGGCACAGACAAAATATACGTGTATTTGGACTACAATGGGGAATGACTTGATATTGGTCCACTATTGAAGCAAATCCATCTCATGTTTCTCCTTCATCGTCATGTAGGATAGGTCCATTTGTAGGTAGTGATTTAGCTCATTTGGTTCATGTTGTATGAGTTGGAGCTGCTACTTCTGCCATGTTCCATATACATCCATATGCTTGATCTTTGATGGAGGTTTTCATCAGGGTCTGATCGTCTCTCTGAACGTTCCACTTCCACTTTCATTGTACTTCTCTGATATAAAGAAAAAAGCTTTTCATTTTTGCTTAAAGTAGGTCAAATAAGACGTATAATCAGTCCTAAATATTGGCATATCCAGTAATTATACAGTTAACTACATATAATTTAAACTTAGGATCTAACAAGGCCTAATCCATATAAGAATGGATAATCTAACCAATATTTCTCGTATTTTTCTTCCATCTTAAAACAATTTCCATTAAAACATCATTATATCTATTTTAGCAAAAGTTTTAGAAATTTAAAGTAAAATATCTAATGTTAAATTAGTAGTCGGATATAAATACCACTTAATATATTAGTGGAATCATAAAAAAATTTAGGAAATGAATAAAAGTTCACAAACTGCCAATCATCATAGTTGACAACTTCCTCTGGATGGTTTTTCTGGTTGACGAAATCTGTAATCTGTCTTGCGGTTGGCAATTTTTCCAACATCAAGCAGGCGGAGTTCAACGGATAGGCATGTCTGTACATAACTTCAAAAGTCGAAAAGGTGGGTCCCTCTGCCTACAATATTTGACATACTTCTACCTCTTTATTGCTACCGTCGATGACAAATCTGATAGCCACGTGTACCCCTCATCTTCGAATGTATAGTATCTAAACCTGCTTTAACAATCAAATTGATGATGTGGCAAGCACATATCTGGTGAAAAAATGTGTCTTCATCATGCGGACCAATCTCTTTTCAAATAAAGAGATGTCGCGGTGTTAGCAACTGCATTATCAAACATTAGCACTATAACTCTATCAGTTAATACGTATTCTTGCAAAACTTCAAGAATTGTAAAATAAATAGTGTCAGCACTATGTTTTTCATATAATGGTTTAAAACCCATCATTTTTTTTGTAAACCCCAACTGTGATCTAAGAAATGCATTGGACAATTAAAAAATCTGTTTTGATCTACAAACCCATATGTCTGATGTAAGTGCAATAGATATATTCCAAAAAATTTGAATTCGTTTTAAGTTAATTATTATTTGTTATAAAGTTTTAGTGTATCTCTTTTACTTGTACTTCTACTAACAAGGGTATATGTTGGACAAAATGCAGTTTAATCATGTGAATAAAATAAAGATTTTTAGATAAACAAATGGGAGAGTCCATAGCAACTATGAATCTTGCTATTTCTCTCGTGCAACAGTGCATTGTATTGTCATGGTGAGAGAGTTGAGGATGTGGATTAAAATTAAGTTCAGTTTGAATTTGCCTACCTGATTCTGGACGATGTACCAGACAACTGCATTATTTAGGGGTGCTTCTTTCCAAGTGTCTTTGCATCGTCGAAGTCCCCTTCTCAGCGCCAAATGGTTCCACAAAAATGACATACCCCACACTATTCTTCCCCTTCCCCATTTGTCTTTGGTCATTTTGATTTGGTGAAATGTCGTTATACATCGGACACGACCCTCTTGACGATCGAGGGGGTTAGGCCATGCCGTGCCCATTAAGTCGCAGCTCGTTGTATTTGGTTGCACCTCGTCCGGCGAATGTGGTTGTTAAATTTCAGTTGTTGCCTTGAAGGAAATGGAAAATGGATTGAACCTTTCTATTTCTTCGGTGGATGGAATGCAAAACCATTTGTGGATGATCCTCCGAATGCATCATTTCGGAATCCATTATGAATTTATGATAAAATAATAAATAATTAAAATGAAAATGAAAAAAATTAAATATAATATGAATAAGAGATGATATTGAAAAATAGAAAAAAAATGAATAATATATATAAATAAATAATTATAAATTAAATAAAATTGGATGAGAATTTGATTGGAGTAGAGAGATTGAGAGAATGAGACATGAGTGTAGCATTGAGAAATTTAGGGGATATTTATAGTGTAGCATTGAGGGGAATGAAAAAAAAAAAAAAAAAAAAGGGTTATTAAATGGCATGTAATTTTTTTTTCTTAAATTTTGTAAAAATAAATTTAACCCACTACAATTTTTGTTTATTTCAAAATTTATAGGTATTTTATGTAATTATTTAAAGGCTAAAACAAATAAACCAAAAGGGTTTGGGCCCAGCCTTGGAGGGCCTAGTAGAGGGACCGAGCCCTTCTCCTTAGGTCTGGTCTGGTTTTGGGACCAAACCGCTAGGACCAGATTTTTGTATCCAGTCCCAAATACCCCACTCTAGTTGACGTATTAATCTCCTAAACTACCATAAAATAACAAAAATTTAATTAAAATTTTAACAGTTGAATTTAGATACCAAAATAAAAGGTTAAAAAGTAAAAAAAAATTTAGTAATATTTACTAACGGTTTATAAAAAAAAAAAAAAAATCATTAACAAAAGATAATAATTTTTGTTATTTTGAAAAACTTAAAATATAATTCTCTGTTTTCTTAGTTCTTAGTTTTAAGTTATTAAATGCTCGAATAAAAACATAAGAGAATGATTTATAATATTTATTAAATTAATAGTGTAAATATTTTACGATTAATATAGGGTAAATATTAGTAAATCATAATAATATAAATAGTATCCATCATTACCGATAATTTCTGGATTGTTGCTTTTGTGTTGGGTTTATGTCCATTTTAACTATATTATTTCATTATCTTGAAGGGGAGAACGACCTTTCCCCGCCCAAGGTTTGGCGGAATGACACTTTCCCACCCTCTAAGTTTCAAAAAGACAATTTTCCACCGACCATCCTTTAATAACTGAAGAAAGATAAAATGATAAATTCAAAAAACAATTAAAGGGCTATTATGTTATTTTATCCCCTGTATATAAACTTAAAGGAAAAACAAAAACCCTAAATTCAAACCCTTCTTCCCAAAATCCTTCAAACCCAAAACCCATTGGCGATAGTAGATGGTGAATCCGATCAAACGAGATCTCAAAGTTTACAGCTAGAAAACTTAAAGATCACGCCACCTCCACTCGTGCTAGAAGTTGTGGCGGATGATTGTTGTTGTTGTAGAGGTTGTAAATATTGCGTTTGAAGCGTAGCGATGGTGGTTGATTTTGTGGAGGCTGTGTCATTATAGTGGAGGATTTTGGGGCAGCGATGACAAAGGTTGGGGCACCAAAAGAAAAGGGGGAGGAGAATTTTGGGGCGGTGTGCTCCAAATTGCGTGCCCTACAAGACTGTCTCAAGCATTGGAATAAAAATGTTTTGGTGGATGTTTATTCAAAAGTGGAGAAGGTCAGGTTGCTTCTTGCCTAGGTGCAGCTTTCCAATTCATAGATCTTATGTACTGAAGGTTGAGGAAGAAATTAAAACTAAACAAAACCTGGTGGAAGCTCTTCAATGTTAGCATACTTTTTGGAGGGAGAAATCTCGGGTTTCTTGGTTAAAAGAGGGGGATAGATGTTTCAAATACTACCGTAATTGTGCAAGGATTAAAGGTGCTAAATCTTTTATTCATGCCTCTCTATTGATGATGTTTTAGTGAGGAAGAAAGATGAAAGGGGGATTGGGATTTTTTCTTTTGGGAGGTGAAGAACTTGAAAGTGTCGTTCACCAAACTTTGGGTGGAAAACGTCGTTCTCCCTTCTTGAAGATCACATGAAACATAGATTATGAAATGTTAGTAAATAATTGTTAATGTTATTATTTGATTATTCTTGAAGATTACATAAACATGCTACATTACATGATAAGATCAAATGTTGGAACATGTGGGCCCCAAAATTTTAATCCTCTTTGCTCGACTAATGTCAATTTAATTGGTAAATGTAGCTTTTTTGCAACTAATTCTGGTTAGTTGCTAAAAAATTGGTTGCAAAATGTCAGTTTTCTTGTAGTTATAAGTTACCTATTAGATTTTTAATAATATAAGGAAAAGAAAGCACTAAAGCTTAACTGTTATTCGATGAATAAGTTGAATAAAAAAATAAATTAAAATATGATTGTATCATAACCCTTGTTCAAAATATACTTTTTTATTTAAGATGTGTTGAGTTGAAGACATGAAACGATGCGGTTTTGGCCATAAGTGGTGTGACGTCGTTTTGGGAGCTGCTAAATTGAATCTTGGCTATTGATCAACTGCAGATCCAATGGCTAAAAATCAACAATATGGTCAACACTATATAAAGGAGCAAATTTGGAAATGGCAACAGGTTCTCTTCTTCGTGAATTTTAGAGCAATTGCTGAAGGGTTTTACTCTTGTCACATTCAATCTGTGTAATCTTGGTGAGTGAGTGTTTGGTTTTTCATTCAAGTGAGAGGGGTTTTACTCTCAAGTTAATAGGGAATCTGATTGTGTTCTCTAGGTAGGATTACGGGAAAGGTTGAGTTGTACTCTTGAGTGATTGATCTTTGATATGTGGTGTAAACTCTTGATTGTAATTGATTAGTACAATGAGCTCCTCTGATTCCGGAGCTCAACGTGGACATAGCTTACCCAATCTTGGATAGGTGAACCATAGTAAATTTGTGTGTATTGTTGTGGTTGTTTTATCTTGATTGTGTGTTAAAGATTAGGAAGATTTCATAACAGTGGTATTAGAGCCTTGGAGATAGGATCTTGCTTGATTTCTGAGTGTCAAATTTGTTCAATTGAAAGTTTAGGGAAACCTAGGGTTTGTGAACAATTTGGGGCTTTTGTGTCTAGACGTTTCTTTAGCACTCAAGGGTTCCCAAATTGTAAAATCGAAGGTGAAATTCGTTGATTTGATCTGTTCTTGGAAGTTTAGGGTTTCGTTGGGGTTATTAAGTCAGAAATCAGAATTGAACCTTTAGGATTAAAATCAGAGTGAATCTTGAAGTTTCTTTAATACATACACAATGTCTACAACTACTAGAATGGAGATTACCCAATACGATAGGAAAATCCACTTCAGTAGTTGGAAGAAAAAGATGAAAGCACTGCTCTCCCATAACAAGGTGGCTCTGGCTCTGGAGAAGAATGCTGAGAAGTGACCTGAGGATAAGCTAAAGAAAAAAACAGAAATTGATGAAGAGGNCTTCGAAAACGGCCTGACCCTTCAAGAAAAAGTAGCGGTCTTTCCAGTTTTTATCACTAGACCGCAAGTCGGTCACCAGATGAGACCGATCGTGCCTCAAGTTTAGCAGATATCAGCCCTTCTCGTTATCGTTCTCCTTCAAGAAGTACTAGTACAGCAGCTCGTGCAACCCGAACACAATTTGATGCCGAACACACAGATCCTCCAGGGCCATCAACAGTCTCCAGGCGTTCGGCATAAGTTGGGAAGGGGCGATAATGAAGTGATTCAGCACCTCCCAGATGAGGCGAGGCACAGGTAACCTCAGCCCATCATGAAACCATTTCTCGTACACACAAACCCAACCTTCAGCCTCCCAATCAACCCGCTCATACAACCGCGGGGTCCAGACTTTGACAGAACTAGGGATATGATACAGTGTACGGATACGCCAAACGTCACTATCTCTCAACACGGGCGGATAATCCCTGGTCAGAATCCCACTGCCCTGCTAGCTCGGCCCTTCCTCAGAGCTACTACCGGATGAAGAGGGACTGCCAGCCCCTCCGGAGTCTTCCCCACACCTACCATACCTACCCGAGCCACTCGGCCCGGCTCCACTCGACCCGGCTCCACTCGACCCTGGAGTAGCAACACTAACTGCGGTTGGCACGCCGACCGGAACGCTCCTTTCAAGCATTATCACCATGGTCGGGGCACGCTCATACTCGTCCCCAACGTCCACCACCTCTTGACTCGATCCTGCTGACGTATCGTTTGACATCGGATCACTCGCCCGTCCCTACCAACCGACTCGTTCCTTAGGGGACTCGAATTGAAGCACTAAGTGTCAACTAACCACAGGTCGCCCTTCAACACCGAATGATGCCCCGCAAAATCGGCCTCCTCAACCTCGGACGACCCGTTTTACCGAGGTGGAATCCTAGATAGCCAGTCGTCCCACCTAGCTGACCGACCGAAAGAAGAAGCTCGCTAGTCGACCTGCCCGACAACGAGAACCACTGCCCTGGGTCGACCCCTCCAACCTAACGACCCTAAGCCAAAATCAGTAGTGCACCAGCTCGTTCACCCCGGATGACTGATCCACCTCCAATTTCAATCCTAGCCGCCTACTCACCTCGATCACTAATCTCTCAACCTAAACTCACTCGCCCTGAATGACCGATCACCTAATCCACCACACG
This sequence comes from Pistacia vera, assembly GCF_008641045.1. Classification (NCBI taxonomy): domain Eukaryota; kingdom Viridiplantae; phylum Streptophyta; class Magnoliopsida; order Sapindales; family Anacardiaceae; genus Pistacia; species Pistacia vera. Next base: position 1,325,354 of record NW_022196165.1, read on the forward strand.
CCTCCTCGCCACTCGGTCAGACGTACCGATCGACCCAAACAACACTAAAGTCGACTTCGTCTTCCAGACCCAATCCGAAAAACCCAGAAAAAAATTCATCTACGACCAGATTCTTCCCGGATATCCACCGGAAAATTCAAACCCACGCCTATTCACCAAAATCCTAACACCAAAACGCTTGGAAACCCAGTTTAAACCCACTCAAAAACTCAAAACATCCTTATCCTGCTTCCCAGAAATTTCATCAAAAAGAAATCTACCTACAGAACAGCAAAACGACCTCAAAAGGAAAAATTACCTTGGATGATTATAGAGAAGACCACCTTCGCTCAAGAAATTGGGACAAAAACGAAGAAAAAAGGCAGAGAAATTTTTCAGATGAAAACCCAAAACCAACGCGAATGGAAGATGAACAGCCGGCTCTCCAATTTTGTAAAGAAAGTGTAAACACGTGGCATGCTGTGATTGGTCAGGTGTCAGGAGTCTCTTCGTTTTCCCGCTCTTGAAACGACGGACAGATCACCACCATACACGTGGCAGCGATCCAAATCACCTGGGAAATCGTTTGTTCCGTACGGAAGCTGCATCTCGATCGCCCGTTCCTTCCGACCGACTCCATTTGTACCGCTTGGAATGAATCCGACACGCGTCCAGTCTACACGCGCCAACAAATTCACTTGGCCACTCGATCCACCCGACCGACTTTTTGGTTCGGGGGCCCTCCCAAGCATCCGATGCTCAGCCGGCCCGGAAGGCCTGGTCGACCGATGCACGAGTTGAGAATGGTCCGGGTCGAACCATCTTCGGAACAAAATTTGAATCTCGCCCAATCATCCATCCGTAAAGAACGAGTGGACAACATGTACCCGAGAAGCTCACCCGCTTAATCGTCCCATCATCCCGACCGAACAAATCTTTTAGTACTTCCTGAACTTGTTCGACCCGACATGACGAATGAGTGCCACTTTAACAGTCCCCTGCCAGTCGTGCAGATGTACCGATCGATCGCATCTGGCTCCTACTCTTCAGCTCGCCAAACCGACCAGGCACCTCACAAGGATAGAAAATTTTGGGTCGGGAGGAGATACCGAGCGAGGTTCAATCAAGGATCACCTGCAATGGTCAGAGCAATCACTTCAATGGGAGTGTTACCGTTAAGACTTGTTAGGCCAAAATCGTCTTCGGCCCAAATAAGGAAACAAGATCACTGGTGAAGAATGACCAGGCCAATCTTGCAGAGGCCCAATTCTGATTAGCCCTATTTGATACGAAGTATAACCGTTCCTAACACTATGGGCGCGAGCCTCTTAAGCCCGTCCAATATCTAGGCCTATGGTTGAGTCCAGACCCATAGCGCCTTCAACATTTCCTATTCTTGATCAATCCCCTATTCAAGGTCGTCTTCCTCTTTCCTGGAGATTTCCCACTGAGGGTCATTCTCCTAAATGGAATTAACTTCCTATCTAGCACTGATAAGACAGCTGATTACGGCCCTGATTCTTTTAGGTTGGCATCAGAGTCACCTAGGACTCCTGCTCCCACTAGGATTGGAAGACCAGACGACCATATATAAGCAGACGCCAGCCCTCTCCCAAAGGACATCGGCATTACACCTTCCACACCCAAGACTCTTTACTTGAGAGTCTCGCTTATTCGCCGTAGTCATAGTCCCCGACTAGACTTCTGGTAATCTCTCATTCCCTAGCCCCCACTATATTACCTTCACGCCCTGCTGACTTGAGCGTCGGAGTGCCTACGGCAACACACCCTGGTGTTTCCCGTTTGCTTCACCGTGTGTTTTCTCTACGTGTGCAGGTACAGCAGATCGCTAGTGGCCTCACCTCACGGGATCAGACCCCCCTTTTCGTACAGGTAGATTTTTACGTCTATAGTTTGGCGCCCACCGTGGGCCCTCTAGCAATCATTCGACGTGACGAACCTTGCTACGTGGAGGAATATTCCATGGCTGACAATCCAGATGACGTTACCTCAAGCCTCGAGGCCAGCTGGAGGCTTTGACCGCTCTCATGCAACAAAACTTGGATAAGGTGGCCACTCTGGAAGCCGAAAATACATCCTCAGGGTCAAGAACCAGTCGCTAAAAGAGAAAGTAAGTCGATTCTATGAACTCGATTTCTGCCCGCCCAAGCACCCCCCAATCGGTTCCGCACCACTATTTCATCCATGCAACCCCTCTCCACACCAGAGTCATCAACCCCGGATTCTGGTAAAGGCCGTGCAGTTCAACGCACGGGCGCTCGACTACTCCGTTCGACTAACGGATAAATAAAACAGTGCGCGATCCAGTCGATCCATCCCACCTCATGATCAACGATCCAGCAATAGAGAACCCAAGGATCAACCCATCCCCACCATACCACTTCACCTCCAGTCAACCCACAACACAAACCCCCTCCTGCCCGACTCACCTCGCGGGTGAACGGCCAAATCAAACCAACTCCAGCTCTTGAGCCCGTCCATCCCGAAATCGCCGAACGCCTAGCAACAACTCCCCTAACCGTTCATCTAGGGAAAAACAACAGAACAGTGACAATGGGAGTCATCCAACCAGAAGGATGACGAAGAACACATGCTACCAAGGAGCACACGACGACTGATCTATCAGTCTACTCCCCAGGGATGACCTCACGAGACGTACTAGACCCGTAAGACGGGATGACCCGATAGTATCCCCTTCCCTGTGGAACAGTTACTGGCCAAGAGACTGGCTGACGTTAGGCAGTAATGAGGTATCCCAGAATGCCAATCCCAACAAGAAGAGCAAACCGAATTGTTACGCCGATTCACCCTTGCGGCCGAGATCGCCCTGGCTGACATCCCCAGAATTCACTCCCCAACATGAAAACCATATGATGGTACCACTGACCCGGACGACCACATAGCCTCTACAAGTAGCAATGTTCACTGTTTCCATACCCCGACGTTAGAGAAGCCTGCATGTGCAAAATTTTCGGTTCCAGTTTTTTCGGCCCGGCGCTCCAATGGTACACGAACCTCCCGAACGGACCATCGATTCATTCGCTCAGCTTACTGACACCTTGTGGAACATTCGCCAGCAGCAAGAAGCTAGAGAAGTTGTCGGCTGACTTGTACTAGTATACCAACACAAGGGGGGAACCATTGAAGAGTATGTTGCAGATTCAACAAAGAGAAGATCTCTATTCCTTCCTATAACCCCGAGACTGCTATGGACGCTCAAAAAGGCCTCCTCCCAGATGGAGAACTATACAAAGAGCTTACAAAGCGGGCTGCACCACCATGGAAGACGCTCTGGCCTGAGCCGTTATCCAGATAAGGTGGGAGGAAGATGAGATAACCGAGCCGCCCATTCCAATACAACCAGGCGGCACGACGAAGCCAGAGCCTAGACCGGTAGTAACACCGCTACCAACCCCCCGTATGGTATGGGCAGAGCCAGGAGACCAGATGACCGCCAACCTTTGAGAAGTGATAACAAGCATTTGGATCGAACCAGTTCAAAATACCAGAATACAGTCTCGCATCGAACCAACCCTTCGTAGCGATAATGAAGAATGGGGTCGCTTTCAGTGGCCTGGTAAGCTCAATCCCAGGCAAGGAGAGACACACACCAATGGTGGCGAGTTCCACAACGATGACGGGCACAACACCGCAACTGCATCGCCTTGCGGCTCGAGGTTCCGCACTTCTGAAAGAGGACATCTCTGTGATTTACTCACTGACAAGGGGAAGCCACCATTAGCCAGAAAACGCTCCAAACACAGTCCGCCCCCTCCAGAAACCCACACCGAAGGTTTCTGCTTGCTAATCTCCGAGGATCAGAATCAGTAGGGTAAGTTACTCATCAGCGAAACGGCATGCGAAACTAACCATCATGAAGTCTAGTCCATCCACCCGTCTCGGGTCATACTCCCATTGGTTTCAGTTCGAGGACGACGAACCGATCACCCTAGCCGCTCCCTCACCACAGCCGCTTTAGTCCTCTCCCTGCAAATAGCCAACATCCTAGTGAAAAGAGTGTTCGTAGATGGGGTTCGTCAGCAAATATCCTATTCTCGAAGCGATCAAAGCATGGGACTGGAAGACAAGTATCAACAGGCGACCGACACTGCTAGTTGGATTCAGCTCGGAGCAGAAATACACTATCGGGGAGATCATCGTTCCTATCTTCGGCCGAGTAAACAACAGACAGTCTTCCTGTGATCGACTCCCCATCCCCTTACAACGTCATTTTAGGCCGCCCCTGGATCCACGACATGCGGGCAGTCCCATCTACTTTCCACCAGACAATCAGGTTTCCGACCAAGTGGGGAGTACGGGAGATCAAGGTGACCCTAAAGCTTCCAGGGACTGCTACAAAACGCCTTCAAAGCACGAAAACTCTTCATAGCATTCACAGTCTCGTCCAACCCCTCGAGTAGATGCCCGACCAACCGACCATGGAGGAGTTGGATGAAGTGCAGAGTACATCCGGATGACTCGAGAGAAAGACACACATAGGCTCCCGCCTCGACCCCGAGACAAAGAGAGCTGATAGAATTTCTAAAACGGAACGAAGACTATTCGCCGGTCCCATCCGACATGACCGAATCATCCAGATGCAATGGTCCCCAGCTCAGGTAGATCCGGATCACCCGCCAGTCAAGCAGAAGAGGAGAAATCGCGCACCTGAGCGACCAGATCATCATGACGAGATCGAAAAGCTCCTAAACAACGGCTGATCAGAGGTTCCACTACCCCGATGGCTGCAAACATCGTAGTCGTAAGAAAAGAACGGGAAGTGGAGATCTGCATCGACTTCACTGACTTGAACAAAGCCTGCCCCAATATTCTTTCCCCCTCCCACATACGACATGATGGTAGACTTGACCACAGGGCACAACTCCTCAGTTTCATGGACGCCTTCTGGGATACAATCAGATTCTATGCATGCGGACGACCGGAGAAGACAGCTTCATCACAGAGGGGAACCTATTGTTATAAAGTGATGCCGTTTGGATTGAAAAACGCTGAGCCACCTACCAACGTCTGGTCAACAAAATGTTCTCTGACCCTTAGGGAAGACCATGGAAGTTTACATCGACGACATTGCTCGTCAAATCCCTGATTACTGAACAACACCTTGACCACCTTAGCCCAGCATTCCGCCGTTCCCGAAGTACAACATGAAACTGAACCCAAAAAAATGCTCATTCGGCGTCTCATCGGTAAATTCTTAGTATGGTTCTCAGCGAGGAATAGAAGCAAACCCCGACAAATTAGGCGTCCTTAGCATACCATCCCCGACTTGCATCAGAGATGTCCAGCGGTCTTGCAGGACGATGGCCGCCCTGACCGCTTTATCTCCAGGTCCGCTGACAAGTGCCACCTCTTCTCCACGCCCTCAAAAAGTCCAACAAGTTCGATTGGACCCCTCATGCGAAGAAGCCTAACAACGCTTAAGAGGTATTTGACTACCCCCCCGCTGCGTCCAAACCCATGGACTGGGGAGAAGCTCTACACTTACCTAGCGGTCTCAGAACTGCCATATCAGCGGTGCTAGTTCGAGAAGAGAACAAGCGATCACCGGTCTACTCATTAGCAAGTCGCTCCTCGACGCAGAAACGATACAGCCAAACTAGAAAGCTTGCCCTTGCCCTCATCCATGCATCCGACCTCAGACCATATTTCCAGTGCCATCCTATAGTTGTGATCACCTCTTCCCGCTCAAGAAAATATTGCACAAACCAGAGCTATCAGGCCGACTCATGCAATGGACAGTAACTCAGCGACGTCGACGTCTCAACCAACCACGCACCGCTGTCAAGTCCCAGGCAACTAGCAGATTCATTGCCGACTTCACACTAAGCTAAACCACCAGGCCAAAAAGATTACTATGCTGAACGAGCACCCCCTCAAAGTGAGACTCTCCTAGTAGACGGATCGAGTAATGTCAATGAGCGGTCTCGAATAGTACTGATCGCACCAGTATGGAGACATCATCCAGCGAGCAGTCGCTGGGGGTTCAAGTGCACGAATAACGAGGCCGAATACGAGCCCTCCTAGCTGGACTTACCTCCAGAGAAATTGGCCGCCAAGAGACTAGAAGTGAAGTCAGACTCCCAACTCGTGGTCAATCAACTACAGGTACGTACCAAGCACGTACTCAAAAATACTCCTATCTAAGAATGGGCAAAGAGTTGCAGGCTGAATTCGAAGATTTCTCATAGTACAGACTCCCTAGAGCCGAGAACAACCACGCCGACCCCTCGCCACCTGGCTCAGCACTCCCATGTTCCTCTCCTCATCCATCCCCTCCTATTCATGCAGTGGCCAGCCAACTGGAAAGAAGCCCGCCACCTACAATCTCCTATGAAGCCATGGCATTGAAGCACCACTGTTTGGATGCACCCGATAGGGAAGTACTGGAAGACGATGAGCTCCCGGTGTGGCAAGAACGAACACGCCGATTGAAAGCAAAAGCCGCCATGATTCACCCTACATGAGGGCAACTCCTCAGAAAGTCGTTCACAGGCCCCTACCTCAAATGCATAAGCCTGAAGAGGCCCAAAGTTTCTAGCCGAACTCCATGAAGGCGAATGCGGCAACCATGTAGGGGGGCGTAGTCTTGCTCACCGGGTGATCCACCGGCGGTACACTGGCCGACTATCTGCACCGACTCGATCGCGTACGCAAAGAGATACGACAGCTGTCAAGAGTTTTGCTCACGTCTCACACCTCCCACCAAACAACTCCATCATTCTGACACCGGGCCATTCATGAAGTGGGAATGGACATCTGGGAAAGCTACCTACTGCCCGGTGCAACAGTTCTTCATGTGCAGTGACAGACTACTTCCCAAATGGATCGAAGCCGAAGCCTTCGCTCAAGTCAGAGACCGAGTAAGTCAAAGCTTTCATCTGAAGAATTGTGATCTGCAGGTTCGGAATACCAAAGGAGATTGTCGTCGATAATGGGTCCAGTTCTTAGTTCAGGCTTCAGGGGTTTTCTGTGACATGTGGGAATAAAGTTAAGCTTCTCAACACCCCCAACCCCCAGTCTAACGGCCAGGCCGAATCGTCAAAACAAAACAATCATGCAGAAACTGAAGAAGCGATTACAAAAAGCTAAGGGCGCTATGGGACCGAGCTACCGGAGTCCTCTGGTCATACCGAACCACGGCTCGATCATCAACGTTGAAACACCTTTCTCCCTGACATATGGTCAGAAGCAGTCATTCCACGAAATATCAGTTCCGTCACCAGGCTCCAGTGGGCGACGAGAAAAAATAGCCAAAACCTTTGCCAGAACCTAGACACTGTGGCCGAGCTACGGGAACAAGCGAGCATCCGCAACGCATTCTACCAGCAAAGGCCGCCCGCATATAACGCAGCATTAGGATCCGCACTTTCGGATAGGCGACTGGGTCCTTCGTAAGGTCTTCCAAAACACCAAGGAGATTAACTTTGCAAACTCGACCACCTGGGAAGGCCCTACAAGATAATCAAAGAGCAGGGAGTGGCGCCTACCAAACTCAACCCCCAAGGGCAAACATCAACAACAGTTGGAAGTCGTTCACCTCAAACATTACTACTTGTAGGTGAACCCCGTCCTTGTTGGGAATTTTTTTTTTCATTTCTTTTCATTGTTAAATAAAAGGATGATGGGCCTATCCACCTCCCTCAGACAGTCGGCCTCATGGCCAGATATTTAATTTAATTGAAGTATTTCATAATTCTCAGCTTCGAAATCCAGTTACTACACCTTCAAATCGGCCCTGACCGATGAACGTACGACACCTTCAAATCCCCGCCCATAACGTACAACACCTTAAATCGGCCATGCCTGATGAACATAAGGACACTTCAAATCAGCCCTGCCCGAATATGTACGGACACTTCAAAATCGGCCATACCGATGAACGTACGGACACCTGTCACTGCCCTGCCCGATTACGTACGAACACCTTCAATCAGCCATGCCCGATTAACGTACGAACACCTTCAATCGGTCCTGCCCGATATACGTGAACTCTTCAAATCGGCCATGCCTTAGACGTCCGACACTTCAATCGGCCCTGCCTGATGTACGTACGGACACCCTTCAAGCTCGGCCCTGCCCGAATAAACGTATGGACACCTCAAATTTCGTGCCATGCCCGATATACCTACGGACACCCTCAGTCGACCCGGACGATGAATTACTCACACTCGAATCTACCTCGCCGACTCTTGAGAACACCTTAAGATCGGCCCTACCCGTCTAGACTTGGCACCCTTGGGACCGGCCCCATCCAACCCAAAAACTGAACTCAAGATGCCACCGCCACTCATCCAGGGGGACTACACTCTTCAACCCGACCAAACGAACGAGTCTATACCGTTAAGTAAAAGCACCAACTCAGCCACAACATAAGGCCTACATGCCTTAGCCATCAGGCCACGCTGAGGTAACACGCACAAAAATAAGGAAACAACAAAAGAACAGTTCATTCATCAGGAGACAACACGAGAAACCAAGAACAATCAAAGTAATATATATGGTGCCAAATGCCCAAGTTCAGAATACAAAAAACGCACGCCCAGACAAAGGGCATCGCAGGGCCCCAAAATACAAAAAGTGGAAGCACTAAGCATCCTTGCACGATCTCATCGCTCCATCAAAATCCGCCACGCAGCACCACTAGGGCTCGGCCGCAGCCAGGTCGCTCACGTCCCCAACACCGCTGCTGACAAGCTCAGGCGCCTACTCTCGTCCTGTCCCTTACCGATGACTATTTTGCTCTTCCAACACTCTTGCATGAGCAGAATGTCTCATCGGATCCCAATGAGAGGTCCCCCTTCCTTAAACCAGCATGAGCGCGCCTCGGCCTTAATGATGGCGTCATCAGCAATGAGATGCACTGCTCCCTGAGGACCTCAACCTCCATGGTCCTCTTGCTAACTCGCGCGTAGCCTACTCGACCTCGCCTCACTACCCTGAGGCGCTGCTGACTCTCCTGTTCTGCCGTCCGGGATGCCTGCTCCTTCTGCCGCAAACCTGTTGGCCTTGGAATCATCCTGTATCCGTTCTCCTGCGCCACGACAGGCCGTTCTTAGATGGAGACGCTAGTGAGTACGCACACAAAACTGAGCAATGAGGACACATCAACAAGAAAAAGAACAAGTACTGCATACCGACGGCGCGGGATACACCCCAATCCAGCGTAGCAACCGCACCCATCTGTTCAAGCGCCCTCGTCCGCTGGGACAAGAAGGATCGCCAGCTTACTCATAATGTCGCGTCAGAGTAAGTCGACGCGGTAGCCCGAATCATGAGGTATAGTCCCGGCCTCCTCATCCACAATGGCAACCTGGACGACCGCACTCCCGCCAAAGGCTGCTGACTCGGTGGTTGTCGATTGGGCGGCGTCGCCAATACGTCCTCAACCCTCGCATCCGCCCTTACCAACGACTCCCTTCGTTCTCCGACGCCTGGCGATGGATTCGCTCGCGCTCGGGACAGTCAACTCTCTCATCAGCGACTCTGCAAGTGCAAACTCTCCAACGTTTAGGGGTTCACCCGGACTCACCAAAATGATATGGTTTGCAGTATCGACTCAGGAGCACATCCCAAGTTTGCTTCCGCGGGGAAGGTATACCTCTCTGAATAGCCTCTACTCCCCAAAGATGCTACTCCGCCCAAAGAATGCTACTCGCTCAGATTAGACTCTGCCACACCACTCGCCAATCCCTCTGCTCCACGGGATGCTACCACCCTCTGTAGCTACGTCCAAGCCGTCCCCGCTCGGCCCAGCGCGATTGAAATCGAGCTCTGCAACACAAAAACATAATCAAGATTTAGTAATAAAAGTACGAAAGAAACACGAAGTTCTCACTAGTGCTCGCTAGCCGATCGATCTCGCCCTTGCCCCTGTACGATAAATTTGTGTGTATTGTTGTGGTTGTTTTATCTTAATTGTGTGTTAAAGATTAGGAAGATTTTCATAACAAGATGGTTAACTAAGATCCACTTTTTTCAAGAAGAAAAATAGCAAATAATAGAGTCACAACACAGGGTGCATGTGACCTTTTATTACTTACTTATTTATTTTTATCTCAATCTATAATTCGATTTCATCAACTGCTAGAGATGAACTTTCTTCAACCATACATTTGTTTATATCCATCGACTTTTGACTAAAACATGAGCATATTCAAATAATCTTTAAATTTCTCTAAACTTTTTCCATTCTGAAAGAACCAAGAGCCATCTCTTTAAATCTCTTCTAATTCATTAGCAAGCAACAAACTTTTCTCCAAGATATTTAAATTCACTAAAATAAGGGATAATTTCATTGTTAACTCCTAAGCTTTAACTTAAATATAGGTAATTGCAAATTTATATATTTTTGTGGATCACCTCTCTTTAATATTATATATTTATTATGGCGATTCACATGTACTCACCCTAACTATGATGAAACAACTTTTCCACCCTTAAGATCCAGAACTATCAATGTCCCACAGCTACAATTTAGCAAGTATACTAGATAATACTTGAATAAGATTCTTGCAAACTATATTTTTGAAATAACCAAGATAACACTAAACTATTAATAATAACATATGCAAATGAAGATTTTCAGGACCAGAGGATTCACTTGTTGCTAATCAAGATACATGGGAGATGGTGAATTTCACTCGATAATGGAAATGAAAAGATTAATTGACATCCTCTTTGAATTTCCACTGATACCCACTAATCAATGTTCCTCACTCTTCCCCATTCATTCTCCTGTTGTGAGATAGAGATGGCCTCCTCAATCCAATGAAGACAAGCATGGAAATCTCAAGTAGAAATGGCAATGAGCCCGACATTTTCGGGTACCCGGCCCGGCCCGGCCTGAAAGGGACGGGCTTTACCAGAGGCTGGCGGGCTTGGGCTTGGGCCTGGGCTTGATTTTAAGGCCCGACTTCGGGTACGGGCCGGGCATGGGTATATCTTTAGGCCCGACCCCAAAAATTTTAGTATTAATTTTACTAATTTACCTTTATACTATATATTTAATTACAATATTATCCTATATATATATATCCATTTTTCCCAAACCTTAACCTCAATTTTCATCCCATATTAAAGGTTTAACATGTTAAAATTGCCTTTAAATGAGTTAGATGAGTTTGGTTCAACTTATAAAAGTGGATTTCACCATACACAGCTGAAAAGTTAGTATAATCAAATATTATGGAGTTTTAATTGCTCACTTATTGCTTAAATTATTTGCGGAAATAGCTTCAATTAATATTTAAAAACTATTTCTAAAATTAAAAATATAAAAAAAAAAATTGAAATTTATAAATATTTAAAAAAATATATTATTAAAAAAGGCGGGCTTGGGCCAGGCCTACGATTATAAAAAACCCGTCGGGTTGGGCTTGGGCTTGGGCTTTGCCTATCATACCCGTAACGGGCTCAGGCCGGGCTTGGGCCTGTGTCATGAGGTCGGGCTTGGGCCTGGGCCAAGGGGTACCCGGTCCCGGCCCGGCCCATTGCCATCACTAATCTCAAGGGAGTTAAAATTTATTAATGAAAACTAAAAGGAGGTGAATTAATTTTGCCTAGTAATGGAAAATGAAAAGACTATATAAGTTTTCAAGGTCGACAGAATTGACTAAAATACTCTGCTCTGTAACTTTAACAATTGACTTTTATTAATGGGTGGGATATGATAGTTTCTGGAACCTGGGGGGGTGGGGTGGCACATGTAAATCGGCGTATTTATTAAAATTATTGCCTTTTATTCATTATCCATCTCACTTGAATTTGAATTTGATGGGAAAAATAGGGTTTCTTTTTTTTTTTATTACCAAACCTTTGTTTTAGTTCCAACCTTCCATAAAGTGATGATTTAGTCACGGAAGCTCATGGACATACAGCAATCTTGGATTTAGTTGACATTTGAAGCATTAAAAGACATAAATACCCTCACAACAACAGATTATGTAAATTAATAAATAATAAAATATTAAATTATGTTATATTAATTTCCCCTCTTTACTTTCTCATTTATCTATTCCTTCTCTATTACTTCATTTTTTTTTTTTCAATTTCCCTTCATTAATTTTCTCTGTCTATCTAGTCTATCCTTCTTTTCTAATTGATTGATATTCAGCACGCTTAAAAAATAAAAATAATATGATCCAAAACTCACTTAGGTTCAAATCAAATAACAAATTTGTTGAAAAACAAATCCATTACAACAATATTCCATCAAAATCTGGGAGAAGATAAAATGGAAAATGTAAGATTTGCCCTCAAACTTTGATTTATGTTTAGTTTCTCCTTTATTTAATTTTCATCGATAAAAAGAACATGGGAAGTCGATTATGAGGAGATTTTGAAAATAAGAATATAAGAGACCGAGAGAGACTAGTGTAAGTTAAAGACTAGAAATATTTTGAATCTTTTGCCGAATTACAAAGGATGAATTATTATGTATTTATAATGATCAAGTTTTTCAAATACAAGAATATGATATAGAGAGAGATAAAGTTACAAAGATATATAACTTTATCAAGATGATGTTCAAGATGCTATATGACTTATATCTTAATTAGGAATTGTTTGGCTTTTATCTCTATCAAGATTACTCTCATCTTTATCCTTGAAGACGCCCCCACAAGCGAATCAAATTCAGTTGGATGGTGAGTTTGCTTTTAAGAAGATGAAAACGCTTAGTGCCTAAAGGATGACTATCCTATTGAAGACCGCTTCTGCTGGAGTAATCTAATTAGATTTATCTTTTTTAATTTGTAATTTGTTTTTGTCTTTTAAATCTTTTTGAATTTGTAATTTGTTTTTGAATTTTATCTTCTAGTTGTTCCTTGTATATAAGAGTGTGTTTAGGTCTTTTAGTTTTCCTTCTAATACTCTGATGTATATTTATATTCAAATCATCTCAATAAACAAAGATAAACCATAATTTTATCTCAAATCTTCTTCTATTATGGTATCAAAGCACTATTTTTTTTTTTTCTGAACTCGTCGTCATGGCAAACAACAACTCCTTTGCTTCAACAACACCAAATGCTTCCATCCACAACACCAACGAGCCACACAATACTTTAATCAACATTAACATTGTTGCTCAAGCCACTCTTAAACTCATTGGTAATAACTATTTCACCTAGAAGCTTCAATTTCAGACTCTCTTCACAAGATACGATCTAATCGGATATATTGATGACTCGAAAACATGCCCGGCTACAACTATCACTTAGAATGAAACTACAATACAGAAACAAACTCACACAATCTAGATTCAACAGGATCAACCAATCCTTAATGCCATTGTCGGTTCTCTCTCTCCTACCATTATTCCATTCATTGCTCGAGCTAACACTTCACGGGAAGCATGGACTATACTCACCAACACTTATGCCAAGCCTTTTGGGTGACGAATTAAACAATATAAAGCTATTTATGAATTCCTACAGACAATTAAAGCTCGAGCCAATGAACTTGCAATTCTTGGAGCACCACTTGACACTCAACAACAAATTCAATGTAAAGCTCCAACACAATCCACTATCCCAACAAACCAACTAAACAATCCCAACCACACCACAAATCCCTCATCAACCACCACTCAACCCAATTGACACACACCAAGACCAACTCATCCAATGCGAACAAGGGCCAAAGACAACATTCATAAAACTATTCAAAAGTTAAACCTTCATACCTAGCTATCCAAATCTCTTGACCTTGAACCCACAACACCGACCCAAGCTCTCAAAGATCCAAAATGGCGTTGGAGCATGTTTAAAGAATATGAAGCTCTTGTTCGGAACGGTACTTGCGAGCTCGAACCTTATGATCCTAGTCATAATGTTGTTTGGTGTAAATGGATTTTTTTGTATTAAGCATCACTTTGATGGTTACATTGATAGGTTTAAGGGTCTCTTGGTTGCTAAGGGTTTTCATCAAAGATCAGAAGTTGATTATCATGACACCTTCAGTCTAGTAGTTAAACCTACCACAATTCAACTTATTCTTAGTCTTGTCGTCAGTCGTGGTTAGTCCCTTCATCAGCTTGATGTCAATAACAGATTCTTGCAATGTCATCTCAATGAGACTATGTATATGAGTTAACCATTAGGGTTCATTGATTGTAATTTTCCATCATATGTATGTACACTACGAAAAGCTATTTATTGGCTAAAGCTAGCTCTTCGAGCTTGGTATCAAGAACAAAGAACTTTTCAGCTTCAATCTGGCTTTAAAAGTTCTCATGCTAATACATCTTTCTTTGTCTTCAATTCTGGTGGGCATATCTTGTATTTGCTTATTTATATTGACAATCTAATCATTACTAGAGATAATGTGACAACAATGGATTGATTTGTTCATTTATTAGCAAGGTGATTCTTTCTTAAGGACCTTGGGTTGCTTTCTTATTTTCTTGGTGTTGAGGTATTCCCGATAAGCATGGTCCTTTGCTTTCTCAACATCGTTATCTGCTTGACCTTTTTGCTTGTACTCACATGTATGATGCTAAACCAGTGCAAACATGTCTATCCACAAGTTCTTCACTTTTGCTACACTCTGGGACTAGCTTATTTGATCTTAGACTTTCGCACAGTTGTGGGTAGTCTACAATACCTCCTGCTCACCTGTATTGACATCGCTTTGGTTGTTAATATATTAACTCAGTATATGAATAAGCCAACTACTGAGCACTAGGATCTTGTCAAACGTTTACTAAGCTATCTTTGTGGACTCCTAATCATGGACTTTAGCTCTACCTTGCCTATCCCATTTCTTTGCATGCCTTCTTCGATGCCGATTACGTAGGCAACAAAGATGACTTTTCCACCACTGACACTTATATCGTCTATCTTGGCCATAATCCTATCTCTTAGAGTTCTAAGAAGTAAACAACAATAGCTCATTCCTCTACTGAGGCAGAATATTGACATGTTGCTAATACTATTGCTGAAATAAATTGGGTGTGCTCCATGTTAATTGATCTCGAACTTCGGCTTCCTACCTGCCCAGTGATTTATTATGATAATATTAGGACAACTCAATTGTGCTTTAATCCTATTTTCATTCTAGGCCGAAACACATTGCTATCGATTTTCATTTCATTTGTGATTAGATGCAAAATGAGACTCTACGGGTTGCTCATGTTGTCCTCCACCCATCAGCTCACTAATATTCTTACAAAACCGCTTCCCTGAACCTATTTTCTATTTCTTTGAGACAAGATTGATCTCTCTTATTGAGCTCCATCTTGAGGGGCATAAAGGATGACTCTCCTATTGAAGACCACTTCTACTAGAGTAATCTAATTAGATTTATCTTTTTGAATTTGTAATTTTTTTTTTGTATTTTAAATATTTTTGAATTTTTTATTTGCTTTTGTATTTTAAATCTTTTTGAATTTGTAATTTGTTTTTGTATTTTATTTTATAGTTGTTCCTTGTATATAGGAGTGTGTTTAGGTCTTTTAGTTTTCCTTCCAATACTCTGATGTATATTTATATTTGAATCATCTCAATAAATAAAGATAAGCCATAATTTTATCTCAAATATTTTTCTGTTAGTGCCAAGACCTTTGGTGAAAATATCAATAATTGAGTCATAGTGGAAATATATTGAATCATCAATTGACCTTGAAAATTTTATTACAAACAAAATGAAAATCAATTTCCATGTGCTTTATTTGAGAATGCATGACATGATTGGTTGCAAGGAATATGACCACCAAATTATCACACCACAATACTAGTGGAGTATATGAGAAAATGTGAATCGCACTTATCATAAACACCTTTACAAATCCAACCATCAACACTTCAGAACCAAAACTACATACTTCAGTTGAACAAAACCATCCACCTTCAACAGAAGAAAACATTTCCCTTAACCACTTGCATGAAAAGGCTACAATGGAAGACTGCAATGAATATAAAAATGATAAGGCTTCAGTGGAAGACAATGCAGATGATGACATGAGAGAAAATGACCTTGCAGATAGTGATATTAAAGAATATAAAGATTTGGGCAAGGATGAACATGTAGCACAAGATAGTGGAGGTGGAATATCTGTTGGAATTTGGTTATTTATATACTTAAAAGAAAATTTTGTGAGTTATTTATGAAACAATACAACCAAGAGACAAATTGTTTTATGAAACAATATAATGTTTCAAGAGGTATTGTTTCATGGAACAATGCAATATTTCAAAAGGCATTGTTTCATGAAACATTGCAATGTTTCAAACTCTATATAAAGACAAGAAGGAAGTTCTTTTGAGATATATAAAAAATCAAAACCAATATTATCTTCCTTCTTTTTCTTCTCTATCTACTTGCTAGAAAACCCAAATACATTCTCTTATTCATTTGGTGAACTTTCAGTATAGCTTGGTACAAATGCACAAAAGGCTTGTCATATCCCGAAAGCTATTTGCATTAGAAACCCACAAGCAATTTAGAAGGGGAAAATATCGCTTTTTGGAAAGTGTAATCTTACGTGTTTCAAGTCTCTTCATTGAATTTCCCCAACAATATCCAATGAAAATATGGACCCTAAGGAATATTGGAGTGATTATCAATCAAGTGATGGGGAGAGAGCGAGATATTCATCATCCAAAGAGGAAATGACAGTTCAAAGAACATGGCTATCTCAAGAACATTTGTGACCCTAGGCAAGAGTTGCTTTGGGGCCTTCTAATAATATAAGCATATATTAAAAAAATTATTTCAAATTTATTTTTCTTACCTTTTGAGATTCAAAATCACTAAGAGAGGTGGACGACGACCAATGAGCTAACGAGGTTAGGTTGGTGGGGGGTTTTGGAAACAGATGCTGGATAAGCTATGGGTGGTGAAATGGATGATTTCCAATGCCAGGATTGACTAGAAAACGCTTGAGAAGTTGCGGCCTAAAAGGTATCAGTGGCCGATGATTAGTGGAGTAAACGAATGAGGTATGATAGGGGTTTTGGTGAAAGGGCTGAGGAGAGGACAATGGTGGTGTTAGGGAAGGCCAACGACATAGGGTACATGCCGAAAAGGCCAAAAATGGCTGTTGCGTGCAATGGAGTTGGGTTGCAAGATTCATAAAAAAAAAAGGGGCCAAATCGAGGGTATCAAGGCTCGAAAAACACTTGGGAAATGACAAAGTGATGATTCTGATCGATTTTGGTGAGAAAATCGATTGGAATCAGCTCCAAACAATCGGTAGCGAAAGAGGGGTGGAGATGATTTATGTGAATGTCGAATTTTGGGATTGAATTAGGGGTGAGTAATTTGAGACATGTAAATGACCATTTTAGCTTTTCATTGTTAAAAGAAATTCAATGTGTTAATTTAGGTGTGTAAATTGGAATATATGAAACTAGAGGTACAAACTTGCTATTTCGTCAAACTTTGGGTGGGAATATACATAAAAAGTTTAAAATAAATTTGAGCCTTTTTGGCTTCTTTTTTTTTTGGGCCCCTTAGGTTGGCATGGATAAGAAATTATATACTATTTTTATTTTTTATAATATATTCAAAAAAAATTATAAAAAATTTAAGCCCTTTTTGGCCCAATTTTTGGGGGGCCCTAGGCAAGTGTCTCACATGCCTACCCCTTGCCGGCCCTATCAAACAATGACAGATTATACTTAGGGGGCGTTTGGATCATATAATATTTTTTTATCTTAGTAATAAGATTACCGAAAAGAAATATTACATTGTAGATTACCAGGTTTAAATTATTATTGTGCTTGGTTCAATTGAGATGTATTAATAATTAATGTGCTTGGTTGACAATAATAACAGATGTCTTTAAATACCCTTTTACTAGAATGTCCTTGGAATGATTACTTGTATTACTAATTAATCTGTTTGGCTGGCTGTAACAGCATATGTCTTGATTACATTTTACTAAAATGCCCTTTAGATGATTACTGGGTGTAAATAATTAATGTGTTTGGTTAATAAAAGAAATGATCAATTAACAAAATTCTTTTTCTTGTATTTTAGCCAAGTATTTTATTGTTAAGTTATTTATTGACAAAGCAAGAAGTTCATGAAAAGGATGAGCACATGGCCATAATAGTGCTAAGCGAGTTTTATGAGGAATATGTGAATGTAAGTGTGTTGTGCGTGGTATCACGATTTGTTACAAAGAGATAACTGGTTCAAGCATAGTGCTACCTGAATTTCAACAAGACTTGTGGATTCTTACACTAGGTAATTCAAATCGAAAGACACATTTCTTTATGCATATTACAATACCGTTTGGATTTTTTTGGCATGGTCTCTTTTAATTTATATTTACAAGTGGTAGGATTTTCCTTAAGTCAGTCTCATTCTATTGAGAAGGTACTTAAGAAATTTAGTCATCTAAATGTTAAAAAAGCAAATACTCCATTTGATCCAAGTATAAAACTTGTTGTGAATGACAGAATAGTAGTGGCTCAACTTGAATATGCAAGTGCTATTGATAGTCTAATGTATGATGCCTAGTGTACGAGATTAGACATAGCATTTGTAGTTACTAAACTCAGTAGGTTTACTAGCAATCCAAGTGTTGAACATTGGAAGGCTATTGGAAGATTTCTTGGGTATCTCAAGAAAACCAAAGAGCTAAATCTCAAATATTCAAAATTCCTTACTGTACTTGAAGGATATACAGATGCTAGCTGGATATCATGTGTAGGAGATAATAAAACTACTACAGGTTGGGTGTTTACTCTTGGTGGTGGTGCAGTTTCTTGGGGATCAAAGAAACAAACTTGTATTACACACTTAACCATGGAAGCTAAGTTTATTGCTTTAGCAACAATAGGGAAAGAAGCTGAGTGGCTAAGGGATATTCTTTTAGAAATCCCATTTATTTCAGAGTATCTGTCTGCTATACCGATACATTGTGATAGTCAAGCCATTTTGGCTTGTGCATACAGTGGTATGTATAATGAAAAGTCAGGAAATATTAGTCTTAGACATGAGTATCTGAGACAGTTAATTCAAAGTGGAATTATTGCTATCTCATACGTGAGATCAAGTGAAAACTTGGCTAATCCATTTTCCAAACCTCTTTCAAAAGAATTGGTAAAATCTACATCTAGAGGGATTGGGCTAAATCTCTTGAACTTAGAGATCTACCAATGATGGCAAACTTAATACTAGGAAATGACTAGTCTTAAGTTCAAAGGGTACAAACAAGTCATTGATAAGTGGAGAGTTTTCAGCACTAAATTAAACTTTCAAAGCCTTGTCTACATTAGATGATTAGTGCTGGTTGTTATAGTTAAGGGTTGAGTTCAAACTCTTAATGAAGTTTAGTCTATGCGTGACAAGTATTTTAAATGTAACAAGGATACTGGAAGAACTTCACCTATATGAACTTAGAGGTGGTGCCGATTCTCATGAGAGTTAGAGTTTCTCTNAGCAACCAAAATCAACTCATGTCCGCGTTTGGTAAGTATAAAACAAATTCCTACAACCACAATATCAAAAAACTCACCATAGGACTACATGAATGAACACATATTTCCTTGAGAATATGTTCAATTTGTCAATCCACTTTAGCACGTTCCTTTTGTACACTTCTTCTGTGTACATAAAAAACCACATGCAGTCCAAGGTGATGAAATTGTGCAAGTTGTCTCCTTTAAAACTCCTCCACTAGTTTTTGCAGATCACTACATATGCAGTCCATCATATGAGGTAAACATATTATGTAAATATGGCGTGAAGCATGTAAATTGTAAAACAGTTTTGTACCCCATGTGGAGGTCAAACATACTGCTGCTCAACATCCCCCTTCCCCCTCTGTTTGCCAATCACCTACTCGACCTTCGTTGATTTGTGGCACCTACATATGTTCATCATTCATTTACATTAGCAAACAATTCCATACATATTTCATAACTGAAAGCATTAGTCGGTTTACGAGTTGCAAGGCTGGCTACCTTTGCATTTGCTGCCCTTTAAGGCTTAAGGAACCTCCTAATTTTCTTCATATACCGAATGACTGGTCTCGCCTACATCTGCACATTAATCAATTATGAGTTATGTTAATAAGCATTATTCCTAACCATACAACAAATTGACTCCATAACTATCCAATCGTAATACCTTTCACATTGCTATCTATACAAACTGTGTGACTCTCTTGACATTGTTCACGAACTTTTGTGCTTTTTGTCATCACTACTGGGCAATGTGGTGGTCCTCCCATCATTCCTGCACACCAACCCATAAAACAAAGCACATCAAAGAGGGAAAGAAAACAAAAATTGTAGAACTAACACTTTATAAATGCTAGTATACCTTGACCGTACTTTCCCGGTGACCTAAATGTTAGTTTCCATAAGTAAATCAAAATGCCACATTCACCATACTAAGACAACAAACATTAAACACACATACATGTACACATCCTTTTATACATCACTACCAAAGTTAAAAAGGTTTTTACATTCCATATTAGTGATTCGTACCTTCCTGTACTAACTGCAAACATAGACCATTACCATCTAATTACTAGACAGACCTGGTTTCACAAAAACATAACAAAAGACATCATCCTGTATGCTGTTAGAATATAGGCAAAATACAACTATGGGAATACAACCACTGTGTCAGCTCTTTAATAACCCTGTGCACAAAAATAAAACCTATTACAAGACTTGACTAGAAATCAAATGTTGCCTGGTACTCATTACTTGCTCCAAGCTGCATCTTCGCAAATTCTCTCTGCACGTGCATTGGTAACCCAAACAAGATATCTATCTTGTGAGGTTCCTTGCAAATCTCCGTGGTGGCTATGAACATCTCAGTGATTGTGAATCCATCCAATTGAGAAATGATGGAATACACTTGCCCTTTACGGTGTTTCTCTTGGGTCTCCTTCTTGAAGTAGTCAGCAATACCCTTAAGCTCTGCTCGGGTCCCAGCCAAGGCAGTCTCAAACCTACCCAATGTGGCATGCCACTCTGTTGCTTTTCCAGTATCTTTTCTCCTCCTCTTACTGTTGACCGTAACTCTGCTTTGACTAGCAGCGGCTGCCTGACAAGTAGAATCAACCACATCATCCTTTGGCGGGGCCCCTCGAGATCGAGATCTATATCGACATTGATGTCCATTTGTTCATCATTGTTGTCAGCATTGTCATTATCCAAATCCTCAACAGCATCAGCTGCTGTTTTCGCACTAGCTCCATTGGCCCTATCTTTGCCGTAGATGGCGACAAAGGAATCATAGTGTACCCACGGTTTGTGTCGCAGTGCTCTTGCAAAAGGATGACTCTATAAAAACGTTAATCACAATAAGATATGCGGCATTTGTATGAGTACATATAAACGTGAAGTTTAGAATTTAAAATGTACACAAATAAACCAATAGAAGCATACTTACCCGAACCCATTCATCAAAGACATCCTTGGTACATTTAATGCATTTCTCCTCATCATTCCACTCGAAGTCCCTACCTTTCTCAAGCATCTCGTTGATTGCATTATATTGCCTCCTCAACATCTTCACCCTCGAGTCGATATGTGGTTGTGCTTTTAGACCGCAATGAGGAAGCTTTTCCCACATCATCTTTTCGACCTCAGCTAGGGAACCGCACTTGAACCCCCGCTTAGTTCTCCAAAGTGGCTGCTCTTTGAGCTTTAGCAAACACTCCACCAACACAGCGTCCTCCTTTTTTGTCCATTGCCGCTTACTTCCCTTAGCCTTTGCCTTGCCCTTTCTTCCTTTTTTTCATAGGCATAGGGTTGTCATGCATGCTAATGCTCTTGTCGGACTCATGGGACCGCAATGCTAACCTGTCCATATTGCTGAAACAAAACAAAAAAAGGCAGATTAGTGATATTGGGAAAAAAAATCAAGTTACAACTTCGTTTATACACAGTGTCCGAGCTACTAATATGCGCAATATTAATAATTTCAAGTCAATTAGCAAGAATAATAAATGAACGGGATCAGTTAACATTCAACCATCCACATTGTGACAAATGTAAGTTAATGTACAAGTCCACTAACAAAGCATCTGTGTTTGGGTTCATTCATACATGGTAAATCAAAAAAGACAGAAATTTAAAAAGTCATAAAATTACACATAAACTAAACACAAGCACAATCATTCATTCCGCGCAGCCATCCAAGTATTGAACATTTCAGTAGCCAAATTGTCTCTAAATGTAGTCCACGCGACACTAGGCTCAACGTGCTTGATTAATTCTCCATCGTCATCCTCTTGCCCTTTATCGTTCACCTCTTCTTGAAGATCCGCTTCAACCGGGTCAATGGGCAACTCAGACCTTATGAAATTGTGCAAAAGACAACATGCAGTAATGATTCTACATTAAGTTTTGACGGGTTAGTAAGACGTGTCCTCCAATATTCCCCTTCGAGCTTTCAGGATGTCGAAACATCGCTCAATACAATTTTCTGCTTGAGAGTGTTTCATGTTGAAAAATTCTTGTGGTGATGCCGGTTGGTGACCTTGTCGCCATTCACTCAAATGATATCGTTGTCCTCGATAAAGGGCCAAAAACCCTTCCCCATTAGTGTATCCAGCATCGCACAAATAGTATTGCCCTAAAATAAACAATTTCAAGTCAATAACAATTACTAAGTGCACTATTATGGCAGACCTTAACATTAAAAATACAATTTATTTTGTTATATTACCTTGGGGGACCTTTAATCCATTTCTCATAGTAATGGCATCCCTAAAACTTTACCATCTGCAGCGGAACCTTCTCACCCAGGGAGGACATATATAAACTGCATGTCAAGTGTGCATACACCAAGGACATTAGTTGCGATTTCACTTTTCCTTGATCGATACCTAGGTATATCGTTAGCCGGCACATGAACCTTTATGTATGTTCCATCTAAGGCTCTCAAACAGTTCTAACACAGAACAACAAAAATTTTTTAGAGAAAACACTAAGTTTGATTTTAATAAGCTACTAAACTACATGTGCATCCTAAATGTAACAACTGCTTTATACTAAAATACTTATAGAAATACATATAATAAAATACATATACATTAGCAAAAGTAGTTGGGCCCAAATTTTTCTTTTATTAAGTATACATATTTTTTACACAAAATTAATATCATGTACATAAGTCATCAAAAATGTGGTGGACAGTGTACCTATTGCTCCTCGCTTGCCAACGTCCATCTGACCGCGTCCTCACCTAGATCCTGCAAAACACACAGAAAACAACGGGGTGAGCACAAAAAGGCTCAGTAAGTAAATCCTGTACTCGTCTATCCCTGTAACTCTTTCTCTTAATTCTTTCCTTACACTCTTCTCTTCTCATTCATTTTCTCTTTCTATTTCTCTTTCTCATAGCTCTTTTCTATTAACTTTCTGTTATATGTCACGGCCTCATCTTACCGGAGGTACGGTTGGGTACTCATCCCACTCTTCATGACTCTACTCATTCTCTCTCTCTCTCTCTATTCTTTCTTATATTTTCTCATTCTTTCTCACTTGAATGTCACAGCCTCATCTTACCAGAGGCACGGCCGGGTGGAGTTCACAAAGCACTAATCCACTCTTCGTGATTTCTACTCATTTCTCTGCCGATCGGACTCGGTTATGCATGGATTCAGAACCCTTGGTCATGTGAGTGTATTCTCTCTCTCTTTGCATATCTCGGCCCCATCTAACCGGAGGCACGACTGGAACCTGACGTTCCAGTCTTCGTGACTTTACTTATCACTCACGGGTTCCCCATCACACAACCTACTCTATTCTCTTCTTTAGCGCTGCTCTCTCTTTTATTCTCTAGTGCTAAATCTTTCTTTCTCTTTACTCTTAGAGTTTTCTCATTCTCTTTACTCTTAGAGTAGCTTATTCTCAAAATTCTCTTCTCTTTCTCAAGTTATTTCTCAATGCACAATTTAATGCATATGGATGGTTCATGCTCATTAATGCACTCATGAAATGCCAATATGCAGTGTTGCAAGAATTAAGGTTTACTACTCATGCTCATACTTCTCTTAGGCATTTCATCAAACAACTCATGTGCATACAAAAACTCTATTTTATCTATAACTCTACTCTTTTCTTTAAACATCCAAAATGGGAGAAAACTCCCTCATATAGCCATAATTCTTGTCAAGGAAAACACTCCCAAAAAGGTTTACACAAAACCTCTCCAACTTCAACTCAACTTCACTCTCTCTTCACACATCAAATACTTCTCATCATTTACATATATCGAACCAATCATCAATTATCAACTCATCTCATCTCAATTCTCAACAAACATAATACATACATGCATGCATAAAGAAAATCTCTACTCAAAGATTGCTTAAACTTAAACTTGGGTTGGATTTACTTACCTTGTAGTGGAGTGATTCCACTAGCACTTCTCTTTTCCTTTGGTAGATGGTTTTTTCTCTACAACTTTAAACAACATACTATAAGACTTCAACACATCTAGAGATAAATTTCACATCTAAAGCAAGAATCCTTACCTTAGGATGCTTTAGATTAATTCTCTACCAAAACTACTCAAAAAGCCCTCTTAAAACCTTAAAAGATTGAATGAAGAGTTGAGAGGAAATGATGAATGGGAATGGCGGTGGAAGTGATGAAATGAAGGGTTTACCAAGCTTAATCCCTTGTTAGCTCATAATTTACATATGCATTCCCATTTTGCCCTTGCTCTTTCTTGGAAATTGCAACTTTGTCTTTTAATTCCTTGCACTCACACCCCCAACTCTAACACATTCTCCATGAAATTTTCTTGCATTTCACTCCCCACTTTTCCTGCTAATTAGGGGTAGAAAGGTTACTTTGCCCCTATGGAAAATTCTTTAGAAACTTCACCCAACTTTTCAGCTGGAGCTTCGCTGTGGCAAAGAAATACAAGGGCTACGTCGCCACGGTGACACTCCTTCTTTGCCGCGGCGAAGTCTGCACTTCCAAAATTCTGCAAGACTTCACCAATTTCAGGGCAAACACTCCACCAAACCAAAACATAAGTTCACCCAAGGGTCAACCAAACAATATTAACAACATACAGACTCAATTGAGGGTAAAACAATAAACATTCAAACAATACAACATCAATTAACTACATACCTCAAGTGGGGCGTTACACTAAACCTAGTGATTAGACTGTACCTTGAACCATTTCCACAGCTCATCGGTTGAGTTCTCGTGAATGGCCTCTAGTTTTTTAAACAGCAAGGTATGCAACCTTAACACGACGTTCAGGACTAAGTGAAAATTGGGGCTTACCGTCTCAGTGGATCTACGCATTTGACGTTTCATTACTCTGGTCTTTTGGTTATGGGCAAGGATGTGAAGAAAGGTCCCAACTAATTCTTCTACGGATGAATAACGGGTTGATTTTAAGTTGTCATGTATAGTAAGTATATTACATAATTTGTGAAATAGAGCCCTATTCATCCTACATCTCTCAAAACATAACTCATCACTTTGGAAAAGCATGGTGTGTAAATTGAACGACCTAACCTTAAACCTAGACGCAAACTCACTGGCATATGATATAGCAACCCTACGTCCACCTCGTATATTAAGTGCATTAGCCAACTCAAGAAGGACGAGTATGGTGTACATGGTTTCCAACATGTCCAAACGGAAGACTAGAAGGACAACCAAGTGCATCTTCTGCCTGACTGTTAAACGAGCCGTAGCTGTTTCACATAATTCATTGATCAAAGCATAATGAAGTCAATCAAGCATGTACAAGTCCTTAAACCCAACACAGGCAATTGTATATGGAAGAAATCAAACTGAATATGAAAACCTAAACAACATAAACCCCGGAATTTAATAATATCACAGGCGAAAAAAAATTCACCTCAAACACTCATACAATTCTCAACGTCCCACACATAAAAATTTCTCATCCAGCAAACACTCCACCAACATAAACATCACAAAAAATTCACATCAATCCCTCAAAACTGTCTTCTTTAGCAATTCAATTGGTAACATAATCTGTAGGGTTAATTTTTACTATAGATATTTAATTTAACTGACCTATAATTCGACGTTGAAAAATCCAAAATTTGTTACCGCTTTGACCGATTTTAGCAATTGCAATTTTATTAACTTAATCAAATCTACAGTTTGTGTATTACTTGTCATTTGTGTACAACTTACCAAACTATTAGGACACATCTGAATTAATATGTTCTTTTTCCTTCTCATTTGTGTATTACTTGTCATTATATTTTAAGCTTCAACTGGTTACGGCTTAGAATCGCTTGACATGTCACAAGCAAGTACACTGATGACATCTAAACTAAACTGCAGCCCACTAGGTTGTAAAATTTGTGGGGTTTGACCAAACATCCTTAACATTATAAATTAAATTATAACATGTAAATTGCACTAATTAGATAGCATTATCACTACTTTTTTGTTAGTGCATTCCAACAATTGTTAAACAAAAACAAAGCATGAACGAATTTGTGCTCTCATTATGCCAAATCCACTAGAGTATGTTCGATTGCAACCCAAATATCACTTTATGCAAAATGTACACCACCTTCTCATTCTTCTCAAATGGTTCCACAATTAATGATCAAAACAAATATCCTATAGTTTTCTTTTTCTTTTTAAAATCTTTTTGCAAACAAACCTACTTTAAAAGAATAAGAGATTTGCATGTACTGACAGAAGAATTACTTATACAGATACTCTCTCATGTGAGATTACGACAATAAGGCATAAGCCACCATCCTATTTGTGAATTTGGTGGCTAAAAGTACTGAAATGATGCATATACTATCTGAAGTTGTCAGATCTGCTAAAGATGTAGCCATCATTATAAATTTGTATGCCTTTTTTTCAGTATGATCCACAAAAACCACCAAAATAATGACAATATTTAGAATGCAAAACTACGGTATATGATCTGCTTCAACATACAGAGCAGCAACCACATCAATAAGTGAACACGAAAGAACAAATACATCAACATCAATCACTGTATCCAAATAAATCAGTAGCTACTAGAAAAAAAAGCCATACATTGACCAACTATATATCTCTGAGGAAAGAAAAATGGCTAAGAAACAATTACCTTAAACCTGTCTATGTTAGTGGACCAATGATGGTTTTCAAAGAGTTGTCTTATGGGGAGCAAATAGAGGGCGACAAAGAGCCGACGTTGCTACGGCGGAGATGGTGGACCAACGACAGACGGAAAATGGAAAAGTTAGGGTTTAGGGTTGCAATCGAAACAAATAACGCAACATTCAAAGAAAAGAGGGCAAACAATTTACCGAAAATAGCGATCGGACTGACAAACGAGATCGTCGAGAAGAATACTCCATCGGCGGCGAACAAGTTTTAGCACAGAGAACTGAGAACGAAATCGTGCCTGTTGTGCAATTTAGAAATTTTTTTTTTCTTTTATCCTGTAGTTTTAATGAAGTTCAAGGGCATATTGGTCACAATATGCAAATATGTGAGGACAATATGGGTACACCAATCTTCGTGGCATTTCTGAAATAAATGATAAAAAGCAGGGCAATTTCGTCCGGAAAATAAAAAAACTGAGGACAAATACGTATGTTTGTGCAAATTGTCTATTTTGTAATTATTAATAAACCAAATGATATTTTCGTCTGCATAATCCACTGTTTAGGGGCAAGATTGGACATAAATTATGATTACCAGGGTAATGTTTTAATATCAGCCCCCTATCAAGTAATATTATTCCCAGCAATTTACCCCCTTTTTGGCGTTGTTTGTCATCTTATTTTCTGGTAATGTTTTTGTACAAAAATTCCAAACACGGTTATTTGCTCAATTAAACAAATATTACCCATGTTAAAAAATTTCAACCCAATCCAAACGGGCCCTTAAGGTAACCCGTTTGAGTATCAGCCTGAGGAGAAAGTGACACTAAAGCAAGGTTTAATTATATATATATATATATAATTCTGCGCATTTTAAATAAGTGTTGAGGAATTATCTAGTTCAAGAAGGTTTTGGGATTGGGTGTGCTAAGAATGATACTAAAAGGGTTAGGGCTAGGTATAAGAACAGAAATGTATTTAGTTTATATTTGCTAGGCCTATGGGAGATTTAGTTACATTCAATATTAGGGCGTTGTGGGGAGAACATGTGTTTGTGTCCCAAACTAGCTAATGCTCCATAGGTTGCAAGAAATATTGAGGCCTCTTATTCGAGCAAACCCCGACATTACGATAACAGAGAAGGCTTTAGTTTTAAATTCAAAGTACGAGATAACAGTGAGGGACATAACTTACTTCAGGGCTAAGGCATTAGCCTTCAAGATTCATGGAAAGGACCATAGACTATATTTCAACAAGATAAATTCATATGCTCGAGCACTAAAGCAATGGAATGAAAAAGCTAGTGTGTTCATACTATCTGAGCAATTGAGGCAGACAAATACTACTAGGTTCATAAGCTTCTTGCTATAGCTTACCTGCACAAAAAAAAAAAAAAAAAAAAAAAAAAAAAAAAAGACAAAAAAAAAAAAAAGACAAAAACAAAAACAAAAACAAAAACAACAAAACAAAACAAAAATGGTTTGATGAGAAGGTGGTAAGGGCTTCGCAGGGCTCGACGCATGTCATCTAAAAGGGCCCCATGGTGGTTTCCTATTGGCTGCAACAACCCTAGATGCAAAGAATATCTTATTCCCACTAGCCATTTGCATATGTGAGTTTGAGAACAATGACTCTTGGACCTGCTTTCTCACTCTATTGTACGAGTTTTTAGGGGTTGATAATTAATAGACGACTTGTGTGTTTGATGTTTGATAACAGAAGGGTCTGATTTCTGCCATTGCCTAATGTGGAGTGCGCAAGGCGTATATATGCCAATATGAAGAAAGATTGGCCTTCTATCAAATTAAAGATGTTGTTTTGGGCTACATCAACCCAAAAATTCAAGGTGATAATGGAGGAAATCAAGCAGGTTAATCAAGATGCTTACAATTGGTTGATGAAGATTGAAGCCAAGCAGTGGAGTAGATGGGCTTTCAACCCAGAAATCTAGTCTTACCATGTTACAAACAACCATAGCGAGCCCTTCAATAATTAGACTAGAAAACAAAGGGACAAGCCACATCTAACAGTGTTGGAGCAGCTTAAAGTTATGTGTATGAGCAAAATGCATAAAAGGCTCCAACAGGCTGAGAGTTGGACCACAAAATTGACACCTAAAGCCAACAAAAAGGTTCGTGAGGCTGTTAAGCAAGGTAGAGAGCTTAAAATCAGTTGGACTAGATTTGAAATTTGAGGTGGTTGATAGGGTGAGAAGATATATTGTTAATCTCTCACAATGGACATGCTCATGTGGAGATTGAAAAATAAGTGGAATTCCATGCAAGCATGTTGCCACTGCATTATGGAGTATAGGGGAAATCCAATTGATTATGTTCATGAGTGTTATTCGGTAGAAGCCTACATTAGGAAATACGGTCAAAGGTTGAGCCTTTTACCAGAAAATAGTGAATGGCCAACTAAAGGACCAGTTTTGCCACCATTCTAGAGGATCAAGCTTGGTAGGCTCGTAAAACTTGTAGAAGAGAACCTAGAGAAAAAGCAAAGCAATCAAAAGAATTTCACTACTAGTTGCAGTCATTCTAATCTGCTGGGACATAGCAAAAGAAGATATCCAGCCTTGAAAGTCCAACCCAGAACCAAGAGAGGCAAGAGCATCTAAATAGGTAAATATTTTCTAAAAATTTATAATCAGAAGTTATGTTTGATTGAGAATTGTATACAAAGGTTACTGAGATGGTTGTGATGCAATTTTAGTTTGTTTGATATGGTCGAGAATGCTACTAAGATTGTGTAGAACGAAAGATAAAATTTAGCTGTTGACTATGTTTTCAAATAGTATTCATGTTGATTGTGCTTTTAAAATAGGTGGTTGAGTTTTTATGAATTTCAATTGTTTTAGCATGTTAACATTCACTTTCAGTTTAGAGAAAACAACTTGTGCTTTGTAAACATCTTTTGTTTTGTCACTGAGCATGTGGTTGAAAAGTTTATAATAAATTGTTTGTTTACTGCATTCAGTTACTGTTTTGACATTGAAAAGGTGGTTGAGTTTTTGTTTTCTGCTATTGTTTTGATATTCAGAATATGGTTGAGTTTTTCTGAAGCATTATTGTTTTGACATTGAGAATTAGTTTTAGTTTTTTTCAACTGCTATGGTTTTGACATTAAAAAGGTGGTTTGAGTTTTTCTGAAGCATTATTGCTCCTCCTCTTACTGTTGACCGTAACTCTGCTTTGACTAGCAGCGGCTGCCTGACAAGTAGAATCAAACCACATCACCTTTGGCGGGGCCCCTCGAGATCGAGATCTATATCGACGATGTCCATTTGTCATCATTGTGTGTCAGCATTGTCATTATCCAATCCACAACAGCATCCGTGCGTTTTCGCACAGCTCCTGCCCCACTCTTTGCCGTAGATGGCGACAAAGGAATCATAGTGTACCCACGTGTGTTGGCGCAGTGCTCTTGCAAAAGGATGACTCTATAAAACGTTAATCACAATAAGATAAGTGCATTTGAAGTAAATATAAACGTGAAGTAGAATTTAAATGTACACAAAATACCAACAGAGCATACTACCCGAACCATTCATCAAAGACATCTTGGTATTAAGTTCTCATCTATCCACTCAGTTCCCCTGCCACTCTTTCTCAGCATTCGTGCATTGATATTGCCTCCTCAACATCTTCACCCTCGAGTCGATATGTGGTTGTGCTTTTAGACCGCAATGAGGAAGTTTTCCCACATCATCTTTTCGACCTCAGCTAGGGAACCGCACTTGAACCCCCTAGTCTCCAAAGTGGCTGCTTTTGAGCTTTAGCAAACACTCCACAACACAGCGTCCTCCTTTTTTGTTCCATTGCCGCTTACTTCCCTTAGCCTTGCCTTGCCCTTTCTTCCTTTTTTTCATAGGCATAGGGTGATGCATGATATGCTCTTGTCGGACTCAGGGACCGCCTGCTAACCTGTCCATATTGCTGAAACAAACAAAAAAAGGCAATTACTGATTGGGAAAAAAAATCAAGTTCAAATTCGTTATACATAGTGTCCGAGCTACTAATAGCGCAATATATAATTTCAAGTCAATTAGCAAGAATAAAATGAACGGGATCAGTTAACATTCAACCATCCACATTGTGACAAATGTAGTTAATGTACAGTCCACTAACAAAGATCTGTGTTTGGGTTCATTCATACATGGTAAATCAAAAAGACAGAAATTTAAAAAGTCATAAAATTACACATAAACTAAACACAAGCACAATCATTCATTCGCGCAGAGATCCAAGTATTGAACATTTCAGTAGCCAATTGTCTCTAAATGTAGTCCACGCGACACTAGGCTCAACGTGCTTGATTAATTCTCCATCGTCATCCTCTTGCCCTTTATAGTTCACCTCTTCTTGAAGATCCGCTTCAACCGGGTCAATGGGCAACTCAGACCTATGAAATTGTGCAAAAGACAACATGCAGGATTATTCACATTAAGTTTGACGGGTTAGTAAGACGTGTCCTCCAATATTCCCCTTCGAGCTTTCAGGATGTCGAAACATCGCTCAATACAATTTTCTGCTTGAGAGTGTTTCATGTTGAAAATTCTGTGGTGATGCCGGTTGGTGACCTGTCGCCATTCACTCAAATGATATCGTGTCCCGATAAAGGGCCAAAACCCTTCCCCATTAGTGTATCCAGCATCGCACAATAGTATGCCTAAAATAAACAATTTCAAGTCAATAACAATACTAAGTGCACTATTATGGCAGACCTTAACATTAAAAATACAATTATTTTGTTACATTACCTTGGGGGACCTTTAATCCATTTCTCCTAGTAATGAAACCCTAAAATTACACTGCAGCGGAACCTTCTCACCCAGGGAGGACATATATAAACTGCTGTCAAGTGTGCATACACCAAGGACATTAGTTGCGATTTCACTTTTCCTTGATCGTACCTAGGTATATCGTCAGCCGGCACATGAACCTTTATGTATGTTCCATCTAAGGCTCTCAAACAGTTCTAACACAGAACAACAAAAATATTTAGAGAAAACACTAAGTTTGATTTTAATAAGCTACTAAACTACATGTGCATCCTAAATGTAACAACTGTTTATACTAAAAACTTATAGAAATACATAAAAAATACATAACATTAGCAAAAGTAGTTGGGCCCAAATTTTTCTTTTATTAAGTATACATATTTTTTACACAAAATAATATCATGTACATAAGTCATCAAAATGTGGTGGACAGGTACCTATGTCCTCGTTGCCAACGTCCATCTGACCGCGTCCTCACCTAGATCCTGCAAAACACACAGAAAACAACGGGGTGAGCACAAAAAGGCTCAGTAAGTAAATCCTGTACTGTCTATCCCTGTAACTCTTCTCTTAATTCTTTCCTACACTCTTCTCTTCTCATTCTTTTCTCTTTCTATTTCTCTTCTCATAGCTCTTTTCTATTACTTTCTGTTATATGTCACGGCCTCATCTTACCGGAGGTACGGTTGGGTACTCATCCACTCTTCATGACTCTACTCATTCTCTCTCTCTCTCTCTATTCTTTCTTATATTTTCATTCTTTCTCACTGAATGTCACAGCCTCATCTTACAGAGGCACGGCGGGTGGAGTTCACAAAGCACTAACCACTCTTGTGATTTCTACTCATTTCTCTGCCGATCGGACTCGGTTATGCATGGATTCAGAACCCTTGGTCATGTGAGTGTATTCTCTCTCTTTGCATATCTCGGCCCATCTAACCGGAGGCACGACTGGAACCTGAGTTCCAGTCTTCGTGACTTTACTTATCACTCACGGGTTCCCCATCACACAACCTACTCTATTCTCTTCTTTAGCGCTGCTCTCTCTTTTATTCTCTAGTGCTAAATCTTTCTTTCTCTTTACTTAGAGTTTCTCATTCTCCTTTACTCTTAGAGTAGCTTATTCTCAAAATTCTCTGCTCTTCTCAAGTATTTCTCAATGCACAATTAATGCATATGGATGGTTCATGCTCATTAATGCACTCATGAAATGCCAATGCAGTGTTGCAAGAATTAAGGTTTACTACTCACTGCTCATACTTCTCTTAGGCATTTCATCACAACTCATGTGCATACAAAAACTCTATTTTTATCTATAACTCTACTCTTTTCTTTAAACATCCAAAATGGGAGAAAACTCCCTCATATAGCATAATTCTTGTCAGGAAAACACTCCCAAAAGGTTTACACAAAACCTCTCCAACTTCAACTCAACTTCACTCTCCTTCACACATCAAATACTTCTCATCATTTACATATCGAACCAATCATCAATTATCACTCATCTCATCTCAATTCTCAACAAACATAATACATACATGCATGAAAAGAAATCTACTCAAAGATTGCTAAACTTAAACTGGGTTGGATTTACTTACCTTGTAGTGAGTGATTCCACTAGCACTTCTCTTTTCCTTTGGTAGATGGTTTTTTCTACAACTAAAACCATACTATAAGACTTCAACACATCTAGAGATAAATTTCACATCTAAAGCAAGAATCCTTACCTTAGGATGTTTAGATTAATTCTCTACCAAAACTACTCAAAAGCCCTCTTAAAACCTTAAAAGATTGAATGAAGAGTTGAGAGGAAATGATGAATGGGAATGGCGGTGGAAGTGATGAAATGAAGGGTTTACCAAGCTTAATCCCTGTTAGCTCTAATTTACATATGCATTCCCATTTTGCCCTTGCTCTTTCTTGGAAATTGCACTTTGTCTTTAATTCCTTGCACTCACACCCCAACTCTAACACATTCTCCATGAAATTTCTTGCATTTCACTCCCCACTTTTCCTGCTATGGGAGTAGAAAGGTTACTTTGCCCCTATGGATCTTTAGAAACTTCACCCAACTTTCAGCTGGCTTCGCTGTGGCCAGAAATACAAGGGACGTCGCCACGGTGACCATCTTCTTTGCCGCGGCGAAGTCTGCACTTCCAAAATTCTGCAGACTTCACCAATTTCAGGGCAAACACCACCAAACCAAAACATAAGTTCACCCAAGGGTCAAAACACAAAATAACAACATAAGACTCAATTGAGGGTAAAACAATAAACATTCAAACAATACAACATAATTAACTACATACCTCAGTGGGGCGTTACACTAACCTAGTGATTAGACTGTACCTTGAACCTTTCCACAGCTCACGGTTGAGTTCTCGTGAATGGCCTCTAGTTTTTAACAGCAAGGTATGCAACCTTAACACGACGTTCAGGACTAGTGAAAATTGGGGCTTACCGTCTCAGTGATCTCGCCTTTGCGTTCATTACCTGGCTTTTGGTTGGGCAAGGTGTGGGGTCCCAACTAATTCTTTCCGATGAATAACGGGTTGATTTTAGTTGTCCATGTATGTAAGTATACATAATTTGTGAATGAGCCCTATTCATCCTACTCTCTCAAACATAACTCATACTTTGGAAAAGCGGGTGTAATGAAATACGAACCTAAACCTAGAGCAAACTCCTGGCATTGATATAGCAACCCTCGTCCACCTCGTATATTGTGCATTAGCCAACTCAAGAAGGACGAGTATGGTGTACATGGTTTCCAACATGTCCAAACGGAAGACTGAAGGACAACCAGTGCCTCTTGCCTGACTGTTTACGAGCTAGTTTTCAATAATTCATGATCAAAGCAATGAAGTCAATCCACATGTACAAGTCCTTACCCAACCAGGCAATTGTATATGGAAGAAATCAAACTGAATATGAAAACCTAAACAACATAAACCCCGAATTTAATAATATCACAGGCGAAAAAAATTCACCTCAAACACTCATACAATTCCAACTCCCACACATAAAAATTTCTCATCCAGCAAACACTCCACCACATAAAAATCACAAAAAATTACATCAACCCTCAAAACTGCTCTTTAGCAATTCAATTGGTAACATAATCTGTAGGGAATTTTTACTATAGATATTTAATTTAACTGACCTATAATTCGCGTTGAAAAATCCAAAATGTGTCGCTTTGACCGATTTTAGCAATTGCAATTTTATTAACTTAATCAAATCACATGTGTGTATTACTTGTCATTTGTGTACAACTTACCAAAATTAGGACACATCTGAATTAATATGTTTCTTTTCCTTCTCATTGTGTATTATTGTATTATATTTTAAGCTTCAACTGGTTACGGCTTAGAATCGCTTGACATGTCACAAGCAAGTAACTGATGACATCTAAACTAAACTGCAGCCCACTAGGTTGTAAAATTTGTGGGGTTTGACCAAACATCTTAACATTTTAATTAAATATAACATGTAAATTGCACTAATAGATAGCTATCATACACTATTTTGTTAGTGCTTCCAACAATCGTTAAACAAAAACAAAGCATGAACGAATTTGTGCTCATATAGCCAAATCCACTAGGTATGTTCGATTGCAACCCAAATATCACTTTATGCAAAATGTACACCACCTTCTCATCTTCTCAATGGTTCCACAATTAATGATCAAAACAAATATCCATATGTTTTCTTTTTCTTTTTAAAATCTTTTTGCAAACAAACCTACTTTAAAAGAATAAGAGATTTGCATGTACTACAGAAGAATTACTTATACAGATACTCTCTCAGTGAGATTACGACAATAAGGCATAAGCCACCATCCTATTTGTGAATTTGGTGGCTAAAAGTACTGAAATGATGGGTATACTATCTGAAGTTGTCAGATCTGCTAAAGATGTAGCCATCATTATAAATTTGTATGCCTTTTTTTCATATGATCCACAAAACCACCAAAATAGACAATATAATGCAAAACTACGGTATATGATCTGCTTCAACATGAGAAGCAACCACATCAATAAGTGAACACGAAAGAACAAACATCAACATCAATCACTGTATCCAAATAAATCAGTAGCTACTAGAAAAAAAAAGCTACATTGACCAACATATATCTCTGAGGAAAGAAAAATGGAAGAAACAATTACTTAAACCTGTCATGTTAGTGGCCAAGATGGTTTTCAAGAGTTGTCTTATGGGAGCAAAAGAGGGCGACAAGAGCCGACGTTGCTACGGCGGAGATGGTGGACCAACGACAGACGGAAAATGGAAAAGTTAGGGTTTGGGTTGCAATCGAAACAAATAACGCAACATTCAAAGAAAAGAGGGCAAACAATTTACCGAAAATAGCATCGGACTGACAAACGAGATCGTGAGAAGAATACTCCACGGGGCGACAAGGTTTTAGCCAGAGAATTGAGAACGAAATCGTGCTGTTGTGCAATTTAGAAATTTTTTTTCTTTTATCCTGTAGTTTTAATGAAGTTCAAGGGCATATTGGTCAATATGCAAATGTGAGGACAATATGGGTACACCATCTTCGTGGATTTTGAAATAAATGATAAAAGCAGGGCAATTTCCCGGAAATAAAAAACTGAGGACAAATACGTCTGTTTGTGAAATGGCTATTTGTAATTATAATAAACCAAATGATATTTCGTCCGCATAATCCACTGTTTAGGGGCAGATTGGACATAAATTATGATTACCAGGGTAATGTTTTAATATCAGCCCCCTATCAAGTATATTATTCCCAGCAATTTACCCCCTTTTGGCGTTGTTTGTGTCATTATTTCTGGTAATGTTTTTGTACAAAAATTCAAACACGGTATATCATATCAACCACTAATTACCATCAACCAACACAATATACTGTTTTATCACCTTAGGCACTAGCAAAGGCAATTTCTCAACCAATGTTGGATGCTTTGGCATTGTTCCTGATTCATAAATATCCCACACAAACCTGCATAATTAAGCTTGGACAATTTGAAACCCATTCCAGTACCACATCTCCAACAATACAATTTCATCATGTGCTGAAATGTGCTTGCAAATAATTGTGAAATAATCAAAGTTTACCGTCGAATCAGAGGTTGTAGCGTCTTTCCGTTTTTTTATCCAAGCGAATCAAGCATTACTTTGCATCGAGTTTTAATTTCCAAGTTTACATCTCCACCAAAGTTGCACAAAATCAGTAAACTCCAATGACCCCTGTCAGCATAATTTATGCATATTATCAATATCAACTCTTAAGCAACCAAAATCAACTCATGTCCGCGTTTGGTAAGTATAAAAAAAATGCCTACAACTACAATATAAAAAAACTCACCATAGGACTACATGAATGAACACATATTTCCTTGAGAATATGTTCAATTTGTCAATCCACTTTAGCACATTCCTTTTGTACACTTCTTCTGTGTACATAAAAAACCACATGCAGTCCAGGGTGATGAAATTGTGCAAGTTGTCTCCTTTAAAACTCCGCCACTAGTTTTTGCAGATCACTACATATGCAATCCATCATATGAGGTAAACATATTATGTAAAATGGCGTGAAGCATGTAAATTGTAAAACAGTTTTGTACCCCATGTGGAGGTCAAACATACTGCTGCTCAACATCCCCCCTCCCCTTCTGTTTGCCAATCTCCTACTTGACCTTCTTTGATTTGTGGCACCTTCATATGTTCATCATTCATTTACATTAGCAAACAATTCCATACATATTTCATAACTGAAAGCATTAGTCGGTTTACGAGTTGCAAGGCTGGCTATCTTTGCATTTGCTGCCCTTTAAGGCTGAAGGAACCTCCTAATTTTCTTCATGTACCGAATGACTGGTCCCGCCTACATCTGCACATTAATCGATTATGAGCTATGTTAATAAGCATTATTCCTAACCATACAACAAATTGACTCCATAACTATCCAATTGTAATACCTTTCACATTGCTATCTATACAAACTGTGTGACTCTCTTGACATTGTTCGTGAACTTTTATGCTTTTTGTCATCACTACTGGGCAACGTGGTGGTCCTCCCATCATTCCTGCACACCAACCCATAAAACAAAGCACATCAAAGAGGGAAAGAAAACAAAAATTATAGAACTGACACTTTATAAATACTAGTATACCTTGACTGTACTTTCCTGGTGACCTAAATGTTAGTTTCCATAAGTAAATCAAAATGCCACATTCACCATACTAAGACAACAAACATTAAACGCACATACATGTACACATCCTTTTATACATCACTACCAAAGTTAAAGAGTTTTTTACATTCCATATTAGTGATTCGTGCCTTCCTGTACTAACTGCAAACATAGACCATTACCATCTAATTACTAGACAGACCTGGTTTTCACAAAAACATAACAAAAGACATCATCTTGTATGCTGTTAGAATATAGGCAAAATACAACTATGGGAATACAACCACTGTGTCAACTCTTTTATAACCCTGTGCACAAAAATAAAACCTATTACAAGACTTGACTAGAAATCAAATGTTGCCTGGTACTCATTACTTGCTCCAAGCTGCATCTTCGCGAATTCTCTCTGCACGTGCATTGGTAACCCAAACAAGATATATATCTTGTGAGGTTCCTTGCAAATCTCCGTGGTGGCTATCAACATCTCAGTGATTGTGAATCCATCCAATTGAGAAATGATGGAATACACCTGCCCTTTACGGTCTTTCTCTTGGGTCTCCTTCTTGAAGTAGTCAGCAATACCCTTAAGCTCTGCTCGGGTCCCAGCCAAGGCAGTCTCAAACCTACCCAATGTGGCATGCCACGATGTGCTTTTCAGTATTTTTTCTCCTCTTACATGACCGTAACTCGCTTTGAATGAGCGGCTGCCTGACAAGTAGAATCAACCACATCATCCTTTGGCGGGCCCCTCGAGATCGAATCTATATCGATCATGATGTCCATTTGTTCATCATTGTGTTCACACTGTCATTATCCAATCCTCAACAACATCAGCTGCGTTTTCGCACTAGCTCCATTGGCCCTATCTTGCCGTAGATGGCGACAAAGGAATCATAGTGTACCCACGTGTTTGTGTCGCAGTGCTCTTGCAAAAGGATGACTCTATAAAACGTTAATCACAATAAGATATGCGCATTTGTTATGAGTACATATAAACGTGAGTTTAGAATTTAAAATGTACACAAATAAACCAAAGAAGACATACTTACCCGAACCCATTCATCAAAGACATCCTTGGTACATTAATGCATTTCTCCTCATCATTCCACTCGAGTCCTACCTTTCTCAAGCATCTCGTTGATTGCATTATATTGCCTCCTCAACATCTTCACCCTCGAGTCGATATGTGGTTGTGCTTTTAGACCGCAATGAGGGGCTTTTCCACATCATCTTTTCGACCTCAGCTAGGAACCGCACTTGAACCCCCGCTTAGTTCTCCAAAGTGGTCTGCTCTTTGAGCTTTAGCAAACACTCACCAACACAGCGTCCTCCTTTTTTGTCCATTGCCGCTTACTTCCCTTAGCCTTTGCCTTGACCTTTCTTCCTTTTTTTCATAGGCATAGGGTTGTCATGCATGCTAATGCTCTTGTCGGATCATGGGACCAATGCTAACCTGTCCATATTGCTGAAACAAACAAAAAAAAGGCAATATACTGATATTGGGAAAAAAATCAAGTTACAACTTCGTTTATACATAGTGTCCAGCTACTAATATGCGCAATATTATAATTTCAAGTCAATTAGCAAGAATAATAAATGAACGGGATCAGTTAACATTCAACCATCCACATTGTGACAAATGTAAGTAATGTACAAGTCCACTAACAAAGCATCTGTGTTTGGGTTCATTCATACATGGTAAATCAAAAAGACAGAAATTAAAAAGTCATAAAATTACACATAAACTAAACACAAGCACAATCATTCATTCCGCGCAGCCATCCAAGTATTGAACATTTCAGTAGCCAAATTGTCTCTAAATGTAGTCCACGCCACTAGGCTCAACGTGCTTGATTAATTCTCCATCGTCATCCTCTTGCCCTTTAGTTCACCTCTTCTTGAAGATCCTTCAACCGGGTCAATGGGCAACTCAGACCTTATGAAATTGTGCAAAAGACAACATGAGTATGATTCTACTTAATTAGTTTTAGGATCGGTTAGTAGAGGTCCTCAATATTCCCAGTTCAGGATGTCGAAACATCGCTCAATACAATTTTCTGCTTGAGATGTTTCATGTTGAAAAATTCTTGTGTGGTGCCGTTGGGACCTGTCAGCCATTCACTCAAATGATATCGTGTCCTCGATAAAGGCCAAAACCCTTCCCCATTAGTGTATCCAAGCATCGCACAAATAGATATTTGCCCTAAAATAACAATTTCAAGTCATAACAATTAAGTGCACTATTAGGCAGACCTTAACATTAAAAATACAATTTATTTTGTTATATTACCTGGGGACCTTTAATCCATTTCTCCTAGTAATGGACACCCTAAAACTTACCATCTGCAGCGGAACTTCTCACCCAGGGAGACATATATAAACTGCATGTCAAGTGTGCATACACCAAGGACATTAGTTGCGATTCACTCTCCTTATCGATACCTAGGTATATCGTCAGCCGGCAATGACCTTTATGTATGTTCCATCTAAGGCTCTCAACAGTTCAACACAGAACAACAAAATTTTTTAGAGAAAACACTAAGTTTATTTTAATAGCTACTAAACTACATGTGCATCCTAAATGTAACAACTGCTTATACTAAATACTTATAGAATACATATAATAAATACAATACATTAGAAAAGTAGTTGGGCCCAAATTTTTCTTTTATTAAGTATACATATTTTTACACAAAATTTATCATGTACTAAGTCATCAAAAATGTGTGGGACAGTGTACCTATTCTCCTCGCTTGCCACGTCCATCTGACCGCGTCCTCACCTAGATCCTGCGAAACCACAGAAAACAATGGGGTGAGCACAAAAAGGCTCAGTAAGTAAATTGTACTGTCTATCCCTGTAACTCTTTCTCTAATTCTTCCTTACACTCTTCTCTTCTCATTCATTTTCTCTTCTTTTCTCTTTCTCATAGCTCTTTTCTATTAACTTTCTGTTATGTGTCACGGCCTCATCTTACCGGAGGTACGGTTGGGTACTCATCCCACTCTTCATGACTTCTACTCATTCTCTCTCTCTATTCTTTCTTATATTTTCTCAT
Organism: Pistacia vera; assembly: GCF_008641045.1. Lineage (NCBI taxonomy): Eukaryota > Viridiplantae > Streptophyta > Magnoliopsida > Sapindales > Anacardiaceae > Pistacia > Pistacia vera. Next base: position 1,366,441 of record NW_022196165.1, read on the forward strand.
TCTTTCTCACTTGAATGTCACAGCCTCATCTTACCAGAGGCAGGCGGGTGGAGTTCACAAAGCATATCCACTCTTCGTGATTTACTACATTTCTCTGCCGATCGGACGCTCGTTATGTCATGATTCAGAACCCTTGGTCATGTGAGTGTATTCTCTTTCTCTTGCATATCACGGCCCCATCTAACGGAGGCAGGCTGGAACCTGACGTTCCACTCTTCGTGACTTTACTTATCACTCACGGGTTCCCCATCACACAACCTTATCTTCTAGATGCTCTTCTTTATTCTCTCTTAGCCTGCTCTCTTTTATTCTCTAGTGCTAAATCTCTCTTTCTCTTTACTCTTAGAGTTTTTCTCATTCTCTTTACTCTTAGAGTAGCTTATTCTCAAATTCTCTGCTCTTTCTCAAGTTACTTCTCAATGCACAATTTAATGCATATGGATGGTTCATGCTCATTAATGCATCATGAAATGCCAATATGCATGTTGCAAGAATTAAGGTTTACTACTCATGCTCATACTTCTCTTAGGCATTTCATCAAACAACTCATGTGCATACAAAAACTCTATTTTATCTATAACTCTTATCTTTTCTTTAAACATCCAAAAGGGAGAAAACTCCCTCATATAGCCAAATTCTTGTAGGAAAACACTCCCAAAAAGGTTTACACAAAACCTCTCCAACTTCAACTCAACTTCACTCTCTCTTCACACATCAAATACTTCTCATCATTCATATATCGAACCAATCATCAATTATCAACTCATCTCATCTCAATTCTCAACAAAATAATACATACATGCATAAAGAAAATCTCTACTCAAAGATTGCTTAAACTTAAACTTGGGTTGGATTACTTACCTTGTAGTGGAGTGATTCCACTAGCACTTCTCTTTCCTTTGGTAGATGGTTTTTTCTCTACAACTTAAACAACATAGTATAAGACTTCAACACATCTAGAGATAATTTCACATCTAAAGCAAGAATCCTTACCTTAGGATGTTTAGATTAATTCTCTCAAAACTACTCAAAAGCCCTCTAAAACCTTAAAAGATTGAATGAAGAGTTGAGGGAAATGATGAATGGAATGGCGGTGGAAGTGGAAATAAGGGTTTACCAAGCTAATCCCTTGTTAGCTCATAATTTACACATGCATTCCCTTTTGCCCTTGCTCTTTCTTGGAAATTCCAACTTGTCTTTTAATTCCTTGCACTCACACCCCCAACTCTACCCATTCTCCATGAAATTTTCTTGCATTTCACTCCCCACTTTTCCTGCTAATTAGGGTAGAAAGGTTACTTTGCCCCTTGATCAAATCAACCATTTGCACAACAAACAACACAAAAATATGCCCTAAACTCAAGCTTAAATCGGCCAAACACAAAATGGAGGCAATGTCACACTTACTTGCAATTTTAGGTTAAGACAAGAATGAACACTTCAAGCATAAGAAGGATTCTCCACAACTTGAATCGATTCACCACCAATCTCCTGCCAAGACTTGATAAAGAAATCTCATAAGAAACAACAAAGTTCTCTCATGTGTTAAACCAAGTTTTTGATATTGCATGAACTAACTTTACAAGGGAAATGTGCCTTTATATAGGCAATTACAAGGTTAAAAGAGTAATCAATAAATACAAACAAGGAAAATGAAAATAATAAATATTACACAAAAATTACAGCCTTCCATTCAAAAATTAAGGCCATACCCATTTAATGCAAAAAGGGACATGATTCCTAATTCTAGGGTTCATGTCTTTACCACCCCATTAATTGAAAAAACTCACTTTATTAGCCCAAAACTTGATCAATGATCCTAATCAAGTCTACAAAAGGGTGTAGAGATTGGCCTTGAGATCTTGCAATGGATCCAATAAGGGTTCAAGGGACTTTTCCCTTTGGAATGAGAATGGGCGAATGGCTCACTTCAACACTTGGGCTTCTCTCTTGGTGGACTGAGCTTCCTTTGTTGGGCTTGGATTGGAATGGTTTGGCCGACAGTGCTTGGGCTCTCTCTCCCCTTGGAACTTGCTTGGGCCGAATCTCCTCCAATGCTTTCACACTCCACAATCAAGTGTTTTAGGATTGGAATGAAACTCTTTGATTCAACCGAATTAGCAAGTGTTTTGGACTTGTAATTCCTTGTCACTATGTTTACAATGTTTTAGGACTTGTAATGTATCATCCTCCTCGGGTTGAGAAGGATTTGCCCTCAAACCAAATGGTCCTCCAAGTATGGCTTAGATCCCCCACATTGAAGGTGGCCGAGACCCCCCATACTTACTAGCAACTCCACCTTATCAGCATTATCATTTACCCTCTCACACATCTCAAAGGTCCATCAGCCTAGAGGTAATTTACTCTTCCTCTTACTTGGAAACCTCTCCTTTCTCAAGTGAATCCAAACAAATCCCCGGTTGGAAAAGCTTAGGTTTTCTATGCTTGTTTGCCTTATTCTTGATCTCTCATTAATTTTTCTATTTGAGCTCTCACGGTTTCATGGAGTTCCTTCTTGTTTCAACTTCTCATTAGATTCACACTTGGCCAAAATCAAGGGGTAGGGAAGTGAGATCAAAAGGATAGTGGGTTTACTCCATACAACACCTCAAAAGGAGTGTGACCCGTAGTAGAACTGAATCCTATTGTAGGTAAATTCAGCATGTGCCAATTGCAAATCCCAATCCTTAAATGCTTACTCACTAAACCCTTAGGACTTACCCAACCTTTATTCACCACTTCGGTTTGACCATCGGTTTAGGGTGGTGTGAGGTGTAAACATTAATTTTGTCCCTAGTCTACCCCTAAACTTCTCCAAAAATGACTCAAGAATTTTGTATCCTATCCGGAGAAATGGTCCTCCGAATGCCATGAAGTCTCCCACTTCTCTAAAGAACAATTCGGCAATTTTGAGGCATCATGCGTGGTATGGCATGATATGAAATGGGCCATTTTTGAGAACCATCAACCACTACCATGATGGAATCTTTTCCTCTTTGTGTCCAGGCAATGCAACCACAAAATCCATGCTAAGGTCCCCCCAGGGTGCTGGCTATGGGTAAGGGTAGGTAAGGTCCGGCCTTGAATTGACTCTTAGCTCTTTGACATGATCACACCTTCTAATAAGAGCTTGAACATCCCCTAACATTTTAGGCCAATAAAAATATTCCTTGATGGTTTCTAAAGTCTTAGTACCCCAAAATGGCCTGCCAACCCACCACTATGTGCTTCCCTCATAATTAGTTCTCTAAAACTACCCTTAGGGACACATAATCTTCTACCCTTGAAAAGTACCCTCATGCATAAATAATTTTCAAAACCAGGTTTCCCACATCAGTTATGCATGTTTTCATCTCCAATCTTCCTCTAGCACAATTTCATTAATTCAAAACCTAGAACTCTAGAATCAAGTAAGAAAGTAAGGCATACCTTCTAGAGAGTGCATCGGCTACAACATTGTGTGATCCTGTTTGCAATTCAACACAAAAGAAAAGGATTGGATGAACTCAAACCCATTCAGCATGTCTTGTGTTGAGTTTACGCTGCCCATTGATGAACCTCAAAGCTTGGTGGTCCGAATGGAGCACAAATGTTTCGGCCGAAGTAGTGACTCCAATGTCAAGTGCTCTCACATATAGCATAAAACTCCTACACAAGTGCTATACTTCCTCCTTGAATCACTAAGCTTCTCACTAAAGTATGATATTGGCCTCTTGGATTGATTCAAAATTGCCCCAATGCTAACACCACTTGCATCGCATTCTACTTCAAACACTTGGTTGAAATCGGGTAGGGCAAGGAAGGAGCTTCACACAATTCTTTTTTATCAAATTAAAAGCTTCATTTGCTGCCTTAGCCACTCAAAATCTTCTCAAACATTCAGTTATGGGAGCCATAATGGAACTAAATTGGGACAAACCTACGGTAGAAAGAGGCTAAACCATGAAAACTCCTAAATTCGTAATGAACCAGGTTAGGCCAATTATGAATGGATTCTACCTTGGATTGATCTACCTTAATTCCTTCTCCCGAAACTCTAATAACCCAATAACACCAATTGTCTCATAAATAGCTCCACATTTCTCAGCTTAGCATACAACTCTTTGCCTCAACAATTCAAGCACTAAGCTAAGGTGTTTACATGACTACCCTCATAAGTACTATATATCAATATATCATCAAAATATACAACCACAAATTTTCAATGAAAGGTTTGAGTACCTCATTCATTAACTCATGAAGGTGCTTGGTGCATTGGAAAGGCCGAAAGGCATCCCATCCATATACAATCCCCCCTTGGTCTTGAATGCCGTTTCCATTCATCTCCCTCTCTCATTCTAATTGATGGTAACCACTTCTTAGATTAATTTGAGAAGATGGTTGCACCATGAAGCTATCCAACATATCATCTAGCCGTGGAATGGGATACCTATACTTGATAGTTATCCAATTGATGGCCTGACTATCAATACACATCCGGTAAGTGCCATCCTTCTTGGGTACAAGCAAGGCTGAACTGAACAAGGGCTCATGCTCTCTCTCACAACCCATGGAAATCAACTCCTCAACTTGTCTTTGAAGCTCTCTTGACTCTTTGGGATTGCACCTATATGCTAGCATTGGGAAGAGGGCACGGGATCCAAATCAATATGATGTTCTATTCCCCAAGTGGTGGCAAACCCCTTGGAAAAACATCAGCAAATTCATCCAAGAGATGGTGAACTTCGGGTGAAATTCAGGTTGCTCTCTCTCTTGGGTTGTCTCGGCATAAGGAGGGCAATGAGAGGTTTGTGTTTAGGAAAGCTTTTTTAATTGGGTGCTGTTTAGGAAAAGGGTTTTACGAGTTGGTGCCTTGGATGGTGTTTGGGAAAGTTTTGGGAAGTTGTTTGTGTGGGAGCTTGGATAATGGTTGGGTGGGGGCTAAGGGTGCAAGGGTAATAGACTTCTTGTTGAGCTTGAATGAGTATGTATTCTTGCGGCCATCATGGATCACTCTCTATCATATTGCCGTGGCCTTCCAAGTAAAAGATTGCAAGCATCCATGGGAGATATCACAAAGTACCCTATCCGAATAGCTCCTCCAATGGAGAATGTACCACTACTTGCTTGACTACTTGTATGGTGTCTCCATTGCTCAACCATTATAGCTTGATGGGTGAGAATAATCCACAACCAGCAACCCCAATTTCTCCACAAGTTTGGTGGAAGCAACATTGTTACAACTCTCACTATCATGATCATTGAACAAACTTTCCCCTTGATAGTGCACCTTGTATGGAACAGTTCTCCCTTTGGTTCTCTTGGGGGTTTACTTGAGTAGCAGCAACTTTTTGAGCATAAGCCTCTCCACTATCAGCTCCTCAATAACCTCATTCTCACTCTCATCTACTTCCTCTTCTTCACTAGAATCCCTTTGACAAGCATCATCAATCTATTTATCTCTCTAAGAGTCAGAACTCTTCGGTTTAGACAATTTGCTTGGAAGTGCCCATAACCTTGACACTTGAAACATTTCTTGTTCTTCAAATCAGGCCGTGGAGCATCATTCTTCACAAAACCTGTTTTTCCCTTGGTGTTTCATTGGCTTTGTTCTTATCATAGCCGTAGGTGCCACATATGATTTGGTGTAGGAAGGTGAACCCCTTGGTAGTTATTTCCTTAAAGAGTTTCTTGGGCCAAGGACTTCAGCTCTTCAATTGCTTTTCAATCCTTGTGGACAGCTTGCAAACATCCCCAAAGGAATGGTAAGCTGCAACTCAAGCTTGTATGCAATGTCCTTACCAAACCGCGCATGAACCTTGCAATTGTATGCTTTTTCTTTGGGAATATCACTCTCAAACTCAACCCTTCAAATTCCTGAATATACTCTCAACTTTTCTATCTCCTTGCTTCAAATTAGGAGCTTAAGATAAAGGTCTTGTTTGTGATTATCGGGCAAGAACCTTTTCTTCAACACTCTCTTCAATTTCCCATGATCTAATTCTAGTCTTCCCTTCTCTTTCTCTCTTCTTCCTGTATTTTCCCACCACAAGGAGGCATACTCCTTGAACTTTAATATGGCTACCTTACACTTCTTTTCATCATTGTAGCTTAAATTCAAATACCCACTCAATCCATGCAACCAATCAATGAAGTCATTTGGGTCAAGACTCCATGAATTCAGGTAAGTCTACTTTAAGACCCTATCAATCAAACCTTCTCCTCCTAGGCACTTCGGATTCACTAGAGAATCATTACTATCTCCTAGGTTTTCCATATACATGGTGTCCTAGGATGGTCGTTGGTGGTAGTGTGGGCGCCATCCCGTGGGTGGTGGTTGTGGGTTTCCTCAAAGTGGGTTGGGTTGTGAAGGTTGGCAATGTCTTTAGACATGTTAACCATCAACTCCATCATGCTTGACATATTTCTTTTACTCAGTTCTTTTGTTAATAATTTTTTGTTGGCACTTTCCCATGGTGTTGGGGGTAATTGGGGAGGAGGGGACTTGTTTGCCATGAGAATGGGAAATTTAGCTACTATGAATAGTAACTCTGGATGAACAGTAACTTTTGAATGTTAAAGAAAAATGGAAAAGGGAAGAAAAGGTCAAGTGTATGAGTTTTGGTGATTTTGGTAAGTGTAAGTATTCTGTGATAGTGTTTTGTGAATAGTGTTTATGGAGATGAGATTAGGTTAATTTATGTGTTAGGGTTTAGGGTTTGTGTTTGTGTTTAGGGTTTAGGGTTTGGGTTAAGGGTTTAAGGTTTGGTTAAGGGTTGGTTTGGTTGTGAAGGAATGGGTTTAGTTGACTTGGAGGGAATTGGTTAGGGTTTGGGTGAGGTGGCAATGGGTTTGGTTAGAAGGGAACAAGGTGTAAGGGATTTGGTTAGGGAATAGTGTTTGATGAGAGAGAAAAATTGTTCATCACTTGTAACAAAGAGAAATTTTGAAAACACTTAGGCCAAAGAACTCCAAATCCGGCAAGTAGACTCAAAATCCAGCCAACTTCATTCAACAATCCTACTCCAATTCACAACCTAAGCTCTGATACCAAATGATCCAATCCAAACAATTTGCAACAACAAACAACACAAAAATATGCCCTAAACTCAAGCTTAAATTCGGCAAACACAAATGGAGGAATGTCACACTTACTTGCAATTTAGGTTAAGACAAGAATGAACACTTCAAGCATAAAGGAATTCTCCACCAACTTGAATCGATTCACCACCAAATCTCCTTGCCAAGACTTGAAAGAAATCTCAATAAGAACACAAAGTCTCTCAATGGTTAAACCAAGTTTTTGATATTGCGTGAACTAACTTACAAGGAGAAATAGTTGCCTTTATATAGGCAATTAGAAGGTTAAAGAGTAACAACAAATACAATACAAGGAAAATGAAATTATAAATATACACAAAAATTACAAGCCTGCCATTCAAAAATTAAGGCCATACCATTTAATGCAAAAAGAGACATGATTCCCTAATTCAGGGTTCAGTCTTTAACCACCCCATTAGTTGAAAAAACTCACTTTATTAGCCAAACTTGATCAATGATCCTATCAAGTCTACTAATAAGGGTGTAAGAGATTGGGCCTTGAAGATCTGCAAATGGATCAATAAGGGTTCAAGTGGACTTTCCCCTTGGAATGAGAATTGGGCCGAATGGGTCCACTTAACAACTGGGCTTCTCTCTTGGTGGACTTGGCTCCTTTGTTGGGCTTGGACTTGGAATGGTTTGGGCCGAAGTGCTTGGGCTCTCTCCCTTGGAACTTGCTTGGGCCGAATCTCCTCCAATGCTTTCCACACTCCACAATCCAAGTGTTTTAGGACTTGGAATGAAACTCTTTGATTCAGCGAATTAGCAAGTGTTTTAGGACTTGTAATTCCTTGTCCACTCATGTTTACAAGTGTTTTAGGACTTGTAAATGTATCACCCCTATGGAAAATCTTAGAAACTTACCCAACTTTTCAGCCGGAGCTTCGCTGTGGCAAAGAATACAGAGGCTCCGTCGCCACGGCGACACTCTTCTTTGCCGCGGCGAAGTCTGCACTTCCAAAATTTTGCAAGACTTCACCAATCAGGGCAAACACTCCACCAAACCAAAACATAAGTTCACCAAGGGTCAACCAAACAATATTAACAACATACAGACTCAATTGAGGGTAAAACAATAAACATTCAACAATACAACATCAATTAACTAATACGTCAAGTGGGGCGTACAACTAACCAGTGATTAGACTGTACCTTGAAACATTTCCAACGCTCATCGGTTGAGTTCTCGTGAATGGCCTCTAGTTTTTAAACAGCAAGGTATGCAACCTTAACACGACGTTCAGGACTAAGTGAAAATTGCGGCTTACCGTCTCGTAGATCTACGCATTTGACGTTTCATTCCCTGGTCTTTTGGTTATGGGCAAGGATGTGAAGAAAGGTCCCAACTAATTCTTCTAAGGATGAATAACGGGTTGATTTAAGTTGCCATGTATAGTAAGGAATTACATAATTTGTGAAATAGAGCCCTATTCATCCTACATCCTCAAAACATAACTCATCACTTTGGAAAAGCATGGTGTGTAAATTGAACGACCTAACCAAACTAGATGCAAACTCACTGGCATATGATATAGCAGCCCACGTCCACCCCGTATATAAGTGCATTAGCCAACTCAAGAAGGACGAGTATGGTGTACATGGTTTCCAACATGTCCAAATGGAAGACTAGAAGGAACACCAAGTGCATCTTCTGCGACTGTTAAACGAGCCATAGCTGTTTCACATAATTCATGGACAAAGCATATGAAGTCAATCAACCATGTACAAGTCCTTAAACCAACATAGGCAATTGTATATGGAAGAAATCAAACTGAATATGAAACCCTAAACAACATAAACCCCGAATTTAATAATATCACAGGCGAAAAAAAATCACCTCAAACACTCCACAATTCTCAACATCCAACATAAAAATTTCTCATCAGCAAACAATCCACCAACATAAACACACAAAAATTTCACATCAATCCCTCAAAACTGTCTTTTTAGCAATCAATTGGTAACATAATCTGTAGGGTTAATTTTTACTGTAGATATTTAATTTAACGACCTATAATTCGATGCTGAAAAATCCAAATTGTTATGCTTTGACCGATTTTAGCAATTGCAATTTTATTAACTTAATCAATCTACAGTTGTGTTATTACTGTCATTTGTGTACAAATTACCAAAATATTAGGACACATTGAATTAATATGTTTCTTTTCTTCTCATTGTGTATTACTTGTCATTATATTTTAAGCTTCAGCTGGTTACGGCTTAGAATCGCTTGAATGTCACAAGCAAGTAGACTGATGACATTAAAACTAAACTGCAGCCACTAGGTTGTAAATTTGTGGGGTTTGACCCAACATCTTTAACATATAAATTAAATTAACATGTAAATTGCACTAATTAGATAGCATTATCACTACTTTTTTGTTAGTGCATTCCTACAACGTTAAACAAAAACAAAGCAGATGAACGAATTTGTGCTCATTATGCCAAATTCACTAGAGTATGTCGATTGCAACCCAAAATACACTTTATGCAAAATGTACACCACCTTTCATCTTCTTAAATGGTTCCAAATTAATGATCAAAACAAATATCCTATAGTTTTTTTCTTTTTAAAATCTTTTGCAAACAAACCTACTTAAAAGAATAAGAGATTTGCATGTAATAACGAAGAATTACTTATACAGATACTCTCTCACGGAGATTACGACAATAAGGCATAAGCCACATCCTATTTGTGAATTTGGTGGCTAAAAGTACTGAAATGATGGGTATACTATTGAAGTGTCAGATCTGCTAAAGATGTAGCCAATTATAAATTTGCATGCCTTTTTTTCATATGATCCACAAAAACCACCAAAATAATGACAATATAATGCAAAACTACGGTATATGATCTGCTTCAACATATAGAGCAGACGCCACATCAAAAGTGAACAAGAAAGAACAATGCTCAACATCAATCACTGGATCCAAATAAATCAGTAGCTACTAGAAAAAAAACCCGTACATTGACCAACCATATATCCTGAGGAAAGAAAAATGGCCAAGAAACAATTACCTTAAACCTGTCTATGTTAGTGGACCAACGATGGTTTTCAAAGAGTTGTCTTATGGGGAGCAAACAGAGGGCGACGAAGAGCCGACGTTGCTACGGCGAGATGGTGGACCAACGACAGACGAGAAATGGAAAAGTTAGGGTTTAGGGTGCAATCGAAACAATAACGCAACATTCAAGAAAAGAGGGCAAAAGACTTATGAAAATAGCAATCGGACTGCAAACGAGATCGTAGAGAAGAATACTCCGGGTGGCGAAGGAGTTTTAGCGCAGAGAATTGAGAACGAAATCGTGCCTCTGTGCAATTTAGAAATTTTTTTTTCTTTTATCCTGTAGTTTTAATGAAGTTCAAGGGCATATTGGTCACAATATGCAAATATGTGAGGACATATGGGTACACCAATCTTCGTGCATTTATGAAATAATGATAAAAAGCAGGGCAATTTCATCCGGAAAATAAAAAAACTGAGGACAAATACGTCTGTTTGTGCAAATTGGCTATTTTGTAATTATTAATAAACCAAATGATATTTTCGTCTGCATAATCCACTGTTTAGGGGCAAGATTGGACAGAAATTATGATTACCAGGGTAATGTTTTAATATCAGCCCCATCAAGTAATAGTATTCCCAGCAATTTACCCCTTTTTGGCGTTGTTTGTCATCTTATTTCTGGTAATGTTTGTACAAAAATTCCAAACACGGTTTACTGCTAATTAAAACAATATTACCCATGTTAAAAAATTTCAACTCCATCCAAACGGGCCCTTAAGGTAACCCGGTGGTATCAGCCTGAGGAGAAAGTGACACTAAAGCAAGGTTTAATTTTATATATATATAATTCTACGCATTTTAAATAAGTGTTGAGGAATATCTAGTTCAAGAAGGTTTTGGGATTGGGTGTGCTAAGAATGATACTAAAAGGGTTAGGGCTAGGGATAAGAACAGAAATGTATTTAGTTTTATTTGCTAGGCCTATGGGAGATTTGTTCACTTCAAATTAGGGCGTTGTGGGGAGAACATGTGTTTGTACCCAAACTAGCTAATCTCCATAGGTTGCAAGAAATATTGGGCCTCTTATTCGAGCAAACCCCGACATTACGATAACAGAGAAGGCTTAGTTTTAAATTTAAAGTACGAGATAACAGTAAGGGACATAACTTACTTCAGGGCAAGGCATTAGCCTTCAAGATTCATGGAAAGGACCATAGACTATATTCAACAAGATAAATTATATGCCGAGCACTAAAGCAATGAATGAAAAAGCTAGTGTGTCATACTATCTGAGCAATTGAGGCAGACAATACTCCTAGGTTCATAAGCTTCTTGCTATAGCTTACAGCAAAATTAAAAAAAAAAAAAAAAAAAAAAAAGGGTTATATAAGAAGGTGTAAGGGCTTCGAAGGGCTGCGAGCCATCTAAAAGGGCCCCATGGTGGTTTCTATTGGCTGCAACAACCCTAGATGCAAAGAATATCTTATTCCCACTAGCCATTTGCATATGTGAGTTTGAGAACAATGACTCTGGACCTGATTTCTCACTCTATTGTACGAGTTTTAGGGGTTGATAATTAATAGACGACTTGTGTGTTTGAGTTGATAACAGAAGGGTCTGATTTCTGCCTATGCCTAATGTGGAGTGCGCAAGGCGTTAATGCCAATATGAAGAAAGATGGGCTTCTATCAAAATAAAGATGTTGTTTTGGGCTACATCAACCCAAAAATTCAAGGTGATAATGGAGGAAATCAAGCAGGTTAATCAAGATGCTCAAATGGTTGATGAAGATTGAAGCCAAGCATGGAGTAGATGGGCTTTCAACCCAGAAATCAAGTCTTACCATGTTACAAACAACCATAGCGAGCCCTTCAATAATTAGACTAGAAAACAAAGGGACAAGCCACATCTAACAGTGTTGGAGAGCTTAAAGTTATGTGTATGAGCAAAATGCATAAAAGGCTCCAACAGGCTGAGAGTTGGACCACAAAATTGACACCTAAAGCAACAAAAAGGTTGTGAGGCTGTTAAGCAAGGTAGAGAGCTTAAATCAGTTGGACTAGATTTGAAATTTGAGGGGGTTGATAGGGTGAGAAGATATATTGTTAATCTCCCACAATGGACATGCTCATGTGGAGATTGAAAAATAAGTGGAATTCCATGCAGCATGTTGCCACTGCATTATGGAGTATAGGGGAAATCCAATTGATTATGTTCATGAGTGTTATTCGGTAGAAGCCTACATTAGGAAATACGGTCAAAGGTTGAGCCTTTACCAGAAAATAGTGAATGGCCAACTAAAGGACCAGTTTTGCCACCATCTAGAGGATCAGTTGGTAGGCTCGAAAACTTGTAGAAGGAACCTAGAGAAAAAGCAAAGCAATCAAAAGAATTTCACTACTAGTTGCAGTCCTCATCTGCTGGGACATAGCAAAAGAAGATGTCCAGCCTTGAAAGTCCAACCCAGAACCAAGAAGCAGAGCATCTAATAGGTAATATTTTCTAAAAATTTATAATGAAGTTATGTTGATTGAGAATTGTATACAAAGGTTACTGAGATGGTTGTGATGCAATTTTAGTTGTTTGATATGGTCGAGAATGCTACTAAGATTGTGTAGAACGAAAGATAAAATTTAGCGTTGACTATGTTTCAAATAGTATTCATGTGATTGTGCTTTTAAATAGGTGGTGAGTTTTATGAATTTCAATTGTTTTAGCAGTGTAACATTCACTTTCAGTTTAGAGAAAACTTGTGCTTTGTAAACATTCTTGTTTGTCACTGAGCATGGGTTGAAAAGTTAATAATAAATTGTTTGTTTACTGCATTCAGTTACGGTTTTGACGTTGAAAGGGGTTGGTTTTGTTTTCTGCTTGTTTTGATATTCAGAATATGGTTGGTTTTTCTGAAGCATATTGTTTTGACATTGAGAATTAGTTTTAGTTTTTTTCAACTGCTATGGTTTTGACATTAAAATGGTGGTTGAGTTTTTCTGAAGCATTTTGTTTTATATTCGAAATTGTTTTAGTGCTTTTTTTTTTTTTTTTTTTTTTTTTTTCAGTTACTACTATTTTGAGAAATAGATTGGTCATGTTTTGAGTGCTTGATGTTCAATTTCTGGGATTGTGTTTCAATGCTTTAATATTATCTTTGATTAAGTGTACTTTTGTTAAAAAAAATATATATATATATTATTTACAGTCAGAATAGAAGTGTTTTAAGTGTTTTAGTATGCTACAGCCAATAAGTGTGTAAAAATGTCAAAATTGATGCATATAAAGTAAGAATCTAACTGTTTAAGTATGCAAAAAAGTTGGGTTTACATATACCTTTTATTTTGGGCTTAATAATATCCATTTTGTGTGGAAGAAAAGAACTTAGTTTGCTGAAACTGCAACTTGATCTTCACAGCCACCAAGCCAAGTATCAAATTGTGCCCGATCCACTCTATCACAACAACCTCCAACCAAATCATTTGCAACTTCTAGGAGATGTACTTCCATGCATGGGACAACTACCTTGAACCAGATATTATGTAACTATATTTGTTGTAGCATCACAGCCCCTCCCAAGTGGATCCGGTGCATCCACACGGCCAAGAAAACCAAAGAAGACAGTCACTGGGAAGTGGTATTAGGGAGCGGGTAGATTTGATGGATTACTATTGAACAGTTGTTGGTGGCAGATGTTTAGTAGTGGTTTAGGGTTGAGCATTTAGGAGAATTGAACTCAATTTTTGGCAGGATTGTCTGTATGGGTGCCCTTTTTTTAGGCAATTGTGTTGCTTTGTTTGCTTTGTGAATGACAGTTGAAATAGTCAAGACAATGTGCTGGCTTGTTTGCATATCAAATTTTATATCTATATTGGATTGCACACTTGTATTTTTGTGGCCTGGACATGGAGAGATTCTCCTTTTTATGTTTTTATAATGGAGTTTTATTTAGTCGAATTGGTGTCATGTCTCCACTTTTAATTACATCTTGTTTCTTTCATGATCATTTCCAAAAGTAAATTATTCATTTCACCATCTTCTTACACTTCAAATATTTTGACAAAATATCTTAATTCTCCTTTAATGAACAACTTAACAAAATACAACAATCTAACATCTCCATTAATGAACAAACATACAAAACAACACAAACATCTCCATTACTTAACAAACTTACATAACGACACTGTTAAGAGTAACTTGCAGCAGAGTGGCTTTTTAAACTTGTGTTTAATGCGTTACATAATTAATCATCAAACCATGAAACAAAATAATCAACAAGAGTAGAAAGTAAAGCACTCAAGGAATTTACATGGTTCGACTAAAAATCATTTTAGCCTACATTCATTGGATCACATCCAAATGAAGAAAATTCACTATAACAAACACAATACAAGCAAATCCAAAGTTGATGTTATGTACAACAATGTAAAACACTCCCTGTTCAAAAAGATTCTAACTCCACCCTCTGATTTCTCCAATGTTTTGCTACAGCTTGCTTTAGCCCAAGACATCGCTTGGTCAGTTCGAGCTTCACTAGAGCTTCAATGGTAGAGGTCTTGTTTTAGCTCCATAACTTTACTTTCTTCAAGCTTTCAACAATGGAACAACGTTCCAATACTCAAACACTAATAGAATGATCGACAATAGAATCAACAAACAAATAGAACCTGTGCTAGAATATACTTTGAAAATTCAGAGCAAAATGATTTTTGTAAAAACCAAGTTGTTCATGCAAGGAAGAAGATGACTCTATTTAAATCCTTGCATGAACCGATCTCCACCGTACACGTGTGAGAACCTTTTAACAACTTTCTTAGACCACTCTAAAAAGAGAGTGATATCTGTAAAGTGACTTATCATACAAGTCTCATGAAAACAAATTAAGATAAAAATTTCTTAAAGAAGGACATCTATACAGAGAGAAACGATTAATAAGATATTTACATATAAACCAGAAATGTGCCCACATGTTTTGTTGAGAACGACTATGTGAACAAGACATTGCATGCACATACAACAAGATTGAGAGTTTTAGAAGAGGAAGAAAAGAAGAATCAGAGAGAAGTTTGTAGAAACTGAATCTTTCATGTATTCGATTGAAAAGTTGGTCAAGTACAATGAGTCAACTCCTCTTTTTATATCAAGGGAGTGGGCTGAGTAAGCTTTAGTAAAGCTTGACAGTAACAATTACAAAGATAATCAAAACGACATCATTTTGATGTTTTTTAAAAGGGAAATTACAAAGGTAACCTTTGGCTAACATTCCCCCTCAAACCATACTATCTCTCCTTAGAGCAATTCGATCAAATCATCCTTGGCTAACATTCCCTCTCAATTCATACTACCTCTACTCAGATTAATTAAGATGTTACAACATGTGTAAACAATTAAAGAAAATCACAATCGTGCTTAATAACAAAAAGTGCATACATCACTAATAATAAGCACACATATTTCATAATTTGACAAACAACACTTACAGGCACAAACATTTACATGAATTTAACACAACATCAACAGAATTTTCGATCCATCTAACATCGCAAATTCTTCTTCTTCAAAACAACAACCAGACTTTAACAAAAAACAAAAAAAAACAAAACTAATAAGCTGAAAACAAAACACCACGGCAGCATTCTTCATAGCACTAAGTTCATCTTCATCTTGATCTTGTTCAACCCGTCTTCATTTTTCACAACCCGCATGATCATCAACTCCACATTTTCAACATTAACCCAAAGAAAATTAACACGGTGTTAATCATCATCATCCAACATCAAGCCACAATCAGAAAAATGGTTTGGAAACTGTAGATGTAAAAATCTACCTGTACGGAAGGGGGTCTGATCCCGTGAGGTTAAGGCCATTAGCGATCCGCTGCACCTGCACACGTAAAGAAACAAACGCGTAAAGTGAACGAGAAACACCGGGGTGGTGTTTACCGTAGGCACTTCGATGCTCAAGTTAGCAAGGTTGAAAGAGGCTTAGTATAGTGAGGGCTAGGGAGTAGAGAGGTTACCAGAAGTCTAGTCGGGGACTATGACTATAGCGGTGATGTGAAGCTCTCAAGTATGAGCTTCGGGTGTGAAGGTGTAATGTAATCTATCCTTTGTGAGAGGGCTGGCCTCTGTTTATATAGCGACTGTCTGGTCTCCCAATCCTGGTGGGAGTAGGAGTCCTAGTGTGACTTTGATACAAACCCTAGAAAAGTTAGGGCGGTGGTGAGCTGTCTTACCTGCGTCCGAATAGGAAGGTGATTCGAGCAGGAAAACCACTTCGAATAGGAGATTGATCAAGAACAGGAAAGTGATCAAGAATAGGAAAGTGATCAGTGGGGGCCGTGGGCTCTAAACTCGCCTATAGGCCTAGGAAGTGAACTAGAACTGGGAGGCCCGTGCCTAGATGGTTTGGGTAGGCCGTATCTCGTATCTAATGGGACTAATCTAGCTTGGGCCTCTTTGGGATTGGGCCTAGTCTCTTCTTCACTGGTGGTCCTGTTTTCCTATTTGGGCCAAGGACGATTTTTGGCCCTAACAGTTTGTCCCTCACTCTCTGAGTTAAGAGTTTCTTAAGTCAGAGAGTAAGTAGTGATCGAGGCGTGCTCGGCCTTCCTTCTTGGACGATCGATCGTCGGTGTAGCAGAATAGTCTGATGTAGATAACTTCTTTCGTCAAGGGTCGCTCGGTATGCCCTGTCAGTGTAAAGGGCCGAAGGGGCAAGCAGTAGCATTTCCAAGGATCATGTGCTCATTCGGTAAATCCCGCCGACCTGAGGGGCGAGATATCGATCTATAGTTGGGGTGTTTGCTCGTTAAGCCGGGTCGAATGAGTTAGGAAGTACTAAACTAAAAGCTCCACTCGGTCGGGTTGCGCAGACTATCAAGTGGATGTGATACATGGAGCTCGACCAAAGCTTGTCCACTCGTCCGCTACGGAAGGATGAACGGGCGAGGCCTCCTGCCTTGTTCTGAAGGGGGCTCGAACCGGGCCGTTCCAAGCTGACAGACCGGTAGTCCAGGCTTTCCAGGCCGGCAAAGCATGGGACATTTAAAGTGCCTTCGGAAGTCAAGGGCTAAGTCGATAGGGAGGATCGGGCGATGGAGTGGAAGGGATATGCGAGTTTTAACATTGGTTGCCCACTCGTCAACTACGGAAGAACGAATGGGCTAGGCCCCTGCTTTGTTCATCTAGAGAGAGCTCGAGCCAGGCCGTTCCAAGCTGATCGACCAGTCGGGAAGGCCTCCTGAGCTTGTGAATTGTGGGGGCATGTTAGGTCCACTGTCGGGTACGTGCTGACTTGGTTAGGAGGTCAGGGCGATCGATCCAGGCTTCCGTACGTCGCTGTAGTTTCCCAGGTGCCACAGATGTTTGCCACATGTTCGGCGGAGATCCAATCCTTATTTTCGAGGCGAGAAAATGAAAAGACGTTCTGACTCGTGGCCAATCATGGGCCGCCATGTGTCTTCGCATGTCAATTTTCCCTTTTAAAAACGACTGGGTGGACTGTTCATCTTCCAGTTTGCATTTTTCTCCCCTTTTCTCTTTAAAAAATTTTCTTTTCTTTCCGTTTCTTCAACTTCGTTCCAGTTTCTCTTTAACAACGTTGGATTTTTTTGGCAAACGACAGCTTTCTTTCTGCAGTCTAGCATTTTATGTAAATATCCTTTTCTTTGGACTGATTTTGGTTTGTTTTCGTTGTTTGCTAAGTCTTTGGAATTTAGGGCAAAGTTCTTTGAATTTTTTGAGTAGTTTCGATTGGTTTGGGGGTGTTTAGAACGTTTTTAGAATAGGCGTGAATTTTGGTATTCCTAGTGGTTTTCCGGTGACTTGGTTGGTTGTTTTGGAGTTTTTCAGGTGTTTTGGACGGAACTGAGAAGACGAAACGATTTAAGTACGGCCTTGATTTGGCTCGGTCGGTCTGCCTAACCGGATCGAGTGGCAGGTTGGATTGCTGTTGAATTGGGTAGGTAAGTCCTCCGGTCTATCCGACCAAGTGGTAAGAGGGTGTGCGAAGTTGACTGAAAAGGTGATCGGTCGTCCAGACCAAGTGGGTGATTAGACAGTGGAGGTGTTTGAGCTGGTGAGTTGGTAAGCAAGGGTGAACAGACTCATAGGGCCGAGCTTGAAGGCGAGTCGGTCGCCTGGGGCGAACAAGGGGAGTCAGTTGGATAGTTCAGTCAATTATAGGGGTCGATCGGAGCTTGGGCTTGTAAGAGTTGGCAAGTAGTTGACTGTGATTGGTCGACCGGTGTTGGGGGGCGAGTGATAGCTTGGTGTTTGTGTCCTTATTCGGTCAGGTGTCCCGGGTGATCGGTCGCTTGACACTTGGGTTTCTTGAAGTTTTGAAATTTGGGTTGAGTCGGTCGGTAGCGAGGGTCAACCAAGGTTTAAGAGTTGACGAGTTGTCGGGTAGGTCACCTGGTGCTAAAGGGCGAGTGAAAGCTAGATTTAGTATCTTCATTTGGTTGGTGGCTCAAGGCGAGTGGTTCTTTGACACTTAGTTTCTTTTTTTAGAGTTCTGAATCTAGGACCAAGTCGATCGGTTGGGCTGGGCAATCGGGTCACTATGTCAAACACTGAATCAGCTAGCTCGAGTGAAATTGTGGTAGACGTTAGGGATGAGTATGAGTGTGCCCCCACCATAGTGATGATGCCCGAAGGGGGTGTTCCGATTGGGGTATCGATTGGAGTTAGTGTAGCTGCCCTAAGGACGAGTACTCCCGGCCCGAGTGGTTCAGGCAGGCATGGGAGAAGTGGGGAAGACTCCGAAGGAGCTGGTAGTCCATCTTCTTCCAATAGCAGCTTTGAGGAAGAGCCGAGTCAACAGGGCAGCAGGATCTTGACCAAGCATTATCCTCCTGCGCTTAAGAAAAGCAATGTGTGGCGCATCCGGACTTTGTACTATATTTCGAGTTTGGTTAATATTCGAATGTCACGGTCATACGAACAGGTTAACTGGGAGGCACCGGGCTGGGTTAGTGTTTATGAGAAATGGTTCCATGATGGATTGAGGCTACTTTTTCCTCACCTAGTCTGGGAGGTGTTGAACCACTTCATGATTGCTCCTTCTCAACTCATGCCAAACGGTTGGAGGTTACTTATGGCTCTTGAGGACCTATGTACCTAGAACCAGGTGATGTTTGGGCTGCATGAGTTGTACTAGTGACCGACCTGTGGTCCAGCGACAAGAACTAGAAGGATCGATACTTTTTTGTGAGGGGTTAGGCTATCTTCGAAGAGAGAGGACAAGGAGACATCCCAAGCAGCTGGAGGGCTACTGGTGAGATCTTTGTTGCTTTCTTTGTACTTTGATTACTAAATTTTGATTGTGTTTTTTTGCTTACAGAGCTAGAGTACAATCGGGCCGGGCAGAGCGGAGACGGCTTGGATGTAGCGACCTAGAGGGTTCTAGCTATTTCGAAGGATCAGAGGGATTGGCGGGTAGTGTTGGCAGAGTCTAACCTCAGAACCAGCCACCTTTGGGTCGGAGTAGAGGCGATTCAGCGAGGTATTCCCTTCCTTCATTGAAGCAGACCTGGGACGTGCTTCTGGCTTGGTACTGCAATCATATCATTTTTGGTGAGTTAAGGCTGAACCCACTAACCATTGGAGAGTTTGCGCTTGCAGAGACTCTAATGAAGAAGTTGAGCGTCCCCAACGCGAGCGAGTTCATTGCCCGGCGTCGGGAGAAGAGAAGGAGGGAATCCTTGGCCAGGGAGGATAGGAGAGTGGAGGACGTGTTGGCGACGCCATCGAGTCAGCAGCCCATAGCCGGAGCTGGGACGTCCCAGACCACGATCATGGATGAGGAGGCCAAGACAATTACTTTCAAGATTCTGGCTACTGCGTCGACCTATTCTGATGGGACTTCCATGAACAAGCTGGCTGACTCGTTCTTATTCTCGATGGACGAGACGCGCCTGAACCAAATGGGCACAGTTGCTGCTACCGACTGGGGAGTGTCCCACTCCTTACAGGTATAACAGTAGTTTTGTTCTATTTAGCTCTTTGATTTCGTACTGATGACAATACCTTGTTGTGCAGGCACTTACGAGCAGCCTTCATTTGAGGAAGTCTGTGGTGGCACAGGAGAAGAGGATACAAGATGTGTCCAAGGCAAACACTAGCTTGTGCCAGAAAGAGGCAACAGCCTGGAAGGCCAAGCAAGAGTTTCAACAGTGTCTGAGGGATAGCGAGCGTGAGTTGGAGAAGTTGAGGCGTGAGTTGGCCGAGAAGACCGTAGAGATCGAGTCTCTTAAGGAGCAGTGTATTTCCATCGCTGATGACGCTATCATCAAGGCCCAGGGTGAACTCATGCTTGAGTTCAAGGAAGGGAAAACCTCTCACTGGGATCCAGACGGAGACATCCAGCTCATGCGAGAGATGCTAGAAGAGGGAGACAGTCATCCGGGGGGACAGGACGAGAAGCAGATGCCTGATTTTGCTAGTTAGCCGGGGCCGTCAGATGTTGGGGATGCGAGCGACTGGGCTGCTAGGACGGGTGCTGGCGATACAAACGTGATGACCGAGTCGAAGATGGAGGAGGCGACTCGTATTGAGGATACTTAGCTTAGTTTTTCCTTTATGTACTTTGGGGCCTGCGATGCCCTTTTTCTTGGCGTGTGTGCCATTTTTTGTATTCTAAACTGAGTCATTTCAGGCTGTATGTATTATACTCGATTTTTCTAACTTCTGATTCTTTCTTCATGGATGAGTGAGTTGTTCATTGTTTCTTTACCTGTAGATGCACTAAGTTGTGTTTGTTACTTTAGTGTTGCCTAGTGGCTAAGGCATTTAGGACTTATGTTGGGCTAGGTTGGTGCTTTGTTTATTGCAGGTGTAAGAACCATTCACTGAGTCTGGCCGACCGAGTACGAAGTCTTGGATTGACAGAAGTCAATTCGGAGGTGTGAATTTTTGGGTCGGACAAGGCCGACTCGAAGGTGTGAATTGTAGATCGGGCTGAGCCGATTTGATAGTGTAATTTCATGGATCGAGCGGGGCCGATCGAAGGTGATTTCGTGAACCAGGGGGGTCGATTCGAAGGTGTTTTCGTGAACCGAGCGAGGTCAATTAGAAGGTGTTATTGGCAAATCAGGCAGGGCCAATCTGAAGGTGTTATTGTGAATCGATCAGGGCTGATTCGAAGGTGCGAAATCGTGGATCGGGTAGGGCCGATCTGAATATGTAATCGTGAATCGAGCAGGATCGATTTGGAATTGTAATTTTGTGGATTGGGCATGGCCTATCTGAAGGTGTTACAAATAATTGATCGACCGGAGTCGATTTGTAGACAAAAAGTTTCTGAATAATACTTCTTTAATATTTGGCCATGAGGCCAACTGTCTAAGAGGAGGTGGATAGGCCCACTCATCCCTTTCAAATAAAAAAGAAAAACAGGAAAAAGATAAGTTCACCTAGAAATAGTAGCGTTTGAGGTGAACAGCATTCCAACTGTTATTGATGTCTTTGCCCTTGGTGGTTTGGAGTTTGTAAGCACCCTTCCCTGCTTCTTTAGTTATCTTGTAGGGGCCTTCCTAAGTGGGACCGAGTTTGCTAGAGTTGATCTCCTTGGTGTTTTGGAAGACCTTGCGGAGGACCCAGTCACCTATCTTGAAAGTATGGATCCTCACGTTACGGTTGTAGTGACGGGTGGCCTGTTGCTGGTAGACTGCGTTGAGGATGCTCGCTCGTTCGCACAGCTCGTCGATGGTGTCCAGGTTCTGGCAAAGGTTCTAGCTGTTTGATTCTTCGTCCGTCCATTGGAGCCTGGTGGACAGGACTGATACTTCGGCTAGGATGACCGCTTCCAAACTGTATATGAGAGAGAAGGGGGTCTTGCCCGTTGATGAGCAGGCCGTGGTTCGGTATGACCAAAGGACTCCGGGTAGTTCATCTGCCCATGCACCTTTAGCTTTCTGTAATCGCTTCTTTAATGTCTGAATGATGGTCTTGTTTGATGACTCAGCCTGGCCGTTAGACTGTGGGTTGTGAGGGGTTGAGAAGCTCATTTTTATTCCCCACATGTCACAGAAATCCCTGAAGCCTGAACTGGTGAACTGAGATCCATTGTCGGTGACGATCTCCTTCGGTATCCTAAACCTGCAGATAACATTCTTCCATATTAAGGCTTTTACCTCTCGGTCTCTGACTTGTGCGAAGGCTTCGACTTCAATCCACTTGGTAAAGTAGTTTGTCACAGCTAACATGAAGACTCACTGTTCGGGTGTAGTCGGTAGTTTTCCCACAATGTCCACTCCCCACTTCATAAAGGGCCAGGGTGTGAGGATGGAATGGAGTTGCTTTGGTGGGAGGTGTGAGACATGAGCAAACCTCTGACAACTGTCACACTTCTTCACATAAGCGGCCAAATCGGTGCGTATGATCGGCCAGTAATATCCAACAGTGATCACCCATTGTGCAAGGCTACGTCCCCCAGCATGGTTTCCACATTTGCCTTCATGTAGCTCGGCAAGGGCACATTAGGCCTCTTCTGGGCTTGTGGACTTGAGATAAGGGCCCGAGAATGATTTTCTAAGGAGTTGGCCTTCATGTATGGTGAATCTGGCGGCTCTTGCTTTTAGTCGTCGTGACTCGTTCTTGTCAGTTGGGAGTTTGTCGTGTTTCAAGTATTTCACTATGTGAGTCATCCAGCAGTCGGCTTGTTCAACACCTATGGCTTCCTCGGGCAACTTGTTTGGTTGTTATTCCTTCCAGTTGGCGGGTCACTGCATGAATAATAGAGGGATGGATGACTGGGAAGAACATTTGAGGGCTGAGCCGAGGTTGGCAAGGGCATCAGCGTGGGAGTTCTCTGCTCTGGGGATTTGGACAATGGAGAACTCATCAAATTGGGCCTGCAGCTCCTTGACCATGCTCAAGTAGGATGTCATCTTTGAGTCAAGTGCTTGATACGTGCCTTGCAGTTGATTGACCATGAGCTGGGAATCAGACTTCACCTCTAGTCTCTTTGCTCCAATTTCTTTGGCTAAGGAAAGTCTAGCTATGAGGGCCTCATATTCGGCTTCATTGTTCGTGCACTTGAACCCACACTGTATTGTCCGCTGGATCATGTCTCCTTCTGGCGCAATCAGTACTAATCTGAGTCTGCTTCCATTTACATTACTCGAGCCGTCCACTAAGAGAGTCCACTTGGAAGGTGGTCCGCCGTTCATGCATAACAACTCACTCTCTGCTTGGGTGGTGGTATTCGGGGTGAAATCAGTAATGAAGTCAGCTAACACCTGGGACTTGATGGCAGTGCGAGGCTGGTATGATATGTCTAACTCACTGAACTCTACTGTCCACTGCAGGAGTCGGCCTGATAGCTCTGGTTTGTGCAGTATCTTCTTGAGTGGGAAAGAGGTGAGTACAACTATTGAGTGACACTGAAAGTATGGCCTGAGCTTTCTGGATGCATGGATGAGGGCAAGGGCCAATTTTTCCAGCTGACTGTACCATTTTTCTGTGACAAGGAGTGATTTGCTTACATAGTAGACTGGCAATTGCTTCGTTTCTTCTTCTCGAACAAGTACTGTTGAGATGGCTATCTCTGAGTGTTAGTGTATATTAGTGTATGCCCTAGAAACCATTCGTGTTGTCGGTTTCAGAGCATTTTGTCTTGTATCTATATATATCATAAATAATAGAAGAAAGAGTTCTTCAATTCATATATGTAAATTGCTTCCTTTATTCAGTCATGCATTTAAAATAAAGTATGTATATGAATTGTCCAGATGATTCATTTAATAGGTAAATGAATTATCGAAAAGGGTTCCCTACGGAAGCAATATAAATTTGGGCAACTATATTGTACAGTAGGCATACCGGATGCTTCCGAAAGATATCATGAGTTGATATAAGTACGGATGACGATGATAGTCATGTCACTAGGGCATTGGTATGGATTAACGGTTGGTGAACTGTTTTTCGAACGTGACCGAATAACGACAAATCACTTGGAAAAGCATGTAGTCAATGATTTATCGTTTGGTTATATCAGTGCACGATGTAGTCCTTTGACCTGAGACATTGTAGTCGGATCCGATATGGATGCGTATGGTTCATACGGTGTATAAGTACGAGACTAATCATGTTTCGTACAATAAAGCCTATTTGGTCATGCGTTGTTCATATGCGGAAACGAACGATGGTCAAGAGGGGATCCATTGACTCGGAAATATAGGATCGGGAGTACCGCTGACTCCATCCGGATTCGAGTTCCTAGACGAACATCGATAAATGTCGGAAAACTGAATCTCTGGCCAGAGTCTATTATTAGTCATACAAAAGTAAGTTTGTGATGACAAGTTCCGGACATATTGATCGACAATTCGGTAGAAGATCGAGTTTAGGATTTTGACGTTCCATGAATCCATACTCGATTAGGATATCTCAATGGAGGGACTTTACCTGCATGGTACGTATGATCTGAAATGGGTTCGATGAAGTATTTCTTCATCGTGGTTTAGGGACTATGGCACATTGCTAGATGTTTACCATAGTCGTTGGGCCTCCGGACGGGTTTCCGGATTCATCCAGAACCGGCTCACGGCTAATCCACGGTGGACCTACATGGTCACACCAATAGCCTTGAGAAGTTAGAGAATGATGAGAGAGAGAAATGATTATCCGAAGAGGGCTAGCACCTTCCGAGGTTAATAACGGGATTTCTATAGTAATAGTTACATAGAAAACAATTTGTGACATTTTAAGGGTTAAAATGGTCAAGCAATAATTAATTATATTTAATTATTATATCTTAAAGTGTTAAGATTAATGAGATGAACAAAAATAACCTTTTAATAGTTAAAGGGAAAAAGGGGTAAATTTTTGGGTTGTTAATGTAAACTAGTTTAGTTTACATGGGCCCTTGAATAATATTGATTATTCAAAGGGTAGCATATTAAATTCGTGGGGTCCCTTTATAAAATAAGATTTTATTGGGCTTGGAAGTGAAAAATAAATAATTGCAAAATTGCCCAAGTATATATAAATGCAAAAGGTTGCATTTTTGTTCATAACACACATTGTTCACTCAAAGCAAAACCAAAACTCTCTCTAAAAGCCACGACCACTCTCTAAACCTCTCAAGGTGGTGTTAAAGTGTAGAGGTTTCATCCTTTTGAAGCTAATCTTCATCAATCCAAAGCAAAGGAGTAGGTATAATCTCATATCCAAGCTTTGCATGTAAACCGTTTTTTTAATCCATGCTTTCATGCTTTCATTCTCCATCTCCACCACTCTTCATGCATGCTGAATCTTTCATTAGTGACTTGACAAGCATGTCGTTGATGTATACCTCCATGTTGTCTCCGAGGTATTCGGCGAACGTCTTGTTGACCAGCCACTAGTAAGTAGCCCCAGCATTCTTAAGGCCAAATGGCATCACCTTATAGCAATAGGTCCCCCTTTCTGTGATGAAGGCTGTCTTCTCCTGGTCATCCGGGTGCATCAAGATCTGGTTGTATCCTGAGAAGACATCCATGAAACTAAAGAGCTCATGACCTGCGATCGCATCAACCATCATGTCGATATGTGGGAGCGGGAAGGAGTCCTTAGGGAAGGCTTTGTTTAAGTCCGTGAAATCGATGCACACTCTCCACTTCCCGTTCTTTTTCTTTACTACCACGACATTCGCCAGCCATTCGGGGTAGTGGACCTCTTTGATCATACCATTACTCAGTAGCTTCTCGACCTCTTCATTGACAATTTGGTTACGCTCTAGTGCGAATTTCCTTCTCTTCTGCTTCACTGGTGGGTGATCTGGGTCTACCTTGAGCTGGTGAACCATTGCTTCTAGACTGACTCCGGTCATGTCGGCGTGAGACCAGGCGAAACAATCTTGGTTCTGTTTGAGGAATTCTATCAGCTTCTCTCTTGTCTCGGGCTTGAGGCGGGACCCTATGTGTGCCTTTCTCTTAGGGTCGTCCGGATGTATCTATACTTCATCTAACTCTTCCATAGATGGTTGATCTGGCTCGGTCGAAGGGGTTGGATGAGACTGTAATTGCTATGAAGAGTTACCCTTGCCTTTGAAGGCGTTCTTGTAGCAATCTCTAGAAGTTTTGGGGTCGCCCTTGACCTCTCGTACCCCCTACTTGGTTGGAAACCTGATCGTCTGGTGAAAGGTGGATGGGACTGCCCACATGTTGTGGATCCAAGGTCAGCCCAAGATGACGTTGTAGGGTGAGGGGCAGTCAATTACCAGAAAAACAGTCTATTTGTTCACTCTGCTGGCGTAGATAAGGAGGATGATCTCCCCAATAGTATACTTCTGCTCAGAGCTGAAACCAACTAGCAGTGTCGACCGCCTGTTGATGTTTGCCTCTTCTAGTCCCATAGCCTTCATTGCTTTGAGGATTAGGATGTTTGCTGAAGAGCCTCCATCTACGAATACTCTTTTCACTAGGATGTTGGCGATCTGCAGGGAGACGAGTAGAGCATCGTGATGAGGAGCGGCCAAGGTGACCGACTCGTCATCTTCAAATTGAATTACCTAATAGGTGTGTGACCATGAGACCGGATGGATGGACTGGACTTCATGGTGGTGGTTGGTTCTGGCATATCGCTTGGCTGATGAATAACTTACCCCACTGATCTCTGATCCTCCAGAGATGAGTGAGCATAATCCTTTTGGTGTGGGTTTTTACGGAGGTGGTGATAGTTCTTTTGAACTTTTGTGGCTAATGGTGTTCTTCCCCTTATTAGTTAGCAAATCTCGGAGATGTTCCCTTTTTAGAAGTGCAGCGACCTCTAGCCGCAAGGCGATGTAGTCTCCGGCGTTGTGCCCATGATCGTCATGGAACTCATACCATTTAGTCTTGTCTCTCCTTGCCTCGGGGTTGAGCTTGCTCGGCCACTTAACGATGGATCCCATTCCTTTCATAATCGCGATGACTTGGGTTGGTTCGACATTGAGGCTGTACTCTGGTACTTTGTACCGGTTCGATCCGAACTGTCTGCTCTCAGTTCTCATTGGCTGGCGATCATACAGTTTTCTAACTCTGCTCGAACTGCGTGTTGGGGGTTGGTAGCGGTGCTCCGCTGGCCTATGCTCTAGCTTCCTGTCATTCCGCCTTGAATAATATCTGGAGTGAATCATCCGGTTTATCTCATCCTCCTCCCATCTTATCTGGATCACTGCCCGGGCCAGGGCGTCTCCCATTATGGTGTAACCCAACTTTGTAAGTTCTTTGTATAGTTCTCCGTCTGGGAGGAGACCTTTCCTGAAGGTATCTACGATTGTCTCAGGGTTACATGCAGGGATAAAGATCTTCTTTTTGTTGAACCTGCTGACATACTCTCTCAGTGGCTCGCCCCTTCTCTGGTATACTCTGTATAGGTCAGCCGACAGCCTCTCGAGTTTCTTGCTGCTGGCAAACTATTCCACAAAGGTGTCAGTGAGTTGGGCGAATGAGTCAATGGATCCGTTCGGGGGATTCATGTACCATTGGAGTGTCGGGCCAGATAAGCTCGAACCGAAACTTTTGCACATGCAGGCTTCCCTCAACGGTCGGGGTATTGAGACGGTGAACATTCGCTGCTTGTACGAGGCTATGTGATCGTCTGGGTCGGTTGTGCTATCGTACAGTTTCATGTTGGGGATGGTAAACTTCTGAGGCATGTCGGCTAGGGCGATCTCATCCACGAAGGGTGAATCTGCGTAATAGTGGGGCCTGCTCTTCTTGGCTGGGACCGGCATTCCTGGGATGCGTCTCATCACTGCTTCCACATCGGCCAATCTCTTGGCTAGTACCTGTTCCATATGAGAAGGGGACGCCACTAGGTCATCCTACTTGATCGGGTTGACCTTTGCACTTGTCTTCGGCACATTTCATTGGACCGTCCCGCGCGGTGTGATTTGGTGATTCATTGCTTCGTGTACACCCTGGTAGCCTGGATCTTCATTCATTCCTTCTAGTTGGATGACTCCCATGGTAATAGTTCTAGTGTTTCGCCCTACATGAATGGTTAATGGAGTCGTCTGGTAGTCACTCGGTCCGTCAAGATGGATGGGCTCGAGTGCTGTGGTTTGTTGGGTTTGGCCGTTCAACCCGTGGGGGTGAGCTGAGCCAAATTGGGTTTATGTTGGGAAGGTTGACTGGACATAAGGTGGGACGGTAAGGATGAGTTGGTCTTGCAGGTTCGGGCTTTCTATCACTGGACTGTCTTGATCTTGAAGCTGGGATGGGTCGGCTGAATGGTGTTCTGTTGGTGTATCTTTATCTCCATGTGTCAGGACAAAATCGTCGACCGTCGATGAGTTTAACTTACGCGGCCTTTTGCCAGAGACCGGGGGTCGGTGCTCCGGTGTGTGGAGAGGTTGCATGGATGGAACAGGGGCGCGGAACCGATTGGGGGGTGCCTGGTCAGGCTGAAACTCTAGATCATAGAATTGACTCACCTGCTCCTTAAGAGACTGGTTTTCTGCCCTGATTGATGCATTTTCGGTCCGGATTGCATTGTTCTCGGCTTCTAGTGCGGCTACCTTATCCAAGTTCTGTTGCATGAGGGCGGTCAGAGCCTCCAGTTTGGCCTCGAGGCCAAGGTTAGCATTGTTGGAGTTGTCAACCATGGAAGGTTCCTCTACGTAGCAAGGTTCGTTGAGCCAAATGATTACTAGAGGCCCCACGGTGGGCGCCAAACTATAGACGTAAAAATCTACCTATACGGAAGGGGGGTCTGATCCCGTGAAGTTGAGGCCACTAGCGATCCGCTGCACCTGCACACGTAGAGAAACAAACTTGTGAAGCGAATGAGAAACACCAGGGTGGTGTTTGCCGTAGGCACTCCGACGCTCAAGTCAGCAAGGCTGAAAGAGGCTTAGTATAGTGAGGGCTAGGGAGTAGAGAGGTTACCGGAAGTCTAGTCGTGGACTGTGACTACGGTGGTGATGTGAAGCTCTCAAGTAGGAGCTTCGGATGTGAAGGTGTAATGTAATCTGTCCTTTGTGAGAGGGTTGACCTCTGTTTATATAGCGACTGTCTGGTCTCCCAATCCTGGTGGGAGTAGGAGTCCTAGTGTGACTCTAATGCAAACCCTAGAAAAGTTAAGGTGGTGGTGAGCTGTTTCACCTGCGTCCAAATAAGAAGGTGATCCGAACAGGAAAACCACTTCGAATAGGAGATTGATTAGGAACAGGAAAGTGATCAGTGGGGGTCGTGGGCTCTGAGCTCGCCTATAGGCCCAGGAAGTGAACTGGAATTGGGAGGCTCGTGCCTAGATGGTTCGGGCAGACCGTATCTCGTATCGAATGGGACTAATCTGGCTTGGGCCTCTTTGGGATTAGGCCTGGTCTCTTCTTCGCTGGTGGTCCTGTTTTCCTATTTGAGCCAAGGACGATTTTTGGACCTAACAGAAACTTTATCAACCGACCATTAATCTCCTTTTTCTCTTCCATTGAGCAGCAAAACTTTTGGATTTGATCAATCCCGATTTCAAAAGTGTCCACGGCATGATAATTTCCCTTGAGTTTATAACAAAAAATTTTGAATCACATTCTTTCATCATCATATCAAAGAGAAAACTAAACAAACATAATCAGAACATATACACATAAATCTAACTATGTGCAGGTTAGAACATATACACATAAATCTTAACCTTAAACGAATATTAGCTCAACAAGTAAAGTCAAATAGCATTGATCGATCAATTGTTCTTTCTTTCAGAAACACTAGAAGTTTATAAATTGTCACATAATTACATAATTACATTACTTATATTCATACATGTCAAAACATACATATTCATGTAAGAATAAATAAAAAGCACATACATCAATTTATTGTGGTTCAAGTTCATTGAAAAACTTTAATTTACTTTCCTCAATGCCTCCAACCACAAACTCAGAAACAATGATCTTACGTTTGAACCTAACCATGAAATATTACTAAGCAGTTGTATTGAATAACCCTAGATGTCATATTTTTAGTAAATTCATCATTACTCAAAATCTTTGAAATTTGACATAGGTTTAGTAAACATGTATGTACAATCATAGAAAAATTTGCCATTTAAATAAAGCTCTAATTTTTTCTCAAATTAGGTAGATATTAAACTACTACAATCTATCAAATTAAACTTTATACTAAGAAGTCACTAATCCGGGCTCTTTTAGTAATTTTATTTCTTAACAAAACTTTATGAGATTTTAATAGGTTTTAGTACAAATATAAGAATATCACCAGAAAAAAAATCACATCTAAAAAAGTTTAATAACACACCTAAGTTAGGTAATTCTGAAAGTTCCAAAATCTGTCAAACTGAAATCTATATCGAATTATCGAGGATTATCTGGTAAAACTTTTTTATAATTTTTCATAATTTAAACTAACTTACAAAATTTTAGCAAATGATTGAAGACATACAGAGCACGTACAGAAAATTTCATGTAAATTTAAATAAACTCTAAATAGGTCAAAACAATTTCTTAATATTGAATGCTGTAAGACTACAAAATTTTCAAGTTCTTGTATTGTAACATTGAAAAATCATAACTCTTTTCAAAACCATCATATAAACATGAAGCTACCTTCAAAATGATAAGCAACACGTCTATTTCAACATATCTAAAAAATAGTTTATAGTTTAAAATGTAAAAATAATAATACTCGTCTGAATACACACAGCTCAGAATTTTAAGATTACACATATATCAATCTTTCAACATTAGCTCATCTTCACACTATGGATTAAAGGCATAGAAGAAGATAAAAAAAAAAAAAAAAAAAAGTATTAGCTTTCAAAAATAATTTAAACACTAACCTTTTAATCCTTGACAACAAGGCTTTCTTAAACAATTCCCTTGATTCTGAACTTTAGTCTTGAGAGCAAAAGAAATAAGGTGTTTTCTATTTTCTTTTTCCTAAGGTTCTAATGAGAAGCTGCATAGTCAAGAAGAATGGAAGGCTGGACTATTTATAGATAAAATTGTTATCCCTTTCCCAAAAAAAAAAAAAAAAATTCAATTTTTGATTGTAACCTATTTCAATTAATCAAATAAGTATGCAATAATCTTCTTGGGTTTTAAACTCAAAATTCAAACAATTTAAACAAATCAATGTTAAATAAGAGAATAGACTCATTAAAAATAGGAAGATCATGTTTTAAAAATTAAAGTTCAAATATAATTGAAATACAATAGTACTAACCTCACTAACCTCTCTCACTAACTCCTCTCACTAATCCCATATGGGAGTTTGTGATTGGCTTGATTAGATGAGATTCATTATTGGACAGACGGGACTCATGTGAACTGATGAATTATAAATTGACATGTGGTATTAGTAAGAGAAAGTTAGTGAATGTACTGTTACTCATTGAAATATATAAGACTGAAACCTGCCTAAAAACATAGGCTTTGCAAGTAGAGGCTTATTTGGCATAGCCTTAGATCCTCAAGAAACGTACAAATCTATAGTGCTAATGGTGTTTTTCAACGGGTGGAAATTTTTTACTCTAAAGATTTCACTGATCATGAGAAGCTAGTCTTAAAAGTTTCAACATTACGAGCAAAATGTAGTTGACGATTCAGAATTCAAAAGTTTATCAACTATGTAGCAATGTTTTTAAACTCGGCCGTTGAACCAGGAACCAAAGGTTGGGCTGAGTTTTAAAGGTCTGAAAATCAGAATATGCAGTTCACACATTATGACCCGCTGTTGGACCAGGGTTATTGTAACTAACCGTCGGTCAAACCAGCTTTGTGCCAAAACAAGGTCACCAAAACCCTGATTTCGGCGGCTTTCTCTCTGATTCAGGCAGATTCTGGCGTCAAAAGTTACCCCGACCTCTCCATTTGCCTCATCGGCATCTCCCTACCAAAACCCCCATTATCTCGAAGTCTGATTGGCCATCGATCGTCGTCGCCGTCACTTGTCTATTTTGCGATTTCCTGCTCAAATCTAGGGGGTGTGTTTGTTGGATTTCAAACCTACAGGTACTAATGAAAATTTCTCAAGGGTGTGTTTGCTAGATTTCAAACCTGCTTGATATGACGGTCAAGCCGCCAATCCAATCGGTTCAACCAATCAACCCGGGACTAGTCACTTGACTGGGTCATTGATCGAGTTGGTTTTGAAAACATTGGTATATAGAATTGATAACAAAGGGAAAACGAAAGAAAATGAGCACTCGGGACTATATTATTTTATTAGCACAACAAAGTTTATATAGGATCCAGAAGTTTATAGTCTCTACGTGTATATAGTGCAATTACAAACAAATTTCTTAACTACAATAATAACAAAATAAACGCTTACTCAAGAACAATATAATTGGTAGAGTCAACTACTTTAATCTAACGCCTTTGACTGGAACAATTACACTTGATAATTTTAGCTTGCATCTGATCAAGAATATTAATTATTCTTAAGCTTACTCTTCCAGCTTCCACTGCTACTAGCGAAAAATCATTTTCAGTGATGTGCATTATTAAAAGGGATATTACTAAACAATTTAGCTTGGAGTCAATTATAAATGATTTTCAAGATCTCAAACAGTGTCAAGTACTATCTGGTGGAGTGAAATTTTATTAGACATTTCTTATTTTCCTTGTTTGACATGTATCGCATTTCATTCATTTTTTTAATTTCTTTTAATTTGCTTGTATTAGGTTTTTTTTTTTGGGAGTAAGGTTCATTATGTCCCCCGAACTAGGTGTCATTTTTTTTTATTTAATAAAATTTTCCCTCATGCCGTCGAGGTAAAAAAATTGTACTATAAGGATTCGACCACCCCAAGATTTAAATCCTAGTTCCGCTACCGTAGACCATGCCCCTTATTTGGGTGGTGACCATTGTTATGAAAATTTGGCTGATTTTCATGTTGTTGGGTTACTCTGTTTGTAGAGGATTGCCCAAGATCAGTTGTGCTATTGCTAACTGCATTTTGCTTTTCCAAACCATTGTCAAAACCAATAAACAATGTACTAAATTCAAAAAGAAAGATTGCAAAGTCAATTGTATTTTACAACTACAACTTAATGAAAACAATTATGCAGCTTTTGATAAATGATGTGAAAAGTATGCAACTTTTCATAGCATCTTTAATAACACCATTTAACAAAAAGCTGTAAAAACTTTTTACAATGTAGTGTCGACTTCTTTTTTCTTACTTTCCTTTCAGTTCTTTTTCATCCTGTCTTTCCTATTCCTTCTCCCCTACCATTCCCTGTTTTGCAAGTTGCTCTCTTATCTACAAATCTCTTTAGTAGTGGTTGTGCCCTCTTTTTTTAGTTTTGGGAAGTTTGATTATGGGGTGTTTTGTGTTAAATGGTAGATTTGATCATGGTTGATGGTACATTTTGGTGTATTTGATGATGGATTTTTATGCTTGAATTAAACCTGTCTTTTGTAATGTTTGCTGGTGTGTTTAATGATTGTTTATGAAGGATTTTAGGTTAGCTTTCTGTGGTGGTTTAGCTATAAGTTTGAAGGTTTTTGTAAGGGTGGATACATGGTAAATATATATGGTACTATGATGGCTCTTGTGGTGGTTTAAGGTGGCTATAGATGATCAGGGGTTTTATATTGGTTGACGGTATGGATTTTGTAATGGTTTATGGTGGATTTTCGGTGGCTTTTGCGGTGGTTTAGTGTGACTTATGGTGGTGGATATGAAGGATTTTGTGGTGGTTATGGTAGACTTTAGTGTAGCTTTTGCGGTCGTTCAGGGTGGATTTTATAGTGGTATTTTGAGGTGGTCTAAGGGTGACTTTTAGGGTGACTCTTGAGGTGGTTTAAGATGGGTTTTGGTCTTAATTTTGTTGGTGGTGAATTTTATAGTCATTAACATATGGTAGATTTTAGGATAGCTTTTGCCGTAGTTTAGGATGGATTTTATGGTGGTTTAGGGTGAATTTTAGGATAACTCTTTGGTGGGGTAAGGTTGGTTTTGGTGGTGTCTTTTGTGGGAGGTGATGTTGGTTGAATTAGTCTTTAATTAGGTTAGCTTGATCTTAAACTGTAGGTTTATATTAGGGTTTATAACAATAATTACCCTTAGGTATAATTAAATAATAAAAGTTGCTTTATGGTTATAGTAATAACAGAAATTTCATTGTTGTTTAATTTTTTGTGTTATAAATAAATGATAGGTAGATAATATGGTAAAGATTCATTAAACCCATCATGTTATAAATTTTTACTATATGCTAACGGTTTACTAACAAATGAGAAATTTATGTTATTCAAAACAAATTTTATTATTAAATCTCAAAACAAATTTTATTATTTAGTTAAATCTAGGGAGGTTTAGATCAAAACCCTTTTATATTATGAAATGACGATCTATTATTTCCATGTTATATAGGGACAATTTAGGCATACGTTACAAAACAAAATGATATTTAAGGGAAAAAAAAATTTATATCACAAGCTCGATATTCAAATTTACATAGAAATAAGTCCTGTATAACATAACAGATATTTTTTATACAAAAAATTTATGGCGCAGTTGTATTAAGAATAAATATTTAAATGCAGAGAAAAAATTGCAAAGAGTGGTAGCTTCGGAAAAGTTGCTGTGACTATAAAAAGCATTTATCAGTACTATCTTTAAACTAGCCATAGCTAGTTTACATTTTACATTCATTGTACTTATTCTAAAACAACAACAAAATTACAAATTAATTAAAATCTAATTAACTAACATAAAATGTATGCCTCAACTTCATTGCAAATTTGCACTCATCAAAATTAATATTTGCATTTTCCGTAGCCTGCAGTATCAAAAAAACCAACAAAAAGATACGATCAGTTAATTAATTAATCAGTGATTCTTTCCTTAAAAAGCAAGGTAGATATATAAGGTCATATAATATATAAAAGAAACCAATAAATAATTAACATACTTGGATCAACGTCTGAGATTGCACCAGTTTGTTTGAAATCGCAATCATAATCGTTCCTTCCCATAGCTTGGTAGTAAACGTTCATGGCGTATGCTGCATGAGCTCGAACTGTATTTGGAAGGAAACAAGAACCACCCACTTGAATGGCCCCACAGTCCAAACCCAACCCACACACATAATCAATATTGCTCTGCAGAGCCTCAATTTCGGCTCCTCTTTTTGGCAGACACCACTTTTTGCCCTTAACCATTGGCCCTGCAGGCACTGGAGTCACAGGTGCCACTTTTGGCCCTGGTGTTGGATTGGTGGGAATGGAAGATCTAGCCTGAAAAAATCAAGTACATGAAAAAATCAAATAAAAATTGTACATAATGTACTATATTTCTAGATGATTTCACCATGAATATTAATTACTAGAAGCCCGATTGTAATGACTAACAAACAATATGCAACATGGTGATTATCAGCGGCGGCGGCTACCGTGGACCGGAGGATTCCTATATCATAGGCCGGCGTCAAATCGGCCTCGAACAGTCCGAAATTCCTTTCACTTGTTGGTCCTTGCTTGAGATCTTCATTGAAAAGAGCAAATATGTAAGTCTCAAACGTCCGATTTGGCATGAGTGGCGTGCCGACGCCTGATGTTACATGGCGCATGAGATTTCTATTATATTCAGCTGCACTCCTTGCATCAACACCAATTTGTGAAGAATCTCCTCTCGAAGGCCACCCGGTTTCGGCTATGACAATCTCAATATCAGTAAAATCAAGGTGTTTCATAGCTGAAAAGACTGCATCAAGTTGACCGTCTAACATGTTGGTGTAAAGACGCTTTGTGTTTTGATCAAACACTCCTGAATTAGGCCTAAACAAAGCATAATCAATGGTATCGGCCGAGCAGCCGAAAAAAGGGTATGGGTTCACCAAGAAAGGGGAGTTGGTGGCTCTAAGGAAGCTGAGCAATGGTTTAAGTACATGAGTATCGTATCCTTGTCGAAACTTGCCGGAGGAGGGAGGGCTCGAAGATGAGAGAATGCCTAAAGAATGAGGCGTCGAAACTTGGATTCGACGGTTGAGAGACGCCGCGACGAGGGCGGTGTGGAGGGTTTGCATGGCGGGAACTAGGCTTGCGATTTGCAATTTGTTTCCGAATGAAAGGACTTCGTTGCCGACTAAAATGCGAACGATATTGGTGGCGGGAGTGTGGGGTTGGATGTAAGTTTTCAGCCATTGTTGAGCGGAGGTTAGTTTAGCGAGGTGGGGGATTTGGTCATTGGGGACAGTGACTGTGACTTCGATTCCTGTGCGAGCAAAGGCCTTCAAGATTTCTGGGTTGGCGTCAAAGAGCCGAACACGGTTGATGACGGTGGATTCTAATAGAAAATGTGCAACTTTTGATGGTGGAGGGAGGTTGTCTGCAACCGTGCCATAGTTGACTCCAATAGATCCTTCAACTCCTGCATACAATAATATTATTAATTAGCTTTACTATTGACTCAAAAATTATAATCAAATAACTAAAAAATTATACCTTGGATGAGTATGAATGCAAGTAGAAGCAGCCAAATTGTGATAGGTAATGAAGAGAGGAAAGTTGACGAGAGTTTTGCCATGATTTGGAAGTGTGGTGGTGCAAGGGAGTAGCTAGAGATGGAGGGTTGAAATTGAAGAAGTGGGATTGAGATTCTTTGCTTTGAGAATGGGGGAGTTTGAATTTGGTTATGTTTTGTGAGAACTTTAGTAGTGAGTGTGTGTCTGCTTTAGAAGTTAGAATCATCTTTGAATTTTCGCTTTTTTTCCTTTTGCATCTGCTCTATCATCATTCATATCTCTCTTTTTTCTTCTTTGTCGGGAGGGATAATCTGTTGATGCAATTTATATTTAGCTTGCACAACAAGGGAACTGATCGATCAAAAGAACAAGACACTAAAGCCGAAGTATCTTGTTAGTTTCATGCACCAATTAGCATGATAAACTTTAATAAAAATAGACATATGTATTATGATTATATATTTATCATATGTATACTTGTTAAATTTAAAAATAATATTACGTACATAGAGTGATAATACCAGAAAAATTTGCAAGTGGGGGCAATTTTATATAAAAATAAAAAGATATATACTAGATACTGAATATGGATAAATATTATATCATAACTTTCATTATAATAGTAATAATATTAATTCATTTCTTTTTTCACTTTATTCAACAAAAATATTTTGGTCCCATCTTATTAGGATCAATATGGTAACAGTTAAGAGAATTACAAAGTTATTAGTTTATTATTTTAAGACTCTAGTTTTTTCTTTCGAATTCTTTCTATCTAAAATTAACAACAAAATAAAAGGAGAAATACAAGTCTTTCTTTCTTAAATTATAAATGTATGAAATAACAACATAAAATAAGAGATACAACATTTACTTTTTATTAACTGATTTTTATTTCTAATATTTGCTTGAATTAAAGTTAATACATTCCAAAAAAAAAAAAAAAAAAATATGCTTTCTTATGTTTGTTAGCATAGGGTGAAAGGAAAGATAATACATATTTAAATTATATGTACCACCCTTTATATACAAAAGTATTTAACAGCCACATTGGACCAATGGGGGCAACAACCCCACTTGTTTCAGTCTAGCTCTATCCAGACTAGTTTGTACACACTTCAACTAATCCTCTAAGACCTTTAATTTAATTACCAAATAAATTGACTACCCCTATTAGCAACCGAAGAGAATTGAACTAAAGACCTCTTAGGCAATACATCTAAGACCTCTTAATTGACATGTTATTTATCTACATTTATTTAATTTATCTTTTATATGTATTGTTCCATTCATTTTATCTCACGATATACAAGAGTTAATATATAAAGTTTGTATTTTTAGTATTATTTAATTATAAAACCTATAATCTGTGATGATAATTAGAATAATTAGGATATATAATCGAATTTATTTTTGTATAGTCATCAGGATAAGGTTATTTGTGTGTGGATTAATGCTTTGAACACCCATCTTCTAATATTATTAAACAAAATTAATGCATCCATTACATATCTAATTTATAAAAGAACATGATATGGTATGCTTTTTCCGTGCAAGACTAAATTTTTCCCTCACACGGAATGTCAGAATCTACGAGATGGATTGGAAAGCACTAAAGCTCCATTTAATTTGCACGTTTAAAAGCCTTTAAACATCAAGCACAAGGTACTAGATTAAAACTCATACACGGAAGGAATATATATCTACATTTTTAATTTGTCAAATCAGAAAAGCTAATTACAGTTTTTATTATATGGTTTAATTCAACAAAGGAATAATCTTTCCTTACCATTGAGGAGAAGGTATTTAAAAAACCATTAATAATCTTTATTATTTAAGCTAGCTTCTGCAAGAATTTTCTGGGTTAATTAATTAATTAATTAATATTACAAACTTTCAAGGAAGAGAAATAACCATCAAGGCTTGAAGCCTGAGACCACTTACAAAATTAGTCGGTCCATCAATACTATTGCCAACTTTATTGTAACTAAATTTTTCATAAGTCAGATTGGATTGAATCGGTTGTTGAAAATTCAAAATTCCAAAATAATAACGCTTAATATCCTGAATAGTATACATTCATATTTTTGTTATATCAAGTGACATATCATATTAACTGATAATTTACGCATTTAATGTATATAGGATAAGAGATTCAGATTATTATATATTGAAATGTATAACCTTATTTTATTTTTAAATTATTATTATAATAAATTATAAACCCACTTTTTAAATACATGTTACAATTGATTTTTGGGTTTTTTTTTTTTTTTTTTTTTTTAATGTCTCTGTTTTACAATAAATCAAATTTGAAGCTCAATGTGTGAACCTGAAATTGTAACATTATTTGGCAAATTTGTGTTAACTTTTTTATATAAAATTACTAAATCTTTTGAGTTTTTATTAATTAACAGGTGGATGATAGGTTTGGAGTAAACAAATAATCTAGTAAATGTTTATATATATCCATCTCACTTATTATTAACATATATAAAATTTGAAAATTAATTTATAGATGCATATTGATAAGATTATATCTTTGGTAAGTTTTAAATTGGGAGAACGACATTTTCTCACCCAAGGTTTGGCGAAATGATACTTTCCCACATTTCGTTAGGTTCTGTTATGTGTTTTTGTTAATATTTGATTGAAAGAACGAAAATACTCTTAAATATTTGACTTTATAAATTTTTTGTTATTTTTTAATTAGCTAAAAAGTCAAATATTAAAAAGTCAAAAAGGAAAAAATAGTTAACCCCAACTAAAAAGTTAAGAATAATGTTATGGAATTATTTAAAGTTAAATTACCTTAATATTTATTTATTTATTTATTATGTCATCAATATCCCATCACTATTATTCAATAATCTACTAAATTTATAATATTTTTTATTTTTACTAATTAACATAGAAAATCAATATTTCTAATTAATTAAATAAACAAAAGAAAAAAATATATCTTTATGCTTGAACTAATAAATAATCGAGTAAGACTTTGACTTAACTAAACTTTGATTTATAACAAACTAATTAAGAAATAACTATTTAAGGGTATTTTCGTTTTTTTAAGACAAATATTAACAAAAACATTAACAAAACCTGACAAAAGATGGGAAAATATCATTTTGAAACTTAATAGGTGGGAAAGTGTCGTTTCCCCAAACCTTGGGTGGGAAAATGTTGTTCTCCCTTTTAAATTAAATGAAAGAAAACAAAGTTCGGTACCCACCCTTCTCCATTCACCTACCTGATGACCCACTCAAATTATAAAATCAACTATCGCATGTGCAAATTTAAATTATTTAGTACATTTGTAATTAATTAATTTACCCTCAAAATTATTATTAGTATCATTATTATTTTTATTGTTTATTAACGGAGAATTACATGTTGCTGTATATAATAATTAAATCAATTAATAATCACCAAGAAAAAAAAAAGTAAAGATAAAAGAACTAGCTAGCTAACTGTTATTCAGAAAGGAATTCATATAACATATGATACTTGGTATGGAAGTAGATGGTCACCGTTATCAATATTTCTTGTTGCTCAACAATCATTCAATTATTATTTTAATGGTAATTAACTGTCTTATTACAAAGTCTTTCTTCCCAATCAATTTTCAAACCTAATTAAACTTGTTTTTTTGTGAAACACTAGATAAGATATCACAGGGATAAACATAATCAAATAATGAAAGCCACCACAAAATGAATAAATTAAGACCTCCAAAACAAAAGGGAAAAGAGAAAAAATCAAAGAAAGATACGACATCAGCCACCACATCTCTCGTACAAGGAAGAATACGTTATTACAAAAAATACAAATACAAATTAGAATCTGTTTTATTCTATTCGATACTAAAATTATTTTCATAAGTTTTGTAGTATCTCTTGATTCCAATGACAAAAACTGTATTCAATCATAAAATAAACTAGACCTTAATTATTTTTAATTAATTTATCTTTATGTTTGAAGATTTAAAGACGATTAACCATAGAGAGATATCGCAAAAGGAAAATAAAATAAATAAAAAATATAGGAAATTTTATCAATCAGCAAATAACCAAATATGAGAAGGGAATCAACGAAGAAAGAATTCAGAGTAAGATCAAGATTAACTTATCTAAAATATAATCCTGAGAGCATAGCCGCCTTCATTAAAACGCTGAAAGAAGAAGAAGAAGAAGGACCAATTATTCAATATTTAATAAAACACTTCTAATGTTTCTCGCTCAAATGAGCATCTCAGCAACAGAAGCATCAGCAACACATGTATGTTTATACATATAAATATTAAAATATATTTATATATATATAACTATTGGGATAGCTATCTGTTTTTGGAATACTCATTTGAGCAAGAAACGTTACAAAGTGAACTCAAACTTGTCTCTTTTAATTTCTCTGCTCTCTGAATCAACCATTGTTGTTATAAATAGAAGGGCTCATGCAGGTTCAGAGATATGAAATTACGAAAAAACTCTCAGCCCAAAGAAATTAATTATTGGGTGATGGTGGTGGTCCACTGATGCGGTTAATTTCAATGACAAAAGTGCCTTTCGTGTGAAATTGTGGTCCGTTGTTGTGAAGGGTGTTTATGGAAAAACAAAAACAAAACAAAAAGTGTTGGTCAAGTTGCAGGAACATATATATACGGTTAGAGATTTGAGTGTTGACAGTCTGTTTAAAATGGAATTGCAATGGAAAGAATTGTAGTTATTGATAGAATGGCAGCTCAAGAAATCCAATAACAGCTTTACCAATATCTATACTATAATTACGGTTTCTCTTTTTATGATACCTCTTTATATATTATAAATACTGTCATTTTTTTAATAAGATTGGATCAGCATTTATGAAGTTGTACAAGAACAAAAAAATTATTACAGATGAAAAAAAATTGATTAAAAATTGATATTTTATTACATTTCTCACTTAGATAATATTAGATGTTGTTTGAGCATATATTATTAACTAATAATCACATTTCCCAAAATAAGCAGGTTTAGTTTAATGAACAAATCCAGCAGTAAAATCCAATGATTTATCAATTATGCTCTTAATAAAATAATAAATGTTATATTAATAATATAAAGCGTTAGAATATACTAGACTCAATAATCTAACATTTAACAGTATAGTTTGACAGTCTAATTTAAAATATGCTAGATCATGTTAGATGGTATTAGACTTGATAGTCTAATTTTTGTCTTTGTAATTTTTTTATTAAAAGCAATTAGATTAAGTCATGTGATTTTATGCTAAATTTGTCTTTTAAACAAACATTTAACATTTTGGGAATTAAGATTAGTAAAATTGGTTATATATGGGAACATATCATATTAGATTGAATATTAAAAAGGAAATCCAGTATATATATATATATATAAGTTTCGGCCTAAGTTTTCCAGCTTCCTACTGCCGTTGGTGTTTACTAAATCGCTGGCGCTATTGTGTAGATAGGTGACGATGGCTAACCACTACACCAAATTTGATAAAGGTTTTATATTTTAGTACATTTTTCACTTCAAGAATATTAGATTGAATTTTAGAAAGGAAATAAATGTATGAGAATTGTAATGCCTAAAAAATCAGGACTGACGTAAGCGTGCGTCAACAAGGACCAATCAGAGTTTAGGAAGATATTATGTTGTCCAAGCGCTGCCACGTCGTCCAAGGACAGAAGGAGTAAGGCTGTTGTCAACTAGGCAGGTAAAGGCCTGGCGAGTGAGTGGTTGGGAGTCACCTATCTGCCTAAGCCCTGTGCGATTTAAGGATATCTTCCGTGCAACCGGCCAATGGGAAGCAGGGCAGGAACTGTGCGGCATTTGCCCGCTAGTAGACTCGTAATCATTACCTAGAAACCTCTTACTATAAATAGAGAGCTCCCCTCTCATTTTTCGGGATTCTAATCTTGATAATATAAACACTCTCTCTCTCTCCCTCTTTGTATTTTTGTTCTATCGGATCGCTACATGAATCCCTAATAAATAAAAAGACAGTGGACGTAGGATTCGCTTTGAGCATCCAAACCACTTTAAAAATTGTCTCCCTTTTATTTGTTTCATTCTCTCATTCACGTGCAATTTCTAAGTCCGCTTAGCATTTTGCACGTGTGAATAATTGGTGTCAAAATCCAGCATCAACAGTTTAGTGCTAGAAGGAGGGCTTGATTTAGTATATGCTCTTCATCAGGAATCTCTAATCAATTGAGTCTATTCGCTAGCAAATGGCCCGTGGTTTCGAAATCGAGTGAGCTAGCCCTAACAATGAGGAGGTCCCTTGGGTACAGCATGACACTTCTCCCAAAGTGCCCCCAATTCAGCATAATACCATGGCGAACATTCCTTCGAGCTCACAACTCGACCCAACTGTGATGTGTTCTCTCGGATCGCTACATGAATCCCTAATAAATAAAAAGACAGTGGACGTAGGATTCGCTTTGAGCATCCAAACCACTTTAAAAATTGTCTCCCTTTTATTTGTTTCATTCTCTCATTCACGTGTAATTTCTAAGTCTGCTTAGCATTTTGCATGTGTGAATAATTGGTGTCAAAATCCAGCATCAACAGTTTAGCGCTAGAAGGAGGGCTTGATTTAGTATATGCTCTTCATCAGGAATCTCTGATCAATTGAGTCTATTCGCTAGCAAATGGCCCGTGGTTTCGAAATCGAGTGAGCTAACCCCAACAACGAGGAGGTCCCCCGGGTACAGCATGACACTTCTCCCAAAGTGCCCCCGATTCAGCATAATACCATGGCGAACATTCCTTCGAGCTCACAACTTGACCCAACTGTGATGGCTTACTTGGAGAGGTTCAATAATACTCTCCAAATGGTTAACCGAAGGTTAGACCGTTTGGATCAGGTCGTACCACTCGAGTCCGACAAGGCAGTGTCACCGCCAAAAACGTCTGCAGGTTGTGGTAAAGTGTGGAAACGGGAGAAGGCCCAAATGTTTACGCACTACAGCGCGTAAAGGCAAGGGAAAGCAGGTGGTAGATAATGGGCCGAAGGGCTTCAAGAGATGGTCACGAAACAAGTAGAATACCTGCGGCTTTGCGACTTGACGGCATGCTGCTTCATGAACCATCCCACGCCACATCGCATGAGCACCCCCACAAGAGTGCAAGGCAGGGCAACCCCCAGCAACCGCGGGTCGATTTTGACCACCGCGGAGGTCGGGCTACGTCCCCAAACCTTTCATTGCCTTCACACGGCTTCAGTTAGCGTGTGTCAAGATATGCCGGAGCCTCTGACCAAGGCGAGGAAGAGTTCAATCTGCGCTCTTTCCTCAATCATAATCGTGATGGTCAAACCCATGTCGCGGAAAGTGATCCACAGGTAGCTACGTTGCCTCAGATTG
Organism: Pistacia vera; assembly: GCF_008641045.1. Classification (NCBI taxonomy): domain Eukaryota; kingdom Viridiplantae; phylum Streptophyta; class Magnoliopsida; order Sapindales; family Anacardiaceae; genus Pistacia; species Pistacia vera. The sequence goes on from NW_022196165.1 coordinate 1,410,302, forward strand.
AGGAGTTACAGTGAGCTCTAGATCAGCTTAGAGCTCAGCAAAATAAGCATGGGCAAGTCGCTGAGGCATCTCCTTTTTCTCTGGCAATGTTAGCTGCTCCTTTCCCATCAAGGTTTAGAATGCCCGATATGCGAGCATTCGATAGGAATTCTGATCCGCAGGATCACCTCTATGAGTTTAACGACCTCATGGAGCTTCACCAAGTTTCCAACTTAGCCAAATGTCGCTGCTTGGCATGACCCTGACTGCCCACGCCAAGCGTTGGTTTAGATCGCTTTTGCTAGGATCTATTAACTCATGGTAGTAGATGAGCTCGTTATTCTTGAGACACCTCAGGCGAATAGAAAGATCTCAATGCCGTTGAGCTATCTAAGCAACATATAGTAGAAAAAGAATGAATCCCTCTAGTCCTACATTGACAAGTTCCATAGGGAGCTGCACAAGGTGGCTAACACACCTGAAGAATTTGTTCAGACTCTCATTATTGTGGGAGTTCGCCCGTAGATCGACTTATGGAAGAAGCTGCAATCCGAGGATGACATTTCCCTCACCCGCTTCTACGACCTTATAGAGAAGTACCTCTAAATAGAGAATTCCGTGGCTGCTCTCAATTGCCACAACCCTGGTCCTTCGACTAGTGCTCCTAACCAGGGGGAGGGTAGTAGAAGAGTTGATCGCAGGTGGGCTAATGACGATCAGCGGAAGGGAAAGAAGTAGCATTTTGAGCCTAATAAATCCTAAGCCCAGGTTCCTCGTCGCGATCGTGACAAGAATCAATATACTCCTCTGGACGCGTCAGTATCGACTATTCTGGACAAGTCAGAAGAGGCCAGCGTACTCGATGAGCCGGCACCCATGAACAATCCCCATTCGGCAAAAAAAATCAAGAAATATTGCTGTTATCATTGGGATAATGGGCACCACACTGATGAGTGTCGGGCTTTCAAGCAAGCAATTGAAGACCTCATCAAGTAGGGGTACTTCAAGGTGTATGTAGATGGTCTGACTCCTATTCGAGAGAAGGATCAAGAGGAACAGGGGAAGAAATGTCGTGGTCGTAAAGGTCTCTACTTTGTGAGGATCATCTTTGCAGGACCACACCTTGCGTGGAATTCTTGAGGTACCTAGGAAATGTATGCTTGGGAAGCTCGCCATGACCCTGTGAGTGTGATTAGCACGGTGTCACAACCTGCTAAGGTTTGTAAAGAAGAAGAGATTACCTTCTCAGAGAAAGACACAGTGTGATTGCATCATCCCCATGAGGATGCACTCGTCATCGCGCCTGAAATAGGTTGGTGTGAAGTCCACAGGATGTTGGTGGACAATGGTAGTGTTGTGAACATCCTATTTCAGCGAGCTTTTGAGGAGATGCAGTTGGATAAGGCTGATCTGAAGCCTGCCTTTATCCCTCTCTATGGTTTAACAAGGGATCATCTGATTCTCAAAGGAAAAATTGCATTTCTTGGGTGAGACCAATGAAGTGACCAAGATGACGAAATTCTTAGTGGTAGATTATTAGTCCGCTTTTAATGGCATTCTAAGATGACCTCTACTACGAAGTTTCAAGGCCATCACCTCTATTTATCATCTAAGGATGAAGTTTCCCACTTCGACGGGGTGTGGGGAAATGAAAGGGTCTTAGAGCGAGTCTCGCAACTGCTATGTAAGGGTAGTGCAGATGGCATGCAAAGGAAAAAGGAAGATAGTGGGCATTCCCGAGTAGGCAATGGCGATCAGCAGGATCGAGCCACAGTCGGGTCTAGTGGAAGATTGCATAGATTCTCATGTTCAGGAGGAGTATTCCCATAGTAGACCGGTTGAGTCTCTGTCGGAGGTATCTTTTAACCAAAATGAGTCAACACGAGTGTTGAGAATCGAGAGTAATCTCAACCCGCAACTTGCTACAAATTTAACGAGCTTTCTTATACATAATATCAATGTTTTTACATGAACTCATGCTGATATGGTCGGGATCAGCCTGGATATAATATGTCATGCACTCAACATCGACAGTGCAATCAAACCGGTTCGTCAGAAGAGAAAAGCCATAGACTTGGAGTGTTATGATGCCTTTAAAGTTGAGGTGGATAAGCTCCTCTCAAATGGGTTCATTTGGGAAGCTCACTACCTAAGTTGGGTCGCCAATCCGGTTTTGGTGAAGAAACCCAATAGCAAGTGGCGAACTTGCGTTGATTTCTCTTACCTCAACAAATCATGTTTGAAAGAAAGTTTCCCTTTGCGTAGGATCGATCAGCTCATCAACGCCACCTTTGGGAACGAGTTGTTAAGCTTCATGGACGCCTACTCGGGGTATAATCAAATCCCGATGTATGAGCCTGATGAGGAGCATACCTCGTTCATCACATATCGGTGACTGTACTGTTATAAGGTCATGCCTTTTAGTCTGAAGAACGCTAGGGCAACCTACCAGCGTTTGGTTAACCGTATGTTTTCTGAGTAGATCAGGAAATCAATGGAAGCCTATGTCGATGACATGTTGGTTAAGTCACATGTCACTTCAGATCAATATCATATCTCGCTAAGATATTCGACATATTCTGAATGTATAGAATGAAGCTTAATCCTCTCAAGTGTTCGTTTGGAGTATTCTCAAGGAAATTCCTAGGGTATATGGTTAACCACCGAGGGATTGAGATCAACCCCGAAAAATTCTGAGCTCTCCTAGATATGAGAAGTCCCGCAAATCGAAAGCAAGTTTAGAGTTTGAATGGGAAGATAGCGCCTCTCAGTCGCTTGATATTGAGAGCAACAGATCATTGCTTGCCGTTCTTTAATATACTCAGGGCCAACAAGAAGTTTGAATGGACTCCGGAATGTGAGTGGGCTTTCCAAAGCATAAAGGAACATCTCAGGAAGCCGCCTCTTCTATACAAGCCTTTTCCCAAGGAGATCTTATTTATCTACCTGTCCGTCTCCCAGTGTGCGGTTAGTGTAGCTCTCATCCGGGAAGAGAGCAGAGTTCAGTGGCCAGTGTATTATATGAGCAAGCGACTTTTGGATACCGACACACGGTATCTAGAGATGGAACGATTAGCCTATGCCCTACTAATCACTTCCAAGAAGTTACGACCTTATTTCCATGTCCATACCACCCATGTTCTGACCAACTACCCACTAAGACAAGTTCTTCAGAAGCGAGAGACTTCTGGGAAGTTGCTTAAATGGGCTATGGAATTAAGCCAATTCGATCTGCATTACAGATCGAAAACAGCAGTCAAAAGGCAGGCTATTGCTGATTTTATTTCAGAGTTCTCTTATCAACCAAATCGAGAACCCGAACAGCCAACCAGTGAAGTTATCTAGGAAGCTGTTCGAAACTTATCAACTTGGAGCCTCTATGTTGATGGGTCTTCAAACAGAAGAAGAGTCGGAGCTGGTCTTCTACTCCTTAGTCCCAAAGGGATTTGAATTCACGGAATCCTTAAGTTCGGAATCAAAGCTACGAATAATAAGGTTGAATATGAAGCGCTATTTAATAGTCTACAACTAGCAAGAGAAATGGGGCCAGAAATAATCGACATCTATAGCAACTCCTAGTTGGTCCTTAATTAGATCTTGGGAGAATATCAAGCCAAATAGGAGAACATGATCAACTATTTGAGGAAAGCTAAGGTCGCGCTCAATCCTTTCAAGCATTATATGATCAATCAAATTTCGAGAGACAGTAACTCTGTCGCAGATGCTTTGCCAAAAATAGTCTCCTTCTAGACTCTGATGTCCTGGACAACAATCCAGTTCGATACATCAAGGTTCCCAACATCAGTTCACCCGAGTAAGCTATAGCTACGATCGAATCTACTTTTTGGATGACTCCAATTATTTAGTATCTCCGAGATGGGACTCAACCCAACGATAAAACTAAGGCAAGAATCCTACGAACTAGAGTTGCTCGTTACACACTTATCGGGAATCAGTTGTACAAGCGAGGGTTTAGCACTCCTCTCCTCCTGTTAGAGTTGGTGCCCTAAAGCCAATCAATTATTGTAAAATTAACTCTTTATAATAATGTTTATTAATCAATAAAAGGTAATTTTATTCTATATCATGTAAATCATAAATTGCATGCATTGATATATGTTTTTGGGATAGTAGAACCGTGATGAGGGTATCAAGTATTTCAAATCTTGATAGTAAGAACCCTATGATCACATATGGTGGCCATTCTAGAAATGTCGTAGCCCCAATATTGTTCTAACCAAGGACACAGATAATATGGTAAGGCTATCATAGTGTTGAACAACCATGTCGAAAGACAGTGATTGATCTCACTTGTCAAGGTTATTTGCCGACAACCTAATGCGACACATGGGTGCTTGCTGTAGGCAAGTTCACTGGACAAACCCACCAGAGGATTCCATATAGATGGTAACCCCAATGTTTATGGAATAAATCCTCTAACGAATGGTGGTGCATGTGATCCTTAGATTTGAGATCACGGGAGCGCCTTGTGCACCGATTGGTGTAGTTTGACACGAGCCTAACGTAGTTCTATTCAGAGCTATCAATACGGTAGTGATTAGCTGCATTGAGGAGTGTATCAAAACTATGATGGATCAACAAAGGATTCATCACTCCCGAGTATAGGAGAAGTTATCTCACGACGCAATTCAGTGAATGACAATGACACTAAAGCTGTGGCCATAGTGGGATTGAGTTGTTGCTCAATCCAATTTATTATTCCGGTCATTAGTCCATAACTAAATACAAAGATATCGAGGATAACTAAGGTTGGCACTATTTCTTTACCTTAGCCTCGATGAGATAACGGATGATGAAAGGATTTAATTGCACAATAACCATATCGTTAATAGGTAGCTATTTCGTTGAATCCGAATCTATCGGGTGGCCATGATGCCTTGCTAGAGGTCAATCTTGGTCTGTGAGTAGTAAGATGATTAATTGGTGTTAATCGCGACACTACTCATTGCCGATATGATAAGGAGCCTACGAGTCACACACTTAGAAGATAATTTAATAATCATTTTTGTGAAAGGGGTATTTTCGTCTTTTAGGAAGAAAGGGTATTTTGATAATCTCACAATGCAATTAAATCTGCTAAGGTTGTTGTCTGTATTTAATTTTAATATTAAAATTAAAATTAGTGAAATTATATTTAAACATATATGCGCATGTATTATGGATTATTATTAATAATTAAATGTTAATATATTATTATATATTAATTGATTTTAATTATATCAATAATTAATTAAAATTAAAATACCATAAAGGGTGTGTTTGGTTGCAAGGATGGATTAACTTGAGAGTCCATGACTATTCCTATTGGGATTAGGGTTTTAATTAAGTGACACCATAAAAGTGAAACTTAATTAAAACATAATAATAATAATTATTCATTCATTGAATAAAAAAAAAAACCCTAGCCACCCTTCTCCCTCTCTCATGTTTTTCAAAGTGCGTGTGAATCAAAGAATTTCTTTCTTTGATTCACTTGATTCTTGAAGCCTTCTATATGTTCTAGCAAAACAGTAGTAGGTTCTACGGATTATCTTCGTGTGGACGACGTTCATGCAATTCTCTTCTTGAATCGACAAGCGAAACTAAAGTATTGAAGGAGCCTCCAAACATGTGTAAGTATTCTGAATCCTTGTATGGATTTATTATACTGTTCTAATGCATATTTTATAAACTTGTAAACACTATAATCTGTACCCAAATTTGGGATTAAGCTTTTGATCGCATTTTATTTGTGATTGAATATGTGTTTTTTGGTTGTGTATACTCGATCTATTGCTAATAGTGGTATCAGAGCCTTAGGTACCAAATTATAATGTTTAAACGTTGATTGATAACATGTATATTTGTTTGATAACATGTTATTGCATGTCATCATTGTATTTATTAATTTCAAGACATGTCTAGGGTTTTGAAATCACCCTCAATCACAAAAGAATTAGTTCTTCATGAATAAATATGAGAACATCATTGTATTATTCATAACAAATAATAATAACAAGAAGAACAAAAACTTAGTGAAACTTGGTTGGATTAATGGAGTTGATCTCCTCCAATTTTTCTTCTCCAAGCCTTCTTTAATCTCCCTTTTTCTTGACTTCTTGAATATCTTTGTTCTCTCTTTTTTATCTCTCAAGAATCCCCCAAAATAATGCTAAAAGACTTCTATTTATATCATACAAGTTTTAGGGTTTCGTTTTCCTTAATTCTATTTAGTTTAGGACTCTTAAACCCTATTTTCTTAGTCAAAAACAGAAAAAAAAAAATTTCCAGTTGTCGTGACTGTGCCCCGGCACTGTGCTGCAGCATGGTTGATTCTAGACTAAGTGTGCTACAACACAATTCTATAGCATGGTTGGTTCTGGTCTTGTTGTGCTACAACACAGTGCTGCGGCATAGTGTCCAATTCCTCTCCTGACCTTGCATCATTATTCAACACTCCAGAGATGGTGATATTTGAGTATGATAACGATGAACTCTGGAAAAGTGTTAAACATATGAAATTTAGCTCTTTAAATTAGATTCCAACAGTTTAAGAATCATCTTGATATAGTATCTATAGCTTAAGTTATTGTTGAAACACCAAGGCATGTTTAAAACTGGAGCGTTTTCCAGGATTTTCACTTCAACTTCAAATCACCATAACTTCTTCAATTCAACTCCGATTCTCGATATGTTTGTTTCTAGTCATCAAAAATTATCTTGCCAACATCATATCTCATCTGAATATCATTTTTAAGCTTTATTCTCTAAAAACACAACAAAAATACCCCGTGATCCCTAAAAGTGCATTTATGAAACAATTATGTTAATTCATGCAAATTAATCCTAGTTTCCTGCAAAAGATACCTATAAACCACTAAGTATAAGTTTATTTTCAAGCAATTATTAGAAGGAGTGTGGGATTGTATCACAACTCACTCTCCATATACACCTCAGCACAATGGAGTGTCTGAAATTAGGAATAAGACCTTACTTGATATGGTTAGGTCCATGATGAGTTTTAGTGATCTACCCGCATCATTCTGGGGTTATACCCTAGAGACTGTGACTCATGTATTGAACTATGTGCCATCAAAGTTTGTCGATAAGACTCCATTTGAACTATAGAGTGGGCGAAAGCCCAACTTGTCTTATCTTAGGATTTGGGGTTGTGAATCTTACGTCAAGAAATTGACTTCGAACAAGCCGGGCCCAAAATCTTGTAAGTATATATTTGTGGGGTATCCGAAGAAGACAAAAGGATACTATTTCTACCACCCAGATGAGCACACAATTTTTGTTTCTCGTACTAGTGTCTTCCTAGAAAAGGAATTTTTTCTAAGAAGTACTAGTGAGAGAAAAATAGAACTCGATGAAGTTCTAGAACCACAAGATACATTAGATCAAGGACGGGAAGATGTGCTACAAGAGGTGGTTGAACATCGTGAGGAGGTTACTCCATAATCTGTGGATCAAAGTGAACCACCTTAAGTAGCACAGGAGCGGCGTAGGTCTGGGAGAGTACGTCATGAGCCCGAGAGATATGGTTTTCTCGTGACTCAGCATGGTGGTGCACTGGTCTACCAAGACAATGAGCCTAGAACCTACGAAGACGCTATATCATATCCAGATTCCATTAAATGGCTTGAAGCCATGAAATATAAGATGGACTACAGGTACCAGAACTAAGTATGGTCTCTGGTGGATCCGCTTGAAGGGGTAAAACCCATAGGGTGTAAATGGGTATTCAAGAAGAAAACTGACATGGATGGCAAGGTGCATACTTATAAGGCATGACTAATTGCCAAAGGTTTCAAACAAATTCATGGTATTGACTATGAAGAAACCTTCTCACTAGTTGCCATGATTAAGTTCATCTAGATTATGCTTGCGATTGTTGCATATCATGACTATGAAATTTGGCAAATGGGTGTCAAAATAGCTTTCTTGAATGGAAACCTTGAAGAGGGTGTGTATATGACACAACCCAATAGTTTCGTTATTGATGGACAAGCTGATAAAGTATGCAAGTTGCAGAGGTCCATTTATGGACTCAAGCAGCTTCAAGGAGCTGGAACATTTGTTTTGATGAAGCCATAAAGGAATTCGGTTTTATTAAGAACGAAGATGAGCCCTGTGTTTACAAAAAGGTAAGTGGGAACGCAGTGGCATTCCTGATGTTGTATGTCGATGAAATACTTATGATCGAGAATGATATACCAAACTTGCAGTCAGTAAAGACTTGGTTATCCAAGTGCTTCTCCATGAAGGACTTAGGAGAAGTAGCCTACATCCTTGGAATAAAGATCTACCATGATAGATCACGTAGGTTGCTTGGCCTAAGTCAGAGTACATACATTGATAAAGTACTGAAGAGATTCAGTATGGAAGAATCCAAGAAGGGATTTCTTCCGATGTCACATGGTGTCTATCTCTCTAAGGATGTGTCCTAAAACACACGATGATAGAGATGAATGAAAAGGATCCCATATGCGTCAACAATTGGATCCATCATGTATGTCATGTTGTGTACTCGAGTTGATGTCTCATGTGCATTGAGCACTTGTAGTAGATATCAATCGAATCTAGGTGAACGTCACTGGATAGCTGTCAAGAACATCCTTAAGTACCTAAGGAGGACTAAAGACATGCTTTAGGTTTATGGAGGGGAAGATGAGCTCACTGTAAGAGGGTATAGTGATGCTAGTTTCCAGATAGACAAAGATGATTATCGTTCACAATCCAAGTTTGTATTTTGTCTCAATGGGGGTACGGTGAGCTGGAAGAGCTCCAAGCAAAGCACTATAGCGGACTTTACAATGAAGGCTAAGTATTTCGCATTATCTGATGCAGCCAAGGAGGCGGTCTGGATTAAGAAGTTCATCACTGAACTTGGTGTGGTCTCCACAATTGTTTATCCAGTAGATATCTATTATGACAACAATGGAGAAATAGCTCAAGCAAAGGAACCACGATCTCACCAGAAGTCCAGACACATAATCAAACGGTTTCATCTCATCACAAAAATGGTTGAGAGCAAAGATGTATAGATTAGTAAAGTGCATACTGATGATAATCTCGCCGATCCACTGACAAAGCCTCTGTCGCAACAGAAGCATGAAAAACACTTAAGGTCATTCGGTATCAAATACATGAACGATTGGCTATAGTGCAAGTGGGATATTATTAGAGTTGGTGCCCTACAGCCAATCAATTATTGTAAAATTGACTCTTTGTAATAATGTTTATTAATAAATAAAGGGCAATTTTCTTCTATATCATGTAAATCATAAATTGCATGCATTAATATATGTCCTTAGGATGGTAGAACCGTGACGAGGGTACCAAGTATTTCAAATCTTGATAGTGAGAACTCTACGATCACATATGGTGGCCATTCTAGAAATGTCTGTAGCCCCAATATTGTTCTGACCAAGGGCACAGATAATACGGTAAGGCCATCATAGTGTTGAATGACCCTGTCAAAAGACAGTGACTGATCTCACTTGTCAAGGTTGTTCGCCGACAACTTGGTGCGACACATGGGTGCTTGCTGTAGGCAAGTTCACTGGACAGACCCACCAGAGGATTCTATATAGATGGTAACCCTAATGTCTATAGAATAAATTCTCTAACGTGGTGGTGCATGTGATCCTTAGATTTGAGATCACCGGAGCGCCTTGTGCACCGATTGGTATAGTTTGACACTAGCCTAACGTAGTTCTATTTAGAGCTATCAATACGGTAGTGATTAGCTGTATTGAGGAGTGTATCAAAACTATGGTGGATCAACAAAGGATTCATCACTCCCGGGTACGGGAGAAGTTATCTCACGACGCAATTCAGTGAATGACAATGACACTAAAGCTATGGCTATAGTGGGATTGAGTTGTTGTTCAATCCAATTTATTATTCCAGTCATTGGTCCATAACTGAATACAAAGATATCGAGGATAACTGAGGTTGTCACTATTTCTATACCTCAGCCTCGATGAGATAACAGATGATGAAAAGATTTGATTGCACGGTAACCATATCGTTGATAGGTAGCCATTTTTCTGAATCCGAATCTATCGGGTGGCCATGATGTCTTGCTAGGGGCCAATCTTGGTCCGTGAGTAGTGAGATGATTAATTGGTGTTAATCATGACACTACTCACTGCTGATATGATAAGGAGCCTATGAGTCACACACTTAGAAGATAATTTAAGAATCGTTTTTGTGAAAGAGGTATTTTTGTCTTTTAGGATGAAAGCGTATTTTGGTAATCTTACAATGCAATTAAATTTGCTGAGGTTGTTGCCTGTATTTAATTTTAATAGTAAAATTAAAATTAGTGAGATTATATTTAAATATATGTGCGCAAGTATTTAAATGGATTATTATTAATAATTAAATGTTAATATATTATTATATATTAATTGATTTTAATTATATTAATAATTAATTAAAATTAAAATACCATAAAGGGTGTGTTTGGTCATAAGGATGGATTAACTTGAGAGTCTATGGCTATTCCTATTGGGATTAGGGTTTTAATTAAGTGATACTATATAAGTGAACCTTAATTAAAACATAATAATAATTATTATTCATTCATTGAATAAAAATAAAATAAAAAAAACCCTAACCCCCTTCTCCCTCTCTCATGTTTTTCGAAGTGTGTTTGAATCAAAGAATTTCTTTCTTTGATTCACTTGATTCTTGAAGCCTTCTATATGTTCTAGCAAAACAGTAGTAGGTTCTATGGATTATCTTCGTGTGGATGACGTTCGTGCGATTCTCTTCTTGAATTGACAAGTGAAACTAAAGTAATGAAGGAGCCTCCAAATGTGTGTAAGTATTCTGAATCCTTGCATGGATTTATTATACTGTTCTAATGCAGATTTTATAAACTTGTAAACATTATAATCTGTGCCCAGATTTGGGATTAAGATTTTGATCGGATTTTATTTGTGATTGAATCTGTGTTTTTCCGCTGCATATACCCGATCAATTGTTAACACCTCTGATGGGTAACCAATGATGAAGTAGACTACACTATGAGGGAGATACATGAAAGGATCTGTGGTAATCACACTGTCGCACGATCTCTCCCCAATAAAATTGTCCGTCAAGGATATTATTTGCCTCTGCTTTACGAGGACACCTTCAACTTTGTGAAGAAGTGTCATAAGTGCCAGAGGTTTGCAAATGTTTCGCGAGCTCCTTCCCACCAGTTAACGACAATGACCAGCCCTTGGTCATTCTCTATGTGGGGAATTGATCTCATCGGGCACATGCCGGTTGGTAAAAGGGTCGTTAAGTATGCAGTGGTTGCGGTGGATTATTTCACTAAATGGGTCGAAGCTGAGCCTTTGGCTGTGATCACTACCAGGAAGCTCAAAGAATTTGTCTTCAAGAATATAGTGTGCCGCTACGGGATTCCTCAAACACTCATCTCTGATATTGGGAAACAATTCGACAATGAGAAATTCAAGCAGTTTTGTGACGAGCTGGGGATTCATAAAAAGTTTTTCTCAATAGCAAGACCGTAAGCCAATGGTTAGGTTGAAGCTGTCAACAAGACTATTAAGCACACATTGAAGGCCAAGCTCGGCACAGCCAAGGGCAATTGGACTGATGACCTCCTAGAAGTCCTATGGGCATATAGGACAACTCCGAGAACCTCTATTTCAGAAACACCCTTCTCGTTAGCGTATTGCTGCTAGGCGATGATTATAGTGGAAGTAAGAATTGGTTCACTTCGGAGAGAATTTTTTAATGAGGCAGACAATGAAGCACTCTTGCGTGTAAGTCTGGACTTGGTCAAAGAACACCGCGACAAAGCTCGGTTAAGGATAGCTTCCTACCAACAGCAGGTAAAAAGATTCTTTGACTTTAAGGTCAGAAGAAGGGACTTTCAGGTTGGCAACCTGGTTCTGAAAAAAGTCATTCTCGATACAAAGGAGCCAAGTGCGGGGGTATTGAGACCCAACTGGGAAGGTCCATACCACATCGCAAAGGTAATATGACCTGGAACGTACCACCTTAAAAGGCTTAACAGCTCTGAAGTATCGCAAGCTTGGAATATTGAACATCTTCGCCCCTATTATCAGTAATTCCGAACTCGCTTACAACTTTGATTATTTCCTTTTACTTGTAAAATTTTCCTTCTTGTAAGTATTATGAATGAGATTGTTCTGCTTCTTCTCAAAGAAAAACTTGTGTCATGATCTCAAGTCTTTTGTTAATAATCTTGTTCTTTATAACATTTTGTAAGTTCAATGGTCAGATAAGTCATATTTGTTTTGTGAAGTGCTTAAGTTATAAAAGTCTTATCACGAGTGACCAAGTGTTCCTTTTATATATTGAAAAAATATGTACAAGAGGCGACAAGGAGTTGTAAAAGCTAGAAAGCTAGGAAAACTAGAAGGACAGAGAAAAGAGTGATTATTGGTCTTCATCTCCAGGCCCCTCAGGCGCGACCTCCCAATCCTCTGAATGATCATCAGCCTCCAGATCGTCTGCCTGATCTTCAGGAACGTTCGGCTGATCATCTTTTGGAGGAGGTTCATGTTCCTCCTACTACTCGACCTCTTCAGCCCAAAGCATGTAAGCAATGATGGACTGATATTCGTCTAGAAGGTCAGAGATGTCCATCTCCGGGTTTTCTTGGCTGTAAGCTGTAAATGGCTTGTATTGCCTAGTAAGCGGTTGTCCTCTGAAGCTCGAGGTTTTGTTGCTTCATCTGCTCAGTCAATGAAGCGACTCACCCTCGAGACAGCTCGAGGTCCACCTCCATCACTCTCTTCCACTTCTCAGAGTTCTCCCATAGTTGAGCCCGACTCTCTTCCGCTGCCTTCGCACGATCGGTGCTCACCTTTAACTCTTTCTCTCTCTTGCTCAACTCTTTCTCTCTCTTGCTCAACTGTCCGTTGGAGCTCTTTATTGTCCTCGTCTTTTTTTTTGAGCTCGACCTTCTGAAAGTCTATAGCCTGAAGTACAAAATCTCTCTCTGCCAGATACTCTTGCTCAACTCCTTGGTGAGTCTTGCCACTGTCCGTTGGAGCTCTTTATTGTCCTCGTCCTTTTTTTTGAGCTCGACCTTCTGAAAGTCTATAGCCTGAAGTACAGAATCTCTCTCTGCCAGATACTGATCTGTTTGGATGCGAGCCGCTTTAGCCTCTGCATCCATGGCTGCAAGGTCTTGCTTCAGCTTGGCATTCTCCTCCTTAAGCTCATGAAGACTGTTGGTAGATTCCATATCGATCTTCTACTAGGCCATGGCCAGGGCGAGCAAGGACTGCATGGGAAAAGGGACAAAAGTTAGTCTCCTCTTCTCAGAACCATAAAGAGCTAAGAAAGTTCTCGAAGGGAACGGGCCGTTTTACCTGACTGTGTAGTTAGAGTGCAGTAGCCACCAAGTCAGTAGGTCAAGAAGCCACAAACTCCTCAAAGGCCGAGGCAAGCTAGCATTCCAGCAGGGATACATTACCAGTTACAAGTGCTCCGATAGTTGCCCTAGGGAATCCAGCACAGATAGGTCTAATCCCAAAAAGGCAGGTACATCCTTGACCTGTTGCATGCCCGCTCTCTTTTGGCAGCCATGGTCACTCCTGCACCCTTGCGCAAGCTCTCGAGTGTCGTCGAAGTGCCAAGGGGGCCCATCAGGAGCACTCCCAAGCGAGCGACGGGGTAGGGCTGAGTTCTCTCTGGTAGGACCCTGAAGGCTCTGACTCTCCTTCCTCCTAGGCAGTCAGTTGTTTCCTTTTTTTGGTCTTGTGGCCCATGGTTTTCTGCTTTGTGGCACGAGTAGCCACAGGCCGAGGAGCTTCTTTGCGTCGCTCCGTGGCTAGTCGCCTTTCAACACTAAGATGTACCCCTCTTGTAGGGGCAACGTTGGGGGTCACTTTGGCTGGCTCAGTCAAGTTGACCCGGGGGAATACAAACCCCTAGCCTTTGTAAGTGGCCTTGGAACCCTCGGTGGCATGGTCGCTGCACGTCATGAAAATGTGTTAGCGAAAATTCATCTTTGGTGCAAGGCTAAAAGTTCTTCTAGATACAAAGATACTTACGGGCTGGAGCTTCCAAAGATGCCTCGGGGCTGAAGAATCCGTACTTTCGTAGGTTGGCAGTGGTCACGAGCAGTTTTACGTCGCGACTTTGATTGGGTAAACGACCAAATGCCTCGATACAACTGAAATCTGCTAGAGCCGACAACCTGGTCGTTTTGTTCTCTATGAAAAACAAAAATTCCATTAGTTTTAACTACCAAAAGAGAATTAAAGGAAATGATGGTCAGTTTGGAAAACAAAAGGGAAAAACCTACTCGGCTCCCTAAATTTACAAATGCCATCATACTCTAAGAAGAAATATTTGGTGTCATAAGCCCCAATGTTGATGAAGTAACCAAATATCCCTCCCTCGATCGTAGATCGCTTTGAGAGATTAGAAGGAATCCTTGTTCTAGCTTTTCTTTAAATAGTAAGCACATACGAGTTCCAACGCTATTAACTCACCAAGTTCATGTTCGCAACATGCGATAGAAATCGCTATCATCTACGCATTGGGCGTCAATTGGAATGGTGCAATCTCGAAGTGGTTGGGGATCGATCTGATGAAGGGGTGAAAAGGTATTGTGTAACGCCCAACATGGAGGTACATGATTTAATTTATGTTTTTATAGCCCTTAGTTAATTTTTGTTAAAGTGATTTTAAGAGAATATAAAGAAAATGCCATAAACTTGCATTAAGGGTAAAATGGTCTTTTCACTCAAAATTAGTTGAAAAAGTAGGGAGTGAAAAGAGATAGAATTTCATAGAGAATGCATTAAAAATGAGGGCATTATGGTAATTGACTAAGGGACATAGATAGAATTTCTAAGAAAGAGTGAGGGCAAAATGGGAAAGTGTGTTTATAAACTAAAGTGTTAAGGGTTTGAAACCTTTATTTTCTTCATTCCACCGCCACACTCCTCCCCCATTTTCTCTCAAATTTTCATTCAATCCTCCAAGGATTTTGAGGGCTTTTGAGTGGTTTTTCATAGGGTTTTGATTTTAGGCTTCAAGAGGTAAGGATTCTTTCTACTTTATCTATGATATTTGTGTAAAAGTTGAGTTCTTATGAAGTTTATGCTTAGGGTTAAGAGAATATTTGAATCCAACAAGAGTAGAGAGCTTAGGAGAGACTACTCAAGCATAGGTAAGTAAATTCCACTCAAAATCCAATTTAAGTTTAAGTTTAAGAAAATCAAGTGAGTAGAGATTTCTTTTAAATATGCATAGTTATGATTATTGAGAAATTGAGATGAGATGGATGATTAGTTATGCTGTTGTTGGATAACTTGAATGTGATAGTATGATGGTTTTGATGTGGTTGAAATTGGAAGAATTGGAGAAACTTTTGGGAGTGTTTTTGCCGTGTAGTTATGTGATGTTACAAGAGAGTTTTTCTCTCAATTTGGTGGTTTAGAAACAAATAGAATGATATTACATTAGGTTTGTTTATGCACAAGTTTGTTTGATAAATGCCTAAGAGAAGTTGATTGTAGAAACCTAATTTTTGCAACATTGCATATGTACGTTTCATAAGTGCATTTAAGTAAGAAATTTTAAGCATGAGCCATCCATATCATATAATTGTGTATGTGTAGAAACTTAAGAAAGAATAAAGAATAAAGAATAAGAAAAGAATAAACATTCTAAAAAAAAAGAAAGAAGAATAAGCATTAAAGAATTAAAAAGAAAAGTGTTAAAGAAGAGAAAAGAATAAGTTGGTGTTGGGGAACCTGAGTGTTAAGAAGAAATTCTCACATACACGCACCTTAATTGAGTGGCATAAGAAAAGAGAATTGTACGCCCGTAAGAGTGTAATGGATGGAGGTGTACCAAGAAGAATTCCTACATGCATGTCACCTTAATTGAGTGGCCTAAAAGAAAGAAGATTTGTACGGTCCGCAAGAGTGCATGTGATGAGGACTGTACTCACTCACACGGCGAAGGTTCCGAACCATACATCAACCGAGTTCGAACGGCAAAAATAAAAAAAAATAAGAAAAGAAAAGAAAGAAAAAAAAAAAAAAGAATGAGAAAGCTTGACAAGCAAGAAAAGAAAAGAAAAGAAACAGAAAAAAAGAGAAGTTGGGCAAGCAAGACAAGAGAGAAAAGAAAAGCATAGAAAGAAAAAGAAAAGAATAGAAAGAAAAGAATAAAATAGAAAAAGAAATAGAAAGAAGAAATAAAATGCATTTTTATGCATTATTG
Source organism: Pistacia vera (assembly GCF_008641045.1). Classification (NCBI taxonomy): domain Eukaryota; kingdom Viridiplantae; phylum Streptophyta; class Magnoliopsida; order Sapindales; family Anacardiaceae; genus Pistacia; species Pistacia vera. The sequence goes on from NW_022196165.1 coordinate 1,426,526, forward strand.
CATATGCATTTCATTTATGCATATTCCCATGAATTTTATTCTGGTTAGAAAGAATAGAAGAGTAGCAAGAAGAGAAAGAATAGAAAGAGTAAGAAAGAAAGAACAGAAAGAAAGAAAGAAACAGAGAGAATTAGAAAGAAAGAAAAGAACAGTGAGAATTAGAAATAGAGAAAGAAAGAAGAAGAGAATTAAGTAAGGAAAGAATCAAAGAAGAAGAAAGTTAAGGGAATTACTTACTAAGCATTTTTATGCTCACCCCATTGTTTTTCCATGTTTTTATAGGAAATATGTGAGCAGCGGTCGGAAGGATGTCGACAAGCTGAGAGAATTGGCATTACTATCCACCGTTGCTAAGTTTTTGTACTTGTTATTTTGATATATGTAAAGAAATATATTTTTGTATGTAAAGAAAAATTTGGGCCGAACTATTTTCATATGCTAATTATGTATGTTTTCATAGTATATATTATAAAATATACTATTAGAAAGAAGTCATTACATATTGTCACCCCGCATTTGAAGATCGACTTTGAGATTACAGCCATTCCCTCTGGAAGGTCCTGAGCGGTGTGTGACCTATGTTGGTAGACATTTACATTGATCACAAACTGGTCTACCGCCTTTTGAATCTCATCCGCAGTGGCTGCTGATAGCACCACCTATACGGGGTCCATCGAGGTGCTCGGTGGTTGCGAGCTGGTTCTAGCAATTGTTCTCATCTCTGAAGCGTCCATTACTCTTAAAGTCTGAAAAGGTGCGACATGAAGAGGTGACTTAGTCTCCGTATGCAATTTTCGTAGGACAACTCGAAAGAGTAAGAAAAACCCTAATTTTCCTTCCTTAGCCCCTAAAAACCCTAACCGTCCTTGAGAACGAGTTCCCAAGGATCTGTGCCTTAGGTTTTTTATTCTTAAGAGTGTTCCTATTTTAACACTACCTAAGAATTTGTATCATGTAAAGTTTACCAGACATCCAAACCCACCATTGTTGTGAAAAAACCGAGTTTTTAACAGGAATAAAAAGAAGAAAAGGAAGAGTATTCCTTACCTCTTGGTTGCTGGGGATGAATGTTATGTCATAGCGGTGAGTGCACATTAACTGGAAGAAGGATGAATGATGGGAGTGCAAAATGTCATAGTTACCCCCCTTAATGTTTAGTCTTTTTTATGTATTTGTTGCCTAAATGTACTCATTATTATTCTATTTTGATTTAGGATGATTAAGTGAATTCGGACAATTTCGACGTTGTTTCGTAATCTGGTCATAACTCTCTCATCCGAGCTCCGATTGAGATGATTCAAAATTCTGTGGAACGATAAGATATATATCTACAACTTTCATGTTTTGAGTTTTGAGAGATACTCACTGCATCAAGGTTGTAATCGAGCTTGAAGTTGATGCATCTGCACTGGACGTCCTGGAGCATTCTGCCTTGTCATGCAAATCAATTGGGCAGTTTATTATTGGAAGATTTGAGGACATGTTGCACGCAAGTTACAGCTCAAAATCACCACTTTCCTATTTTATTTTAGGACTTTATCTTATTATCAATTAATTAGAATTAAATTAGGATTAATGTTATTTAGATATGAGAATATTTCTTTTAGGAGATTGAGTGGGATTTAAATACTTGAACTGGATTTTTGTTAAGGGGATCAGATTAGGTTTTGGGAAAAGGGGACCACGCCTCTCTCTTCTCTTCTCTACAATTTTTCTTTCTTTTGAGTTTTTGTTTATGGCCATGAGCGGCTAAACTTTTGTAACTTGGTCAAGGAAACGGAGACCCGAATCAACCAACTGTGAGGTCTAATCTATTTTATTTTAGTGTTCAATTTTCGTGTTTGAGTATTGAATGTTATTCTGTGCATATCTCATGATTGTGCATTTAATTACTAGGACGCCTACTAGTGGATTATTTGTTGCAATCTACTACTGAGTTTGATTCAAATCCGTAATTGTTTGATCCCTCTAACTTGTGAAGCAATTAGGATTAATAATTTGCTGCGTCAGGAATTAGTAATCTTAAGAAGAACATTCAACTAAATTAATACAACCGCTTGTTTGTGTTGTTTACTTTCATCGATTTCTCTAATCTTAAGGCTACCATTAGATTAAATCTTTAACGCTGTCTAAGGTTGTTAATGGTAAGATTAATTAAGATCGCTTGTTTCCTAATTATTTACAATTAGAGAGATAGGAAATAGTTCCAACGGTGAATATTTAACAAGAATTGTTTATTTTTGCATCAATTCATCGTTGTAAGATTCTGATGGTGGATGTTGACGGAGACCAAGTTTCGTTTTATCAATTGATTTCGATTTAAATTATTTTTTTTTGTTTTGATTTTTGTCAAGACTGTTTTCTGTTTACTCAAAACCCCCCAGCTTTGTTCACATCATCGAAAAATTCAGCTAGACGCTCTTCTGGGATCGACCCTTGCTTACCCTATTTACAATTCAGTAGTTAGGTTAGGAAGGTTTTTAATCTTTGTTGCCTACGACAGCACAACATATTTTGGCGCGTTGCCGGGGATGATTCTAGTTGATTTTTTTGTTTTTGTGATTTTTTTTTTGCGTTTTTGTTATTATTTTTTTTTTTTTTTTTTTGCAGAAAAGAAAGAAAAAAAACTGTGAACAGTAGTACTGTTCCGGATGAACAGTAGTTACTATTTATAAGGAAAATTTTGGTTGAGTTAGGAGTGCTGCGAACCTGTTCGAAAAAATGACGTTCTGAGCAAAACTAGAAAATAATTCTAGCCCCATGCTCTGAGGCCAAATTCGAATGTTTTATAGGGTTTTTGCCGTTTTAGTGTTTCTGGCCAATTTAATTTAATTTTTTTAAATTTTCTAGTTTAGTTTTCATTTTTGTCATTTATTCTAATTCTTTTATTAGGTTTTTTTTTTTGTTGATGACCAGGTCCTCTCACCTTGGTGATTTAACTTCGATCCGAAATTGAGGGCACTTTGCGCAGGTAGGAAGGAAGCTCGGAGAAATTCTGAGGAAAGCAATTTGGCTTTTGATTCCCAATTTGCTAGCAACTCTGATTTAGAAGAGGAGGACGTCATGGCTGGAAATCGACTTTAAAGAGCTTCTGCCCCTAATTTGAATCAAGCACCTTTATGCATTACGTTTCCTGTTTTAGATGCTGCCCTACTTTTGAATTAAAATCTGACTATACTCTCTTGCCCACTTTTCAGTGTCTTGCAGGTAAGATCCTCACAAGCATCTAAAGGAGCTTCATGGGTTTGCACAGTATGAAACCTACGGGGGTAACCGAGGAGCAAATTAAATTAAGAGCTTCCCCGTTTTCTTTGAAAGATTCAGCTAAGGATTGGCTTTATTATCTACCCTCCGGAACTATAACCACATGGATGAATGAAGAGATGTTTTTGGGAGAAATATTTCCCAGCTTCGAGGGCAGCCAACATCCGAAAAGAAATTTGTGGTGTAAGGCAGCATAACGGAGATCCTACATGAATACTGGGAACGCTTTAAGAAATTGTGTGCAAGCTGCCCCCATCATCAAATTAGTGACAGTTACTAGATCCATACTTCTACGAGGGCCTTACATACACTGATAGGAGTATGATTGATGCTGCAAGTGGTGGAGCTTTGGTGGATAAGACTCTTGAGGCCGCGAGAAACTTGATTGCAAATATGGCCGCCAATTCTCAACAGTTTGGCAGTAGGCTTGACCTTCCATCTAGGCATGATAAGAGGTAAATATTTCTTCCCTTGAACAACAGATCTCTAGTTTAACTTCTCTTGTTCATCAATGGCTGTAGGTAATATGCAAACGGTGAAGGCTTGTGGAATTTGTTTGGTAGTAGGGCATCCAACTGATATGTGCCCAACTCTTCAAGAGGAGCCCATTGAGCAGTGAATGCAGCAGGTGGTTTTCTTGGACAACCACAAAGGAAGTATGATCCTTATTCAGCACAATATACCCTGGATAAGGATCACCCCAATCTTGGCTATGGGAATCCACAAGTGATCAGCCTCACCATCAAAACTCCCCAAATTACCAGCATTACTAGTAGCCATACCCCCCTAGACAACAACCGAGCCAAACTTCTAATTCTGGTATGTCTTTAGAAGATATTGTTAAGTCTCTTGCAACTAATACTTTGCAATTTCAACAGAGACGAGAGCCATGTTCAAAGTTTGGAGAATCAGAGAGATCAAATGGCAACCACGATCATAGGTTGGAGGCCACAAAGTTCGGGGAAATTACCCTCTCAAACGGTGGTCAATCCAAGAGAGAATGTAAGTGCGATCGTCTTGAGAATGGTAAAGAGGTTGAGATTCCAACAAGCAGCCCCTACATCGTCGAAGGAAGAAAAGAGAAAGAAGACGTAGTTGTAGACAGCAACGTCCCAACAACGTGGTGTTCCTAACGTAAGTTTCTGCCTCTGTTCGACTATAAACCGATACCACCTTTTCCTCACGCTTTGGCAGATCTAGAAAAGATGAGTGGAACAGAGATATATATGAGACTTTTCGTAGATGTGAGGTAAATATTCCACTCTTAAATGCTATTAAACAAGTACATCGCTATGCTAAATTCTTGAAGGAATTGTGTACAGTTAAGAGGAAACAGAAACTTAAGGGGTGTGAAAAGGTGAGAGTGGGAGAAATGTTCTACAATGATTCAGAGAAAACTTCCAGCAAAGTGCAAGGATCCAGGATGTTTTACTATCCCTTGTACGAATGTAACACTATGTTTGAGAAGGCCATGTTAGATTTAGGAGCTTCTATCAATGTCATGCCATATTCCATATATGCTTCTTTGAAACTTGACCTTTGAATAAACTGGTATTGTGATTCATTAGCTGATGGATCTAATGCTATCCTAAGGGTGTAGTTGAGGATGTTTTGGTACAAGTTAATGGCTTAATTTTCCCTACTGATTTCTATGTACTGGATATGGAAAATGGTGATCAAACTGCACATATTTTGTTAGGAAGACCTTTCTTAAAAACATCCAAGACTAAGATTGATGTTCATAGTGGCATACTTACCATGGAATTTGATGGTGAAATTGTTAAGTTTGACATTTATGATGCCATGAAATATCCTGATGATGATGATGATGATTATGTTTATTCTATTGATGTGGTTGATTCTTTAGCAAGGAAGTTTTTGAACTCAATGAAAAGATGGATTGGAGTTGCCATTAGTAAGCATCTTGAGGAAGAAATGAGGAGTTAGCTTTTAGTACTTATTTGCAGGAAAACGGTTGCAGCATGGAATGATTCTCCAAAGTTACGCAGCAGTCAGGTAACGTTCCTTGTAGCATTACCAATTTCTAATGAGAAGCCTTTACCCTCTGTTTTGCAGGCCCCCATTCCAATTTGAAGCCTCTCCCTAGTTACCTTAAGTACGTATTCCTTGGAGACGGAGGAACGTTACTCAGTGCACGCAAGAAGAAAAGCCTTGAGTCGAGCCACGACAATAACAGGCGCTGCTTGGGAGGCAACCCAGGGGAGTTTGTTTTCTTTTTCTCGCTTTTTGAATTTTGGTTATTTTTTACCTTTCTTGCATTTCATCTTACATTGGGGACATTAAGCTTTAAGTGTGGGGGAGGGGATTTAGGTTTTGTTTAGGTTGTGTTTTAAGTTACGTTTATTGAAAAAAAAAAAAAAAATGAATTCTGCCTAGTTTAAGGGTATACCTGCTGGAAACTATAACCCGCCTTAAAAACTGTCTAGCAGTACTTGGCAACCTCTGGTATAACAACGTCACATACACCTTAAACGAAATACCCCCGCATTTGTTTTTAGGAAGGTTTATGCTTTAAGTCATGTCTTTGAACGTCTAGTGATGCATGATATAGTAACTTGACTTTGTTGTTGAGCATATTCCTTGACTTAGGATGTTAGCAATATTTCATAAAATAGAGTTAATCATATTTGAATCTTTGTAGTTTGAAACAATATGTCTTAAGAAGTTATGTGGACTTGGTGACGAAGCATGATTGGGGAATGTATAATGACCCTTAAAAGAAAAAAAAAAATTGTTTCTCTTAAGCTAGTCCTAAATTTGGGTTTAAGCAAATAGGAAAAAGAAAATAAAGGTATGTGGTGAGTCGAGATGGAGCGTAAAACGCACTCACTCATAAACACAACCATGAAATTAGATGGAGCATAAAATGCACTCATTCTTTTTCAAAACAGAAAAAAAAGCAGAAAGAAAAAAAATTGTATCCTTAGTTTGCTACCCAGTTTGTAGTAGTAAAGAGAAACAGTTGAAGAAGAGTTGAGAGGGGAGTTGTACATGAATTGGTTGTGATTAGTTCCCTTGTTTGCATTGACTGATTAAGAGTAATTATGGAAGATGATGAAGAGACATGAATGTCATTAACTCTATTTTATTTTATTTTGCTGCTTCCTAAGTTAGGTATGAATATCCATGGATTAAATATTGTTGCTTATGCATCATGCTGATGTTCTTGATATGACTTGAAATGATGGTGTTCTTGATATGACTTGAGTGTAATGTTTGTTTGAATTAATTTGCCCGAGGACGTGCAAAAGCTAAGTGTGGGGGAATTTGATGGGAGTGCAAAATGTCATATTTACCCCCCTTAATGTTTAGTCTTTTTTACGTATTTGTTGCCTAAATGTACTCATTATTATTCTATTTTGATTTAGGATGCAAATGGAGGCGTTAATTGCAAAACGGAACTATTTAAGTGAATTCGGACAGTTTCGACGTTGTTTCGTAATCTGGGCATAACTCTCTCATCCGAGCTCCAATTGAGATGATTCAAAATGCTGTGGAACGCTAAGAAATATATCTACAACTTTCATGTTTTTGAGTTTTGAGAGATACTCACTGCATCAAGGTTGTAATCGAGCTTGAAGTTGACGCATCTGCACTAGACGTCCTGGAGCATTCTGCCTTGCCATGCAAATCAATTGGAAAATTTATTATTGGAAGGTTTGAAGACATGTGGCACGCAAGTTATAGCTCAGAATCACCACTTTCCTATTTTATTTTAGGACTTTATCTTATTATCAATTAATTAGAATTAAATTAGGATTAATGTTATTTTAGGATATTAGAATATTTCTTTTAGAAGATTGAGTGGGATTCAAATACTTGAACTGGATTTTTGTTAAGGGGATCAGATTAGCTTTGGGAAAAGGGGACCACGCCTCTCTCTTCTCTTCTCTGCAATTTTTCTTTCTTTTTGAGTTTTTGTTTATGGCCATGAGCGGCTAAACTTTTGTAACTTGGTCGTAGGAAACAGAGACCTCGAAATCAACCAACTGTGAGGTCTAATCTATTTTATTTTAGTGTTCAATTTTCGTGTTTGAGTATTGAATGTTATTCTGTGCATATCTTCATGATTGATGCATTTAATTACTAGGATGCCTACTAGTGGATTATTTGTTGCAATCTACTGCTAAGTTTGATATCAAATCCGTAATTGTTTGATCCCTCTAACTTGTGAAGTAATTAGGATTAATAATTTGCTGTGTCAGGAATTAGTAATCTTATGAAGAACATTCAACTAAATTAAATACAACCGCTTGTGTTTGTGTTGTTTAGCTTCATCGATTTCTCTAATTCTTAAGGCTGCCATTAGATTAAATCTTTAACGCTTGTCTAGGGTTGTTTAATGGTAAGATTAATTAAGATCGCTTGTTTCCTAATTATTTACAATTAAGGAGAGATAGGAAAATAGTTCCAATGGTGAATATTCAAAACAAGAATTGATTTATTTTTGCATCAATGATCAGTTGTAAGATTCCGATGGTGGATGTTGACGGAGACCAAGTTTCGTTTTATTAATTGATTTCGAATTGAATTGTTTTTGTTTTTGTTTTTGGCTAAGATTGTTTTATGTTTTAGTCAAAACCCCCCAGCCTTATTCATATCATCGAAAATTCGGCTAGACGCTCTTCGTGGGATCGACCCTTGCTTACCCTATTTACAGTTCAGTAGTTAGGTTAGGAAGGTTTTTAATCTTGGTTGCCTACGATAGCACACCAATGAACTTTTTTCTGGGTGCAAAAGACTCTGTTTTTTCTCTCTGAAGATTTGAGTTCTATGAAAATCATGAAGTGGGGTTGGGTTTTATAGGGAAAAAGGTGACGTTTGGTTTCCTTTGCAATTGACGTTTGGGCAGGACACGTTCCTAGCCATTGGATGCAACCACGTGTCGCCAATCCTTATGAAGAGTAACCTTCACGCTTCGTGAAGATCAATCGACGTTTCCCTCCATCGGAGATGCCAAACATCGGCATGGTTATCTTCACCGCATTGAATGCGCCCTCCTCTGCATTTAATGCTTTGAAAGAGAATGTCATTTCAGCGTGGCTTGCATTTAATGCTCATGGCTGACACTTATTGCGCAAAGACACGTTTGTTAGATAAATCTTGCTTTATTGACCAAGCCAGCTGTCAAGTACAACGGATAACATCTGAAGAGGTTGTTTGAATGAAACACTCTTCTCCATGTATTAAGCTTGAAATAAAGTGACCTCCGATTTTCGGTGAGAATTTTCTAAGTATTTCCAGGTCGAGAGCGATAAAGTTCGAAGCATGTTGGTACGACACTGAGTAGGATCTGACCCTAGGTCACTGAACCTTTAGGGGATGATCATCTCAGGTCGCTTGTGAAGTTCGCCAAGCCCACATCACGACCCCCACTCAGTGTTAGTCGTTCTCCACTTGCAGCTCAAGCAAGCAATTCTCGGGATGAGTCAAATCATAGCATAATCATGAAGTTCTCAAAGTTCAAGCCTTGAACCTCAAGAATTAGGGGGCTTCTGTTATGCCTAAAAAATTAGGGTTGATGCAGGCGTGCATAAGCAAGGACCAATCAAAGTTCAAGAAGGCATTTTGTTGTCTAGGCGTTGCCACGTCATTCAAGGACAAGAAGAGTAAGGCTATTATTAGCTAGGCAGGTAAAGGCCTAGCGAGTGAGTAGCTAGGAGTCACCCACCTGCTTAAGCCCTACGCGATTTAAGGATATCTTTCGTGCAACCGGCCAATGGGAAGCAGGGTAGGAACTGTACGGCACTTGCCTGCTAGCAAACCTGTAATCATTACCTAGAAACCTCTTACTATAAATAGAGAGCTCCCCTCTCATTTTTCGGGATTCTAATCTTGATAATATAAACTCTCTCTCTCTCCCTCTCTATATTTATGTTCTCTCTGATCACTACATGCAACCTGATTGTAATCTCTCATAAATAAAAAGACAGTGGACGTAGGATTCGCTTTGAACATCCGAACCACTTTAAAAATCTTCTCCCTTTTATTTGTTTCATTCTCCTATTCACGTGCAATTTCTAAGTCCGCTTAGCATTTTACACGTGCGAATAGTTGGTGTCAAAATACGGTATCAACAAGAATTTTTAGAAACATATATAAGCTTTTATATTTTGTATATTTTAAGTAGTACTAGTCAATAAAAAAATAAAGTATCTATTTGAATATATAAATGATGTTACAATTAATTGAAATCCGTGATAAGTATGTCTTGCGTAATACATAAACAGATAAACTTGCCTGAATCAGAAAGAAAATTGAAGAACATAATATTTGACTAGAGAAAATAAAAATTAATATTAAATTTATGTAATAAATATGGGGATTTCTTTATAAAAATCAAATCCTCAAGTCCCATCTGAGATTTGAGTAGTACATATGTGATATGAAGGGCTCCAATGCCAAAACAAAAAGTGCCTTGTAACTAAACTAGTAAATTAAATTTTAAATAAAATATCAAGTATTATTCACCATTCATATTTTTAGAGAGTTGTCAAGCTAAACCATGAATTAATATTATTAATTTACTAATGCTATATCATTTATCCTTCAAAATTATCACTGAAATATGGTTGTAAATATTTTTCATGTTTTTAAATATATCTAGCTGCCTACATTTTAATCAAAATGCATCAACCAGTTGACCAAATCATTTCTGTAGCTACCGTAAAGAAAAAATCAAGTGAACTTTCATTTACTAGTTAAGTCATGATGTACTTTCCCAATCTCCATCGGAGTTAACTCAATTTTTGCCCCCTAAGTTTCCTCAAATAACTTTTCTTCCTCAAGTATCAAAACTAACAAATTACCCCCTAACTTTGCTGTTTGATTTCATGTCATAGCATAGCAGGGGCGTAACTGAGAAGTAGCTACTTGGCTAGAGCCTTGGTCAATTTTCTATTAATAAAAGATTCTTGTATTGTGAAGGCTTGTCCAAAACAATTAAATCTAATTAGGTATAATTTGAAGGAATACCCAAGCCATCCAAAAATAAATTTCTAGTTTCACCCCTAATCATCTAACCATGCCAAATTAATAAAATGACTATTTTAAAGCCAATGTTTTAGTAAAATGACTATTTTAAATCTAATTAGGTATATGTGTTCTTATGTAATTATTATATTCACATAACATGGATAATATAAGAATTTAACTCTCTCTCTCTCTGTGTCAAAAGCACTTTTCAATAACAGCCAACAAATGACGGGTGGCTAAGACTATACCAATGATAATGTAACGCCCCACTTGAGGTACGTATTTGTTGTTTCTTCCTTTGCTCTTTTTGAGTTGGTTTTGGTAATATGGTTTGTTTGAATGTTTGCCCTGAAATTGGTTGAAAATAGAAGAAGTTTAGTGTTTCAGTCTTCGCCGGGGCGAAGAAGAATCTTCGCCGCGGCGAAGAGGTGTTGAAGCCACGGGGAAGCTGCTGGACAGTTTTGCCGCGGCGACAGAAGTTTCTTCGCCGCGGCGACAGGCCGAATAAAATGTTGATGAAGTTTTAGATATTTTCTTCCCTAAGGGCAATTTGACCATTCTACCCCTAATTAGCAGGAAAAGTGGGGAGTTAATTGTAAGGATTTTTCATGGAGAATATGTTGAGATAGGGGTGAGTTTGTAATGAATCAAAGGATATGGATGGAATTCCCAAAGAAGAATAAGGGCAAAATGGGAATGAGTGTGTTTATATTTCATTAAAAGGAATTAGAATCAAAGAAACCCCTCATTTCTTCTTCTCAAACGTGACTCTTCATTCTACTCCTCTCAACTTCTCTTTTCTTTTGATCAAGGATTTCCAAGGGGTTTTTGAAGTGATTTGGGGTAGAAAAGCAACCTAAGGCTTCCTAAGGTAAGGATTTCTTCTTAAGTTGTGTGATTTGGGAGTTTTAACCCATATTGAAGTTTGAGGGTTTTCATTCTTTTGGTTAAGATTAGAGGAGAAGTCAAGCTAAACAAGTGAAAGGAAGAGTTTGTGAAGTCTCTCCTTAACAAGGTAAGTAAAACCCAACCCAAGTTGAGATTTATGAATTTTCTTGATTAGGGTTTTGATAGAAATGATGTATGTATGTGATGTGCATGTAATATAGCATGTATGAAGGATTAAATAGAGATTTCTATGCTTTGTGATTGTTTATACCTTGCAAATTTGAGAAATGGGTTGTTGGTTTGGCAAGGTAGTTGAGATGGAATTTAAGGGGTATTATGGATCCCCTTTTTGGAAGTGTTTTCTATGGCAGGTTTTGTGGCTTTGTGAAGGGGTTTTTCCCCATTTTGGATGGTTAAGAAAAGTTTTAGAATCATGGCTATGATAGAGTTTTATAGTGCACATGAGTTGTTTGATGAAATGCCTAATAGAGGTTTGAGTGTGAGTAATGAACCTTAATTCTTGCAACATTGCATGTTGGCATCTCATAAGTGCATTGGTGAAGATGAACCATCCATAGGCACTAGTTGTACATGGAAAAGTGACCTAAGAAAGTGTAAGGAAATGGTTTATGCAATTACCCTATGAGTAGAGAGCTTAGTGGGTAAAATTACTCTAAGGGTAGAGAGCATTGAAAAATGCTACAATAGAATGAATTAGAAGAGTAGTATAGTTGGGATGATGCTTTGTGATCATCACCCGACCGTTATGGGAATCGGATTGATGCTTGGTGATCATCATCCGAATAGCCCTTAGAGTGATGGGTCGATGCTTTGTGATCGTCACCCGATGAGTAGTAGAAACGGGTGGATGCTTTGTGACCACCACCCGGTTAGTTATTAGATAAGTGGGTTGATGCTTTGTGATCATCATCCGACATTTAGTAGAAGTGGGTTGATGCTTTGTGACCATCACCCGATAGTGACTAGAGACGGGTTAATGCTTGGTGATCGTTACCCAAAATTCATGAGGAACGGGTAGGTGCTAGGTGATCTCCACCCGATAGTTAAGAAAACCGAGTAGGTGCTTTGTGATCCTCACTCGGTAGTCACTAAGAACGGGTTGGTACTGTGTGAATTCCACCCGATAGCCATGGAGAGTGAGATGGTGCTGTGTGAACGCCATCCGGCCGTACCTCCGGTAAGATGAGGCCATGATGTTATTAGAAACAGAAATAGAATCAGAAATAGCATAAGGAAAGAATTAAGAGTTGTACATACGGGGACAGACAGATAGAGGGTTTTACTTACTGAGCATTATTTTGTGCTCACCCCGTTATTTTTCCTTTGTGGATGCAGGATCTAGGTGATGATGCAGTCGGAGGGGCGTCGGCAAGCGAAGAGAATAGCTACACTGTTTCCCCTGTTTTGTCTTTTAAAATGCATTTTTGTAAACAGTACTCTTTGTGTATAAAAGACATATGAATTGTAATGAAAAAGAAAACTTTTGGCCCAATTTTCTATTGTTATTATGCATGCATTGTACTAGTTTTCAGTAGATGTTACAGATAAATAAACATCTATAGTTTGTGTGTAATAATATATAATCATCAATTTATTGAATGAAAATTCCTTTAATAGCTAATTCTTGTTTATCATTAATAATAAACCTTTCAAAACAATTAAAAGTCATTTTATATTTATTTTCTCCCATTTTAAAGAAATAAATAACTTACTAACCATTAAGATAATAGTACTATTTGAATTTCTTTTTAGTGTTGTAAAAAAAATGGTGGACATCCACAACCATTACTTGAGGCGGTGAAAAATGGGAGGGTGTATTGGCTATAAACAGTGGTAAATCCAGTATTTTTACTGAGGGCAGGCCTCTGCGGCTCCACCATTGTTTGTCAAACAACTAGTAAAAACTTTAAAAAATCATTAAACCTTAAGCAAAGGAAATTATACAATATCAAGAACATAAAAGAAAAAAAATGCAATAATACAATACTTTCCTACTTGAATAAATCTATGAAAAGTAAAATTTTGAGTAAATGTGTTGAGTAAACCTTAAGCAAAACTATCTTTTAATTTTTTTTTTAAATTTCTGGCTTCGAAAGATTATAATGTAAATTTTTATGGCTTTAATCAGACTTAACCTAAGCTAAAGTCAACCAAAACTTAAATCAAGTCAATGTTGCGTTGACTTTTAATATGAATTAATTAAGGGGGGAGAGGGGGGGGAGGAATTTTTTTGGTATAAACATGGATAGTAACTCAAATTTATTTAATAATTTTGAGCACCTAAATAGTGATGTTTAAAATGTAGAAAAGTGGTGGGTGAAGGGTGAAGAATAACTTTCTTTAAAATATAGTTAAGGTTTAATTTGAGAAAGCAAGAACATTCTTAGACATAAAACACAAAATAAACTCACAAAATCCATGTTTTTTTCACTCAAATTATAATAAAAAAACCTCCAATAAACAAGCATGATTCAACCCTTAAATAAACTAAATTGAAATGAGCAATATACATACTTAAAATTGATAAAACAAAAAACGGAACTAATTGTGCCACCTTGAGTAGTGACAGCTTCAACAATTTCAGTCTTCAAAAGCTTTAAGAATGAATAACATGAGAAAGAGAATGAGAGAGTAAAAAATTTTGCAGATAAAATCATAAAAAACTTGTGGAGCCGTGGTGAAGTAGAGTTGAGAGAGTTTTAGACCTTTAATATGATGTGGACTTGGAATATATATATTAATAGCAAGTATTTTGTGGGCCTGTATATATGTATACTAGTGCTTATTTTCAAAAAATTTAAGGGTAGGCTTGAGTATATATATTAATAACATTTTTTGGTGGGCCTATATGAGAGTAATTTTTTTTTTTTTTTTTTTTTTTTTAAATGAGGCCTACCCTCAAATGGGCTAGATCCGCCCCTGGATATAAATACCCCCGTCTCCCTTTCACTTAATTCATACTTTTCATTTCAAAGCAATCCAAAAATATTGAGAAACAATCACATCTCTCAATTCTCTCATTTGGCCCTTTTGTTATTTAGTTTATTAATTTTACCTTTCCTGAGTTATTACTAAATAGTACCACTAAAATTATAACACGTTATCAACATGAAGAGCTTAACAAGTGTAGCGGTACATGCCTACTGAAAGTATGTATTTTTAACCCTACAAGTGTTATTTAATCCATGTTTCTGCTTTTATAGGTGGATTTATTTATTACTGTTAAATTCCACCTCCATGGTCGAATTTATTTATTACTGTTAAATTCTGCCTCCATGGTCGGATTTTTTTGTTATTGCTAAATTTTGCCTTTATGGTTAGATCTACTTATTATTATTAAATTCTGCCTTTATGGTTGGATCTACTCATTATTGCTAAATTTCACCTTTATGGTCGGATCTACTTATTATTGTTAAATTCCGACTTTATAGTTGGATCTACTTATTATTGTTAAATTCCGACTTTATGGTTGGATCTACTTATTATTGTTAAATTTCGCCTTTATGGTTGGATCTGTTTATTATTGTTAAACTGTGCCTCTATGGTCGGACCTATGTACTATTATTTAATATCGCCTTCATGGTCGGATCTATTTATTCTTGTTAAATACAATCTTTATGGTTAGATATGTTTTTATTATATTTTCAATAACCAATGTTAGCAATTGTGCTTCCATATTGTTTTAGAACTTGAAGTTCTAAATACTAATTACAAACAAGAAGTTTGTAAAACAGAGACAAAAATTGGACCCAAAGTTCCATATCATGAAGATGATGTTTTGTAAACATCCTTACTAATGTAAATTTTTTTTTAAGGATGGACTTCGAAACTGAGACATTAATATCCAGTAATGGTGGAAACATTTGTATAGTAGACAGTGCTACAACACACACCATCCTTTGGGATAGAGAATATTTCTCAGGTTTAACCTTTACTAAGGCTAAAATAAATACCATATCAAGATCCAGAAACATAATTGAGGGCTTTGGAACAGTAACACTCGTGTTACCAAGCACAATTAAATTAAGTATCCATGGTCCTTCATATTCTAACAAATCCAAAAGAAATTTGCTTAGTTTCAAAGATATACAACTTTATGGATACCATATTCAAACTTTAAGTGAAAAGGATGAAGAATTTATATACATTACTGCTAATATTTCATGTCAAAGCATGTACTGGAGAAACTGTCTATTTTCTCATCAGGCTTATATTACACATTCCTGAAGAATGTTGAAGTCTATGCAGTTATGAACCAAAAGTTCACTGATCCTGAACTTTTTAAAAATTTGGCATGACCGTCTTGGTCCCTCAAGATCTACTATGATGCGTAGGATAATAGAAAACTCACATGGGCACCTATTAAAGAACCTAAAGATTCTGTCACCTAATGAGAGTGTTTGTATTGCTTACTTACAAGGCAAATTAGCACTTAAGCCATCCATCATTAAAGTTGGTGTAGAATCCCCATCATTTTTACAAAGAATTCAAAGGGACATATGTGGACCTATTCATCCACCAAGTGGACCTTTTCGCTACTTTATGGTACTAATTGACACATCGGCATGATGGTCACATGTTTGTTTATTATCGACCAGTAATGTTACCTTTGCTAGATTTGTTAGACAAATTATCAAATTACGGGCACACTTTCCAGATTACCCAATTAAAGCAATCCGTTTGGACAATGTTGGTGAGTTTACCTCAAAGACATTTGATGATTATTGTACAGCACAAATTGATGTTGAGCACCCAGTACCACATGTACATACCCAAAATGGTATGGCAGAGTCATTTATAAAGTGTATCCAATTAATTGCAAAACTTTGTTATTACATACGCAATTACCGACTTCTGCCTGGGCTCATGCCATTTTACATGCTGCGGTTTTAATTCGCCTAAGACCCACTGCATATCTTCAATACTTTCCAATATAGCTTGTATTTAGACATCAGCCTAATATATCCCATTTAAGAACTTTTGGTTATGTTGTACAAGTTCCAATTGTACCCCTCAACACACCAAAATGGGACCTCAACATCGTTTGCGAATATATGTTGGCTTTGACCCACCGTCTATCATTAGATATCTTGAGCCCCTGACAGGCAATCTGTTTACTGCATGTTTTGTGGATTGCCATTTTGATAAGACAACATTCCTATCTTTAGGGAAAAAGGTAAAGCCTCCTGAATTAAGGCCTGAACTTTCCTGGAAAGTGAATTTTATGTCTCATTTAGATCCTTGCACATCTCAATTTGAAATTGAAGTGCAAGGAATAACACATTTGCAAAATATTGCCAACAAAATGCCTGATGCATTTACAAATACAGCAAAAATAATGAGATCATACATTCCTGCTGTCAATACACCAACAAGGATTGATGTTACCAATGAACAATCCATGCCGAAAATGATCGATTCATCTGTTATAGGCCAGAAGTGTGGTAGGCCTGTCAGAGCCAAGGATATTGTTCCTAGGAAACGAAAGAGACAGAATCAAATAGGTGTCAATATTGACAACACTAGAATAATTGATAATTCCACATTTTCTAAACAAACTACAAAAGCGTTAATATTCCCTGAAAGGACACAATCCCCTGAAGAGGAAGAAATCCCTGAAGGAATACAAGAACATAGAAATGAAGAAATTTCTATAAACTATGCTCACTCTAGAGAAATGTGGAATCATGAGACAACTGTTGTCGAAAACATATTCTCATATGCAATAGTTATTGAAATTATGAATGATGAGTATGAGCCACGTTCTGTTGATGAATGTCAAAAGAGACATGATTGGCCAAAATAGGAAGAGGCAATTCAAGCAAAATGAACCTCCCTAGCTAAACGTAATGTATTTGGACCTGTAGTCAAATGCTTGAAAACGTGAAACCCGTAGGGTACAAGTGGGTATTCACAAGGAAAAGAAATGAGAAAAATGAGATTGCTAGGAATAAGGCCAAACTAGTGGCTCAAAGTTTCCTGTAGAGACCTGGAATTGACTTTGATGAGACGTATTTACCAGTGATGGATGTTATCACATTTTGATACTTGATTACTTTATCAGTCTCAGAAGGACTTGATATACGGCTCATGGATGTTGTCACTGCATATTTGTATGGTACACTGGATACTGATATCTATATGAAAATCCCTGAAGGATTCAAGGTGCTAGAGGCAAATAAAAGGAACATGTATTCAATAAAATTACAAAGATCGTTATGTGGACTAAAACAATCAGGACATATGTGGTATAATCGTCTTAGTGAGTATCTGATGAAGGAAAGATAAATCAATGATCCTGTATGCCCATGTGTCTTTATAAAATGGTAAGAATCAGAATTTGGAGTGCGGTCTATGTCGATGACATGAACTTAATGGGGAATCCTGAAGAGGTCACAAAAGCTGTTGAGTACTTATAAGGAGAATTTGAAATGAAGGATCTGGGGAAAACAAAGTATTGTCTCGGCCTGCAGATCGAGCATTGTTCAGGCGGAATTTTGCTTGATCAATCAAATTATACTGAAAAGATCCTTAAGCAATTTAATATGGATAAATCTCACCCCTTCAGTACCCCAATGGTGGTTCGGTCTCTTGATCCTAAAAAGAATTCATTTCATCCTAAAGAAGATGACGAAAAAATACTTGGTCATGAGGTACCGTATCTCAATGCAATAGACGCATTATTATATTTGGCACTATGTACAAGATCGGACATAACATTTACAATGAATCTGTTGACAAGATTTAGCTCTACACCAACTCGTTGACATTAGAATGGGATCAAACATGTCTTTTGTTACCTCAATGGAACAAAAGACTTAGGATTATTTTATCCAAGGAAATATGTTAATGATCCTAAATTAGTTGGTTATACAAATGATGGGTACCTTTATGACCCCCATAAAGCCTACTCACAAACAGGATATGTTTTCACTTATAATGGTATTGCAATATCATGGTGCTCCATAAAACAAATATTGATTGCCACTTCCTCCAACCACTCCAAAATTCTTACGCTTCATGAAGCCAGCCGAGAATGCGTATGGTTACGATCTGTCATCCATCATATTGAAAGTACATGCAAATTTCCATGTACCTCAAATGCTCCCACAATTATAAATGAAGACAATGTTGCATGTATTGCTCAAGTCAGCCTTTCCAAAAAAAGGTATTGCTCAACAGGGGAGGATATATCAAAAGAGACAAAACTAAGCATATTTCTTCGAAGTTCTTTTACACCCACAAACTCTAGCAAAATCAAGAGATTGATGTCAAACAAATACGCTCCAGTGATAATCTTGCAAATTTATTCACTAAGGCCTTATCGACATCAACATTTGAAAAGTTAGTCTGTAACATCGGTATGCAACAGCTCAATAAGTTACTAAATTAATTATACCATTATGAGAGGGAGCATTGATCAAGAGAAGCATCGATTAGGGGGAGTTTTTAGAAAAGTTTATTGTACTGTTTGTTACTGGACAAATGTGCACTATACTTTTTTTTCCTTGATCAAGTTTTGTCCCACTGGATTTTCCTAACAAGGATTTTAATGAGGCAGTATGAAGTACATCAAACTTTATGTTACAGTTGTATTTCTTTACTTAGGTTTTTTCTCACATGGTTTTTCTTGAATAAGGTTAAATACATTTATCTGTAAGCGGTGGACGTTCAAGGGGCAGTGTTGTAAAAAAAAATGGTGGACATCCACCGCCTTTACTTGAGAGGGTGAAAAGTGGGGGGGTGTATTGGCTATAAATACCCTACCATCCCTTTCACTTAATCCATACTTTTCATTTCAAAGCAATCCAAAAATATTGAGAAGCAATCACATCTCTCAATTCTCTCATTTGGCCCCTTTGTTATTTAGTTTGTTTATTTTACCTTTCCTGAGTTATTACTAAATAGTACCACTAAAATTTTAATATTTAGAATATTATTATAAATTTTTGGATTAAAAAAAGCTTATGTTTCATAGGTTTTTAATTTATAAAACGTTTTTCGCAAAAAATAACTCATGATAAAAAATTTTAAGGGATTAGTTCTTTAAATCAGTGATTAGAAACCTAACCCTTGCAAAGACCCAGCTAGGCCATCGGGTCACAGGTCGAGCAGCTTAACCGGTTTGACCGGCGGGCTAAACCAATGTCTAAAGGTTTGAAATCTAACAAAATCACCCTTAAAAATTTTTCAAGTCCCCATAGGTTTGAAATCTTGCAAAAACATCCCAAATACCACCATCGGCATCGGTAAATAGGTCTTGTTTCCGGTGACAACAACACTCCCCATCACCATGAAAACACTCCCCTCAGCCTCCTGACCAAAACCCATCTCAACCCTCCCCCGTTTGCCTCCCCAATCGCTAGCGATAGTGGGCTTTGTTTTGCAATTTTCGGCAACATTGTTTTGCGATTTCTAGTTAATTCACTCACCGAAAATCAATGTTGTTTTCACCATCCCACTTACTGGCCATTCCTCTTCAAAAGCCCTAACATTCTAGCCTTCTATTGTTCACGGATTTATGTCCTAATTTCTAGGGTTTTGAATGAATTGAAAATTTTGTAACCCGGCCCAATAAAGGCAGTGGGTCACGGTTGAACCGGTTCAACAGTCCAGGCCACACTGGGTTCCTAATCACTGCTTTAAATCACCCGATTTATTGGCCAAATCTAATAAATCCCCTATGTTATTGCCAGTTACTCTCACCCTCCTTGTAGTGCTAGTAATTACTCTCAACCCCCTGTCATTAATATCTTTTGGTCTTAGTTAGTTAATTCGCGTATTATACGCGAATTATACGGACAGCCGTATAATTCGCGTATAATACGCGCGTATTCAAATTTTGTAAAATCTGTCGTATAATTCGCGTATAATAAGGTATACCGTATAATTCGAGTATAATTCGCGAATTATTCGCGAATTTTTGAAAAAAAAAAAAAAACATAACCTCACACCCCCAAAACGACGTCGTTTTGGTGGGTTTATACAAAAAATTATAACAGAAACAGATCTGGTTCACTTCGCTATATACAAACAAACAAACACAAAGCACAACTCTTTATATCTCTCCTCAAAATTCATCATCTCTCTGCAACTGTAATGGCTTTCTCAAGAACACCTCTCATCTCTTTCCTTCTAATCTCACTCCTCTTTGCCTCCTCAATGGCTCAGTCTCCAGCTCCTGCTCCGGCTCCGACATCTTTGCCTCCTTCCGCTTCCAAAACTCGACCAATGGCTACGCCGTCTCCTTCGAAGATTACACCAACGGTTGCTCCTTCTCCTGTCGTCGTCACCTCATCGCCGTCCCCTCTTCTGTCAATTTCTTCTCCGGCTCCAGCGACTTCTCCCTCCTTGATCGCCTTCCCACCGTCTCAAGCTCCTGCTCCAGCAGAGAACGCTGCCGTTTTTAATAGATTTGCCGATACTGGATCTTTGGTGGTTGGGTTGTTCGCTGCCGTTTTGATTATGTAGAGTGATGTGAAATGAGTGCAGTGTGAAGTTAGGATCTCTTTATTTATTCGTTTATTTATATTATCTGTACCATTGTATTTCATATTATTTCATTATTCATTTAATAATATATTACCGTTCTTTTAGTAATTGATATTTTAAAGGAAGAATTCATGTTGTTATAAATTATAATATTATTTGATTGTGTTAAAGGGGTGATGAACTATTTTTAGGACAAAGTTTAGTCTATTTAGTATTTCAATTTGGTGGGAATATTCAATTAATATTTGATTACAAATATCCGTTTAATTAAAAAATAAGAACTTGAAAAAACAAAAAATTAAAATTGATACCAAGTAAATAGAGTCTTCTCCATCATTCCACTCGTCCAGCCCTCTTCACGAGCCTGTACAAGTGAGGCAAGCAAGTATGGGAGAATTTGGGAATTGTTTGAGTCTGGAGACTATAATTTGAATATCAGTTATATATTGTGTATTTGTGTTATTGGTTAATTAAATACTTTGCATTTGACCAGGTATTTGATGATGTTCTCTACTTCTCTTTTATGTTCTTGTAAATACAGTCAAATTGAATACTTTTGTATTTGAAATGTTATGTTGATTTTAACCAGGTAGTCCATAAAAGTGTTAAAACTAAGATTGATATTGCCGTATTTTTCAAAACGTATTATTGACAATGCACCGTATTAAACCCGTATATATCCGTACCGTATTTTTCCCGTATCCGAATTTTATGGCCGAATTTTTATAAACGTATTTTTCACCATTTACCGTATTATACCCGTATAATTCCCGTACCCTTTTTTTGCCGTACCCGTATTAACTAACTAGGCTTTTGGTTACTTTAATGGTAGAAAAGGTAAATGACCATTATGCCTCACTTGCTATGCCTATCAATTGCAACCTACCTCCCTATTTTCACTTTATCACGAGCAACCCCTAACACCCATGTCAGGCTTAAAAAATTATTAAATTATATAAAATATTACAAATTTTTATAAGAAAATATAAAAGAAACTAATAAATGAAAAAACTCAAAAAAAAATTGTTTGAAAAATGGAAAAAGAATTGAGAAAAATGGAAAGGGAATAATGGGGAAAAAAAAATCTAGAATAATGGAAAGAATAAGATATATACGAAATTTTTTTTTTTAAATCTGAAAATTGAAAAACTTACTGGTTCAAGTCTACATGGTAGTTTCTAGAGTTTTTACTTTTTAGGGATATAAGTTTTGTTTTTGAGTTTTAGGGGGTGTAAATGTATTAACCTTTAATAATTATGAAATTTAGGTGCAATTTACTCTTTTACCTTTGATTCTGTTAAAACTAACCGACGAAACTTTAGGGGTTGATGGGAGGGGGTTCAAATAATTACCAGTACCATAGGGGATTTACGGATTTGGCTAAACTGTGGGGGTTTAACTATAATACCATCTTTTAAATACACAATTTATTGCTTATATAAATGAATAAAAAAAAAATTAAAGCACCTTTTTACTAAAGTAAATAAAAAGAAAAAATATTTCCAAATTCAGTTAAACTCAATTAGAAAATACTCTTACACTGTCATGATCTACGAGGAATCTCTATTTTGCCCATTACCAAAGTAAATAAAAAATATATATATATATTAATTGTTGCTTTCTTTTGACAACAATTTCAGAATCATTGAGTAGTTCACTTAGTTAGTAAATACGGGTACGGCAAAAAAACGGTACAGGAATTGTACGGGTATAATACGGCTAACGGTGAAAAATACGTTTATAAAAATTCGGTCATAAAATTCGAATACGGGAAGAATACGGTACGGGTATATACGGGTTTAATACGGTGCATTGTCAATAATACGTTTTGAAAAATACGGCAATATCAATCTTAGTTTTAACATTTTAATGGACTACCTGGTTAAAATCAATATAACATTTCAAATGCAAAGTATTCAATTAACTAATAACACAAATACACAATATATAAATATAACTGATATTCAAATTTTAGTCTCCAGACTCAAACACAATCATAACAAAACCAATTGTTTACAAAAATTACAAATACACCCTGCAGTCAATTTACAAAAATTACAAATGTACCACGTAAAAGTTAAAACTTAAAAGTATATATTTTATTAAATTTTCTCCCTCCTTTCTCTTCTCTTTCATTTTCTCGTTCTTTTCAAAACTTTCTTCTCTCTTTCTTCAGTAAGTTTCTTCTCTTCTTTCTCTTTCTTTTTTCCACCTTCTCTTCAGTCTTCACTTCCTTCTTAAAAGTTAAACCTTTGTCTCTTTTGTTAAAGTATAAACTTATGTCTATACAAAAGATACGAAGGTTGTGGAAATTGATTATTTGCTGGAGTTGATTGTTGTGTGTTGATTGATTGTAAGAGTTGATTGCTTGTGGAAATTTGTGAGGAAGAAAAGCTGAAGAAGAACTGAGGAAGAAGAAGAACTGAACTGAGGAAGAAGAACTACTGCTGAACTGCCGAAGAATTGAAGAAGAACGACTGAACCAGTGAACCAGATCTGTTTTAATTTTTTGTATAAACCCACCAAAACGACGTCGTTTTGGGGGTGTGAGATTATGTTTTTTTTTTTTCAAAAATTCGCGAATTATACACGAATTATACGGTACACCTTATTATACGCGAATTATACGGTAGATTTTACAAAATTCGGATACGCGTATTTTATACGCGAATTATATAGTTGTCCGTATAATTCACATATAATACGCGTTTTTACTAACTAGGTAGTTCAAAATCCTTTTTGGACATTTAATAAGTGATTGCCAACCGTAGGCTCCACCATTTTTGTCTTCAAAAGGATTTTCTTCCGCCATCGCATAATATTGCTTCATCATTTATTTGCCCTTCATTTTCTGTTTAATAAATATTCATAATGCTCTAGAAATAATTGATTCGTGAAAATTGTAAATGAATTTTGATATTGTTACTATATGAGATTTCTCAAGTTCTCTCTAAACTTTCTCCCGCTCACATTTGAAGATCACCGACACTTTGTATTACAATAAAAATACTAAAAAATGAGAGTTGAAAAAGTTCAAAGATGAGTGTTTGTAACATTAATCAATATGATGTTAATAAATTAAGTATATGTAACACTCACTATTCAGTTGATAAAATATGAATATTATTATATAAAACACTCATCGTTTTATGCTTAGCTAAATTTTATATAATAATTTATAATGAAAATCATCTAGGTAAAATACTAATCTGTTATGTATGTTTGTGATGACAACAATAGTCTATAACAATTAGGCCTTGTTTGGTTAGGGCTGTGGGCAGATAACTCCTGTTATCTATCTTTAATTCCAAACATTCCTTTGTTTGGTTTGACAGTAATATAAGATTACGGAAATGTTTCATTCCCAATAGTGAATATTGTTGGTCATGTTGGGCATATAATAATTTTTTTTTAACCAAATTTGCCCTTGAATAAAAGCCATTTCGGACTGAATTGCCCTCAAATTTCTACCCAATAACAATTTCCCAGACTCCCTACATTTGAGAATTTAGCTAAAACACCCTAGCCACAAAAAGTTTAAAAGGTAACAAAACACCCCTTGCCACCAAAGACCACCGCCGGCCACCAGCAATAGTCGCCAGATCGACACACTTTAGCGGGATTTGGCTAGCCATGAGCCGATCTGGTTGTTTTCGGCCATATCAAAAGCCGAAAACAGCCAGATTGTTATGGATCTGGCTGAAAACGGCCAAAACAGATCTGGCCGTTTGTGGTCATTCTCGGCCAGATCCATGACGTTCTAGCTGTTTTTGGCCTTCAATCTGATTGGAAACAGCCAGATTAGCGTGGATCTAGTTGGAAACAGTCAGATAGCCATAAATCTAGCCATTTCTGACTAGATCCACAACGATCTATTTGTTTCCAGCCTTTGATCTAGCCAAAAACAACTAAAACGGCTCACAAATGACCAAGTCTTGCTGGTCATGCACCGTTTCGGTGACTGTCACATTAGCCAGTGGTCGATGGTGGTCTTAGGTGGTTGGGGGTATTTTGTTAAAATTTAAACTTTTTTGTTGAGTGTTTTAGCTAAATTCTCAAATATAGGGGGCTAAAAGTAATTTATTTAAATAATAATAATATTATAATGATATTAAAAAGGAAGGGCAATTCAGTAAAAACTTCTGTCGATAATATTTTATTCTTCCCAACCAAAAATCTTAATTATTTATATCCACTAATCTAACCAAAAATATTGATATAATATTCCCTTATAATCTTCAAAGTAATCTATCTCACTGGTAATCATATATTTTCAACAATAAAACATTTCTCGAACCAAATACACTCTTATTGTATTTGTTTCTTTGAAGTGAAAATGACAAAATTCTGATTGCATTTCTTTATAATATATATATATATTAATGTATATGTTTCTTTGACATGAAAATGGCAAAATTCTGATTGCAATTCTTTAAAGAAAAAGAGAGAGAGAGAGAGAGAATGTCCAATCTATTTAATGTATTTGTTTCTTGGAAGTGAAAAATGGCACATTTCTGGTTGCATTCTTTATAAAATGTTAAATTTAAATCCATATATAGCTCAAGAAATAATAATAAAATAAAATAATATGATCACAAACAATGTCAAGCCACTAGTGCTACATGAATTTAGTTGAGACACACTCCTCAAAATAACACTACAACCCACCAAAAAAAATACAATTTATTGTGAGGAGTTCGAACAAAACAGCAAGGGAGAGAAAAATCTAAGAAGAATTGTTATTGATGCTTAGAGAATAAGAACAGTACAAGAGTTCATATACAAAGAGTGAAGTAGCTGATGAACAGTAAGTAACCGTTAAAGTTAACAATTGACAGTTAGAGTGCAATTAGCACACTAACGGTAGTTACACACTCTGAACTTGAATTGGTTTTTAACGTACTTCTTTACTGACATGCCCACTTAAACTAAGTCGGGGCTGATTTCCTTCTTTACTAACATTCCCCTTTAAGATGAGCTGGGATTGACTTCTTTCTTCACTAATATTCCCCCGTGAGCTGAGCTGAGTTCTTTTCTGGACATCCGATTATCAGATGAAAATTATACTGCAACACCAGAATCATATTGCAGTTGCTAAACCATAGCAGTACCATAGTAGCATGAAACTAAATCAGGGCAACATCAACCATAAAAGTTTCATATCAACTTTTACTTTTCAGGACAAACAATAGCAGCAGTAGCTAAACCGTAGCAGCATCAAATTAACCAAGGCAACATTTCACTAAGCATTGAATCAATCTTTCCATTAAGAATTGAATTAGCATAGCAACTGCTAAAAACATAGCAGCAACAAATTAAGCCACAACAGCAGCAAAGTAACCAAAGCAGCATTTCGTAGCATCAAATTTAAACCAAAGCAGCACTTTACTAAGCAGCATCAAATTAAACCAAAACAGCAGCAAGGTAACCAAAGCATCACTTTGCAGCATCACTAAATAGCATCAAATTAAACCAAAGCAGCACTACATTGAGCATTAGATCATCATTCCTCTGAGAATTGAATTGGTCAACTACTAAACCATAGCAGTATCAATTTAAACCAAAGCAGCAGCTACTAAATCAAACCAAACTTGGACACCGGCAACCTCAGCAACCAAACCGCCAAAAATTAATACAAATTTGAACTTGACTGAAAGGCATTAATTTGTAGAAGCTTTAACGGTGAGTTTATCTCTTAGAACTTCAAATTTGGAGGCTGACAATGCTTTGGTAAAGATATCAGCCTTTTGATGCCCACTAGGCACATATTGGACTTGTGAGCTGCAATTTGTTCTATGACATAGTGAGCATCCAATTAAGTATGTTTGGTTCTAGCATGAAAAACAAGGTTGGATGCAAGTGATCCAACACTCTAATTGTCACACCATATTACTGGAATTTCAGATAGATGCAATCCATTTTCTGAGAAGAGACTTTGAAACCATGCAATTTCAATTGATCCCTAAGCTAATGCTCTATATTCTGCGTTAGTGGAAGAAAAGGAAACAAACCTTCTGTTTCCTAGAACTCCATTGCACCAGATTTAACCCTAAGAACAAACAGCAACCAATTGTAGACCTCCTATCCTTAATGCTGCTTGCCTAATTGGCATCAATAAAGCATTCTAAGTTAAGTCTTTGACTCTTACTAAACTTAACACCAAAATTGAGTGTCCCTTTAATGTACCAGAGAAGTCTCTTGCATGCTTGCCAATGTAGATGAGTTGGTGCTTTTAGGAACTATCTTAGTTTGTTAACTAAGTATGAGAGGTCAGGTTTGGAAAGAGTCGAGTACTGTAAAGCTCCAATTGGGCTCTGATACATTGTTGGTTTATCAAATGGCTCACTATCTTAAGATGTTAACTTAGTTCCTACAGCCATGGGAGTAGAGCATGGTTTGGAATCCATCATACCAGTTTTGAAAAGTAGGTCTCTAGCATATTTTTCTTAACTCATATGCATTCCTGATTCATTTCTACTTACTTCAAAACCAAGAAAATATTTAAGAGAGCCAAGAGTTTTGAGAGCAAACTGATTGTTGGGTTTTTAAACTACATCTTGAAGAAGACTATCATCACTTCTGGTGATGAGTACATCATCAACATAATCCATTACATATAGAACTTGCTGCTGTTTCTATAAATGAAAAGGTTGGAGTCTACTATGGAAGTAATAAATCCCTAGCTTAACAGAGCATGCCTGAGCTTCTCAAACCAGGCTTTTCGAGCCTGTTTTAAGATATGTAAGGCTTTAATCAATTTATAAACATGATGAGGCTTTGCAAAGTCAATAAAGCCTTTAGGCTACACCATGTAGACTGTTTCAGCTAATTCCTTATTAAGGAATGCATTATTGACATCTACCTGCTGAATGTCCCAACCATAGGTGACTACCAAGCTCAAAATAACTTTGATAGCGGAGGACTTGATCACTGGACTAAAGGTTTCAAGATAATCAACTCCAGGGGTCTGTTGAAAACCCTTAACAACTAACCTGGCTTTAAACTTCTGAACAATTCCATCAGGATTATATTTAATTCTGAAAACCCATTTACTGCCAACTATGTTCATTTCTGATTCAACAAGCACTAGGTCCCAAGTTTGATTAGAAATGAGAGCATCATACTCAGCTTTCATTGCAGCTTCCCAGGATGGATGAGAAAGTGCTTCACTAACACTTACTAGTTCAGTTTTGTCAAGATGAGAAGATATTGATGATGAGATGGTTGTGTGTGGTTTGGAAGGTACCAAAATAGAGTTATGAATGTTGGCTTTGGATATGGTAACCATAGCATGTATATTGGAGGGTTGAGAAGAAGGATTGGTAAAAGGTAATTCTACAGTAAGGTGAATAAGGGCATAAGATTGCTCAAGAGATGGTAAAGTGTGTAATAAAGAAGGTGAAGTAGATAGGTGTGAAGATTGTAAAGATTTTGTCAAAGAAGAATTCAACTGATCATGTGCAAGTGGACTAGAGGGTAACAAAGACATACTGGAAGTGGATAGAACAAAATTAGAAGAGGAAACAGGATGAGGAATCTACCAAGTTGGCAAAGATCTATGTTCATCAAAATCATAATGAGATGAAGTAGCAGCTAAAGAGTGTGAACTAAAAGGAAAATCAGACTCAATGAATTTCACACTTTGGCGAATATACAGCCTACCATTGGGATCAAGACACTTATAACCCTTGTGATGAAAGTCATAGCCAACAAAAGTGCACTTTGTTGTATGAAAATCAAATTTGTGTGAATTATAAGGCCCAAGGAAAGGATACACAACACATCTAAAGACTTTAATAACTGAATAATTGGGAACTTTTTTGAATAAAACCTGAAACGGAGACAAATTGGACAAAATTGTTGAGGGAAGTTTGTTAGTAAGGTAGGTGGCAATTTGAAAAGCAAGCCACCAATATTTGAGAGGCATGCTAGCTTGGGCAAGTAAGGTTCCCTGCTCAACTATTTGTTTATGCTTCCTCTCAACTCTACCATTTTGTTGGTGAGT
Organism: Pistacia vera; assembly: GCF_008641045.1. NCBI lineage: Eukaryota > Viridiplantae > Streptophyta > Magnoliopsida > Sapindales > Anacardiaceae > Pistacia > Pistacia vera. Next base: position 1,455,192 of record NW_022196165.1, read on the forward strand.
ATGAGGACTGGGATGCCTAAAAAGAATGCCATGAGTTTCAAAGTAGGATACCAAGCTTCTATACTCTCCTCCCCAATTAGTTTGCACACATTTCATCTTAGTGTTAAATTGTCTCTCAACCAGTGTGTGAAATTGTTTAAAAATGACTGGAGTTTTAGATTTGGCCTTCAGGGGAAAAATCTAGGTGAATCTACTATAGTCGTCAAGAAATTAAATGTAATATCTAAATCCTTCAGGTGAGGTTATAGGGGATGGCCCCCAAAGGTTAGAGTAAATTAAGTCTAAGGGATTGGATGCTCTAGAATGAGATCTCAGAAAAACAGAATCATGGAGTTTGCCAAATTGGCATGCTTTGCAAAAGGATAAATCAAATGTAACAGGGTGATTTCGAAGAAATGAACTTAAGATTTTTGAAAGGATAGTAGCATTTGGATGGCCTTATCATTGGTGCCACAGCATTGCACTAGTTTTCTCAACTGGAAAAGACTGAAAAGTACTGATTTTATTAACTATAGCACCAGCATCAGTACAAGGACTTACAAGAGTTACAAAACTAAGACTAGTATCAACATGTGCAGAAACATAGGATTTATTAGACAACAAAGAGTTATTGGATAGAGGTGCATTGAAACTATTATTAGTAGAACTAGACAGTACATTAACACTGGTATTTGAGGAACTTGACATAGGAACTACAGATTCAACTGTAGGGCCAAAAGACAAAGAAGCAAGAGGCACAGTTAAGATGGAATTTGATACGAGTGTAGGGACTTGAAGCTGGTACAAACCAACTTTAAGCTTTCCTTGAAGAAGCACAACTTTGGAATGCTTGTCCTTAACCACGCAATGATCAACAAAGAATTCAATAATGGCATTGTTGTCTTTAGTAAATTTAGAAATGCTTAATAGGTTTTTGGTAATATGAGACACACACAAGACATTTTTAAGATAAAGAGATCTAGAATGACATGGTAAGGATGCAAAACCATTATGTGATATAGGAAGCAACTCACCATTCCCAACTTGAAGATGTTCACTACCTATGTAGGTGGAGTTCATTTTCAGTTGAGATAAATCTTAAGTGACATGGTTTGTGGCTCCAGAATCCATGTACCAAGAGGCATCTTAGACGGAATAATGTGTAGCAATGTAGTTTGTAGTAGGTGTATGGGGATTCTGAGAATTCTAAGATTGTGCTTGAGTTAAAAATGCTTGATTCTGAATATAAGAAGCTGATTGAGACCCATTACTAAGGTGAGGCAAAACAGAAGTGAGATTTGCTTGGGAAGAGATGCATGTTTGCCCTGCATTTTGGGAACCAAAGTTAGAATAAACTGGAGATGTGAAACCAGATTGTAAATTTGGCTAGGAGCTTAGAATAGAGTAATTGGAAAGCTATTGAACATTGGGAGAGTAATACTGTGGTGATCCTTGAAACTATTCTGGTGGTCTAGGATAGTTGGAGACAAAATTGTTCTTGATAAAGGCATTTTTTCCAATGTAACTGAAATCAAATATGTGGTACCAGTTTAAGGCGAGATGTCCAGTTTTGCTAAACACTTGGCAAATGAATTTGCTGCTACCTCCTCTTTGACCTCTGCCTCGGCCATTAACAAAATATGGAGAGTAAAATTGACTTTGTGGTGCAGCATTGAAAAATTGATTCTGACCAATGGCAGAATTTGGAGCAAATTTGTGAGGTTGAAATACAAGAGCTTGTAGAGGACTGAACTAAGACTGTTTACCGCTAAGTTGTGACTGCTCAGGTTGTGATTTCTTATTCATCAATTCAGAAGAAAGATTGGCAACATTAGTTGATCCTCCACGAAATTCAGCATGTACAACTGAGTTCATTACTGAGTTTGCTATTTCTATCCTAAGCTCAAACTTCTGTAATATAATTTGTGCCTCTTGAATTGAAATAGGTTCCAATTTTGACTCTAATCGAGTGAAAATCTTAACTACAGCAGCATCAAATTCAAAATCAAGTCCATCAAGAATATGATTCATTAATTCTTCATCGGTCACCATGACTCCACTAGCTGATAAGCTCTTAGCAAAACCTTTCATCCTTACAAAGTAATCATGAATACTAAGATTTTCTTTTTTAGTATTCTGAAGTAAACTTTTGACATGTAAGGTTTTTGTTCTTGACTCAGTGAGGAATTCCTTTTCTAAGGCAAACCAAATGTCGGTAGAAAATTGACATTTTGAAATGATACTGAACATTGATTCAGAAATGGAACAAGAAGCGAACTTACCAACAATTTGTCAATTTTCTTCTAGAGAGTGTATTCTGGATTAGGTTTTGTTGTTATGATTCAGTCTGTGGTTGCATCTTCAGACTGAACCTTGACAAATTGAGCTAGACATAGAGCTATACATAGAGCTAGTCATTTAAAATGATCTACAAGATCATGTGATCCAACTACAAACAAGACTTTAGATTTCCAAAAACGATGATTATCTCTCATCAATTTGGGAGAAATGAGTGGAAGAACAGATGAAGACATCGAGTGAGAGTTTAAGAAATTGATTGAGTCAAAACTAATTTTGTGACTTGAATTATTCTCTGATGTGTTCTAGATAGAAGAAGATGAATGAATATTGACCATTTTTTACGTTTATCAATGGCTCTGATACCATGTGAGGAGTTTGAACAAAACATAAATCCACGAGTAAAAATATTTAAATTTAGATTCAAAAAATAAATAAAATAATCTAATCTCAATGTAAAACCCCCTTCCAGTTAGGTATCCTCTGAAAATCCCTCAACGAGAATCTCGAGGATACATGTCTGGAAAACGAGTTGTATTTAGAAAAAAATATATGTGTAAGGATAATAATAGTAATATCCAAAACATGCATATCAAATGTCATGCAGGATCCAAACATATAATTTCAAAACTTTAAGAATTTATCCATAAAATACACATTCGAAACATATTTATAGGGTGGACTATTCCAAAAGGTGTTTCACAAATATTTATCATTTACATTATTTACATCAAGATAAAAACATCGAGATGCCAATAAATCATCTCCCCCCATGTGTAACCCCGCTGTCTCTAGCATCCCTCGCTTCTAGTCTACCTACAAAGCAATCAACAATAAAAGGGTAAGCGCTAATCGCTCAGTAAGGAATGATCCGTTTCATTCTAATGTGCTATTTGATCTTTATTTAAACATATTTGTTAACACATCACTTATCTTTTACATCTAGGGATACTTCCCCTTTTATTTTATTTTTTCTTTCTATTTCATAAGTCTTTCATCATTTTATCCCATGGCTATATAACATCAATGTGTACACATAGTACATGCACATTAAATGTCATTATATAACATCTAAATATCATCTAACATGAGTATAAAGCATCTCATAATGTAAATAATATCATAACTCATGTAGTGCAACTAAATGCATATGAAACATTTAACGTGTAGTCGATCGGATTTTTCTTAGCATCTTAAGCACTTCATATCATCTAGCCTCAAATTCATCTAGAGCTCATATCATCGGGAGGCGTGCTTACGGCTTATTTAGCATCTAAAGCATATATTCATCTTTCCTCAACCGGTATACGAGGATATGCTTACACGTTTTCCATCATGTCTATATGCATCTCTATCATGTCTATTTGCATCTCTAATATCTTATGGCATGTAAATACATATTTTGGTGAGCTTAATACTTTTAATTCATCTATGGATTATCAATCCATTTACATTACCTCTTGCTCACATACATCATCTTAAAACATGTATTACATTGCATCTTCATGCCATTTCATAACATTAATCATGCATTGACATCATGACCATGTATATCTTTCAAAGATCATCTAACTAATGGGTAAACATTAGTACATGGCATAATTACAATAATACATTAATAATCAATTCATAATCATAAGAATTGATTATGTTAAATCTTAAACTTTAATAACCAGTTTATGCTTCAGGCCATTTTCCATCCTTTTCTCAAACGAATTGGCTCTTGGCATAAACATAAAAGTTATAGGTCTGTGTCTTAGCTTTCTAATGCTTCAAGAATCATCTCATTTTGATTTTTATAACTCAAGTTATGGTCGAAATACTGAAGCAGGGTTAACAAAACCCCTAAGCCCATTAAATCCGAATTTTCATATTAACTATGCCACATCAATTCCTATTGACATTAACCAATAGGTTAACTTATGGATCAAATAAACCTCCCCTTAATAGTCTTTAACATCTTAAAGGAAGTGTAAAATCTCATTCCCATAATCATCCATTATTGCTATAACATTGTAAGCTAATGCAAACAACACATCAACACTTCTAATAGCAACCATTCAACACCATGTGGCCTCCAATACTACAATTTTTGCCACAATCAGTATCCACACTTCATTTTCTTCAATCAAACATAACAACTCATAAAACATAAAGAGCAATAACTTCATGTATAATGAATTCAAGGCAATAAGTAGAATAAATGAGTTCAACTACACTTGCCATCAACTAATTCTATGCCTTAAAGCCTTAATTTAAGGTTTCATAAAAATCTACAAACCCTAGCATAAACCCTAAAGTCATGGGAGGTTCTTCCTTACCTTTTTAAAGACTTCCTCCAACAAATCCTTTGCCTTTGACTTCTTTTACACCTTAATCCTACATATATAACATTATACCTCAACATCTACCTCAAATCTTCAAATCACATCAAAACTAAAGTTTTTAATCCTTACCTTAAACCCTTCTAATTGAAGATCCAAGGCTCCTATCTTGTTCTCCTTGAAAAATTATGCAAAACTCCTTGAAAACTTAGAGAAAGAAAGCTTGTTTCATGGAAGATTTGAGAGAAAATGGAAGAAATGTTGAAGAAAGGCTCTCTCCCTTGGCTTGAACGAATTTCATCTCATTTATAGGAAAATATTTCATTTATTTTCCAAAATTATGCAATTGGCCCAATTATTTTAGTTGTATAACTCATAAGTCCTTAATTCTTCATATAAGGGCATTTTGGTCATTTCACACTAGACATAATTATTACTTAATTAATGCCATTAAATGCAATGAAGCCTACTCATCAGCCATTAAGGTACCTCCAACATTTTGCCAAGTCTTCCTGTAACTGTCAACAAGTAGTTGCACTTCCTTCCTAGCATCTCTCAATAAATTGACACGCAAACCATAATAATTTGGGTGTTTATACCTAGGCCCAATTGTAGCTATAGCATCTACCAAAGGCTTAAGATAAATTGAATTTACAACATTAATTGGGATGCAAGCATCAACAAAGAATCTTGCCAAGTCACGTCTACTCTCCACGTTGCTTCTTTTCGAGCTAAAGAACTTCTAATTGAGGGTTGAGATCCAAGAGTAGTCCTTGGAGCAAAATAGTTACCAATCCCAATAGGCTTTTTTCTTTTTGATTTGTCTAGCATTATACTTTATTTTTTACCACCCGATCCACCTTCATTTATGTGAATTTCTTTTGGATGAATTGCTTCCCAATTTCATTTAACACATCTCCCTCAAGTCTATGTACAGTAGCACCATAAGGATTTGCTTACTTATGAAAATCAGCCTTCTCTTTATTCTTATACACAAGCAGATGTGAACATACTATTAGAGTAGGTGGCCTAAAGCCAATCAATTATTGTAGAATTGACTCTTTGTAATATTTTTTATTGATCAATGAAATGCATTTTATTCTATATCGTGTAAGTCATATTTGTATATATTGATATATATCCTTAGGATGGTAGAACCATGACAAGGGTATCAAGTGTTTCAAATCTTGATAGTGAGAACCCTATGATCACATATGATGGTCATTCTAGAAATGTTCGTAGCCCTAGTATTATTCTGACCAAGGACATAGATAATATGGTAAGGCTATCAAAGTGTTGAATAACCATGTCAAAACATAGTGACTGATCTCACTTGTCAAGGTTGTTTATCGACAACTTGGTGCAACACATGGGTGTTTACTGTAGGCAAGTTCACTAGACTAACCCACCAGAGGATTCCATATAGATGGTAACCCTAGTGTCTATGGAAAAAATTATCTAACGAATGGTGGTGCATGTGATCCTTAGACTTGAGATCACCGGAGCGCCTTGTGCATCGAGTGGTGTAGTTTGACACTAGCCCAACACAGTTCTATTCAAAGCTATCAATATGGTAGTGATTGGCTACATCGAGGAGTGTATCAAGACTATGGTGGATCAACAGAGGATTCATCACTCCCAAGTACGGGAGAAGTTATCTCATTGCGCAATTCAGTAAATTGCAATGACACTAAAGCTATGGCCACATTGGGATTGAGTTGTTGCTCAATCTAATTTATTATTCTAGTCATTGGTCCAATAACTGAATACAAACATATCGAGAGTAACTATGGTTGACACTATTTATGTACCTCAGTCTCGATGAGATAACACATGATGAAAGGATTTGATTGCACGGTGACCATATCGTTGATAGGTAGTTATTTCGTTGAATCTAAATCTATCAGGTGGCCATGATGCCTTGCTAGGGGCCAATCTTGGTCTATGTGTAGTGAGACGATTAATTGGCATTAATCGTGATACTACTCACTGCCGATATGATAAGGAGCCTACAGGTCACACACATAGAAGATAATTTGAGAATCAGTTTGTGCAAGGTGTATTTTCGTCTTTTGGATAAAAGAGTATTTTCTCACAATGCAATTAGATTTGTTGAGGTTGTTGCCTAGATGTAATATTAAATCAAATCAGTGGAATTATATTTAAATATATGTACGCATATATTTAAATGAATTATTATTATTATTAAATGTTAATATATTTGATAAATATATTAATTGATTTTAATTACAATAATAATAATTAAAATGAAATATAAATTGAGAGTGTTTGGACACAAGGGATAATTTGGGTTAGAGCCCAATCCTATTCCTAAGAGGATTAGGGTTTTCACACATGCACTATATAAGTGCATGTGTGTTGAGAGAAAAATAACCTAATCTCATTATTATTCAATCATTGAAAAGCAAAAGGATGCCCTCTCTCTCCCTTGTACTCTCTCACGCCACTCTTGGTACTTGAATCAAAGATTTTCTTTGATTCAAGTTGATTCTTGAAGCCAAAGAGGATCTAGCAAATCCCTCTTTGGTTCTTTGGATTGTCTTCATGTGGATCACCATTCATTCGATTCTACTTTGAATCAGTAGCGAATCCAAATCAGAGACAAAGTGAAGGAGCCTCCAAACATGCGTAAGATCTTTGATCTTTGTGTGGATTATTTATATTTTCTGCAGATTTTTTATTTAACACATTAACTATATAATATGTACTCTGATTTTGGGTTTTAAAGGAATTGATTTATCCTTTAAATTTTGTTTTTCTGCTGCGTTGGGTGGATCGATTCCTAACACATACACACAGTATTTAGCACAAGTTTGAGGATGCTTAATAGACGATAGAATCGTAGTTTTAAAGTTGGTGCTTATATTCTAGGTCTCTTGTATACGACAATGAGACATTGAATATAATTCACCGATTAATTAATTTCACCTAAGTGGTTGCATACATCTAATCAAAGTCTGAACATTAAAAGATGAAAGGAAGGTTAACTGAAACGCATAAAATTCTAATCAATAACGAAAGGTTATTGTGATGATGATGTGGCTTGTGTATGCCACGATGGAGTCAGCATCAGTAAAAGAAGTCAGCTTCAAATTAAACCAATACGGTAGCGTTTCAGCTATCAGACTTAAGTGCCTTATCTGGCACACGAATTTCATTATGTTGCAACAGAATGCGCAGCTCTTTTCACGCCTTCTCTGGTTCCTTCTTTGCCTAACGATAGAAGATTCTAGTGCTCCTCTGCTCTAACAAACTGCAGATTTTTCTGGATAGCTGGAAGATGATCAATGGGGTCTTGATGTGTATAAATTTGTGACCATTTTGTGCGAATACAGAGGGTGTAGAGAGAGGGCTGAAACGGGTGTGTTCTTTCTTGTTATTCTTTGATTGTTTACTCTTTGTAACCTTTGGTTCTCTTGGTTAATGAAATATCCTATAGTGTGCCTTGAAGAGTGGATGTAGGCTTTCTTAGCCGAACCACTATAAATCCCCTGTGTCTATTTCTTCTTTTTCTGTTTAGTTTCATGATTTACTTAATCTCTGATTCTATTGCTTGATTTGCTCACTAATTGATTTGATTAGCATAGTTGAGAGCCTAATTAGTCATTACAATTATGGTTTCCCATATAGCAATTACTACGAAGGCAAAAGCTATTTTATTTCAAAACCTATATATGTAAAACAGTATCAAGTAAAGTGAAGATTAAAAAGAACTCACATGCAAATAAGTCGAACTTCAGTGAAAAGAAGAGTAAAAAAAACTTCTTTTAGATCCTTGCTGAATCTGTATAACATTAAATTCATGATAAGTTGAACTTCAATGAAAAGAGTAAAAAGAAAAAAGCATTTTCGGGTTTAGGCCCCTTTGGAGATGAAAATGGAAGATTTAGAGAATTAAAAGAGGATAAAGAAGATGAAGAATCTAACCTGCAAAATCAGTGAAGAAGATGAAGAGAATCTCTAGAGTTTCGATCGTTGTTGTTGAAGTTGAAGTTAAAGAAGATGAAGAAGATTTGATTTCGACATGGAAGGATGCTTGTTGTTGGCTCGACTAATATTGAAGATGAAAATGGAAGATGCTTGTTGTGTTGGGTCGATTGAAAGTTAAACTTAGAAACGAAATGGCTAATGAAACTAATGTAAGGGAATTAAAATTAGGGCTTTTTTTTTTTTTTTTTTGGCTCAACTAACAGACCAGATTAAGCTTTAGGCTGGTCAGACAGGCCGATTTGCACTGTAGCATCGATCCGTTACAGATTTGAAGCAGTTCTTTAGTTATTATCGATTTTAATATTAACCTGGACCAGAGTTGAGCCCGGCTCCCAATCGGACCAGCCGACCCTGTCCAGGTTTTAAAACAGTGCTTCATTAATGGAATTTAAGTCATTGATAAAAGTGGAGTATGTTTGAACAAAGTGGAGTATGTTTAGGGAAGTGATTTTTAGCCTCTTATTTTTCTCTCTAGCTCCCATCTTCAATTTTTAAGAGAGGATATAATTTTAATTAAAAAAAAATATTCTTCTTCCTCCCTATTTACTTCAAAGCTTATAGTTCTAAAAAATTAAAAGTAAATTTAAATCAATCAAAATTAACAATCAAATAGAAAATTTCATCAATGGAATATGCGGGCATTTTGTTTTAATGGTTATGAAACCATGTTTTTTCTTCTATCAATGTGAGATTTAGAAGTGATTGCTTGATTGTAAGAGCTTTGAGGTTGCGATTCTGTAAACAAATTAATCATGATAATGAATTTATGATACCAGGTGTTTTGTTTTAATGGGAATGAAATCCAATTTTCTTTTGTCAATGTGCGATTTAGATGTAATTACTTGATTGTAAGAGTTTTAAGGGTTTGATTTCATAAACAAATTAATCCATATTTGTGCAATAACAATATAGATTGATTTGGTTATCCAATGCTTGATTGTTGATTTTGATTGATTTAAATTTGCTTTTAATTTTTTAGAATTGTAAATATACAGCTTTGAGGTGAAAAAATAGAGGAAGAAGAATAATTTTTTTATTACAATTATAACCTCAGTTAAAGTTGAAGATGGGGGCTAAAGAAGAAAATTTTGGAAGTTAAAAATTACTTCCCTAGATTTAATTAAGAAAACACTTTTGCATGATTTTGGCTTGCTCCAAAACTGAATCCTGATTTTATTTATTTCTAGGGATGGGCATTTTCCCCACCCCATCAAGGACTCGACGTGAACGGGATGGAGATACCCCGAATGGTTCAAGGATGGGACCGGGTCAGGGCCAAAATTCAATCCCTGAATCTGGGGCCGAGGTTAGTCTTGCCTTGGCCTGGCCCCACCCCTATAAANCATATTTTTTATATCATGTAAACAAATGTCGTAAACAGAGTTTCTGAGTAAGCTTATTACAGTCATTCTAAGACTTTGAGTTAGTGTGTATGTGCCAGCATGCGCACATATTCTTTCTACTCCTCTCCTGAATTATATGAACTAAGCTCCTCAGGAATATGTATATGAGTGAAAAACCCAATTGTGGATCTATTTTGTTTCTATAGGTTTTCATGCGACACTGAAAATAAATCATTCTGCTGTTAACGGCATTTGGATTCTGGAGATGTTTGGTGGAAGCACCAATTGACATCACATCATCATATTGAAATGATGGTATGATATGACTACTATAGAGACTAATAATAACATGTTCTGTGCTGCTGACACACAATGTCTACTTCTAAACATCCTGAGTCTTCACATAGATCTTATGAAAGTTTTCTGTGGCTTTCTGATTCTCTCTCGCTGTCTTTTTTCTTGTTCAATTGAAAAGCTGTTTGAGAATCTCAGATTAAATGTCTTATGCTTTGAAATTGCAATTTTATTATGCACCTTTTCTCACATTAATTAAATCTTGTTTCAGCCATCGGAGATGTGAGAGGGAGAGGACTCATGGTGGGAGTAGAATTAGTAACTGACAGGAAGGGAATTAGTAACTGACAGGAAGGAGAAGACGCCTGCGAAGGCTGAAACTGCAGTCTTGTTTGAGAAACTTAGAGGTACAGTTAACCAACTCTCTTCTTCAGAGAAAAGCTCTTAATTCTCATTTTACATTGACTCGTTACAGTTGCAGAGCTTGGCATTCTTGTTGGGAAATGTTTTCAGAATCAAACCACCAAAGATGATGCAGGTAACTTTCTGTAGCTTCCTTTCATCAAATAGATTTTACCCGTAGCCATTGAATCTGTTATTGTAAATTTGTTTTGTCATAATGTTTGATCACACTGTTCTGTTGTGGAAATACAGATTTTTTTGTTGATGCTTTGGACTATGCAATGTCAAGGTTACGAGAGTATTAGTCTTTTAAGAGCCTGGGAAAATCATGTAAATCTTTCAACTCCTTTAATATTCAAACTCATAAGAGAGCTTTTTTTCAATAATATCAAGCATATTTACACAAATTTCAGCTCACTGTTAAATGATGAAATGTATATTTCAATCACAATATACAATTTCTATTTCTTTGATCGTCGATCCCTCCCTGCAAAAGTGAAATGTCTATATATCATCTAGGCTCACCATGGATTTTGATCATGCCAAATATTCATATATAAATTCTTATGTGTATATATCTTGTAGTTTTTAACATTCAGACGTAAGGTTAGTGTTAATCTTGATTGAAAGTCCAAACTGTAAAATTAGAAAGAAAATGAAGAATTTGAGAAGAAGAATGCTCTGTATTGCTTGATTAGCTAAACTGTTACAAAGAAGCTCAACTCACTTTTATATGAAGAAGTGAGTGAACAAAAGAGAGGAGGAAGAAAGCAAAAAAGGGAAGGTAAAGAGAGAAACGACACCGTTTCTCCTTTTTACAGTTTTGTCCTTAATGAAAAAGTCAACCTTGGTCAACATGCTCCCTCAGACCAAACTACTTTGAATCCAACTTCTCGTGCCATTTCCAGCTACATCAACCTTGGTCAACACAAACAACTTTGAGTTTTAGTAGGGATAGAAGAAACAAACCAATTAACCTAACACAACATCATAAGAAGACCAGAATGAACCAGTGATAACAGTTTACAACAGTGAATAGAGTAATCAGCATCATTTCACTGCCAGAAAAGTAGAAAACTAAACTTGAGCAAAAGTAGATAGTACATATTTATCCCTAGTTATGATTATTCGACTCTCTGAATCAGGTAGTCAAAAACTTCATTTAAACTAGTGTTTCAAGCAAAACAGAACATTCAAATTACAACCCAATTAAAGTGCAATCAGCATCGTTTCACAGTCCAGAAACGAGAAACCAAACACCAGAAACATTAACAGCATGTGTCCACGCAGAGTAGTCATTCCAGGGAAGAAAATCCAGAAAACATTGAGATGACAGTCATCAGAATGTGTCCATGCGCCAAGTTGCCAGCTAAAACATTAGCATGTGCTCATTATATCAAGCCAGTCTGAAAACACAACGAATAACATAAGAAAAAAAGCTACTTCACAATTCTTGAATAGAATGGAGAACGGCAGAGCTTAGGACGTGAATATAAATTGCAGAAGGCTAGCTGATAAATAGCCATGAGCGCAGAGCTTCATGAGTTTCATTTGTATTCTCCCCCCCCCTCCCCCCCCTCCGTTTAGGCCCAGAAATCGAGTAAAAAGCCTTGATTTTCCTGTGGAAGGTTTCCTACCGAAGCAAGAAGAAACCTGCTGTTCTGAAAGTGCACAAGCGTCAGCCATCATTTTATGCGGAAGTAAAAAGGAATCTTTCAGCTTGCTCCAATAAGTTTAGCTCATGGGTTTGGAGTTACATTACCTATTCTATAAGAAGATTTCAACCTCCAAGTTTCACATAGGTGTAGCCCAGTCCATGCGCTTCCGATTCAATTGTGCAAGCACTTTGCAGTGCATATACATTAAACTGGAAATACAATGAATGTTTACATCAATAAAAAAATAATAACATAGCAACTATAAATAAAAAAATTAGAAACTAAACCGAAATATTTTTGTGAATTCAATCCAACTTACTAATCCCTTCTTATTTGTGGCTCGTAAATTCCTGAATGTGAGGACCAGCTCTCTAAAATTTCAAATGGTGTATGTTCGTCCATTTCATCGTGTTCCACGCAGCAATGGAGATAGCACCTCAAGCAGCCATTTATAATTGGAAATCTCCGGTCTCTTTCCACTTTTCCATCTGTTCTCGTATAATTATCTTTGGCGTACAACAATTTGACTCCACAATTTTTCAACTTGGTTTTTCTTCTGCTATTCTTACTTCCATGCTCAACAATGAACTCCACGTAGCCCTCGCTATTCGAACAGAGAGTAAGCAATTCCAAGGCCATGATATCATAATCATATCCTAAGAATACATGATCCGATTCAATAACCTCATGCCCATAATCATTAAACAAATAGCCAGTGGAAACGATCTTCTCGTTAACAACCAGAAAACAACGAACTTGAAAAGCTTCAGCCTCTTCATAGTCTCGGAATGATGCAACAGCGCAAAAAGCAAAACCAATTAAGTCATCATTGAGCCAATCTGGTGGAAGCTCTATATAACCATTCTGACTTCTCAAGGTAAACCAATCTGGAATTTTGCTTCCAGGGTAACATATAGAAGCCTTTGGCAGGTTACCCCTTGACAGCCATGTTGTGTTTTCCTGTGGCAAGAAAATCATCAACTTCTAACCTTAAGTTTAAATATTCTAAAACATTTTATTTATATACGTAGGGAATGAAATTTGTATATTATATAATATGAATGAGAGAGAGAGAGACTTACTTCAGAGCCAAACCATACATCTGCATTTCTCTCAATATTCGGCAGCGCAGCTGTCAAATCTACTTTCAGATTGCAACAACTGATGAAGCTAATTTCCTCGTTGTTAGTCCTCATACTTAGGCATTGAGTTGGCAAACCTGATAATGCTTCCAGTGATGTGCAACCCTTTGCTTCTATATGCAGTAACTTCTCTGGAAGTTCCGGTAAGGATTTCAGCCTCTGGCAATTGCTTAAATCAAGCTGATACAACTTAGAGAGGTCTTTAATACTCTCTGGCACATTCTCAAATTTGTTTCGGCCAAGATATAAAAATCTCAGTGAGCGTAAGTCGCCAAGATTGTTGGGTAGTACTTCGATACAACAGTCTTCCAGATTTAGCTTCTCCAGTTTGTGGCAGGCCGGCAACTGTAACAGTAGGGAACTCGGTGGCTTCTGAAAACCACATCTTGCGAAAGATAATGACATAAGGTTGTTCAAACATGTTATAGGCAACGACGGTATATCTGTTATACTAATTCCCTCCACTTCAAGTTCCTCCAGTGCTTTTAAATTTTCCAGGCCTTTAGGCAATCTGTCAAGTTTTGAAGAACCCGAAAGATAAAGACATTGAAGAGATTTAACCTCACCAATGCTCTCTGGGAGACTCTCTAGTCTTAAACAATTTTTAAGACTCAATATTACTAGCGTAGACAGATGCTCTAATGGCGGCAATTCTTCAATTGCAGTTCCATCTAAATATAATTCTACTACACTAGTAGGGATGCATGGAACTGTTTCGATCTTTGAACAATTGGAGAGAATAAGTATTAGAAGATTTTCTGACTCACCAATGCTCTCTGGGAGACTCTCTAACTTTGAACAATTTCCAAGATTCAATATTTCTAAGCTGAAAAGATGCTTTAATGATGACAATTCTTTTATTCCAGTTCCATCTAAATATAACTCTTCTACCATATCAGGAATATATGGAACTGTTTCGAGATTTGAACACTTGGAGAGAATAAGTTTCCGGAGAGATCTCCAACCAGGGTTGATTGGAAGTCTTTCAAAGGTTTTACATTCTTGTAGATTCAAGACGACAAGCTTATTGAGATCACAGATACATGAGAAATCCACATACAATTTTGTACAACCTTGTAGAATCAAGGTCTCAAGATTTGGACATAATGAGAGATTCGGCAATTCGAGTAGATGCTCGGAGTGACTAAGGTCAATATGTTTCAAATTATTAAGTTTCTGTAACAAAGAAAAAAATTGAATAAATTAAAAAAAAAAAAAAAAATTTACTATTTAAATGACAAAATGGTAATATAAAAATTAACACATACCTTGACAGCAGTCCAAAGTCGTTTAACTTTGCTAAAAGTCATGTACAGTGCAACAACGTTCTCCGGATCGAAATTTGGTGGCAATGATTCGGCAGAATAATGATGCCAACAAAGGTACCTTAGCTCAGAGAAATCAGATGTAAGGTCGTTAAAACCACGTACCTTCTTGTCATGCGCGAAGCCATAGACTTCCAAGAACCTCAGGTAATACATCTTCTTGAAAGCTTTAGGTTTTAAATGTATGTCTCTTGCTTTAGACACATCCAAGCTTATGCTTCGAATAGTTCCTTTCCCCTAAAATTCAAGAGTTGATCGATGATAAATTACTTTCAATTAATAAAAAATAACTGTGAAGTAATTAATTTTCATATAAAACATCTTAGATTCCCACCCAATCACTTTACCAGTTGAGCTAATTCCCAAGGATAGTGGAACGAATATATTGCAATCATATTTTTATTATATATCATATATAGAGTAGAAATAAAAAGTCAGTGTCTTTGGCTCTCACCGTATTATTTTTCAACACCGAATAGATTTCCTCGGGATCCCAAAACCTACTACGTTCGCCAGGATTATTAGTTGATTCTTGACGAACAATTTCTCGTCCCATATCTTGAATTAAATCATGCATTGAGATGGTGTCGAATATTGTAGTTATGAGACCCCTTTCAATGAGAACATTTATATAAATACATGAGGCGAAGCCACAAGCATCCAAGATTTCTTCTATAAGATATCTTTTACACCCTTTGAAGAAACATGCAATATCTAAAAATACTTGCTGTTGTTCATCATTTAACCCATCATAACTTACTTTTAATACCTTATAAATATCCATATGAGGAATTCTTTTCAACTGTTTTAAAGTACTTTCCCAAGCTTGTATTGGCCTCCCAAGTAGAGAGGAACCTAAAACTTTAAGAGCAAGTGGAACACCTTTGGCATATTCTACCACCATAAATGATAGCTCCATATAATCTTCTGGTGGGCTGTTTTCTCCAAAGGCATATTGGCTAAAAAGTTGAGAAGCGTCAACACCAGATAATCCCATCATCTCGAGTATGTGCATGGGATCCACTCCGCATTGTTTTAGTACGTGTTCATCCCTCGCCGTTATGATTATTTGACTATCTGACTCCAAGTAGTCAAAATCTTGCATTAAATATTCCATTTGTTCTAATTTTGTCACATCATCCAACACAATAAGTACACGGCCAAGTTTTCTTCTTTTCAAGGTGACTCCAGTATTGGGATGTTTATTCCCTAAAACTGCAGAGCTAAGTCTTTGGCGCAAGTCATTTAATCCCCCATTTTTTTCTGATTCTTCTCTAATATTCCGTGCAAAGTAATAAGCTTCAAACTTTGTACAAATTTTTCTGAACACAGCACAAGCAAGAGTTGTTTTACCAATGCCACCAATGCCCCAAATTCCTAGCTTGCAAACACCAGGCATACATAATAAATTTTCAATTCGTTCAATTGTTGAATCCAATCCAACTAGGTTCTTGTTGTCAATTTCTGAGCACTCATTGTTCAATTTCTTCAGAATATCTTTGACAATATCATTCACAAGTGATGATTCATGCCTAAAAAGGAAAAAAAGTAAATAAATAAAATAATACTAAAATTAGATGAATGAGAAAGAAACAAAGATAACAACTAGCCTCGGGTCGTGTGACAAGCCATTCAGGTATGTTGTCTATAAATCTTGTGTTCACTTATCACATTTATGAATGAATGATTAAAGAACGATTTGTTTTCCATCGTAGGATATGAAAAATTTATGGAATAGAGTATTAAACTGATCTATTTGCCCAAAATTTTAAAATATAAGGTTGGCATAATAAAGAACCGTCTACAAACCCTTTGGTTTTCTTCTTTCCCATATGAATTCTATTTTTATTTTCTTTTCCTTATTAATTAGAGCAGGTTTTTAAAGAATTAGGATTTTTATGATTTTCCTTGTAATAATTAGATATCCTTTATCAAAGGAATGTAATTGTTGGGAGGAAACATTTTTTTTTTTTTTTTTTCCCTATGAGAATTAGTTTTCCTAATGTTATTGACAGTGACGGAGGCAATTAGGCCCAAGATGGACCTCTAATTTTTTTCTTTTTTTAAATTGTTATAAGGTTTCTTAGGCCCTCAATACTTTATACAATTAAAATACACCCTCAAATAATTAAATCACCCATTTTTACTAAGAAACTGAAAGTGAAAGAAACCTTTGAAAGGCAAAAAAGGGAGGAAAGTGCAGAAGTCACAGATGGGGAAATAGAAATGACTTTCAAAACAAGGGGGACTAAACAATAACAAAAGGTATCCACAGAAGAAGATCCTTCTCCTTCCCTTTTTTCGGAAGAAAATGAGGATTCGGACAAAATCGAGGAAACAGAAGAGATCCGAAATAACATGATAAATTAAAAATTTTACCCAATTCAGTAGTTAAGGTTAAAAAAAAGCTAAATGAGATTTTAGATCATAAACAAAGCACATCGTATACAAATTTAATAATCCAATCCAATAATTAAGCAAAAAATAAACTAATCGAAATTGTAGATTATAAATAAATAAAACAAATATAATACAAACTTAACAAATTAAGTTTTTGATATAGGACAAATTCTTTATAACCTAATAAATCATATTCTACTTTTATAGGTTTCCTCATGCTAGAATGATTTCCTTTATTTTCTTTATCATTTATTCGGGAAGTTGTATTGATAAAAATATAACATTAATAAATATTAAAGTTTCAATATTTTCATTTGTAAAATAAAAATTAAACAATAGTAATTTTGAAAAGATAAAGTAAAATAAAAAATAAAAAAAACAGCTGAAAGTAAAATTACTACATAAAAGACATTATTGATAATGAACTAACAATTACCTAGTGTTATTTGAAACAAAGCCAGATAGGTTGCCTATGTCTTTCAAAGCAGTCTTCCATCTTTGCAACATCTCTGGATCATCATCCTTAAAACGATTTTCAAGCTGAGAAAATCCTTCCCCGAAATCCCCAGTTTGTTTCCTTACATGTGATGGATCAACGTGATAAAATACGGGAATTACAATCTGACTATACTTTTTCTTGCATTCAGCAATCTTTTCAAGTTCTTTAAGACACCATCTCGAAGAACCGTACCGTTTAGAGAAAATGATAACCGAGATCTTTGACTGTTCAATTGCTCTCAAAAGAGCTGGAGAAATTTCTTCTCCTCTGTCAAGTTTATCATCAATGAAAGTATTGATATTTTCCCGGCTGAAGGCATCATACAGATGGCTTGTAAAGTTTTTCCGGGTCTCCGCCCCTCGGAAACTAAGAAAAACTTTGTACTTTAGTTTAGGAGTACTAGTAGAAGAAGAAGAAGAAGAAGAAGAAGAAGAAGAAGAGGAAGTCATTAAGTTCCAGTGATCAGAGGCACTGCAGATTAACAAAACGTAGAGGGCTAAACTAAAACATTACATAAGAGAGTAAAGGAGTGATCTCTGTCTTTGATTGATTGCTGTTCCTTTTTCTATTTTATTTTTTCAACTTGTTTCCCCGAAGTTGCCTGCCTTTTTCTTTTTATTTTTTCATCTTTATTCCAGGAAGACGCATGCCCTGCGCAAAATTTTTTAAGGTTATACTAACTTAATTTTATTTTATAATGTTGATTAATTAATCAAAACTTTCTCGAAAGGTTCATGAACCAAAGCAGGGGCGAAGCTACATCAAGGCCCCGCACATAAATTATTTTAATATCTATTAAATACGTATAAAATATAAATTTAGAATTATAAAAATATTTTCAAATATTTAATTTACCAATTACACAATTAGAAATCATTTATTAAACACATTCCAAAATATTTTTAAAGCTGATTATTTCTAAAATTAGGGATTAAACTAACTCTTACTGACGTTTTGTTTGCTTTTTCATTTTTCAATTTTTGTTTGTTGATTACATGATTGCTTAAGAATAGTTAAAAATTTAAGTGCTTTCGCTTTTTTGTTCCCTCTTTCGGTGGAGGTGATCAAGACCACCCCTGTGACAATTGACAATTATTATACTTTATTTTCACTTTCATCTTGTTTTCTCGGAAGATGCCTTGCCTTATTCTTTATTATTTTCATCTCTTTTCTCCGAAGATCGATGCTTGCCTGCCTGCCTAATATTATGTATTTGTGGATTAGGATGAGTTCTAACAGGTAAATTGCTTTTTAAATCATATTGGGTTCTTTTAAAAAAAAAAGGGATTCTAATAGTAATCAGTTTGCTTCTGTCAATTCCCCAAATCAAAAGATATGAACTCTGTCATTGCTGATGACCACAATCATGGAATGATTGAGATCTGATGGAGATAATCATAGAGTGATTGGAGTGATTGATATTATCTCTTGAATGTCAAATATTCCGTTAGCATAATTTGTGTGATTAGGCCTTCATGACATGATGGTATTTCCTTTCTTTACTGTTACAAATGTGTATAAATTGAACATTGTACAAACACACAATATACAATTGAATACATAAAATATTTTTGTTCTCTCTTTCTCTTCTTAGGCATACTCAGGCAGTCTCATTTCTCTTACTACTCTTGCCTATACTCAAACTTTGAGAATTGCCATTGCAGCAAGAGAACTAGTAAACAAGAGACAACAATCTCAGTGGCTGAAGGATTAATAGCTGAATTGAAAAGAGAACTGAAGCAGTGAACGAATTAAGAGAGAAAAGAAAAAGGGAAAAATCTGTTTCAAGTGTTCTGTTATTGAAAAATTGGTAAAGCAGATCAGTTACAGATGACTTTATATAGTCTGTTACAACTTTTGTTTCTTTACAAAAACAACCCTACTCAACTTCTAATCTTTGCAGAAACAACCCTGCTTCTTATACTTATTCCAATATCTTCCCGTAAACCAAAGCCCCTGAACTGATTTAGTTAATCTTTCTTGATCAATATCTTCCCGTAAGCCAAAGCCCCTAAACTGACTTTATTACTCTTTCTTAATCAATATCATTCATCACAAACAACTCAGCTCTTTCAAAAATTCCACTTTATCACAAAACAGATTTTATTCCACTGTATCACAAAATAGCATATTTCATTCCCATGCATCACAAAACAACTTTCATTCCACTGCATTTCACTGCATCACAAAACAGATTTCATGTTGCAGAAACTCCAAACCATATATGCTGCATCACAAAACAGCTTTCATTCCACTGCATCACAAAACAGATTTCATGTTGCAGAGACTCCAAACCATATCTGCTTCCTGCAAAATCTTACAGCTTCACAAACAACAACCAAGTTTCTGCAAACTAAAAAAAAATCCACTGCATCACAAACAACAAACAATCTGAAAAATTCCACTGCATCACAAACAACAACCAAACTGCAACATTCCACTGCATCACAAACAACAACCAAACTGCAACACTCCATTGCAACACAAACAACAACCAATCTGCAACATTCCACTACAACACAAACAACAACCAAGCTGCAACATTCCACTGCAACATTCCATTGCGACACAAACAACAACCAATCTGAAAAATTCCACTGCCTCACAAACAACAACCAAACTACAACATTCCACTGCAACATAAACAATAACCAACCTGCAACATTCCACTTGCAACACAAAACAGATTTCCTGTTGCAGAGACTTCAAACCATATTTACTGCTGCAAATTCTAACTGCATCACAAACAAAAATTTCTGCACAAACTCCTACTACATTACAAACTATATCTCCTAACTACTGTGAATACTGGTTGCAAGCTCAGATGTGACAGTTAGCTTTTCCCGTAGCATAGCAAACCGTGAACAAGGAAGGGCTTTAGTTAGGATATCAGCTATCTGATATTCAGATGAAACATACTGCACATTTAACAACCTTTTTGTAACTAATTCCCTAACAAAATGTACATCAATTTTGATGTGCTTTGTTCAGGCATGAAACACTGGATTTGAGGATAATGCCTCAGCACTCATGTTATCACACCATATGATAGGAGTGTTGTTTATATGAATGCCAAGTTCCTTGAATAAGTTCTGAATCCAAACAAGTTCAGTGGCTGTTTGACTAAGAGATCGGTATTCAACTTCTGTAGAAGATAAGGACACTACCTTCTGTTTTCTAGATGACCATTGGACCAAGTTACCTCCAAGAAATACATTGTACCCACTGGTGGATCTCCTATCAATTTCATCTCCAGCCCAATCAGCATCTGAAAATGCTTCTAAAGTAAAGGACTGTTTCTTGGTAAAAAAAATACCATGCTGCAATGTTCCCTTGACATATCTGAGGATTCGTTTACATGCTGTCCAATGAGCTTCAGTGGGCTGCTGCAAAAATTGACTGAGCTTATTGACAGCAAAAGCTAAGTTTGGCCGAGATAGTGTCAGATATTGAAGTCCACCAATGACACTTCTATACAGTGTAGGTTGTTCAAACACTTTACTATCCTCCTTGCCAAGTCGAAGACTATTAGCCATGGGAGTGGAACAAGGCTTCGAATCTGCCATTCCTGCCTTAAGGAGAAGATCATGTGCATATTTGGTCTGGGACAGCAGTAAACCAGAATCATTTCTCTTTACCTCAAACCCCAGGAAGTACTGCACTGTACCAAGAGTTTTTAGGGCAAATTTGCTATTCAAGTCTTTAACTAAGCTTGATATGAGCTCAGAATCATTCCCTGTTACAAGGATATCATCTACATACACTAACAAATACATTAATTTGAAATCCTTTTTGTAAAAAAACAAACTCACATCTGAAATAGAATTTTCAAAACCCCAACTGATTAAGACAGATTTGAGTTTATCAAACCAAGCTCTAGGAGCTTGTTTTAGACCATATAAGGCTTTACGAAGTTTGCAAACCTGCTCAGGATGACCCTTGGCTGCTGCAGGACCAGAATATCCTCCAGGAGGAAGCATAAAGACAGTTTCAGTTAGTTCCTCATTCAGGAACGCATTATTAACATCCAACTGCTGGATTTCCCAATTTTGGTGCACTGTATAGGATAACATGACTCGGATTGTGGCTGCTTTAACAACCGGAGAAAACGTGTCAAAATAATCTAGACCGAGTGTTTGTTGAAAGCCTTTAGCCACCAACCTGGCCTTATACTTTTGAAGTGTCCCATCAGAGTTTAATTTTGTTCTAAACACCCATTTGTATCCTACAATATTCATTCCCTCTTCATAAGGAACAATCTCCCATGTGTTATTGCTCATCAAAGCTTGATATTCAGAGTCCATGGCCTGTTTCCATTCAGGACTTAATAATGCTTCAGTAACTATTTTAGGTTCTGGAAGAATAGGAATATGAGTAACTTCAGCTTGATAGGCAGTGGAACCAGGATAAGTGGCTGACTTTGATCAGGTTATCATGGGATGTGTGTTTAGAGATGAGATAGAGGGCAATGGAAGAACTACTTCTAAGTTGATGCCAGTATGTGTTAAGTCTGATTCAAGGAAGGAGGAATCTGCATTTATAACTGATGTATCAGACTTATCCGGTTGAACTAATGATACGGGAGAAAAATTGGATGTAGCAGCAGGTTGAATAGGTTCTGAGGTAGGTTGTAATGGTGATATTGGAGCAGGATTGGATGTGGTAGCAGGTTGAACAGATTCTGAATTAGGTTGTAATGGTGATATTGGACAGGATTGGATGTGGTAGCAGGTTGAATATATTCTGGTTCAGGAACACATTGAGGTAGAATCCATGAGCTACTCGAGGTGTTCAAACTAAGATCAACTGGAGAGGTACACCTATGTATTGTGAGAGAACCAAAATCACCTTTGAAGGGAAAATCTGTCTCATTAAACTTGACTTGCTTGGCAATATACAATCTGCCAGTGGAGACCAAACACAAGTATCCTTTATGGGCAAGGCTGTATCCAAGAAAAGCACACTTCTCAGTGTGATAAGAGAGTTTGTGTCTGTGATATGGTCTTAAGTAAGGATAACAACTACAGCCAAATACCTTCAATTCAGTGTAGTTGGGCTGCTGCTTAAACAAAACAAAACAAAATATGGTGAGGCAGATTCAAGTACTGAGGTGGGTAATCTATTTATCAGGTATATGGTTGTGCTAAAGGCTTCCCACCAATACTTTAGTGGCATACCAGCATGAGCTAGAAGGGATGACCCAAATTCTGTAATAGTTCTGTGTTTCCTCTCCACTCTCCCATTTTGTTGGTGTAAATGTGGATATGGATGCCTAAATAAAATACCATTCTGCTGTAAATAACTACTGAATGATCTATATTCACCTCCCCAATCAGTTTGTAGGCTCTTTAGTTTATAACCTAACTGTTTTTCCACAAAGCAATGAAATTGTACAAATGCTCCATAAGCTTCCGATTTGAGTTTCAGAGGATAAATCCAAGTAAAACGGCTAAAATTATCAACAAATATGATATAATACTTGAATCCTGCCCTGGAGTTAATTGGAGCTGGTCCCCAAAGATCAGAATAAACTAACTCTAAAGGATCCTTGGCTCTAGAGTGAGAAATAGGAAATTGACATTGTTGTAACTTACCAAACTGACATGCCTCACAAAAGAAACTTTTATTTCTGCTTAAAGAGTGCTTTACATTCAGTTTGTCCAAAATGACATGAAGGGTTCTAACATTGGGATGTCTTAACCTTGCATGCCATAACATACACAAATCTGAATTTGCAGTAACAGATTGAACATCATCAGTGGAACATTTATTAATCATATCTTTGATAGGAGCATGAGAGGATTCTGAGAACTGACAAGCAGCAGGGAGATATGGAACTGAGCTGAATGACTGATGAACCAGTGGTCTAACAAACTGTGACAACTCAAGCTGATACAATCCATCCTTGACTGCACCTTGAAGAAGCACAACTCTACTACATTTATCCTTTACCAAACAATGGTCAGAATGAAACTCCGCAATGACATTGTTATCTTTAGTGATTTGAGAAATACTTAGTAAGTTCTTGGCAATATTGGGAACACATAGTATATTCTTAAGATGAACCAGTCTAGTTGTATCATAAGAGGGTACTAACATCATACTTGAATGAGTAATAGGGATGGATTCCCCATTCCCAACTTGTACTTTTGAGCCTCCTGAGTGAGTAGTTTTGAATGCCAAGTTGGAACCATCTGCAGTCATGTGATTTGAGGCTCCAGAGTCCATATACCAGGACTGGTCTTGCAGAATTTGTGGAGAGGCAACTGCTTGATAAGAGGTTGCTGAAGATTGAGATACTTCATTGGTGACTGTTTTTGGTGTAAAACTGACAGAATGACCAGTATTGGTTGAAGTGTCAAGATAGTATTGTTGATGTGGTATTGAAGAGAAATGAGTAGGAGTTGGTGCATTTGATTTAGGCATAGGAGGAGTTGAGTAATCATGAAAATCTGCAAAATTATTGATAGAGTGTTGTGTGTAGTTTGGGGGTTGTGTGTAGTTTGAATGTTGTGTGTAGTTTGCTGCAATTAAGGCTTGTGCAGGTTCAGTAGAATGCTCAGTAACAACAGTTGGAGAGGGACCTGTTGAATTGTACAGAGTAGGCTGTATTTGGGAGCTGTAAGAATTGGCAGTAAAGCCTTGATACTCCTGATCAAATCGGTGGTAACACTAGATGGCAGAATGGCCTGTTTTGCCACATACTTGGCATACTAATCTTGGCTTAAAGTAGCTTCGGCCTTTGCCCCTGCCTCTCATCATGTTGTTTTGAAACTGAAAGTGTCCAGCAGAGTGATATGTGTTGGGTGAGTAACTAGTTCTTCCATAATTTGTTCCTTGATAACTGTTCTGTCCAAAGTCAAAATTACTTGCTGTAGGATATGCTGAACCAGGGGTTAGACTAGAGGTTGGAATGTTAACATTGGGGCTGTGTGAATACTCATGACCAACAGCCTGAGGATGAAATGGTACAACCATTCTTTGGCCAGATGAATTAGTCAGAGGACTAGAGCAGTTGGTGGTGTTTTCTTGCTTGGAGGCAAATAGAGCAGAATTTAAATGCTCATGAAAGTTTGACAGAGCTGAGTGTTGTCTCTCCAGTCTCATTTCATGTTGGTGAAGCATGAATTGAGCTTGTTGAATGGTTGCATTACTACTGTGATATGTTAAATTCACCACAACCGCATCATACTCTGGTCCTAGACCATCCAGTATATACAAAAGCAACTCTTCTTCTCCAATATTAACACCACTTGCTACTAACTCATCCCCTAATTCCTTCATTTTCAGGACATACTCATTAATACTTAAAGAGTCCTTCTTTGTGGTCTGTAACATATTCCTTAAGTGAAGTGTTCTAGCTTTCGAAATTGATTGAAAATGCAATTCTAGTGTGTTCCATATTTCAAACGCACTAACACATTTGGCTACATGTCTGAACATAGATTCAGAAATTGAAGAAAACAGCCAACTGACTAAAAATTGATCTGTTCTTTTCCAATTAAGATACTTAGGGTTTTGTTTCTTCACTAATTCATCAGTTGTAACAAGTTTTTCAAAAAGAAACATAGAAGGACAGATGCTTTCACTGGTGATAAAGCTTTCAAGACTGTGAGAGGCTAGGGCTGGAAAAACTTGTGATCACCAGTGACTATAATTCTTCTCCACAAGTTTTACTGATATGGTTGGAAGCGTGGAGTGAATAGCTGAGTTATTTGCGTTTGCATTTTCAGCTGATTCAACTTCAGATTTTGACGAAACATTGAAGAACTCAAGATTCGAAGCCATTGACACTTGTCTACAGCTCTGATACCATGAAGGATTAATAGCTGAATTGAAAAGAGAACTGAAGCAGTGAACGAATTAAGAGAGAAAAGAAAAAGGGAAAAATCTGTTTCAAGTGTTCTGTTATTGAAAAATTGGTAAAGAAGATCAGTTACAGACAACTTTATATAGTCTGTTACAACTTTTGTTTCTTTACAAAAACAACCCTACTCAACTTCTAATCTTTGCAGAAACAACCCTGCTTCTTATACTTATTCCAATAGTGGCTTACTAATTTTGCTGATTTATGTTGGCGTTCTCCTAGAGTTAATTCTTTTTAGTCCTTGTGGTTACAGTTTACTACTGGCATTTAAGGATAATAGTCTGAAATACTACAATATGGTCTTTCTAGTTTCTAAATATTACTGTTTTAGTCCTATGACTTAATAAAAATGTTACTTGACATTTAAATTTATATTAAAATGACAAAAATAACCCTTTTAGAAATAGATGAAAAATTACTTAGACAACCCTGGCGAAAATAAATTCATAGTTTCACCGGAAATGCACTAAATATTTGTAGAGATTTGAGATCAGCCCAATTGATATAAGGATTAATAGTGATACAACAAGAAAGCAAACACGATAAAGAAAAGCCAGCCTCGAAGGATTAAATGCCAAATAAAAGCAGTGTTCGTTAAAAACAGTGCTAGGTAATTAAGATAGGAATGACAAAGAAAGAGTAGAGATTTCATCGTCCCAGATACAAATAGAAAGTTCGATAGGTACTGAAGCTAAAGGTTACTAAAGCACAAAAACACTCAAACAAAGAAGGCATGGAATTCGAATTCTCTAGTGGATACCCATATAATTAAAGGGTATTGTTTCTTATTTTTCAAACATCGACACCCATATGGTTAGAGACCATAATTTTTTGTTTTTAAAAAATCGTAGAATTCAATGGAGGTTACAAATTTTAAATTTGGGTTTGCAAAACATGTTCAAGGATGTTGGAGTCACACACCGACTAGGTATGCTCAAGCCTACTAGTTTATAAGAGGAAGTAATCATTTCACTCAACAAGGCCTTATTAGGTGAGGAGTCAAGTCCATCTCAAATTTTATCATGGTATTAGAGCTTAGGTTCAGTTGAGCTGAGTGCTTAACCAGCGGGTGAGGAGTTAGAGTCAACAACTACCTCTATCAATAAGCATGACCCAACATATGGGCTTGACTGTGAGAGGAAGTGTTGGAGTCCCACACCGACTAGACACACTCAAGCCTAGACCTGGAAAACTGTTAGACCGATCGTCACAGTCTAAAAATTAAACCTAAGTACCGTAGTTAGCGGTAAGCAGGATCGAATCCACAGGGAGCAAGACTAACAACCTAATGTATTTTAAGTAGCGAAAATGAAATTGGCAATGGATTAATGAAACTAAATAGACTAAATGCAAATAATGAAATAGTGCAATTAACCCTAATGAAAACTTTATAATAAAATGTTGCCGTTACGGTTTTGGTCCGACACGAGACCGACTCCCACCATTCTTCTCCACCCTCACGATCCCCTAAACCTACAAGGCAAGGTAAATCAATGAATGGTTTCCCGACACTCTAGGTATAATCTATCCTGTCTCACCCGATCACTCAAGTTCGATTGGTTAAGACTATCATGAACGTCGTAAACACTACAAGGCAATACCACTAGTTGTACGCGATTAACAAATACAATCTGTCAACACGTAATATCCAATCAACCAACTTCACAATAAACGCAACAATAGTAAAATTAAATTAATCCAAACACAACTCAATTACAATCGATGCGAAGTAATGTAAGCAATATTCTTCATTTAATTATTCCAAACCAAGGTTTATCATTCAACAAGTTCTATGAAAATATTAAATCACAATGGACATATATTCGTCACAAATTATGCCCAAATCATATTAAAGTATCGATCAATCATGAAACAAACAAATATAATCCGAAGCACAATACTACCAAAGGTCCTATAATCGGCTCGTCCAACTAGTCGAGAGCTGATGAGGAGAGTCGTGGAGTCAATCCCATCTCGCCTATGCCGTAACAGACAACCGGGAGCTTAGCCCTCATGGTGGTGATGACGGAGGCCGAAACGGTGGAAACGGAGCTGACCATGGCGAAGGAGGTAACCGACAGCGATATGATGCGAAGAAGGGCCGAAAACGACCAACGGACAGCCCGAATACGAACAGCCGCGGTTCGCCGGAAAACGTTAATTTTCCGGCGGGTCTCCGGAAAACGGTGACGGAAATGATCCGAAGGTACCGATGGAAAGCTCTGGTGATGGGGAGTTCAGATCAGGCCTGGGAGGTGAGAAGTCGCCGGAAATGAGCAAGATCTGGCCTGGAGATGAAGGGCCGACGCAAAACCGCGGATTCCCGGTTTTCGCGGCGGCTGAAGCTTGGAATGCAAGATACGGCTGTGGGGGTGGATCGACCCTTGGGGAGCCGAAACTTCATCGAAAAACGCGAAATCTCGCCGGGAAGACGAAAGTCGCGATGGGAAGATGAAGCGTCGCGGTGGTGTTGGCTCACGGTGGTGATCAAGCGATGATGTGGATCTGTGGTCAGGAAGCCGAAGAGTCGTCGGAGGTGGAAGACAAGGGTCGCCGGAGGTGAAGACGAAGGGTCGCCGGAAAACTCTCTGGATGGCAGCCTCCTGTTCACGCGATCTGCACTTTTCTTTTATATGTATATTGCAAAATTTCAGTTTAGTCCCTGCACATTGAAAAGTGACAAAATTACCCCTTAAAACATGACATTTTACCCCCTAAACACAAAATGAGACAAATCACCTTTAATCCATAAACCACAACCTAATATCAACTCATATATTTTCCAAAATCATTCCAAACACATTAGATTCATAAGAAAAAATATTAGGAAGCGATTTTCGTGAATAAATCATAAATTCTTTAATTGTCTCAATATACTTCAATTTAATCACAAATGGGGTATTTTTATCACCAAAATAGAGTCACTTTCATGACTCTAACAAAAACGGGCAGGTATGGTCTGGGTAGCAACGGGTCACAGGTGGAACGGGTCGCGGGTGGAAAATTCTCACGGGTCGACATTTTCATGATCCGTACCCGCTTGTGTGGGTACGGGTCACCGTGAAAGTGGCAGCACCTTTTTATATTTTTAATATTTTTCACTGTTTTTCCATATTTTTCTTATTTTTTACTCTTTTTTTAAATTCAAAATTTCAAGCTGCATACTAAATTATATTAATTTAAAAACTTGATATAAAATTTATTTATTAATAGAAATAATAAACACTAAACATACATAGTAATTACTAATTAGTAAACACTAAACATATAAAATTGTTTAACATTCAACATACATAACATATTAAACACTAAACAATTAAACATATATAATTGTTTAACCAAAGTACCAAACACACTAAACAAACAAAGCCACCCTTGATTATGCAATCTCCTTCCCCGGCACTTGACTTAATGGCACAAGCAACTGAACATCATCAATTTCATCTTCTACAATTAACAAAATATAAGTTCACTATCGTAATATATTAACAAACAAAAATATTAAAACATGTGAAATATAAGTTAAAATGTTACCTTTAACTTCATATCCAGAAATCCATGTCCTGGTGCATATCAAAGACTCTTCATTCTCTGTTAAAAGTGAACTTCGATATTTACTGAGCACTTTGCTACCAATACTGAAACTGGACTCCGAAGTAACAGTCGTTATTGCTATACTCATCACATCATGGGTCATCATCGAAAGTATCGGGTATCGATCACTATTTTTCTTCCAATGGTCCAGGATATCCAAATTGCAAAATTTGATGTGATTAAACCTTGCCTCTCCCAAATAAGTATCCAATTCGGACTTCTTAGTAACACTAAAGTCACTCTTGTAGTAGTCAAATTCTTGCACCATTTAAATACAAAATTACAAGAATATAAAATAAAGAAAACCTTATTAATCACAAGAATATAAAAATATTTAGGGAGTATTGACTTACACAAGTATCATCTCTAATGATATTAGGATCACTAGCTTGCATGCAACGATCGTTGGGAACTTGAACCTCATTGCTACTTAGACCCTTATAAGCAGAAAAAAAGCCTATACAACTCCTGCTTGACCAACTCTAACTTTCTTTTTTCAACTACTGGGCCATCAACTTTTTTGTAACAAAACTCAACAAACTCAAACTTAAAACGTGGGTCCAGAATTGCTGCAATTGCTAACACAACAGTGTAAGAATCCTAATATTTGTCAAATTTTCTTTTTATTTGACTTGCCATGGTACTAAGAACTTCATCCTCATTTTCCATCTCTTCATATAAACGCACTTGAATTCTCCACACATTTCTGAGGTACAAGTTTGCTGTCGGGTATTGGGAACCCGAAAAAAGAGTAGTGATCTCATAAAATGGTTGCAAGAACTTGCAAATCCTCACCCCGCTATCCCATTCTTCATCTGAAGGACAACTTTTATAATTAGGATCTATCAATGCCAAATAAACAAACAGATGACGGTATATTAATGCACTTTCAAGCATTAAATAAGTGGAATTCCATCTCGTGGGAACATCCATTCGCAATCCTTTTGAGCTTATCACACCAATTTTTTGAACAAGTTCTCCAAACTTGATTCTTTTAGCCTCAATTCCTTTAACATATTTCACACTTTCACGAATTTTATGCAAAGCCACGCTACTCACCTTTAACCCTTCTTGGACTATGAGATTCAAGATATGTGCACAACATCGCACATGAAAAAAAGAACCATCACATAATAAAACATTTTGACACAGAGTTGACTCCTTAAAATTTCTTCCATTTTATCATTGTTACTTGCATTGTCTAATGTAAGAGAGAAGAATTTCTTTTCAATCCCCCAATCTTTTAAGAAATCATACACTATGTCTGACAAAAGAGCCCCAGAGTGTGGAGGAGGAATATGGCAAAAATTCAGAATTCTACTTTGTAACTCCTAGTTCTCATCAACATAGTGAGCCATTAAAGAAATATACCCATCAGTAGTACAAGAACTCCAAATATTAGAAGTCAAGCATATTCTACCCGAAACCCTCTCTAAAGCAAGCTTAATCTTTTCCTTCTCCCTATAATATATCTTTAAGCAATCTGCCTTAGCGGTGTTCCTAGTATAATGCTTAACTTCATGATTCAAATACATGTGGACATCCCTAATTCCTTCTTGTTCCATTATTGAATATGGGTAGTTATGTTTTATGATTCCTATTGCCATCTTCTCACGATAAATTTCTTTAGAAATCTTCATACGTCTCAATTTAGTATCACAATCCATCATCATTTGATCTACACTACTAGTAATGGTACGTTTAGGACAACCTTCCATATGACGCCTCATATTCTTAGTCCCATGACTAGAACTACCATGTGCATATGACTTACCACAAATCATACACTTTACCCTCACCTCCCTATTATCTTCTGTATATGTTGTAAATTGACCCCAAACATCTGAAACTTTATGTCTTTTTGGACAAACAGTACTACCAGTAGAAGGAAATTGACCTACGGCTACATTACGACCCGTTCCTAAATCTGTAGACTCCTCCATATCAAGCCAATCTAAAGGACATAACAAAGTATTTACATTTAAATTAATTAATCAATTATAATTCATAACAATCTGTCCAAAAAAAATAAAAACACTCCCATATATTTTACAAGCAAACCGACCCTACCAAATGATTGGATTTTTCCAACTCAACAATCAATACCCCTCAACTCCAATGAGTATAACCAATCATAATTCATAACAATTCATCCAAAAAAAAAAAATTATAATGTGGTATATGCTGTGAAATTGTGAATCATCCTTATTTCTTTAAATTACAAAAGAAGAATAAAAGGAATTATCTTATTACTATTTTAAAATATGTAAATATAAAAAATTTATTTACAAAAATTTTTAAGCCTCCCTCACGTCACGTTTAAGCTGTCAATTTTCAACATCCTAATTGGCTAGTGTGAGTGTTTGTTTGTTTGTTTGTTTGTTTTTTTTTTTTTTTTTAATTAAATGACCACTTCCACCCTGATTCCATGCTTTATAAAATTATAAGTTTAATAACAAATCTATTAAAAAACACCCTACTTGCCGTGCTGCTGCTGCCCTACCGTGCTGCTACTGCTGCCTTACCGTGCTATTGTTGCCCTACCTTGCTGTTGCTGCCCTGTTGCCGTCTTGCTACTGTTTCCCTACTGCCGCTTGCCGCCGTGCTGCTACTGTCGTGAGAGAAGAGATTTGCTGCTGCCGTGAGACAAGAGATCTGCTACTGTCGTGAGAGAAGGAGCTGTGCTACCGTGAATGAGCTGCCGTGGAGCTGCTGTGAGAGTGAGAAAGTGAGGGAGTGGAGGTGGATCTATTGTGAGAGGAGTGGTCGTGGCTGGAGCTACTGTGAGAGGAATGGTCGTGAGTGAATGAGCTGCCGTGGAGCTGCTGTGAGAGTGTGAGAGTGAGAAAGTGAGGGAGTGGAGGTGGAGCTGCTATGAGAGGAGTGGTCGTGGTTGGAACTGCTGTGAGAGGAATGGACGTGCGTGAATGAGCTGCCATGGAGCTGCCGTGAATGAGCTATCGTGGAGCTGCTGTGAGAGTGAGAAAGTGAGGGAGTGGAGGTGGAGCTGTTGTGAGAGGAGTGGTCGTGGCTGTAGCTGCTGTGAGAGGAGTGGTCGTGGCTAGAGCTTCTGTGAGAGGAATGGTCGTGCGTGAATGAGCTGCCGTGGAGCTGCTGTGGCCTGTGTGTGAGAGAATGAGCGGCTGCGTTTTTGTTTTTTTTCACTGATAGTGATAAGTTTTGGTTTAGATTATTTGAGAGTGAGAGTTTGAGACTTTGAGTGAAAAGTTTTTTATTAAATTTTTTTTTTTTTAATTTCAAATTTGCGTGTCCGCGGGTAGTACCTAGTCCATCCGCAAAAGTCATGGGTGGGCCGGGTACGGGTTAGATTCTCACGGGTCGAAGTATGTGTTACTCATACCCGCTCATTGGGTACGGGTACCCATTGACCCGCGAGTACACCCACCCGTTTGCCAGGTCTACTTAAGCCTACTAGTTTATAAGAAGAAGTAATCATTCCACTCAACAAAGTCTTATTGGGTGAGGAGTCAGGTCCCTCTCAAATTTTATCAAAGGAATTTTCAAATTACCAAAAAACAAAACTAAAAAACAAACTAGCTACTTAGTTCTCCTAAATTGTGACACGTGTCCTCACCTCTGAAACTAAGAAAAAGATCATACTTTAGTTGAGCACTACAGTGGAAGAAGAGCAAGAATCCATTGACTAGGACATCATATAATTGAGTCTTTGCATCAAGTTCTCTGCATTTTAAATTTGTCTTCTTTCCTAGGAGGTGCCTTGGCTTTCTTTCTTTTTGACTTACAATTGCATCCCTAACAAGCAACTAATGAGCCTTTCACATTTGGTGTAATTGTGTTACGCAGATTCATAAATTCACACACAAGAAATGAGGGTTACCATTTGTAACACATAATTTTGAGGTAATA
The DNA here is from genome assembly GCF_008641045.1 of Pistacia vera. Taxonomy (NCBI): domain Eukaryota; kingdom Viridiplantae; phylum Streptophyta; class Magnoliopsida; order Sapindales; family Anacardiaceae; genus Pistacia; species Pistacia vera. Next base: position 1,488,216 of record NW_022196165.1, read on the forward strand.
GATAATGGTAAAATAATTTACCCTCCCCTTACACCCAAAAGTTTTCAAATTAAAATAGTGACCTCCCCTTGTCTGCTCCATTTTTGTGAAACACCCAACATACCACTCTAGTGGACATGGTTCATAGTTCATACTTTGCACAAGGTTCACGGATTATCTACGGATGCTGATGCACTCAAGGGTAAATATTTGGGCTTGAAAGTGTTTAGCCCAAATGTGATTAGGTTTACTATTATATGTGTATTGTAATAGTGGAAAAACTTAATGTGAGAAAAATATTGAGAGCGAGGAGAGGAAGAGTGAATTTGTCATTATTACTAGATATTGTATTGCTGCAGGTTTTTGAAACTTAATAAAAACTTTTCTATCTTAAATATTGGATGTAGTTCCTATATTGGGAACGATTAAGATAAATTGATTGTCTTTTTTACTTTTCTGTTTCAATTATTTTATGTGTTTTGGCGTTAGATTTCTACACATTCTACATTGCCTCTCAACAAATTGAAAATTCTTAGATGTAGTCTTATTTTTTTAAAATCCAAATCTCCATTCCTGATGGGTTATTTTGACGCTATAAGAAAAAATTTCAATCAAATTTCTTGCACAAGAACTGATTTTTTTTCTTTTACTAGTGTAAAACTGTAGGCAGGAATGGAGCCAAAAGAGATGGAGAAATTTGATATCTTCTAATAAGTTCATCTTCATCAATGAAAGTCTCAAACCGACACAAGCTTCGTAAAGATGATACTTTAGTCGAGCAATAGCGGAAGAAGACAAAGACGCCATTAACTTTCCACAAATGACAGTCAGTTCACATTGGCAAAAACAAAAAGACCTAAACCAAGACAGCATATAATTGAGTATCAGCATAATCTGACAATCTGTAAGCATTTCAACTTTATTTCTTTTCCTAAAAGATGCCTTGCCTTTTTTCTTTTTTGACCAGACTCATAATTGCATCCCCAACAAACAACTAATAGAACCATTCACATTTGTTTTATTTTATTTTATTTTTCATTTTTTAACGCATTCATGAACATGCACCTATATAATAATGTAAATGGTTTGGGCCCACGTTCAAATTACTATTAAATATTTTTTTTAAGGTAATTCCCAGAATAAACAAAGCAGCAGTGTTTCAAAAACAAACAATTAAAACAATTCTAAGTAATAAAGATAGAAATGATAAAGAAAGATTAATAAAAATATGGCAAATACAAATTGAAAGTTCGACTGATACGCAAGCAAAATACACTAAAGCACAGTAACATTCGAACATCTATTGGGGTAAAATTCTTAAAGGTGCTTCAAAATCCTCTAATTTGATCGTAAGCAATTCATTCCTGTCTGCACAATCGTCACTAACCCTAAGATCCAGATTCCCCTTAGCATTATTTAACATTATATCCACTAAACCTCCGTTCATTTTCATACGCTGCTTTTCCGTTGTTACTCTCTCTATTAGCTTTGCAATGACATCTACACTGCAAGAAGAATGTAATTTAAACCCATGTAACAAGTTATCTTCCGCTTGATTTTTCATCTCGATATGGAGAACATTAGCTAATTCTTCACAACTCAGATCTTCAAACTTAAAAATGTTAGTAACCCTTCTGCTGAAACCTTCATTAGAAGATATTACACGTTGCATTGCTTCATTGTAGCCAGCAAATATGACTAAAACTTTTCTATTGTCCATACAAGACATGATCTCTTCTAAGGCTTCTAACCCAAAGTCACTAGGACATGCGTCCTCCGGCATTAGTCGATATGCTTCATCCACAAAAAGAATACCTCCCTCGGCTTCTCTGATCTGTGCATGAAATTAAAATTTTTTTTTTTTGTTAAAAATAAACCATAAAATCTAATATATGTTTGCAAGATATTACGCATTTTGAAATATAAAAAGGTAAAGAGAGGATACAAGTCCATCAAACTATATTCATTTTTTTTGGTAATCTATATTCAACAAATTTCTATTCCACCACAAACTATAGCTCCTGGCTGCTCTGATACCATGAAAGATTAGTGGCAGATTTGAAAAGAAAATAAAAGGAAATGAATGAATCGAAAGAGAAAGAAGAAAGACTCTGTTTCTTGTTCTGTTATTAAAAAATTCGTTAACCCAATATTAGTTACAGATGACTTTATGTAGTCTGATACAAAAGCTTACAAAACGCACAGTGTGATGACAATTTGTTTCTTTACAAAAACAACCCTACTTAACTTCTAATCTTTGCAGAAACAACCCTGCTTCTTATACTTGTTTCCAATATGAAAGATTAGTGGCGGATTTGAAAAGAAAATAAAAGGAAATGAATGAATCGAAAGAGAAAGAAGAAAGACTCTATTTCTTGTTATGTTATTAAAAAATTCGTTAACCCAATATTAGTTACAAATCACTTTATGTAGTCTGATACAAAAGCTTACAAAACGCACAGTGTGATGACAATTTATTTCTTTACAAAAACAACCCTACTTAACTTCTAATCTTTGCAGAAACAACCCTGCTTCTTATACTTGTTTCCAATATCTTCCCGTAAGCCAAAGCCCCTGAACTAACTCAACTGAACTATTCAGAGATTTACAAAAACAACCCTACTTAACTTCTAATCTTTGCAGAAACAACCCTGCTTCTTATACTTGTTTCCAATATCTTCCCGTAAGCCAAAGCCCATGAACTAACTTAGCTGAACTCTCTTTGATCAATATCTTCCCGTAAGCCAAAGCTTCTCACGAGGTGTCTCAAACATGAGGACTGCAGAGACTTCCTATTCAATTTTTCATCTCAAAAAAAAAAAAAAAAAAAACACTTACTTCCTGCTGCAAAAACTTCAAGCCATATCTCCTATTGCAAACTCCTATTGCAAACTCCTACTATATCACAGACATGGAAGCTGCAGAAACTTCAACTGCATTAACAACTAGTTCTACAAACTTTTTCTGCACAAACTTCAACTGTATTACAAACACTGCAAACTTCAACTGCATTACAAGCAAAAGTACTTCTGCACACACTGCAAACTATATCACAACCATAAGAACTACATAAACTTCCTGCTACACTTTCAAACAAATATTCTCCCAAAAACACTCCAAACTTCAACTGCATTGACAACTAGTTCTGCAAACTTTTTTTGCACAAACTTCAACTGCATTTCAAACAAAAAAAAAAAAAAAAAAAAAAAAAAAACTTCTGCTTTATAAACACTACAAGCTTCAACTACATTAAAAGAAAAATACTTCTACACACACTGCAAACTATATCACAAACATGAGAACTACAGAAACTTTTTGCTGCACTTTCAACAAATATTCTCCAAAAAACACTTCAAACTTCAACTGCATTAACAACTAGTTTAGCAAACTTTTTCTGCACAAACTTCAACTGCATTTCAAACAAAAAAAACCTTCTGTTCTATAAACACTACAAGCTTCAACTGTATTAGAAGCAAAATACTTCTACACACACTGCAAAATTTTTCTTCAAAAGTCCTACTGCATTACAACAAACAAAATCAGCAAATTTCTAACTGCTGCAGAAGTTAACTCTAACTGCTACATCAGCAAATTTCTATTCCACCACAAACTATATCTCTTGGCTGCTGTGATCACTTAGTAAATTTCTAACTGCTTCAGAAGTTAACTCTAATGCTACATCAGCAAATTTCTATTCCACCACAAACTATATCTCCTGGCTGCTGTGATCACTTAGTTACAAGTTTACATGTGAAAGTTAGCTTCTCCCTTAGCATAACAAAACGTGAACAAGAGAGAGCTTTAGTTAGGACATCAGCTATCTGATATTCAGATCAAACATACTGCACATTTAACATTTTTCGTGTAACTAATTCCCTAACAAAATGCACATCAATTTCGATGTGCTTTGTTCGAGCATGAAAAACGGGATTTGAGGATAATGCCCTAGCACTCATGTTATCACACCATATGACGGGAGTGTTATTTATGTGAATGTCAAGTTCCTTGAATAAGTTCTGAATCCATACAAGTTCAGTGGTGTTTGACTAAGAGATCTGTACTCAGCTTTAGTAGACTATAAGGACACTACCTTTTGTTTTCTAGATGACCATTGGACCAAGTTGCCTCCAAGAAAAACAGTGTATCCACTGGTGGATCACTTATCAATTTCATCTCCAGCCCAATCAACATCTGAAAATGCTTCTAAAGTAAAAGGCTCCTTCTTTGTAAAGAGAATACCATGCTGCATTATTCCCTTAACATATCAGAGGATTCTTTTACATGCTATCTAGTGACCTTCAATGGGCTATTGCAAGGACTGGTTGGGCCTGTTTACAGCAAAGGCCAAATCTGGCCGAGAGAGTGTTAGATACTGAATGCCACCAATGACACTTATATACAATGTGGGCTGATCAAACACCTTACTATCCTCCTTTCCAAGTCGAAGACTAGTAGCCATGGGGGTGGACCAAGGCTTTGAGTCTGCCGTTCCTGCCTTTAAGAGCAAATCATGTGCATATTTAGTCTGGGACAGTAATAAACCAAACTCATTTCTCTTTACCTCAAAGCCCAAGAAATACTGCACTGTCCCAAGAGTTTTTAGAGCAAATTTGCTATTCAAGTCAGCAATCAAACTTGATATGAGCTGAGAATCATTCTTTGTTACAAGGATATCATCTACATACACTTGGAATCCTTTTTGTAAAAAAATAAACTCACATCTGAAACAGAATTTTCAAAGCCCCAATTAATCAATGCAGATTTGAGTTTGTTTAACCAAGCTCTAGGAGCTTGTTTTAAGCCATACAATGCTTTATGAAGTTTGCAAACCTGCGCAGGATGACCCTTGGCTGCTGCAGTACCAGAATACCCTTCAGGAGGAAGCATAAAGACTGTTTCAGAGAGCTCCCCATTCAGGAATGCATTATCAACATCCAACTGCTGGATTTCCCAATTTTGATGCACTGCATAGGATAACATTACTCTGATTGTGGCTACTTTAACAATCAGAGAAAATGTGTCAAAATAATTTAGACCAGGTGTTTGTTGGAAGCCTTTAGCAACAAACCTGGCCTTATACTTTTGAAGTGTCCCATCAGAATTTAATTTTGTTCTAAACACCCATTTACATCCTACAACATTCATTCCTTCTTCATAAGGAATAATCTCCTATGTGTTATTGCTCATCAAAGCCTGATATTTAGAGTCCATGGCTTGTTTCCACTCAGAGCTTAATAATGCTTCAATAACTGTTTTCGGTTCTAGAAGAATAGAAGTGTGTGTAACTTCAGCTTGATAGGCAATGGAACCAGGATTAGGATAAGTGCTGACTTTGATCTGGTGATCATGGGATGTGTGTTTAAAGATGAGGTATTGGGCAATGGAAGAACAACGTCCAGGTTAATTCCAGGACATGTGAAATCTAATTCAAGGGAGGTTGAATTTGTATTGATAGTTGATGTATCAAGCTGATCAGGTTGTACTGATGATAAAGAAGCAAGATTGGGTGAAACAATAGGTTGAACAGGGTCTGAATTAGATTGTATTGTTGATATTGGAGACAGGTTGGATAAGGCAGCAAGTTTAACAGGTTCTGGAATAGGAATACATTTAGGTGTTACAGCAGGTTGGGAATAATGTCCTGTAGGAGTAGAGTTGGATGAAACTGCAGGTGGAGTAGATTCTATACAATCATAAACACTTTGAGGTAAGATCCATTTACTAGTGGTGTTCAAACTAAATTCAACTGGAGATGTGCAGCTATGCAAAGTGAATGAACCAAAATCACTCTTGAATGGAAAATCTGTCCCATTGAACTTAACTTGCTTAGCAACATACAATCTGCTAGTAGAGGCCAAGCACAAATATCTTTTATGGGCAAGGCTGTATCCAAGAAAAGCACACTTCTTAGTATGATAAGAGAGCTTGTGTCTATGATATGGCCTCAAGTAGGGATAACAACTACATCCAAAAACCTTCAATTTGGTGTAGTTAGGCTACTGTTTAAATAAAACAGAATATGGTGAGGCAGATTCAAGAACAGAGGTGGGTAGTCTGTTTATTAGGTATGTAGCTGTGCTAAAGGCTACCCACCAATATTTTAATGGCATACTAGCATGAGCTAGAAGGGATAACCCAAATTCTGTAATAGTCCTGTGTTTTCTCTCCACTCGGCCATTTTGTTGGTGTAAATGTAGACATGAATGTCTAAACAGAATACCATTCTGCTGTAAATAACCACTAAATGATCTATATTCACCTCCCCAATCAGTTTGTAGACCTTTTAGTTTATAACCTAATTGTTTTTCCACAAAGCAATGAAATTGCACAAATGCTCCATAAGCTTCAGATTTGAATTTCAAAGGATAAATCCAAGTAAACTGGCTAAAGTCATCAACAAATATGATATAATACCTGAATCCGTCCCTAGAATTGATTGGAGCTGGTCCCCAAAGATCAGAATACACTAACTCTAAAGGATCTTTAGCTCTAGAGTGAGAAATAGGAAATTGGCATTGTTGCAACTTACCAAACTGACATGCCTCACAAAAGAAACTTTTATTTTTGCTCAAGGAGTGTTTTACATTCAGTTTGTCCAAGATGGCATGAAGGGTTCTAACATTGGAATGTCCTAGCCTTGCATGCCATAACATACACAAATCTGAATTTGTAAACTTATTCATAATAGTAGTAAACTGAACATCATTAGTAGAACACTTATTAACCATAGCTGTGATAGGAATATTAAAAGTTTATGAAGCCTGACCAGCAGCAGGGAGAGATGAAACTGAACTTGATGACTAATGAACCAGTGGGCTAACAAATTGTGGTAGTTCAAGCTAGTACAATCCATCCTTTACTGCACCTTGAAGAAGAACAGCTCTAATACACTTATCCTTTATCAAACAATGGTCAGAATGAAACTCCACAATGACATTGTTATCTTTAGTGATTTGAGAAATACTTAGTAAGTTCTTTATAATGTTGGCAACACATAGAATATTCTTAAGATAATCAATCTAGATGTGTCATAAGAGGGTACCAACATCATACCTGTATAAGTAATAGGGATGGATTCCCCATTCCCAACTTGCACCTTTGAACTTCCTGAGTGAGCAGTTTTGAACACCAAGTTGGAACCATCTGCAGTCATGTGATTGGAGGCTCCAGAGTCCATATACCAGGACTGATCTTGCAGGATTTGTGGAGAGGCCACTACTTGATAATAGGTTGCTGAAGACTGAGGAGCTTCATTGGTAGCTATTTTGGGTATAAGACTAACAGACTAACCAGTATTAGTTGAGGGACCAGGACAGTATTGTTGATATTGTACTAACTGAAAGTTTGCAGGAGGTGGTGCATTTGACTTAGACATAAGAGGAGTGGAATAATCATGAAACTCTGTAAAGTTGTTGTGAAAGGTATTGGCAGAGTGTTGTGTGTAGTGTGGAGGTTGTGTGTAGTTCGGATGTTGTGTGTAATTTGCTGCAATTAAGGCTTGTGCAAGTTTAGTATTGTGTTCAGCAGTGACAGTTGAGGAAGGACCTGTTGAATTGTACAGATTAGTTTGCATCTGAGAGCTGTAAGAATTGGTAGTAAAGCCTTGATACTCCTGATCAAATCGGTGGTAACATTGGATGGCAGAATGGCCTGATTTACCACACACTTGGCATACTAGTCTCGGCTTGAAGTAACTTCTGCCTCTGCCTTTGCCTCTTACCATGTTGTTTTGAAACTGAAAGTGTCCAGCATAGTGTTGTGTATTTGGTGAGTAACCAGTTCTTCCATAACTTACTCCTTGATAATTGCTCTGTCCAAAATCAAAACTGCTTGCTGTATGATATACTGACCTAGGAATTGGACCAGAGTTTGTAACATTAAGATTGGGGCTGTGTGAATGTCCATGACCAACAGCTTGACCATGAAATGGTACAAGCATTCTTTGACCAGACGAGTTAGTAAGAGAATTAGAGTAGTTGGTGGTGTTTTCTTGCTTGGAAGCAAACAAGGCAGAGTTTAAGTGCTCATGAAAATTTGACAGAGCCGAGTGTTGTCTTTCCAGTCTCATTTCATGCTTGTGAAGCATGAATTGAGCTTGTTGAATGGTTTCATTGCTACTGTGATATATCAGATTTACCACAACAGCGTCGTACTCTGGTCTTAGACCATCTAGCATATAAAGAGCAACTCTTATTTTCCAATGTTAACACCACTTGCTACTAACTCATCCCCTAATTCCTTCATTTTTTAGGATATACTCATTAATGCTTAAAGAGTCCTTTTTTGTGGTCTACAACATATTTCTTTAGTGAAGTGTTCTAGCCTTCGAAATTGACTGAAAATGCAATTCTAGCGTGTTCCATATTTCATACGCACTAATACACTTAGCTACGTGTCTGAACATGGATTTAGAGATTGATGAAAACAACCAACTAACTAAAAACTGATTTGTTCTTTTCCAATTAAGATACTTAGGGTTTTGTTTCTTCACTAATTCATCAGAATCAATACGGGTACATCTGAAATAGGTTATGATTCCCATCGAAAAGCCCTGCCTTTGCCTTGAATTGATTTGATTGAACAGGACATGAGTCGATTAGTCAGCTTTGCCTCAAAAAGGAACATGGATAGACAGATACTCTCACCAGTGATAAAGCTTTCGAGACCGTGTGAAGCTATCGCTGGAAAAACTTGCAACCTCCAGTGACTGTAATTCTTCTCCATGAGTTTTACTGATATGGTGGGAAGTGTAGAGTAAGCAGCTGAGTTGTTTGTGTTTGCATTTTCAGCTGACTCAACTTCAGATTTTGACGAAACATTTAAGGAATCAGGATTCGAAGCCATTGACGTTGGTCTATAGCTCTAATACCATGAAAGATTAGTGGTGGATTTGAAAAGAAAATAAAAGGAAATGAATGAATCGAAAGAGAAAGAAGAAAGACTCTGTTTCTTGTTCTGTTAATAAAAAATTCATTAACCCAATATTAGTTACAAATGACTTTATATAGTTTGATACAAAAGCTTACAAAACGCAACGTGTGATGACAATTTTGTTTCTTTACAAAAACAACCCTACTTAACTTCTAATCTTTGCAGAAACAACCCTGCTTCTTATACTTGTTTCCAATACAGGCTATGTCGAACATATGATATAGAAAGCAAAGTGGTGTACCATCTCCCTAGTCTTATAACCAGTATGACCAATATATTCACCAACTAAATCTGTCCGTTGAACTTCTTTTACTTTGTCAGTTTGCAAAATTCCCACACCATGAGTAGTCTTCCAAGGATTCGAGCTACCATAGTCTTACCTATCCAATATGAAAAAATCATTTAATTTGATAAGGAAACAAAATATTCCAGCAGCAATTTTAACTGAAAAGGTAAAGATAAAGTAAGCAGCAATTTTACCTGTTCCAGGATTTCCTAGAAATGCCATGTGAGGAAGTTTTCCAGCAGTGCCGATTTCAAGTCCAATGGCCTTGCGCCTCTCATTCAAAAGAAGGCCCTTTTGCCCATTTCCGAAGTTGCATCTTGAGTTCATCCAGACTCACAATATTTGATAGCTCTTTTTCGAGGGCATTTATCTTTTGTTTTTGCTTGCTGCATGCTTCAAGTAATTTTTTCTTTTGTCGTTCTTGTTGATGAGAAAGTAATAAATCACGCAACTTCCCACTTTCTTGGATTTTTGAAAGATGATCAACAGGAGTCATGCCCTCCTGCATTCAAAGTTACTTAAATTAATGCTAATTAGCAAGAAACATATTTATTATTTTAGAACACAAAATACATACATCATCTCTAGCATCACAATCAGCATTATTCTCGAGCAATGTCTCGACAATTGAACATTCTTCAGCTCGAATTGAGTGACAAACAGAAAGCATTAGTGGTGTCATTCCATACTGCGTGTCAAAATGGGAAATAAAATGAAGAAAAATATATATCACTATCACAAATCTCAGGAAAAGTAATACTAAACGAGAATGTAACGTAAAATTATATAGAAAGCACCTTAGTTTTCGCTTCAACAAGAGCACCATGAGCAAGAAGTAATCGTGCAGCTTCATTGCACCCATTCTCGGCTGCTACATGCAATGGAGTTTCTCCATACTGCAAAATTCAACATATATATCAAAAACCACAACAACATACCATATGTTTTTTTTTTTTTTTTTTTTTTTTGTTTTTTTGCCCTTTTTACTAATCAAACGGTCATATTTTGACTAGCATACTTGTCGCTTTGTAGTGGTTATATTTCTCTCTGGATAACTGATAAAGAACACGTACCGTATTTTTCGCTTCCAAGTCAACTTTATCATTTCCTTTCCATTCAAGCAGAAATTTCACCATATCTGTCTTGTTGTTACTAGCAGAAAGATGAAGGGGTGTCTCCAATATCTGCACTAAAACCAAAATGAATACATAAATTGGAAGAAAAACACACTCAGCTTAATTTTACTTAAATTAATTAATTTTCAAAGAAATTTAATTTTTGTTCCCTTCTTAATTTGTCAAAACTCTCTAAAGAATCAACTGACAAAATCTAATTCTTTCAAGTCCATATATATTCATTAATAAAAAATTATATTAGAAGAAGAAAGATAATCTTACAATTGCATTTCTTTCATTGAGAAGAGATGGATTATCCTGAAGAATATTAACGAATCTTCAATGAAGTTTCGTTAGCCTCACTCTCACCAATAATCTTTGTATCTCTAATGTCTGCTTTTCTTTATTGACTTGACTAATGTCTTTGTCATATGTCGAAGAAAGATAATTCGACCTAATGTTCCTTTCTTTTCTTTCTGAAACGGTGCGCTTGTATGTCTAGCTGTTTTTATATTAACGGCCTCCTTTTCTGCGAAAGGACCAATTTGAACAGTGTCTCATATATAGTTTACCTTAAAGATATGTTTGACATAGAATTTAAATATAATTTTTTGTAAGTGTGAAGACTAAAACGATGTTGTATTACTTAACTAAGTAATACGTTGTCGTTTCAGGATAATAGAAGAATCAATCTGGACCATCAGTTATCTTGAGATCTAACGGCTGCAATTAGTCCAAGTCTGGTCAATGGTATTTAAGCATATAAGTCTTCAGTCTTCATTCAAGGGTTTGATAGATTGACATTGTGTAAAGAGAATTGCTCTCTTAGGGTTTTTCGTTCAGTTCTAAAATCATAATCGTTGTAACTAGTTTGAGTGATTGTGTTAGTCATTCTGTGAGGGGGTTATTATCTCTCAAAGAGCTAGGGAATCTTAGTGTTGTTTCTCTAGGTTGTTTGTTACAAGATTGGTTGATTTTGGGGTTTCTTCTTAGATCGTTTGATTTGAAGTCTGTAATCTATAAACTGGTTCTTAATAGTGCAGTGAGCTTCTCCTATTTCTGGAGCTCAATGTGGACGTAGCCTTCCCATTTTTGGAAAGGTGAACCATAGTAAAATTGTGGTGTTGATTCTTTTCTGTGATTGCTTGACCTGTTAGATTTGGTAGGTTTGTGTGTGTGTTTTCACAACATTTTTTTTTTTTTTTTTTGAGAATAAATGATACAAAAATCATATAAAAATTATATTTGTTAGAAAATAAGTTAGTACATATTGCAAGTCAATGCATATATACCATTTAATAACGCTATCCATCTTATTAAATTTAAAAATAGTTAAAAAAATTCATATATAATATAAATTTATTAATTTATTGTATAGATCATATGGCACTATCTTATGTTCTAATTTTTTTTGTCTTTTTCTTGTACTTATCCTATTTTGATAATTTTATCACGACCCTCTTAATTACTTCTACTATTAATAATTTGATTCTTACGGATAAGCAGTAACGTAATGCGAAAATGTAGATGAATAAAGCTAATCTGCAAAATTAAAGGCATTGATTAATTGGGAATTCTTTTTTTTTTTTTTTTTTTTTAAAGCAATTTCTTTGAAAATTCATTGAAGTTTCACAACTTCCAATTATTTAACCTTTCACGCTCTTCAACGATTTTATTTATGCCACGCATGTGATCAAGGAAACCGGGTGATAATTATTATACTTTATGTCTACTTTCATTTTCTTTCCAGGAAGTTGCCTTGCCTTTTTCTATTTTATTGTGTTTATCTCTTTTACCAGGATGACATCCTGCATGCCTAAAATTATAAAAGCTTTGAATCATAAGGGCTAGGTGTGGTAAGTTGCCACCCCACTTAAAAACTTAAATTGGTTGGTAAGGATTCATTATTATATAAGTCCGATAGAAGCCCTCACATCAAACTTTGATTTTTTTTTTTTTTTTTTTGTAAGGATTCATTATTATATAAGTCCGATAGAAGCCCTCACATCAAACTTTGATTTTTTTTTTTTTTTTTTTCCCTTTTCTTTTATCTAGTTTATATGTGAAATTCAAACTTGAAACATTTGGCTCTAATATCATGTGAAGTTGTCATTGTTGGACTGAAAAACAAAACTACACCATTTAAGAATAAGTGATACGACAGCGTTTTCTATATGTTAGAATGTTGCTTTAGGCAGCTCAGCTAAGACACTTATCGTGTCTTTCTTCTTCATAACAAATCTAGGTATAAAATGTACAGTACCTTGATAACTTTACTAATTCACTTGAATACAGAAATTTTTCTTCGTCTTTCTCCTCAACTCTTTCTTCTACTCTTTGCTGTTTTTCATATAGTTTCACATGGTATCAGAGCCTTGATTAACGTCAATGGCTGATAGTTCTGATCCTTCTATGTTCTTCAACTCTGAAAAAATGTTAAACAGCTCCAGCTCAACTATTTCTATTCTATCAGCTTTTTCATCTGGTTTACAAGTCATGAGCCCTAAACTTACGCGTGACAACTATCGATTCTGGAGGTCGCAGATTCTTTTCACTATTGGAGCTCACGAATTGGAGGACTACTTAATTGGTAATATACCTTGTCCTTCTCCAATAATCGTCGCTAAACAGACTGTTACTGAGTCAATTCATGGTCCTAAAGATAAAGAAAGTGAAATTAAGAAAGAAATAAATCCAGCCTATGTGAGTTGGAAACGTACAGACAAGTTCTTAGTTACCTGGTTATTATTTTCAATTTCTGAGAGCATGTTCGATTATGTGTCAAAATGTCGCTATTCACATGAAATTTGGTCTGCTCTTGAGCATGAATTTAAGATTGATTCTAGGGCTAGAGCACTTCACTTAAAAAATTTGCTGCAAACAACTCAGAAGAACTACCTTAGTATTGATAGTTATGTTAAGAAAATGAAAGAAATAGCCTCAAGTTTGTCTGCAAGTGGTCAGATTGTATCAGATGAAGATCTTCTTCAGTATGTTCTTGATGGACTTGGTCCAGAATATGATGCAGCAGTTGTTAATCTCACTTCAAGAATTGAGTCTAAATCAGACTCTGTGAGTTTACAAGAAGCAAAGTTTCTGCTGCAAAAGTATGAGGTTAGGTTAGAAAAGTTCAACACGTTGGAATTCTCTAACAGTTCAGCAAATATAGCAACTACTAGTTAGCAGACTAACCTCTCTGGAAAACGTGAAAATACTGGTCCCTCGATCACTCAATCTGATGCAGCATCAAACTCATCACTTTGCTTATCTAGTACTTATGAGCTCATCAACCCAGTCTGTATCTTCTAGCACTTATAATCAGATGCCTATATTTCCGTATGAAGGTTCTTGGAACAATTATAGACCTGTTATGCATACTAATTTTGGCAGAGGCAGAGGCAGGTTCAATAATAGAGGGAGACCAATTTGCCAAGTCTGTGGCAAACTGGGACACACTGTTGTTCAGTGTTACCATTGATATGATTCATCCTACAGTGGAGTTTTTCAATTTGGAAACCAGTTTCAATCTGGTGGACCTGGTGTTGGAGGTTTTCAATCTAGAAACCAGTTTCAGTCTAGTGGACCTGGTGTTGGAGGTTTTCAATCTGGAAACTAGTTTCAGTCTGGTGGATCTGGTGTTGGAGGTTTTCAGTCTGGAAACAATTACCAGTCTGGTATCTTTCATCCACCATCACAGGTTGCTAATGCCATGAATGGTTCTCAGTATAATCCATCTTTCTCAACTGGTGGTGTTAATCAAGTTGCAAGGTCTTCAACCTGTTTATACTGGCTTACCAAGTCAACAGTCATTTGCTAGTTTTCAAAATGGCCTGCAAGCACATATAGCTATGCATCCACAACAGTATTCAACTCTTCACTTTGCAAATGCAAACACTCCTACTGATCCAGTTTGGTACATGGATTCAGGGGCTACTGATCATATTGCATCTGATCCAGCACACCTGAATGTTAGCAAGCCATATGAAGGGACAGATCAGTTGCAAGTGGGCAATGGTGAGTTGTTGCACATCTCTCACATTGGTACCTCTTCTTTACCCAACAATTTACATTCCAAATGTCTATATCTCAAGAATATTTTGTGTGTTCAAAAAATTACAAAAAATCTACTTAGTATTTCTAAATTTACAAAGGATAACAATGTAGTTATGGAGTTTAATTCTCATTTATGTGTTGTAAAGGACAAAGTTACTAGGGCAACACTGCTGCAAGGGGATCTTAAGGCAAGGCTTTATCAGTTGGTGATACCTCCAAATCTGTCAGTTCAACCTTCTGTTCCCTTAGAAAACTCTTCCTTAAGGTCACCCTCTGGAAACCTAGTATTGTCTCACATTCATGATGCTAGTTCCCTAAGTTCATCATTAGATCCTATTTTTAGGAATAAAGTTGGCAGTGACAAACTTAATAACAATCAGTCTGTTTGCTCTAGTTCTACTGAAACAGAACAACAACAACAACATGTTTTTTCTTGTATTTTAGATTTTAGTAAACAAAATATCTCTTATTGTACTTCAGATTTTAGTAATAAAAACAGTGATATTACTGACTCTGATGTTTCCTTTATTAGTGATAATCAGAATGTCAATATAGTTGATTGTGATGTTGATTGTTGTGCTCATAATGAATCTTCTGTTTATGTGGTTAATGATAATCAAGAATGAGCAAATTCTGTCCATAAAGCATCAATCATGAAAAATCTATCTCTCATTGTGCATATCATACTGAACCAATGTCAACATGTGCTTTAACTGTGAATAATTGTTCTGATTCTATTATTTGGCATAAAAAGTTAGGACATCCACCCATCAAAGCATATCAACATATTATGAGCTCTTTACTAAAGAAATCACATTTGAATTCTGTTGAGTTTTGTGATGCTTGTCAAATAGGAAAAATGGATCACACCACTTTTCCTAGGTCAACATTTCGAGTAGGTTCACCCCTTGAACTCATTCATAGTGATGTATGGGGACCTGCCACTATTCCTTCAACTGAAGGATTTAGATATTATGTTTCTTTCTCGGATGACTATAGTAGGTTTACATGGCTCTTTCCACTTAGAACCAAGGTTGAAGTAAGATCTGTTTTCATTAAGTTTCATCACTTAGCTGAAAGACAATTTGACCATAAACTTAAATGCATTAAATCTGATCAAGGAAGTGAATATAAAAGCTTAATTCCTTACTTAACTAGTGAAGGTATTCAATTCTTATGTGCATCAATAAAATGGTCGAAGTGAGAGGAAACATCGACATGTAGTAGAAACCGGTTTAACCTTATTAGCTCATGCATTTATGCCATTGCATATTTGGTGGCTAGCCTTTGAAACTACAATGTATTTTATTAACAGAATGCCAACTAAAATTTTACAGTGGGTGTCACCCTATCAAGTGTTGTTTAAGTTTGCACCTTCTTATGTTACTTTAAAAGTTTTTAGATGTGCTTGTTTCCCTTTTCTAAGAGTCTTCAACCAACATAAGTTTAGCTATCACTCTCAAAAATGCGTCTTTGTAGGATATAGTCTAGTTCACAAAGGGTACAAATGTCTCAATTCAGATGGAAAAATCTTTGTCACTCCAAGTGTTAAGTTCAATGAAAAAGAGTTCCCTTTTTCTTCTAGTTTTTCAAATATTAGTTCAACTACTTTACCATCAGTCGAGCCTTCTAATCCTACACCACAATATTTTCCTTTTGTGTCAACAAATCACTCAAAAGTTCTATATCAATCAGTTGAACCTGGTCCTACTAAATTTGCCCCTGCAGTGGCTAGCTCTTCTAACGATTCTCCTTCAGCTAGTACATGGGATAAAAATTGCATACTTGTTGATAATCATATGCACCTCCACTCATCCAAATCCATTTCCTCACCTCACCAACAATTACATTCATTAAAATCACATCTGCTTGGAACTATTGAGATTGATTTTACAGCCTATTCAAGACCATTGTTGTCCTCTACATCAACTCCTTCCACAACCAAATCCAATCAATTACCTACACAAACTAGCACAACAATCTCTACAAATCCATCACCATATCCTACAACTAAATCCAGCCAATTATCTACACAGACCAACACAATAATTTCTACAAATTCAACACCAGATTCTACAACCAAAACAGCATCCTTACCTACACCAACTACCATGATTACATCCTCTTCATAATCAATACCACAATTGTCAACAATCAGGCCTAGAACAACTGCAACAACTGCACCATCATGCCCTCTTGAAGTTAATCTGACTCCTTCACAGTTTGTTAGCATTCCATTAGTCTTAAATACTTCTACCAATGTTCATCCAATGATTACAAGGTCTAAACTTGCCGAGATACACTCTTTCCCTGTAAAGTCATTAATTCAGCCTTCCATCCAACCTACACATCAAATTATAGGTTCAATTCAGCCTAAAAATCACCATACAGCTCTTATACTTACTGGATCAATTATACCAGAACCAAATTCAGTTCAAGAAGCCTTGAAGAATACTGAATGGAAAGCTGCAATGCAGTGTGAATATGATGCTCTAATTTCAAATAACACATGGACACTTGTACCGTTTTCATCATAAATGAATGTTGTTGGAAACAAGTGGGTTTTTAGAGTAAAATATAATGCTGGTGGTTCTCTTCAAAAGTATAAAGCCCGGTTGGTAGCCAAGGGGTTTCAACAAACCTCAAGATTGTACTATTTCGATACTTTTAGTCCAATTATTAAACCTTCAACAATTAGAATTATCCTTACTTTGGCTGTCACTTATAATTGGGATGTTCAACAAATTGATGTGAACAATGCTTTTCTCAACGGAACTCTAAATGAAGTTGTTTACATGGTGCAACCTCTTGGTTTCGAAGACACTATGAAACCACAGCATGTGTGCCGATTAAAGAAAGCTTTTTATGGGCCCAAACAGGCCCCTAGAGCCTGGTTTGATAGACTGAAACAAGCATTTCAGAACAAGGGATTCAGAAATTCTATATTAGATTCAAGTTTATTCATCCTCAACCAAGATGTACAAATCACTTATGTTTCGATTTATGTTGATGATATCTTACTAACTGGATCTAATATGGCATATGTGAGTGCCCTTGTGCAGGAACTTAATGATCAGTTTACATTGAAAGCACTTGGGTCTTTAAGGTATTTTTTAGGCCTTGAAGTTACCAGGACAACCACTAAAATTCATCTAAGACAGACCAAGTATGCCAATTATCTGTTACAAAAAACAAAGATGATGGAAACCAATTCATGTGTCGCTCCTATGACCATAGGATCAAAGTTGTTTCCAATGGATAGTGAACTATTTTTGGATCCCAGTTTGTATAAGAGTACAGTGGGTGCTCTTCAATATCTCACTTTAACAACACCTGATCTCAGCTTCACAATAAATAAGTTAAGTCAATTTCTGCACTCTCCTATTGATCTACATTGGCAGGCTTGTAAAAGAGTCTTACAATACATTCAAGGCATAAAAGATTATGGCCTTAAGTTCACACCAGCTGCCTTTTTAGAGATTGAGTGTTATGCTGATGTGGATTGGGGCAATAACATAGAAGACAGAAGGTCCACAAGTGGGTATTGTGTCTACTTAGGACCAAATCTAATCCAATAGAGCTCTAGAAAACATAAGGTAGTAGTTTTATCCTCTATTGAAGCTAAGTACAGAGCTTTGGCACGTACAGCCACTGAAATTGCTTGGTTAAACACTATGTTCAATTAATTGGGTCTATCGATTACTAAAATTCCTGTAATATGGTGTGGCAATGTGAGTGCTGGAGCATTGGCTTCCAATCCCGTATTTCATGCTAGAACCAAGCACATAGAAATTGACACACACTACATCAGAGAACAGGTTTTAGCCAACAAAATTGTTGTGCAATATGTTCCCTCAAAGCTACAGATTGATGACATTTTAACAAAGGCTCTTCCGGCTGCTCAATTTGAAGAAATGAGAGCAAAACTAAATGTTGTTTCTTATTGTTGTAGCCAATAATTTGCAGTTGTTTGAGGAAGTTAAATTGCAGTAAATTGAGGGAGTAAACTGCAGTTGTTTAAGGGAGAAAATCTTGATTATTGTTTGAGGAAGTAAAAATATAGTAAATTGAGGGAGTAAACTGTAGTTGTTTAAGGCAGAAAATCCAGCAGTAGTATTGAGGAAGTTAGACTGCAATAGCTTGGGGTTTGAACAATGAAGGAAGTAAAGATTTTGTTGCTGTCTTTGTTTGCAGTAGCTTGAGAAGTAAATTGAATTGTTGCAGAGCAGTTGATAGAATGAAGTAAAGGTTTTGTTGTTGTCTTTGTTTGCAGTAGCTTGAGGAGTAAATTGAAGTGTTGTAGAGCAGTTGATAGAATGAAGTAAAAATTTTGTTGATGTCTTTGTTTGCAGTAGCTTGAGAAGTAAATTGAAATGTTGCAGAGCAATTGATAGAATTAATAACTTGAGGAGTAAATTGTAGAAGGCTAGAGCAGTATGTCTTTGTTTAGTGTTTTTTTTTTTTTTTTTTTCTTTGAACTCAAGCTTAAACTATAGAGCAGTCCAGCTTGAGGGAGGCTGTTGGACTGAAAAACAAAACTACACCATTTAAGAATAAGTGATACGGCAGCGTTTTCTGTATGTTAGAATGTTGCTTTAGGCAACTCAGCTAAGACAGTTATCATGTCTTTCTTCTTCATAACAAATCTAGGTATAAAATGTACAGTACCTTGATAACTTTACTAATTCATTTGAATACATAAATTTTTCTTCGTCTTTCTCCTCTGCTCTTTCTTCTACTCTCTACTATTTTTCATATAGTTTCACAGTCATTTGAGCCAAAAGTTTTGAATTGGTTTTTGAGTCAAATGTCTTGAATTTGGATCCCCACATACAAACTAGGTAAAGAAAATGGAAAAAACAAATATCCAAGTTTGATGTGAGGGCAACTTAATATAGTATCTAAGTCAAATGTCTCGAATCGGTATTTAAACCAAAGATATCAAGTTTGAATCCTCACATACAAACTAAATAAAGAAAATGAAAAATGAAATCCAAGTTTGATATGAGGGTACCTAACTTAACATGGTATTTGAGCCAAAAGCCTCAAGTTCAAATCCCCACAAGTGAGATGACAACTTAACATAGTATTTGAGTCAAAGACCACAAGTTCAAACTCCCACTAGTGGGATGACAACTTAATATGGTATTTGAGTCAAAGGTCTGAAGTTTGAATCCTCACTTAATTATATTCCCCTTTTCGGAAGTCATGCTAGGCTAATGTAATGTTGAGCCCTCACCTACTAACTTAAGCTTCTAGGTGGGATGACAACTTCACAAGGTGAGAGTAGAAACTCTGAATAAGGGTTATGCCTTTTTCAAAGTCAACTCTGAAGAACAACTCCATATCGTCTCCTACATTCCCCTTTTCAGAGAACATCCCACACTAGTGCTTCATGCAACCAATCAACCTCACACGCTCACCACAAATGTTGCTCTTGTCATGACCTTATCCTTCACTCCCCTTTTCGAAGCACAACCCATGCCAATGTCTAATCAACCTCGTACACTCAACACAAATGTTGCTCTTACCATGAATTGTAGAATAAGGTCGTGACATAAAATTTGATCACATAGGAGCCGTTTGGATCAGGGGTATATAAGATGATGGGGGTAATCTTTGTTTATTTTATAAGATTTCGGTATTTGATTTGCAAGTAATACAATATTACGGTAATCTTTTCTTGTAAATAGTGTTTACTGTTGGTAATGTAGGGGTTTAATCTTATTACCTTGTTAGGGGGTGTTATTAAAACATTACTTGGATAATCTGATTTTTCTACCCATTTTGCTCTTAATTAAAAACCATTTCAAACACAATTGCCCTCAAGTGTCTACCAAATAACAATTACCTGGCCCCCCTACATTTGAGAAATTAACTAAAATACCTCTAGCCACCCAAAACTATCAATGACCGCTCGCGTCAGTCACCGTAATGGTGCACGATCAATGGGATCTAACCAGTCGTGCACCGATAAGGTCTTTTTCGATCATGGATCTCTGATCTATGGCAAAAAAAGGTCAAATGTAGCATTTTCATAGCCATGTAAAGGCCAGATCTTTGACCGTGAAATGGCCATAGATCTGACAATTTTTTGGCCATGGATTTGTGATTCATGGCCATTTTCAGCTTTGCTAGTGCACAGCCCGCCATATACGGATCATTAGGCACCTGATTCAGAATCAAAACATAGGTGATTACATAGCAATAACTTTCAACAAATAAATAAATTAGTGGTTAAAACTATTTAAAAAAAATGAAGAACATAACCGATGATTTCACGACTACCAACGACCCAACGGAGAACGAGGACCTAATAGAGAATCATAAGATAGGCAATTGGTTGTGGAGATGGTAATAATATATTTTGTTTAACTTAGAGCATCTCCAAATGACTCTTGATATGACCCAAACTCTTTATTATAAAGAGTTTATCCATAAAAACAAGAGTCTAACAGATTCTTTATCTTTAAAATATAAATTAGAGAGTGAGTTTGACTCTCTACATTTAGAGAGTCAAATTTTATGCTCTATCCTAATTTTAATTAATAAACACAAGTTCCTATGCATTTTATTTATTAATTCTCTCTCCCATTAATTTTCTTTCTTAAAAATGAAGAGTATCTTTATTAAATTTAAAGAGTCTATTGGATTTGAATAAAAATTGTGTTCTTTATATTTTAAAATTAATGAAGATACTCTTTATTTATACGAAAGATGCTCTTCAAAATAAAGAGCATCATTAGAGATGCTCTTAGAGTGAGAATAGTAATTTAAGTTCAAACAAATTAAACTTATTAATACATTTGCCATTTGGTCACACGTGGATATATTTGATTGGGTTGCATCATCAAAAAACCAATGTTCTGAAAACCGAACCGGACCACCTGGTCGGATCGGTTCGACCGGCAACCGGTGGCAAATCCGGTCTGGTATATATAAAAAACCGCTATTTTGATTTAAACCGGATTGGACCGCGGTGGACCGCCAGAATAGCGTCGAATCGCGGTCCAATCGCAGCTAAACCCCACCGGATTTCAGCATCTTTCGACGAAGAAACACCCCCATTCGACGGACGGCATCTCCACAACCAAACCCATCCATTTTCAGTCGCCGTCGTCCACTTAAAGTTTACGCAATGTCGGATTTCTTTTGTTGATTCCGGCAAGTTCCGACGCCGATACAACTCCCTAGCACTATCATCAGAGTCGCAGGCACCTACACATCAAAAGCCCCAAGATTCCAACTTCGATTGGCCGTTGATCGTTGCTGCCGCCACCACTCACCAGAATCTTCCCGCGAAGGGGGGTGTTTTAGATAGATTTCAAACCTTAAGGGAGTATTATAGGGGTGTTTTTGATGAATTTCAAACCTTTAGGCACTAATAATAATTTTATAAATTACGGTCCAACCGACCGATCCAACTGTTCAAACCGGTCAAACCGAAAACCAGACCCTTGAACGGGTCATTGTCTAGTCCGGTTTTCAGAACATTGCACAAAACTATAATGAGGTGGTGAAGCTATCCTATGTTCTCAAACATTTCCTAGATCCGAATTTTGCACTACCTTAACGAGTGTTTGGACCCAAAGTTTTATGTGAAAGGGCTTATCATAGGAATTTTAATATTTAATTAATATTATATTAATAATTATTTCTTAATTAAAAATCATGAATTTTTCATTTTTTTTTTCTTCGGAACTGGGCGGTGGGCGAGTTGCTTGTGCCCCCTTACTTTCTATGTGGGTCCGACGCTAACCTTAAGGACGCGAGTAAATTATAATCCTTAAAAGGGCAAATCCTCTTTCTCCTTGGCCCTAAAGTCTTTCTTTCTATCCACCACCTTATTAAAAAATTTGATTCAATTTCTTTGAAGAGCACTTTGGCATGTCTTTTGCTTTATGTTCCAAAGTATAATTTATGTTTCTTTAATCATTCATCCCTAAAATCCTGTATCACACAGATCCTAAATAAAAGCTACTCTTAGAAAAAAAAAAAAAAAAAAGGAAACTCAACTTGAAAAGTCATACCAACAAACCTTTTAAAAAAGAAAAAATCAAGCAATCAATATTATTCAAAAAAAAAAAAAAGTTAGTGATAATCTTGAATGCAATCTTGATAAAAAGAATCCAACTATCTGAGAGTCTTAACAACAATTAGCATTTATATGATCAAGTATGATAACTTTCAAAAGAGAAAACAAACCATTATGCAAACATATACAATCAAGGCAAAAACACAGGAAAATTGAAAATAACTAGTGCTTCAAATAGAACAACACACAAAATAATGGTAGGATGATTTTTGTTAGATGGGATTCATCAGCATAATAGGATACTTTCTAAAGGTTTACAAACGCTACAACAATAAGAGGGATTAAGTCTTTATTAAACATACTAATGGTACAAATTATATTAAATCTCATAATCCAAATTGTTTTAATCTAGTTTTTAAAAATTGTAGCTTATTTGAATAAGAAAAAAATGTTGTTCTTAAACATAACCGATATAATAATTTAAATATGTGACTTAATTTTGTAAAAGTGATTATTGGTCATAGATTCTCGGTAATTCAATGAACTTGAGAGAGAAGTTGAGATAAATTATTTATTGAGTCATCTCATCACTTTCTAAATCTTTATATTTCAATGAGTTGGTAACTAAACTCGTCGTATTATAAATTTAACCAAATATTTAGGAGTGTTTGTCTGAGCTTATAACATTACTTATAAGCAACAAGTGCTAGCTTTAAGTATTTGAAATTTTAAGTAATTCGTGTTTGGTTAATACTTATAAGTGACTGATAAGTAGTTAATGTGTTTGGTAAAATATGACTTATAGTATTTTATTACAAAAGACTAAAAATGGTACTACATTAACACAGGTATACTATGTAATTTTAAAATAAACAAGGATATGTGGTAATTACTTTGTCAAACAAGTTTACAAGCAGAGTGCTTAGAAGCAAAAAAAAAAAAAAAAAAAAAGTACCTCTCCAACTTATTTTTTTTGCTTATAAGCTCAAAAAAATTATTAAAAAAATAGGTCAGCTTAGGGGGGTGTTTGTCTGAACTTATGAAAATTAGCTTATAAGCAATAGTGTTTTAGCTTATAAGCATTTGAATTTTAAATAATTACGTATTTAGTTAAATACATATAAGTGACTAATAAGTAATTGACATTTTTGGTAAAATGTGGCTTATAAGTACATTTTATATAAAATGACTAAAAATAGTGCTACATTAAACAAGGGTATACTATAGAATTTAAAATTAAATAAGGATAATATGGTAATATACTTGGTCAAACTAGCTTATAGTAGAGTGCTTATAAACAAAACAAAAACAAAAAAAATCCTCCCCCTTTTTTTTCTTATAAGCTCAAAAAAGTTATAAACAAATAAGTCAACTTAATTTTAAAACTTATAAGCTAGTTTGACCAGCTTATAAACTTATGGGTATTTGTCTGAGCTTATGAAAATTAGCTTATAAGTATTTGAAATTTTAAGCAATTACGTGTTTGGTTAAAATACTTATAAGTGACTGATAAGTGTTGACGTGTTTGGTAAAATGTGGCTTATAAGTATATTTTATTATAAAATGACTAAAAAGGGTACTACATTATTTTATCAAATAATAAATTATATTAACTTAATTTTTTACTATAATATTATCAAAATAAATGGGCAATATCCCAACTTTCTTGTTTTTATATACAAATAAACTAATGAACAAATATAATTAATTACAATTATATTCAAAAAAATCAAATTTCATCAAAATATTCGATTCATGTCTCATTGAATCAATTAATCCATTCAGTTTGAATATGAGAATAACTATACGGTACAATTTCATTTGCAATCTGAAGAATTTCACACAAAGAAAAGAAAAATTAAGAAAATCAAGAAACGAAAATGAGAAAGAGAAGAGTTCTGGAATTTCAGTTTCATTTCTCTCCTGCAGATAACAGAGCGTGACTGATTTATACAGCCTATTTACAATGCGCAGCTTTTTATGCATATTACAAACTTTTACAATTTTTGTAAACATTCAAACAAATCCCCGTAGTAAGTTTGTAATTATTACACTTTCATACAACAACATAAACTGTAAACTATAGATTTAATAAAAACTTAGAAAGTCTTTTCTGCACCTTCACTTTACTCAATATCCTTCCGTAAACTAAGCTCCCTTTCTAGCTGATTTTTCAACAATAGCTTCTTTACTCAGGTCACCTTTCTTTCTGCAAAACTGACGCCATCTGACTGTAAACAACTCCTTTATTGATACTTTTACAACAAATCATATGTATTCATCACAAAGCAAGCATTATCAACCACATTCAATAACCAAAGCACAAGCTTCATCAATCAGAGTTAACATTTCAGCAGGAGCACATCAAAAGCATTCACTCTGACAGTCAGCTGTAGTAACAGATTCTTCTGCAGGTTCTTCTGTTAAGTATTTATCAACCACATTCAACAACTGAACTAAAGCAAAAAAAACATCATCAACCAAAGCAAGCATTTATCAACTATATTCAATAACCAAAGCAAGTTTCCACTCTGACAGTCGTTGAGTAACACAAGCATTCAACTCTATCAGTCAGCTGAAGTAACAGATTCTTCTGTAGGTTCTTCTGTAGGTATGGATGATACCACATTCAATTTTCTTTGAGATTCAGAAATCTGTGAGCAGGGAAGCTTTGTCAAAGTATCAGCAACCTGGTATTCAGAACACACATATTGGACACATAATCTTTTCTCAACAGCCAACTCCCTCACATAATGCACATCAATTTCAATGTGCTTTGTCCTGGCATAAACACAGGATTGGAGGACAGTGCACCACACTCATTTTGTCACACCAAAGTATTGGAATGTTGTTGAGTTGGAGACCAGTTCCTGAATAAATTCTGGACCCAGACCAATTCAGTTGCTGCCTGCTGAGAGCTCTATACTCTGCCTCTGTAGACACAGTGCAACAACTTTTTGTTTCTTTGAGCACCATTGAATCAGGTTTCCACCAAGAAAATACTGTACCCGTTGTGGACCTTCTGTCATTCCCATCACTGGCCCAATCTGCATCACATACCCTTCTAACTTGAGATGTTGGTTTGGTTTAAACAGTAAGCCATGCTGGAGTGTCCCTTAAATGTAACGAAGGACTCTTTTACAGGCAGTCCAGGTTTGTAGTAGGGTATTGAAGGAACTGACTTAGCCTATTAACAGCAAAGGCTAAATCAGGTCTTGATAATGTTAGATATTGAAGCCCTCCTACTAGACTTCGGTATAAAGATGGCTGATCAAAGAAGTCACTATCCTCTTTCATGAGCTTTGTTCCAGTTGCCATGGGAGTGTTACATGGTTTGCACTCTGAGAGACCAGCCCTATTCAGTGGTCTTGTGCATATTTTGCTTGAGTAAGGAGAAGTCCTACTGTGTTCCTATGCACCTCAAAGCCCAAGAAGTAATTAACAGCTCCAAGAGTCTTTAGAGCAAATTTGCTGTTTAAATCTGTAACATCTCGCTCATTAAGATAGGATCATTCCCTGTTATGGATGTCGTCGACATAAACCAGGATAAACCACTTGAGTGTTTTTTTGAAGAAGAATAGACTTGTGTCTGAAATACTGCTCTGAAATCCCCACTAACCAGGGCTGTTTTTAGTTTATCAAACCAGCCCTTGGGGCTTGCTTTAGCCCATAAGAGCTTTGTGAAGTTTACAACATGCTTGGATTTAGACTGATCAGTAAAGCCATCAGTTGAAGCATAACACTGTTTCTGTAAGTTCCCCATTTAGGAATGCATTGTTGATGTCTATTTGTTGGATTTCCCAATTGTGATGGACTGCAAGTGACAGCATAATTCTGATGGTGGCAGGCTTAATCACTGGTGAGAAGGTGTCAAAATAGTCTAGACCAGGGTTTTGTTGAAATCCCTTAGCCACTAATCTTGCTTTATATTTCTGTAGGGTCCCATCAGCCTTTAGTTTAGTCTTGAAAACCCACTTACAGCCACAACATTCATATCTGAGGTGAAGGGGACTAATTCCCAGTATTTTTCGTAAGAGAGCCTCAAACTCCTCTGTCATGGCTGCCTTCCACCTGGACAACTAAAGCTTCTGCAGCAGATTTTGGCTCTGGAAGAATGGAGACAGTGGTGATATAAGCCTGTCCTATGGGATGTTGTGAGTGAGATTTTGATCTGGTAATCATGATGATGATTGGTGCTAGGGGTGTGGTTGTGAAAGGGTAAAACCACTTCTAGATGAATTCCTGAAGGAACATTCTTGGATTCAAAAGATGGGAATGTCACAGCTGGTTGTTGACAAGAAATTTTGTCCTGAATTATATCACTTCTAGGCTGCTGAGTTAACAAGGAGAGGGGATTATTACAACTGGTTGTTGGCCAGCAGCATTATCCTGAATAATATCTCTTCTAGGCTGCTGAGTTGAACTAGGAGGGAATCATCTCAGCTAGTTGCTGACCTGCATCATTACCCTTCATTATACCATCATTAAGAGTCGCTCTATTTGAGGATCCAACAGTGAGACATATTCCAGGAGGCAGAACACTTTCAACATGGATAAAGTCAGTCCTGTACTGTCCACATCTTTAAACAGAAACAGTTAAAGCCAAGCTTTTAAGGAAAACTTGTTTCATTAAATTTTACCTGCTTGACAATAAAATTTTCCCTGTAGAGGAGAGCATTTGTACCCTTTGTGTGCAAAGCTGTACCCTATGAAAACACATTGCACTGAATGGTAGGACAATTTCTGTTTTTGGTAAGGTCTTATAAAGGATACAGCTGCATCCAAAGACCTTCAGCTCACTATAATCAGGTGTCTTTCTGTACAACATTTCATACGGTGATACATCTTCAAGACAGAAGAAGGAGCTTGTTGGCAATATACAGCATGTTGAAAGCTTGCCACCATAGGCATAAAGGCATACCACATGCGCCAATAATGTTGACCAAATTCTGTAATAATCCTATGTCTTCTTTCTACTCTCCCATTTTGTTGATGAAGATAGGACAAGGATGTCTAAAATTAATCCCATGTTCTGTAAATATTCAGTAAGACTCTAATTCACCTCCCCAATCAGTTTGTAAAGTCTTTAACTTGGCATCTAATTGTTTCTCCGAAAAACAATGGAAATAGGTAAAAACCTTAAAGGCTTCAGACTTAAATTTCAGAGGGTATATCCACATATATCTACTAAAATCATCCACAAATAGTATATAACCAAAACCTTCAGAGGAACACACAGGAGCAGGACCCCACAGATCAGAGTAACCAATTCAGAGGTTTGTTGTCCTAGAGGCAGACTTGGGAAAAGAGGTCTGAGACATTTTCCAAATTGACAAGATTCGCAAAAGATATTATTGGCAAATGAACCATTAACTGCACTTTATTCATCACATTCTTAAGAGTTTTCACTTGTGGATGCCCCAACCGAGCATGCCACAATTTTGTCAATTCAGATTTACATCGATTGTTTTTCTTGAGAATCAGAGTTTTTATTCAAGCTATTATACTAGATAAAGTGTTGAAACATCAGCAACAAAGCAAGATGCAGGAGAATTAGGATTGGAGGCAGCAATTGGCAAGGAAACTTGCAGCTGGTACAAGCCATCTTGTAAGGTTCCTTGAAGCAGTACCTCTTCAGTCCATTTATCCTTTACAAGACATGATCAGAGTGAAATTCTACGATCACACCATTGTCTTTACTAATTTGAATATGCTTAGAAGTTTTTTGCTATAGGAGCACACATAACATATTTTGAGAAGTAAAACTCTAGGAGAAGTTTGGGAGTGTAAAAAGACACACCTGTGTGTGAGACAGGGACAGTTTGTCCATTGCCCACTTGGACAACTGCTCCTCCTTGATAGTTGTCTTGGATGACAAGATTGTTTAGGTAAGAAGTCATGTGATTTGTAGCTCCAGAGTCTACATACCACTGTCTGGTCTGTCACAGTTTGTGGTGTGGCCATGGTGGTTTCAACTGAAGCTGGTGAATGATTCTCGTTTTGTTTCAGTACTGAAGAATCGGCTAGAGTGAGATGGCTGAGACCCTCCAGATGATGGATAGAGCTACATTGTCCATAATAGCCAGTCTGAGCATTTGGCATTACAGAACCATATGTTGCAGGAACAAATTTGTTGACAGACTGTCCAACATACTCCAGTAGGCATAACTCCAGTTGCTAACAAAGCTTGGCATGTCATATATATTGTCCTTCCATTAAAGTCTGAGCAGGTCCAGCATTGTATCCATGAGTAGCATTGTATCCAGGGCCAGAATTGTATTAGGTCCAGAATTTATCCAGATCTAGAAGACACAAACCCCTGATATTCATGGTCAAATCTGTGAACATTGTAGAGCTGAGTGACCTCCTTTTCCACACACTTGGCATATTAATTTTGGTCGAAAGTATCCTCTGCCTCTTCCTTTACCACGCACCATTTGTGATTGATACATTTGGTATTGATTAAGAGAGTAAACTGTGATTACTGTTGTTGTTGAGGAGAGTTAAAATCAGGTCTAGCAAATCCTTGTTGGCTGTGAAACCAGATGTTGATGTTGGGAAAAGACATTCGAAACTGGTGGTTGAGATAGGACTGGAGCTGATGGAGTGAATTGATTAAAAGTTCTTTATTTCAACCTCAAATAGTGAGGGTTTGGATGCTGTGACATAATTGAGGGATCACTCTGACCTTGCTTAGAGACCATCAAAGCTTCATGAAAATGAGTCAGGGAAGCATGTTGTCGTTCTAGCCATATCTCATTTTTGTGAAGTAAACCTGAGCCTCCTGTAAAGTGCTTTGACTACTATTCGCAGTTAAGTTTGCCACAACTGCATCATATTCGGCCCAAGGCCACTAATATATATAACAAAGCTCTTCATCGGAAATATTAACACCACTGGTAATCAATTCATCCCCTAACTCTCTCATTTTTAACACATACTCGTTAACAGACTAGCATCTTTCTTTGTATTTGTAGCAAATTTCTAAGGTGGAGTTCTAGCCTTAGAAGCAGACTGAAAATGCATCTCAAGAATATCCAGATCTCATACGCAGAAGTACATTTACTACTGACGATACATAGTTTCAGACATTGTAGAGTATAGCCAACTTACCAGAAACTGGTCAATCTTTTTCCACGCAAAAATATTGGATTCGGCTTCTTGACACTGTTGTTCAGAATCCTCTGCTTTCTCAATTAAAACATCGATGGACACATTCTCTCTCCAGTCACAAACATTCAATTCCATGAGAGGTCAACGCTGGTAGAATTTGGGACCTCCAGAAAGAATAGTTTCTTTCAAGTAATTTCACAGAAATGGTGGGTAAGGTGGGTGGGTTACTTGAATAGCGAAATTCGAACCCTCAGTGTTCATTTCTACTGATTTGAGTTGAAATTTTCTGAGTTAAAGACAAATCAACCATAGACGTTTGTCTAGGGCTCTGATACCATGACGAATTTCACACAAAGAAAAGAAAAATTAAAGAAAATCAAGAAACGAAAAATAGAGAGAAGAGAGGAAGAGTTTTGGAATTTCAGTTTCAATTTCTCTAACTGCCGAATAACAGAGCAGGTGACTGATTTATACAGCCTATTTACAATGCGCAGCGTTTTATGCATATTACAAACTTTTACAATTGTTTGTAAACATTACAAACAAATCCCCAGTAGTAAGTTTGTAATTATTACACTTTCATACAACAACACAATCAAATCACGCATAGCCATCCAATAAGCAGTATTTTCACCATTGGTAAAATAATTATCATTGGTAAAAGCATTATCTCCATCTGACGAGAGTGCTCTATCTCTATCTAATGAAGACATATATGTTTCATTCTCAGCTACTTGAAAAGCCATGTCTGGTGTGTTCTTCTTTCTAATGTAGTTGTGGATTGCCATAGTCGCAAGCATAATATCTCGTTGTGTGTCAATATGGAAGGTAGGCATATCTCTCAAAATAGACCAACGTGCTTTCCACACACCAAAAGTTCGTTCAACAATATTTCTGCATGACGAATGTGGATAATTGAATTTTTCTTTCTTTCCCGTTGATGCACGTAATTGCCTTGTTCGAGCCCATCGAAAATCTTCCAAGTGATATCTTACATTTTCTCCTTTGTATGGACTCATATATCCCCACGTATGGGGATATCCAGCATCTACTAAATAATATTTGTTGCCCGTTGGATGGGGAAATCCTAACTCTTATCTACGGAGTGCCTCAGAAAATATGCGACAATCATGTGCAGCACCTTCCTATCCAGCCCATGCAAATGTAAAACACATATTAAAATCTACTACTGCAAGAATATTTTGAGTAGGATACCCTTTTACGTCCAATGTAAGGTATTTCTTCCCCCCGAGGCAATTTAGCTTTCACATGTGTGCCATCTAATGCTCCAATACAATCTTATTAACATGGAAAAATATAAAAATTACTACTTCATACAATTATAATCATGAATCAAATTAATAATAATAGTTTGAAAAAATATATATTGCGTAATAATTGTTACTTACATCGAAAGGTTTGTATTTTGGATTTTGTGGTTTGTGAAGTCCCTTTCCTCCATTGTATTGTGGATGTGGTCTAATAATATCTTTAGCTAAAAGAAGTAAAGCAATCAACACCCTATGGAAATGGTTATGAATGGTTTCACCAGAATGATTAAACATTTCTTGAATCAATCTATTCCCGCAATTGTGAGCACAAATCATCAAGAATATGCCTACTTCCTCATATACTGACATCCCTCGTGTGGGGTTCAAACCATATTTATTGGTTAAATCATGACATAAATCGAGGAAGACAGATTTTGTCAAGCGAAAATCTTGATAACAACGATTTTCATTCCCTTCCAATATTTCTTGGATCAACATGTGACCAGTTCTTATAGAAGTATGACATGGGATTTTATCAATGTAATTTATATAATATAAAATAATGCACTTAACTGTTATCTCACAAATAGTCATCCAACTATGATTTTGTTCTTCCCATTGACTCACCAAAGCTTGTAATTCATCATCTTTATCGCTATGGCCATCAACCACAAAATTGTAATCAGTAGAAACCAAATTTGGAATATCCTACGGCTCCATTAAACTAAAAAATGAAAAAATAATAGTCAAATATATGTCTTCAATAACAAAAAATAGAAAATAATAACAAATATCTTCATCGCAATGGTCACTCATCACAATTATCCAAACAAATTTATCATTCAACAAACAAGTTACTTTGTTTGAAACATAATAACATTTAATAAAAATAAAAATAAAACGAACAAAGAATACTAAGGATAAGACATAAAAGAAATAAAAGAAATGACTATGGACTCTTTCCCTCTGACTTCATGTAGTTATAGTTCAGCCAATTCAAACGAACTTCATTATCATCATGACAAAAAAAGAGCTCTCTCATATCTTTCTTAGTGAAGAGGTTAGAGGCATAAAAATAAAGAGGACTCGATATTTCAATTCCAGGCATCTTCTTTAGCATATCCATACATTCTGCTATTGTTGGTTCATGTTGCAATGAACTAGAAGATTCAGCAGTACTCTTATCACTAAGCATAGCAATAAGAGAATCTATATTCTCTTTCAATGATGATGCAACCGAGCTTTTCCCTTTCTTCATATTGTTATTGGTTCCTCCAATTTTTCTTTTATTGAGAGATGAAGATGGGAATTTGATGGGAATATGTTCAAGTTCTTCTATATTTCTTCCTACCACATCATTGTCATCATCCCTTTCAAAATCAACATCAATTTCTTCATCTCTATTTTCACTCATCCCTAATGATTCACCTGCAAATTCATTTTCAATGTTAAGGGANTATTAAAAAAATAGGTCAGCTTAGGGGGTGTTTGTCTGAACTTATGAAAATTAGCTTATAAGCAATAAGTGCTTTTAGCTTATAAGCATTTGAAATTTTAAATAATTACGTATTTAGTTAAAATACATATAAGTGACTAATAAGTAATTGACATGTTTGGTAAAATGTGGCTTATAAGTACATTTTATTATAAAATGACTAAAAATAGTGCTACATTAAACAAGGGTATACTATAGAATTTTAAAATTAAATAAGGATAATATGGTAATATACTTGGTCAAACTAGCTTATAAGTAGAGTGCTTATAAACAAAACAAAAAACAAAAAAAATCCTCCCCCTTTTTTTTCTTATAAGCTCAAAAAAGTTATAAACAAATAAGTCAACTTAATTTTAAAACTTATAAGCTAGTTTGACCAGCTTATAAACTTATGGGGTATTTGTCTGAGCTTATGAAAATTAGCTTATAAACAATAGGTGTTTATAAGCTAATTTTAGCTTATAAGTATTTGAAATTTTAAGCAATTACGTGTTTGGTTAAAATACTTATAAGTGACTGATAAGTAGTTGACGTGTTTGGTAAAATGTGGCTTATAAGTATATTTTATTATAAAATGACTAAAAAGGGTACTACATTATTTTATCAAATAATAAATTATATTAACTTAATTTTTTACTATAATATTATCAAAATAAATGGGCAATATCCCAACTTTTCTTGTTTTTATATACAAAATAAACTAATGAACAAATATAATTAATTACAATTATATTCAAAAAAATCAAATTTCAATCAAAATATTCGATTCATGTCTCAATTGAATCATATTAATCCATTCAGTTTGAATATGAGAATAACTATACGGTACAAATTTCAGTTGCAATCTGAAGAATTTCACACAAAGAAAAGAAAAATTAAAGAAAATCAAGAAACGAAAAATAGAGAGAAGAGAGGAAGAGTTCTGGAATTTCAGTTTCAATTTCTCTAACTGCCGAATAACAGAGCAGGTGACTGATTTATACAGCCTATTTACAATGCGCAGCGTTTTATGCATATTACAAACTTTTACAATTGTTTGTAAACATTACAAACAAATCCCCAGTAGTAAGTTTGTAATTATTACACTTTCATACAACAACATAAACTGTAAACTATAGATTTAATAGGAAAACTTAGAAAGTCTTTTCTGCACCTTCACTTTACTCAATATCCTTCCGTAAACTAAGCTCCCTTTCTAGCTGATTTTTCAACAATAGCTTCCTTTACTCAGGTCACCTTTCTTTCTGCAAAACTGACGCCATCTGACTGTAAACAACTCCTTTATTGATACTTTTACAAACAAATCATATGTATTCATCAACCAAAGCAAGCATTTATCAACCACATTCAATAACCAAAGCACAAGCATTCATCAATCAGAGTTAACATTTCAGCAGGAGCACATCAAAAGCATTCAACTCTGACAGTCAGCTGTAGTAACAGATTCTTCTGCAGGTTCTTCTGTTAAGTATTTATCAACCACATTCAACAACTGAACTAAAGCAAAAAAACATCATCAACCAAAGCAAGCATTTATCAACTATATTCAATAACCAAAGCCAAGTTTCCACTCTGACAGTCGTTGAAGTAACACAAGCATTCAACTCTATCAGTCAGCTGAAGTAACAGATTCTTCTGTAGGTTCTTCTGTAGGTATGGATGATACCACATTCAATTTTCTTTGAGATTCAGAAATCTGTGAGCAGGGAAGCTTTGTCAAAGTATCAGCAACCTGGTATCAGAACACACATATTGGACACATAATCTTTCTCAACAGCCAACTCCCTCACATAATGCACATCATTTCAATGTGCTTTGTCCTGGCATAAACACAGGATTGGAGGACAGTGCACCACACTCATTTTGTCACACCAAAGTATTGGAATGTTGTTGAGTTGGAGACCAGTTCCTGAATAAATTCTGGACCCAGACCAATTCAGTTGCTGCCTCCTGAGAGCTCTATACTCTGCCTCTGTAGACACAGTGCAACAACTTTTTGTTTCTTTGAGCACCATTGAATCAGGTTTCCACCAAGAAAATACTGTACCCGTTGTGGACCTTCTGTCATTCCCATCACTGGCCCAATCTGCATCACATACCCTTCTAACTTGAGATGTTGGTTTGGTTTAACAGTAAGCCATGCTGGAGTGTCCCTTAAATGTAACGAAGGACTCTTTACAGGCAGTCCAGTGATTTGTAGTAGGGTATTGAAGGAACTGACTTAGCCTATTAACAGCAAGGCTAAATCAGGTCTTGATAATGTTAGATATTGAAGCCCTCCTACTAGACTTCGGTATAAAGATGGCTGATCAAAGAAGTCACTATCCTCTTTCATGAGCTTTGTTCCAGTTGCCATGGGAGTGTTACATGGTTTGCACTCTGAGAGACCAGCCCTATTCAGTGGTCTTGTGCATATTTTGCTTGAGTAAGGAGAAGTCCTACTGTGTTCCTAGCACCTCAAAGCCCAAGAAGTAATTAACAGCTCCAAGAGTCTTTAGAGCAAATTTGCTGTTTAAATCTGTAACACTTCTCGCCATTAAGATAGGATCATTCCCTGTTATGGATGTCGTCGACATAAACCAGGATAAACCACTTGAGTGCTTTTTTTGAAGAAGAATAGACTTGTGTCTGAAATACTGCTCTGAAATCCCCACTAACCAGGGCTGTTTTTAGTTTATCAAACCAAGCCCTTGGGGCTTGCTTTAGCCCATAAGAGCTTTGTGAAGTTTACAACATGCTTGGATTTAGACTGATCAGTAAAGCCATCAGTTGAAGCATAACACTGTTTCTGTAAGTTCCCCATTTAGGAATGCATTGTTGATGTCTATTTGTTGGATTTCCCAATTGTGATGGACTGCAAGTGACAGCATAATTCTGATGGTGGCAGGCTTAATCACTGGTGAGAAGGTGTCAAAATAGTCTGACCAGGGTTTTGTGAAATCCCTTAGCCACTAATCTTGCTTTATATTTCTGTAGGGTCCCATCAGCCTTTAGTTTATCTTGAAAACCCACTTACAGCCCACAACATTCATATCTGAGGTGAAGGGGACTAATTCCCATTATTTTTCGTAAGAGAGCCTCAAACTCCTCTGTCATGGCTGCCTTCCACTCTGGACAACTAAAGCTTCTGCAGCAGATTTTGGCTCTGGAAGAATGGAGACAGTGGTGATATAAGCCTGTCCTATGGGATGTTGTAGTGAGATTTTGATCTGGTAATCATGGATGATGATTGGTGCTAGGGGTGTGGTTGTGAAAGGGTAAAACCACTTCTAGATGAATTCCTGAAGGAACATTCTTGGATTCAAAAGATGGGAATGTCACAGCTGGTTGTTGACAAGAAATTTTGTCCTGAATTATATCACTTCTAGGCTGCTGAGTTAACAAGGAGAGGGGATTATTACAACTGGTTGTTGGCCAGCAGCATTATCCTGAATAATTCTCTTCTAGGCTGCTGAGTTGAACTAGGAGGGAATCATCTCAGCTAGTTGCTGACCTGCATCATTACCCTTCATTATACCATCATTAAGAGTCGGCTCTATTTGAGGACCAACAGTGAGACATATTCCAGGAGGCAGAACACTTTCAACATGGATAAAGTCAGTCCTGTACTGTCCACATCTTTAAACAGAAACAGTTAAAGCCAAGCTTTGTAAGGAAAACTTGTTTCATTAAATTTTACCTGCTTGACAATAAAATTTTCCCTGTAGAGGAGAGCATTTGTACCCTTTGTGTGCAAAGCTTTACCCTATGAAAACACATTGCACTGAATGGTAGGACAATTTCTGTTTTTGGTAAGGTCTTATAAAGGATACAGCTGCATCCAAAGACCTTCAGCTCACTATAATCAGGTGTCTTTCTGTACAACATTTCATACGGTGATACATCTTCAAGACAGAAGAAGGAGCTTGTTGGCAATATACAGCATGTTGAAAGCTTGCCACCATAGGCATAAAGGCATACCACATGCGCCAATATGTTGACCAAATTCTGTAATAATCCTATGTCTTCTTTCTACTCTCCCATTTTGTTTGATGAAGATAGGACAAGGATGTCTAAAATTAATCCCATGTTCTGTAAATATTCAGTAGACTCTAATTCACCTCCCCAATCAGTTTGTAAAGTCTTTAACTTGGCATCTAATTGTTTCTCCGAAAAACAATGGAAATAGGTAAAAACCTTAAAGGCTTCAGACTTAAATTTCAGAGGGTATATCCACATATATCTACTAAAATCATCCACAAATAGTATATAACCAAAACCTTCAGAGGAACACACAGGAGCAGACCCCACAGATCAGAGTAACCAATTCAGAGGTTTGTTGTCCTAGAGGCAGACTTGGGAAAAGAGGTCTGAGACATTTTCCAAATTGACAAGATTCGCAAAAGATATTATTGGCAAATGAACCATTAACTGCACTTTATTCATCACATTCTTAAGAGTTTTCACTTGTGGATGCCCCAACCGAGCATGCCACAATTTTGTCAATTCAGATTTACATCGATTGTTTTTCTTGAGAATCAGAGTTTTTATTCAAGCTATTATACTAGATAAAGTGTTGAAACATCAGCAACAAAGCAAGATGCAGGAGAATTAGGATTGGAGGCAGCAATTGGCAAGGAAACTTGCAGCTGGTACAAGCCATCTTGTAAGGTTCCTTGAAGCAGTACCTCTTCAGTCCATTTATCCTTTACAAGACATGATCAGAGTGAAATTCTACGATCACACCATTGTCTTTACTAATTTGAATATGCTTAGAAGTTTTTTGCTATAGGAGCACACATAACATATTTTGAGAAGTAAAACTCTAGGAGAAGTTTGGGAGTGTAAAAAGGACACACCTGTGTGTGAGACAGGGACAGTTTGTCCATTGCCCACTTGGACAACTGCTCCTCCTTGATAGTTGTCTTGGATGACAAGATTGTTTAGGTAGAAGTCATGTGATTTGTAGCTCCAGAGTCTACATACCACTTCTGGTCTGTCACAGTTTGTGGTGTGGCCATGGTGGTTTCAACTGAAGCTGGTGAATGATTCTCCGTTTTGTTTCAGTACTGAAGAATCTGCTAGAGTGAATGGCTGAGACCCTCCAGATGATGGATAAGCTACATTGTCCATAATAGCCAGTCTGAGCATTTGGCATTACAGAACCATATGTGTGCAGGAACAAATTTGTTGACAGACTGTCCAACATAACTCCAGTAGGCATAACTCCAGTTGCTAACAAGCTTGGCAGTCATATAATTGTCCTTCCATTAAAGTCTGAGCAGGTCCAGCATTGTATCCATGAGTAGCATTGTATCCAGGCCAGAATTGTATTAGGTCCAGAATGTTATCCAGATCTAGAAGACACAAACCCCTGATATCATGGTCAAATCTGTATACATTGTAGAGCTGAGTGACCTCCTTTTCCACACACTTGGCATATTAATTTTGGTCGAAAGTATCCTCTGCCTCTTCCTTTACCACGCACCATTTGTGATTGATACATTTGGTATTGATTAAGAGAGTAAACTGTGATTACTGTTGTTGTTGAGGAGAGTTAAAATCAGGTCTAGCAAATCCTTGTTGGCTGTGAAACCAGATGTTGATGTTGGGAAAAGACATTCGAAACTGGTGGTTGAGATAGGACTGGAGCTGATGGAGTGAATTGATTAAAAGTTCTTATTTCAACCTCAAATAGTGAGGGTTTGGATGCTGTGACATAATTGAGGGATCACTCTGACCTTGCTTAGAACCATCAAAGCTTCATGAAAATGAGTCAGGGAAGCATGTTGTCGTTCTAGCCATATCTCATTTTTGTGAAGTAAACCTGAGCCTCCTGTAAAGTGCTTTGACTACTATTCGCAGTTAAGTTTGCCACAACTGCATCATATTCGGCCCAAGGCCACTAATATATATAACAAAGCTCTTCATCGGAAATATTAACACCACTGGTAATCAATTCATCCCCTAACTCTCTCATTTTTAACACATACTCGTTAACAGTACTAGCATCTTTCTTTGTATTTGTAGCAAATTTCTAAGGTGGAGTTCTAGCCTTAGAAGCAGACTGAAAATGCATCTCAAGAATATCCAGATCTCATACGCAGAAGTACATTTACTACTGACGATACATAGTTTCAGACATTGTAGAGTATAGCCAACTTACCAGAAACTGGTCAATCTTTTTCCACGCAAAAATATTGGATTCGGCTTCTTGACACTGTTGTTCAGAATCCTCTGCTTTCTCAATTAAAACATCGATGGACACATTCTCTCTCCAGTCACAAACATTCAATTCCATGAGAGGTCAACGCTGGTAGAATTTGGGACCTCCAGAAAGAATAGTTTCTTTCAAGTAATTTCACAGAAATGGTGGGTAAGGTGGGTGGGTTACTTGAAATAGCGAAATTCGAACCCTCAGTGTTCATTTCTACTGATTTGAGTTGAAATTTTCTGAGTTAAAGACAAAATCAACCATAGACGTTTGTCTAGGGCTCTGATACCATGAGAATTTCACACAAGAAAAGAAAAATTAAAAATCAAGAAACGAAAAATAAGAGAGAGAGGAAGAGTTTTGGAATTTCAGTTTCAATTTCTCTAACTGCCGAATAAAGAGCAGGTGACTGATATACAGCCTATTTACAATGCGCAGCGTTTTATGCATATTACAAACTTTTACAATTGTTTGTAACATTACAAACAATCCCCAGTAGTAAGTTTGTAATTATTACACTTTCATACACACACAATCAAATCACGCATAGCCATCCAATAAGCAGTATTTTCACCATTGGTAAAATAATTATCATTGGTAAAAGCATTACTCCATCTGACGAGAGTGCTCTATCTCTATCTAATGAAGACATATATGTTTCATTCTCAGCTACTTGAAAAGCCATGTCTGGTGTGTTTTCTTTCTAATGTATGTTGTGGATTGCCATAGTCGCAAGCATAATATCTCGTTGTGTGTCAATATGGAAGGTAGGCATATCTCTCAAAATAGACCCGTGCTTTCCACCACCCAAAGTTCGTTCAACAATATTTCTGCATGACGAATGTGGATAATTGAATTTTTCTTTCTTTCCCGTTGATGCACGTAATTGCCTTGTTCGAGCCCATCGAAAATCTTCCAAGTGATATCTTACATTTTCCTTTGTATGGACTCATATATCCCCACGTATGGGGATATCCAGCATCTACTAATAATATTTTGTTCCCGTTGGATGGGGAATCCTAACTCTTATCTACGGAGTGCCTCAGAAAATATGCGACAATCATGTGCAGCACCTTCCTATCCACCCATGCAAATGAAACACATATTAAAATCTACTACTGCAAGAATATTTTGAGTAGGATACCCTTTTACGTCCAATGTAAGGTATTTCTTCCCCCCGAGGCAATTTACTTTCACATGTTGCCATCTAATGCTCCAATACAATCTTTTAACATGGAAAAATATAAAAATTACTACTTCATACAATTATATCATGAATCAATTAATAATAATAGTTTGAAAAAATATATTGCGTAATAATTGTTACTTACATCGAAAGGTTTATTTGGATTTTGTGGTTTGTGAAGTCCCTTTCCTCCATTGTATTGTGGATGTGGTCTAATATATCTTTAGCTAAAGAAGTAAAGCAATCAACACCCTATGGAAATGGTTATGAATGGTTTCCCCAGAATGATTAAACTTTCTTGAATCAATCTATCCCGCAATTGTGAGCACAAATCATCAGAAATATGCCTACTTCCTCATATACTGACATCCCTCGTGTGGGGTTCAACCATATTTATTGGTTAAATCATGACATAAATCGAGGAAGACAGATTTTGTCAAGCGAAACTTGATAACAACGATTTTCATTCCCTCCAATATTTCTTGGATCACATGTGACCAGTTCTTATAGAAGTATGACATGGGATTTTATCAATGTAATTTATAAATATAAATAATGCCACTTAACTTTTATCTCACAAATAGTCATCCAACTATGATTTTGTTCTTCCCATTGACTCACCAAAGCTTGTAATTCATCATCTTTATCGCTTGGCCATCAACCACAAAATTGTAATCAGTAGAAACCAAATTTGGAATATCCTACGGCTCCATTAAACTAAAAAATGAAAAAATAATAGTCAATATATGTCTTCATAACAAAAATAGAAAATATAACAAATATCTTCATCCAATGGTCACTCATCACAATTATCCAAACAAATTTATCATTCAACAAACAAGTTACTTTGTTTGAAACATAATAACATTTAATAAATAAAAATAAACGAACAAAGAAACTAAGGATAAGACATAAAAATAAAAGAAATGACTATGGACTCTTTCCCTCTGACTTCATGTAGTTATAGTTCAGCCAATCAAACGAACTTCATTATCATCATGACAAAAAAAGAGCTCTCTCATATCTTTCTTAGTGAAGAGGTTAGAGGCATAAAAATAAAGAGGACTCGATATTCAATTCCAGGCATCTTCTTTAGCATATCCATACATTCTGCTATTGTTGGTTCATGTTGCAACTAGAAGATTCAGCAGTACTCTTACACTAAGCTAGCAATAAGAGAATCTATATTCTCTTTCAATATGATGCACCGAGCTTTTCCCTTTCTTCATATTGTTATTGGTTCCTCCAATTTTTCTTTTATTGAGAGATAAGATGAATTTGATGGAATATGTTCAAGTTCTTCTATATTTCTTCCTACCAATCATTGTCATCATCCCTTTCAAATCAACATCATTTCTTCATCTCTATTTTCACTCATCCCTAATGATTCACCTGCAAATTCATTTTCAATGTTAGGGAATCAATTTGGCTAGGTGCCCATGCTCGATCACCAGTGGCATAATATCGAAAATAAAGCATCATAGCGGTACCATATAAATGACAAATCCTTGTTTTTAATTTCTTATATTCTTTATTCACCTGCAATGTGTTAATTTAGAAATAGTGACATTTCAAACAATTATATCAATTAAAAGAAAACATACATAAAAAAAAAGTTGCAAGTACCTTTATTTTACATTCCAACACCCATTCGTCATCAGCAATAATTGTTTTTGTCACATCATCCCAACCTAAACCTGTCTCCCCTCTCATCAATTGCTTTAAAAGAGTCCAATCTTTTTTCATGGCATCCTAATGATTTCTCATCTGCTTTCTATTATAATTAATACCAGTCCTTTCATTGAACGCCTTGATCAAATTATTCCATCCAACAGAAGATAAATGACAATTTGGTCGATTTCCTTTTCTAATTTCTTCTTCGCAAAGTTCAATAAAATTAAGGTGGAGCATGTCATCCCGTTTTGCTGATACTTGAGATTGTGTTACTTTTGTTGTACTTTTATCCATCTAGAATTTTAGATTGAAAGATGGGAAAACTCTACGAAGTCATTCACAAGAAATGGATCAGAATTGCAAAACAAATTCTTTACTGAAGTGCAAACCAATCTACTGAAGGAATATTGAATCAAATACTGAATCAAATATTAAAAAAAAAATGGTTCCAATTGGATTGTTTCTAGTGGACATGCCCACACTTGATCATAAAACTATATCAATCTATGTTCAACAGCATAATAGAAAATAATAAATCAAATTCATCACAAATTCAAAACTTTAAAGAATAAATAACAACAAAATCACAAAATTTCAACACTTAAAAAAGCATAATTTCGGCTCAATTAAACTCTAAAACCTTGACTTCAATGTGCAAGTCAAAATTAAGCAAATGGGTTATTGATAGAGACAACAGATGAAGAAAATAGGCAAAATAGTAATAAGGAACAGGGGACTACTACTCAAAATATTATATTATTTGTAAAGAGTATGAGCATTAATTATAGAGACAAGTATTGGTTACATTGATAATGCTTTTGATATGGAAGACAAGTATCTGGTTAATTGCTTTTTGTTTGTGCTCTTTCTTGTCAATTATTGCGGCTTCAATCACATGATTCATTGACTGTACTATTATAGGCCCACAAACCTTGAGGAATTGGGCACGGCAGAAAGCAAATTACTTAGTGGGTATCAGCAAGGACTTGGTGCGTTAATTCCTTAATTGTTAATACTGATTTCTTCTTATTTTATGTATTCCGTGATGGAATTTCTTCGACGGCCTGCTATTGACAAAACATCTAAACCCTAAATTTTAGAGAGTTCAACGTGCAACTCAAAATCAAGCAAAGAAGGTCATATCAAATCACTACGAAAATCACACAAGGGAATAGAGACAGCAATATATTAAATTAAACAAAAAATTGTGAATCCTAAATTCCACCATCAAACTAGAAAATTACAAGAACAATCAAGGTATTTACCTTGATGAAGAAAGAGCAGTGAACCCTAAACCCTTCGTGGAAGAAGATTTTTGCTTCACAAATTGAATACAAACAGATAGTAATATGACCTATTTCAAATATAAAAACAATGGTATACTATGAAATTTTAAAATTAAACAAGGATAATGTGGTAATATACTTGGTCAAATTAACTTATAAGAAGAGTGCTTATAAGCCAAAAAAAAAAAAAGTACCTACCCCCCCCCCCCTTGCTTTATTTTTTTTTTTTTGCTTATAAGCTCAACTTATAAACTCAAAAAAATTATAAACAAACATTACAATGGTATACTATGAAATTTTAAATTAAACAAGGATAATGTGGTAATATACTTGGTCAAATTAACTTAAGAAGAGTGCTTATAGCCAAAAAAAAAAAAAGTACTACCACCCCCCCCACCAAACTTATTTTTTTTTTTTTTTTGCTTATAAGCTCAACTTATAAACTCAAAAAAATTATAAACAAACATGTCAGCTTAATTTTATAGTTTATAAGCTTAGATAAACACCCCCTTAGACAAACACTTTTAGCTTATAAGCTAGTTTGATTAGCTTATAAACTTAGACAAACACCCCTTAAATTAACATAATACAATCCATTAAAAAACTTTATTTGGTCTATAGAATATTTAAGCAATCAAATCTTTCTCTTACCAACTTTAAAATTTATGTTTAATTTGTGTTTACATGTTAAAGAAAGCCATCCCCTTTTATCTTTTTTTCCCAGAAGATGCCTCGGCTTTTTTCCTTTTTTTACTAGACTTAAGATTGCATTCCCAACAAGCAACTAATAA
The DNA here is from genome assembly GCF_008641045.1 of Pistacia vera. Lineage (NCBI taxonomy): Eukaryota > Viridiplantae > Streptophyta > Magnoliopsida > Sapindales > Anacardiaceae > Pistacia > Pistacia vera. The sequence continues at coordinate 1,531,624 of NW_022196165.1, forward strand.
ACCATTCACATTTGGTGTGATTGTATTAAACAAATTCATTAATTCACACGCAAGAAATTACTCAATGAGGGTTCACATTGTGACACAATTTCAATCACATTTGGTGCGAAAGTATCTTTTTTTATTTTTTATTTTTCTTTAGAATAGTCGGTAGGAATGCAATCATAAGAGATGGATAAATTTGATCTCGTCTAATAAAAGTTCAATCTCTAAGCATTTCAACTTTATCTAATAAAGTGAATAATTAGTTGTGCGATTTGAGATGATATGTGGTGAGTTTGACGGTTCCTGGAGGACGAAGCAGGTTTCTTTTAATTTTTTTTTCAATGAAGGTGAAGGCTGAAACACATTATTGCCCTTTAAGTTAAAATACATTATTTTATTGTCATTATTATTATTATTATTATATTTTGCTGTAAGTTACCTTGCCTTTTTCCATTTCATAGTTTTCATTTTTGTTCGCATTAACAAAAGATGGCCGGCCTAAAATCATAAAAATTCTCAATCATAATTCATAAGGGTTACCATTGATCCAAAAGGACCAAAACCATCCATTTATCTTTCTTTAAAAATTTAATTTGCCACTCCTTCTCCACCCGCCCCACAACCATCTTCCACCACAACCAGCCCGTTACAATTCATATTTAAAAATTCAATTTGCTATTATTTTATTTTACTTTATAATATGATTACTAGGCTAATCATGTTCTTATTAATTTTACTTAGTGTAGTGAAGTTAGTCATTGTATTCATAGACTCATGGCAAACATGTTGTTATGAATCTTTTACAGATTCGTAAATATTCATAACCTATTGAATCATCAATTTTAATATAAAACAAAGTTTATTTTGTTAAATGGATTTGGGTATATTGTGATATAAAAGAGTCTCTATTTTGCAGTTTAGTCTATGCTTTGCAGTTTCTATTTTGTTATTCTGTAGAACGTGGGGTGGAGTTGTAAGTTTGTAAAAGATGTCTTGGGTTATTTTTGTAAACTCTGAAGAGTTGTGTAAACGGTGCGTTTACACCATGCTTATAAGTGTATCATGCGCACTTTCAAACAATTAAGAAAAAACATTTTGTTAGTTCTATAGAACCTGGGGTGTAGTTGTAAGTTTGTAAAAGATGTCTTGGGTTATTTTTGTAAACTTTGAAGAGTTGTGTAAACGGTGCGTTTTAGTGTACACCATGCTTATAAGTGTATCATGCGCACTTTCAAACACTTTACCAAAAGCAAAAGTCTGTTACAACAACTTCTCTGCATTTTTCTTTCTCTGCGTCTTTTTTGTTTTTTTCTTTTAGTTTTCTTCTGAAAATCTACATGGTATTAGAACCTCAGACACACGTCAATGGCAAATCTGAATCCTGAAGTTTTCAATAACACCTCTAAAGTAGATATGGAGCAGTTTGGCAACGCAAATGCACAGACCCAAGCAGCTCAACCTTCACTTCCCACGCTGAATGTGAAATTGACTGACAAAAATTACAATTACTGGCGTTCACAAGTTCTACCAGCACTGATATCTCATGAATTGAATGGTTTTGTAACCAGTGAGAATCCTTGTCCTTCAATCTTTAAATTTGAGAAAACAGAAGAAAGTGAAGATTTGATTAAGAAGCCAAACCCTAAGTACCATATGTGGAAACAGACTGACCAATTCTTGGTGAGTTGGCTGATTTCTTCCATTTCTGAGTTAATGTTTAGACAAGTAGGAAAATGTAATAGTGCGTATGAAATTGGGATTACATTTTCAATCTTTCTCTAAAGCAAGAACCTTGTATTTGAGAAACTTGTTACAGACAACTAAAAAAGAGTCACATAGTATAAATGAATATGTTTTGAGGATGAAGGAATTAGGAGATGAATTAATTACAAGCAGAGTGAATATTGATGATGAAGAACTGCTTCTATATATATTGGATGGTCTTGGACCAGAATATGATGCCGTTGTGGCAAAATCTTCAGTCAAATAGTAGCCATGCGACACTTCAAGAAGCTCAGTTTCTTTTGCATAAACATGAAATGCGTTTAGAAAGACAACATGGTGCAATGATGAATTTTCATGAGCATTTATCCTCCGCCTGAATGGCTTCAAGAGAGAAACCCCCTGAAACTGGTTCAAGTCTAAATTTGACTTCATCCGAAATGCCTTTACACTATCCCTCTAGTGGAGTTCAACCAACTGCAGCTTATCCTGGTGTTGTGCCTCAGCATGTAATGCCTCAACAAATTCATACTAATATTAGTGAATCTCCAGTTCTCTCTCAATATAGTGTAGGAAATCAAATGTCAAGAGTTTTCATTACTGAACAAAACAATTTTCCTTATAATCCTATCTCACATTTTATTCCTGGGAGTGTACCTTTATTTAATAAAGGAAGAAGACGAGGTAGAGGCTATTTTAAGCCAAGATTGGTTTGTCAAGTGTGTGGAAAAACAGGGCATTCGGCACTGCAATGCTATCATCTTTTTTATCATGATTATCAAGGGTTCACAGCAGCTAATTCTAATTACGAGCACACAGATCACAAACCTTTTGGTTCCTCTTTCCCTATAAGGCCAAATGAACCTGTTCAAGCTCTATTTGCTTCCAACTCTATGTTGCCGAAGAGTGCTCATAATTCAGTTGCTGGATACCATGATTACTCAGCATATAGCTGTCCCTCATTGACTCAACAATATCCTAGTCAAATATTTGCTCATGGTGGTACTCCATTAGCGTCATAGATTGCTGGTCCTTTGCACTCCACATCATACTTATCTGCTTACCATCAATCTGCAAATAACACACCATATGGTCCTGTTGTTAACACTGACCATTTTGGTTTTTCATCTGAGCAAGTCTGTGCAAATGTTAGCTCATCTTCAGGAACTATTGGACAATCTATTGCCACTCTTCACAGACGGAGACTCATTGCCTATCCGAGCACCTCTAAGGTACAAGTTGGAAATGGAGACTCATTGCCTATCACACACAGACGGATGATGTTCATGCCCTTATTTGATTCCTATAAGATTGTGAAACTTCATAACATATTATGTGTGCCTAAGATAGCTAAAAATCTGCTGACTATTTCACAAATTACCAAAGATAATATGTCATTGTTGAATTCCATGCTGAATATTGTTTGGTAAAGGATAAGCACACTCAAGCTTTGTTACTACAAGGTCTAGTTAAAGATGGCCTACATCAGTTAGTTGTTCTAGCAGAAACTTTCCAAAAATCATTGCAATCCTCTTATGCCTCCACTGAAATAAAGTCTACAATTCCAGCCTCAGTAATAAAGATTATAGCTTCAGATTCAATGATAGCAAAATCTTGTTTAGTCCAAGACGTTTCCAAGGCTTTTACTAGTTTAACTCATGATGTCCCTACTTGTAATAAGAAATCTGTAGTTCTTGATTATGCCGAGTTATGGCATGCCAGGTTAGGGCATCCAAGTGCTAAGACACTTTACTCTGTTTTGAAGAAACTGAATGTAAAAGTTCCTGATGACAGTAATAAAAATTTCTTTTATGAAGCCTACAAGTTTGGCAAACTACAGCAGTGCCATTTTCCTAGTTCCACCTCAAGAGCAAGAATCCCATTAGAACTTGTTTATTCTGATCTCTGGGGACCAGCCCATGTTGTCTAGTGAAGGGTATAGGTATTATATAATTTTTGTGGATGACTACAGCAGATACACATGGATTTACCCTTTGAAGCTTAAGTCGGAAGCTTGTAATGTATTTATGCAATTTCATGTCTTTGTTGAAAATCAACTTGGAACTAAAATCAAGTGTCTTCAAACTGATTGGGGTGGGGAATTTTAACCCTTTTCTTAGTATTCGCAGCAACATGGTATCCAATTTTGGCATCCTTGTCCTTATCTCCACTAGCAAAATAGAAGAGTGGAGAGGAAACACAGATCCATTGTTGAGTTTGGTCTATCTCTTTTGGCCCATGCTTCCATGCCTCTCAAATTCTGGTGGACTGCTTTTGACACAACAACCTTTTTGCTAAATAGGCTACCTTCAACAGTAATTGATGGTCCCTCATGTTATCAACTCATTTTTCAACAAGAACCCTCTCTTACTGATCTTAAAGTATATGGTTGCAGTTGCTATCTGTTTCTTCGGCCTTATCAACAACACAAATTGTCATTTCATATGGAGAAGTGTGTATTTTTAGGGTATAGCCTTGATCTCAAGGGTTACAAATGTATGACTTCCTCTGGGTGCATTTACATAGTTAGACAAGTTAAATTTAATGAGATGGATTTCCCATTTAAATCTAGATTTCATGATCCAGATTGTCCAGCCTCTGTTTCAAGTGTCATCTCCACTGCTCTAGTTGGTTCAAACTGGTCCTTACCAAAGGTTATGACTGATTCTGGTCCTATTTTACAAAATCCAACTGATTTAACTTCTTTCACTGATGATGTTGCAAGATCTCCAGAAGTTAAGTCTGATGTTTCTTTAGCAAGAGTAAGTAGTAAAAATACTGTGATTGGAAGCTATCAAGAAGTCCGATCTGATGATTCTTCAGCCAGAGTGCTAGGTGATATACAGTTGGAGGTTGTTATACCTTTTCCATCACCTTTAGTTCCCAGACTAGTGCCCAACGACACTAATGTTCATAAGATGGTTACCAGATCCAAGTTTGCATCAGCTCAAGCATTGATCTCTACACATATAGCTTCACAACAGTTAAAAACTAAAGGAAATGCTACTACTCTTACCACTCCTACTACTCCTGATTTGGTTAACCAATTATAGTCATCTAGAGCCTCAACTCTGCCATTTCATTATATCATCCTGAAGGAACCAAAAACTGCTAAAGAAGCCTTGGAAATTCTAGAATGGAGACGGGCTATGGAAGCTGAGTATCTAGCTCTAATGAGAAATAATACTTGGGAAATGGTACCCTATAAGGATGGCATGCATGTTGTAGGCAACAAATGGGTCTTTAAAACTAAGTTGAACCCTGATGGATCTTTACAGAAATATAAGGCTTGATTAGTGGCCAAGGGATTCCAACAAACTCCTGGTTTAGACTATTTTGATACATTTTCTCCAGTAATGAAGGCAACAACCATTCGCATTATGTTTTCTTTGGCAGTGCATTATGATTGGGAAATTCAACAAATTGATATTAATAATGTATTTCTCAATGGTGAGTTGGCAGAGAAGGTTTTCATGGTGCCACCCATCAGTTTTCCTGATTCCTCTCATTCACAGCAAGTATGTCGTCTTCATAAAGCCTTATATGGCTTAAAACAAGCCCCAAGGGCATGGTTTGATAAGTCGAAAGGTACCTTACTGACCTAGGGTTTTGTTAACTCTACCTTTGATGTAAGTTTGTTTTACTACAAAAAGGATTCTCATGTGATGTATTTGTTAGTATATGTGGATGATATATTGATAACAGGGAATAATTCAAACTTAATTGATCAAGTGGTGAAGGATCTTAATAGTCAGTTTGCTCTCAAGACAATGGGGGTGGTGCATTACTTCCTTGGGTTTGAAGTACAAAGAAATCACTCTAGTTTATTGCTTATCAGAGTAAATATGCCCAGGAGCTGTTAGAGAAGGCCCGAATGGAAGATTCAAAACCATGTATCACGCCAATGGCCACTGATTCCAAACTGGTGCGAGATGCTGGAAATTTGTTTGATAATCCTGCTTTGTTTCAAAGCATAATTGGTGGTCTTCAGTACTTAACTCTATCTCGACTAGATTTGGCTTTTACTGCTAACAAGTTAAGCCAATTTTTGCAAAATCCAACTGAAGCTCACTGGACTTCTTGTAAGAGGGTATTACGGTATATAAAGGGAACTCTGAATTATGGTCTTGTCTTTAAAAGAAACAAGGAGTTCAACATTGAAACATATGCCGATGCGGATTGGGCGAGTGATGTGAATGATAGGAGATCTATAAGTGGATATGTTGTGTTTCTTGCGGGTAATCTAGTTTAATGGAGTTCCTGAAAACAGAAAGTTGTCTCACTTTCTTCTACCGAAGCTGAATATAGGGCTTTAAGCCAAGCAGCCACTAAAGTTGTATGGACTCAACACCACTGAAGTTGTATGGACTCAACACCGCATGAGCTTGAGGATCATCTACTTGGTAAAATTTCGTGTCCTTCTCCTCTCTTGGTATCTAATTTTGAAATTGATAAGGATTTAGGTCAAATTAGAGGAAATCCTAAGTCTAGCACCAACTCTATGGAAGATAGGTTGAATCCTGATTATGTGATGTGGAAGTGTGCTGAAAAATTTCTTGTCAGTTGGTTATTGGCGTCTATATCTGAAAGCATGTTTGGAGTTGTGTCAAAATGTTTCTGTTCTATAGATATCTAGTTTGCTCTTGCACGTGAGTTTACCAGTGATTCAAAAGCAAGAGCATTACACCTTAAGAACTTGTTACAGACTACTCACAAATGCAATTTGAATATTGGTGATTATATAAAGAAGATGAAAGAAATAGCTGAGAGTTTGTCAGCTAGTGGACTGATTATCTCTGATGAAGATTTACTATAACATATTTTAGAAGGTCTAGGGCCTGAATATGATGTTGTAGTGGTGAATTTGACTTCTAGGCTTGAATCAAAGGTTGACACAGTTACGCTGCAAGAAGCTCAGTTTTTATTGCAGAAATATGAAATCAGATTGGAGAAATTTAACTCTACTGATATGTACAATAGCTCTGCCAATATTGCCTCTGTTAATAACTCTGGAGTGTTGAGTGATATTACAAATTCTTCCTCTGCTATTAAAATCTCCCATGTTGCTCCCACGGTTGTAATTCCTTCACCGAATTCATTGGGTAATCCTCATTATCAACAACAATATGTGATTCCAACGCCTGAAAACTATAATTCCAGTTTATCACAACAGCCATTTACTCCTAGGCCTCTTGGCTACCAACAGTATGGAAGAGGTAGAGGAAGAAGTTTTAGTAAAAACAGATTAATTTTCCAAGTATGTAACAAGGCAGGGCACTTTGCAATTCAATGTTACCACCGGTTTAACTCAGCTTATAATGGAAGTTTTCCTGGCTCACAAATGCAGCAAGCCTATAATCAACAACAGCCTGTGAATGTTTATGGTTCACATCCACAAGTACCCACTGCTCAGCATCCTCAATTTCCCATTGCCTTACACTCTCATACTATCTAGCATTCACCAATTCCTACTGCTCAACATCCCTTTACTGCTTATACCACCAACACGTATAGCCCTCCTTTCCAAATGCTCTCTTCTCAATAGCCTTTGCCTGATACTCATGCTACTGCTAACCAGAATTTTGATATTTTTAGACCACAACAGCAGCCACTTACCTCATATCAGCATCCTTTGCCTGGTTCTTTTTCTTTTAACTTCACCAACAACTCAGAAAATATAGCCTTTTCACAATCTTCACCTGAGAGTTTCTCACCAACTTCAACTCCTCATGGTGTTTTTGGTATACTACTGTCAGGATCCAGTCAGGCTTTTCTTGCTGCTACTCATCAAAACAACAGTGGACATCCTGGTTCAGGCTCACAACCTCAGTCATCACCAGTTCACACTGCCCTTACTACTTCCTTTACTCCTTTGGATCCTGTGTGGTACATGGATTCAGGAGCCACTGATCATGTTACAGCAGACCTGAATCACATGAGTATCAGTAAGAATTATAATGGTGTTAGTCAACTTCAAGTAGGTAATGGTGCATCTCTTCCTATTTCACACACTGGTCATACCTCTTTACCTAGTCTTTTTCAATACAAGAGCCTTTATCTCAAAAATATCTTGTGTGTACCTACAATTACCAAAAATATTTTGAGCATCTCTAAATTTACTACTGATAATGATGTTATTGTTGAGTTTAATGTTGATTGTTGCCTTGTTAAGGACAGGTTGACTAGAGCAACTTTACTGCAAGGGGAGCTTAGAGGAGGCCTTTATCAGTTGAATATTCCACACTCCAACTCTGCTCATTCATCGTCATCTTCTTCCAGTCATTCTGGTGTGTCTAAACCCTGTCTACCTATGTCTTGTATCTGTAATAATAATTCTACTTCTTGTGGAAATATGTCTAGTTCTTATCCTAATGTGTCAACTGTTAGTACTCTGAAAAATAAAAGCATGAGTTGTAACTCTGCACAGTCTATGGTTGACAATGCTACTAAGTGTAAAGATCTTTCTATCAATAATAGTAAAACTTGTTCCTCTGATTAGTTTCTGCCTGATACAAATTCTGATATTTTTTGTTTTAATGTTGATACAATTGATGTTGATCACATGATATGGCATAAACGCTTAGGACATCCTCATTCTCTCATTTTACAAAAAATTGTTGTTGGTTTGTCTAAGAATACTGTCTCTAAGAGAAAGTCATCATCCACTCATTCACTTGCATTTTGTGATGCATGCCAACTTGGCAAATTACATCTCACTAGTTTTCCTCCATCCACATCTCAAGCTACTGCACCCTTAGAACTTATACATAGTGATATTTGGGGTCTTGCCCCGTTACCTTCATCAGAAAGTTTTCGATATTATGTACAATTTTTGGATGACTATAATCGATATACTTGGCTTTTTCCTCTTAGAACTAAATCAGAAGTTAAATCGGTCTTTATTAAATTTCGTAAACTTGCTGAAAGGCAATTTGGTCACAAAGTCAAGTGTCTCCAGTCAGACCAAGGAGGAGAATACATTACACTACATTCTTATCTCACCAATTTAGGAATTAGATTTAGACATTCTTGCTCACATATACATCAACAAAATGGTAGATGTGAGCGCAAGCACAGACATATTGTTGAAACTGGTCTAACCCTTCTTGCTCATGCATCCATGCCTTTACAGTTTTGGTGGTTAGCATTCGAAACTGGAGTATTTCTCATAAATAGGATGCCCACAACTACTTTGGTTTACTTGTCTCCTTACCAAAAATTATTTCAATCCCCACCTGTTTATGAGTCATTGAAAGTTTTTGGATGTTCTTGCTTTCCATTTCTTAGACCTTTTAATAAGCATAAATTTGACTTTCATTCTACCAAGTGTGTGTTTGTTGGCTATAGTCTAGTTCATAAGGGATATAAATGTTTGAAACCAGATGGAAAAATTGTTGTCACTCCGTGTGTCAAGTTTATTGAGTCAGAATTTCCTTTTTCTCATGGCCATGTTTCTTCTTCTTCCTCTCCTAAGCTGTCATCTGAATCAAGTATTTCCTCTCGTCAAATTCAATCTCTTCCATTTCCTATCATCACTACACAAAATCCTCCTTCTTCAACAGAACAAGCCCCTCTTCCCTCTACAGTAACAAGTTCATCAAAACTGTCTGAAAATGGCACTTCAGCACTAGGTACTTCTTCCTCTTTTCCTTCAAACTCACAATTGTATATCTCTCCCTCAATACCTATTGCACCTCATGATTCTTGTAGTACTTCATTAAATAGTGAACATTATTCCTCACATACTCATATTCCACAACCTGCTTCTTCTCCATAATACTCACCTGATCATTATTCAACTAAGATATCATCCCTTCCTGTTATACCACCTGATACTAGCCTGCCATCCATTCCACTTGAAGTTGATCTTACACTATCACAGTGTTCTAATACTCTTCAACCCATACACTCTACACAACCACCTTCCACACATCCTATACAATTGAATTCCCTTAACCTTCACCCTATGTTGACCCGAGCCAAAGCAGCAGCCATGTCTTCCTCTGCTAATACTATAGCAAATCCCTCCACTATTTTTCTATCGAAACAGCATGTTATTGAGCCAGAACCCAATTCTGTTGTTGAAGCTTTGGCTAATCCTAAGTGGAAAGAGGCAATGCAATCTGAATTTACTGCTCTGCTAAAAAATCAGACCTGGACACTGGTTCCTCTTTCCTCCAATGTGAATGTAGTAGGGAACAAATGGGTATTTAGAACCAAGTATAATGCAGATGGTTCTTTGCAAAAATACAAGGCTAGGTTGGTTGCAAAAGGTTTTCAACAAACCCTGGGACTTGACTTCTTTGAAACTTTTAGTCCAGTTGTTAAACCATCCACTATCTGAATCATTCTAACCTTGGTTGTTACACATGGCTGGGATGTTTATCAAATTGATGTCAACAACGCATTTTTAAATGGTACTTTAAATGAAGAGGTATACATGAAACAACCTCCTGGTTTTGAGGATCCTCACAATCCTACATATGTGTGCAAGTTGAATAAAGCTCTTTATAGGCTTAAACAAGCTCCAAGGGCTTGGTTTGATCAGTTAAAGGTTGCCCTCCTCAACAAGGATTTTGTTAATTCTGTCTCTGATTCAAGCCTATTCATTTTTAAGCAAAATTCTTTACTAACCTATGTGTTAGTCTATGTAGACGACATTCTTTTGATAGGGTCCAGCTTAAATTACATTACTTAGCTTATGAAGGATTTAAATGATCAGTTCTCACTCAAAACTCTTGGTTCATTGCACTATTTTCTTGGCTTGGAAGCTACACAAAACTGCAGTGGTATCCACCTGAAACAAACCAAATATGTAGCTGATCTATTACTCAAAACCCGCATGAATGAAGCTCATCCTTGCTCCACTCTTATGGACGTTGGTACACGGTTATTCTCAGGTAATAGTGACTTATTCGAGCAATCGAGTTTGTACCGAAGCACTATAGGGGCACTTCAATACCTTACACTTATAAGACCTGATCTTAGCTTTCCTGTTACTAAGCTTAGTCAGTTCCTATCAGCTCCTACAACTCTTCAATGGCAAGCATGCAAAAGAATTCTTCGGTATGTCAAAGGAACACTAGATTATGGCTTACACTTTTAGCCCACTCGCTCTCTCAATGTGGAATGTTACACCGATGTGGATTGGGGAAGTAATTTGGAGGATCAACGCTCCACTAGTGGCTGCTGTGTATACATGGGACCCAATTTAGTTCAGTGGAGTTCAAGAAAGCAGCGACTTGTAGCCCTTTCTTCCACTAAAGCTGAGTATAGAGAATTGGCTCAAACAACCACAGAGGTAGCATGGTTGCAGAGTTTATTCACTGAACTAGGAATTTCTATAAATATTAAGCCTGTGATATGGTGTGATAACATTAGTGCAGCAGCATTAGCTTCTAATCCGGTCTTTCATTGCATGCACCAAACACATCGAGATAGATGCACATTACATCCTAGAGCAGGTATTAGCTAATAAAGTGGCAATTCAGTATGTACCATCCAAGCTTCAAATAGCTGATGTTCTTACAAAAGCCCTATCTGCTTCCCAATTTGCTGAATTATGCCAGAAATTAACAGTGGTAAGTGTTGCTGAAATCTGTACTTAACACTGTGATAGAAGTGAAAGATTGTTTGCTCTGCTTTGATTCATATTACTCATATACTGGTATAATTTAAGTGGTCTAAGACTGAAGTTTTTCTTTTTGTGGTTGCTTTGCTTTGGCTCACTACCAGTTCTTTGCTTGTTAGTTTGGTTTGGATCAGCAGTTCAGTTTGGATCAGTTGTTTAGTTTGGTTTGAATCAGCAGTTGTTCAATTTTTGGATCATTTGTTTAGTCTGTTTTGGATTAGCAGTTTAGTTTTTTGGATCAGGTGTTCAATTTGATTTGGATCAGCAGGGGTTCAGTTTTGGATCAGGTGTTCAGTTTGATTTGGATCAGCAGTGGTTCAGTTTTGGATCAGGTGTTCAGTTTGATTTGGATTAGCAGTGATTCAGTTTTGGATCAAGCGTTCAGTTTGATTCGGATCAGCAATTGTTCAATTTTGGATTAGTTGTTTAGTCTGTTTTCAGATCAGCAGTTCAGTTTTGGAATAGTTCAGTTTGACTCTTGCAAATGTTCTTCTCTTCTGCATCTAAAGCTTTCAGTTTCTAGGACTTCATGCTGCAGAACAATTATACATTTCTTGTGCTTTAGCCATTCAACATGCAATTTGCAGTTGCATTTGCTTTCTTCAGTTCTTTAAGATCAGTTGCTTTTGATAGGATTATCATTCAATGACAATAAGCATGGTTCCTCATGCAAACGTTCAGATTGGTCTGATTGTCTTTCTCAACATTCTATGGAGCTGGGTTTTAGGGGGAATGTGAGTCAAAAAGGCTAAAGGCTAAACCTATAATTGACTTGACTTAGTCAATTGTTTGATAACCAAAACTCCACCGTTTTGGTCTTATTTTTAGTTAAGTGTATGTTAGTCAAAACTCCACCGTTTTGGAGTTTTAGTCTTCTTCCTAAATCGTACAAAAGAAGTTTTACTCTTTGAAAAGTTTTATCAGATCTGTTAATAAGAATTTTTCCCGATTCTTCTTCTGTTCAATTGTTTTTTGTCTTCTTTCTTGCATGTTCACATATATTGCTTAGATTTCTCTTTGGAAAATTTATAAAGAACACATACCATATTTTTCGCTTCCAAGTCAATTTTATCATCTCCTTTCCATTCAAGCAGAAATTTCACAATTTCTGTCTTGTTGTTACTAGCAGAAACATGAAGGGGTGTCTCCGACATCTGCATTTCAACAAAAATGAATACATAAATTGGAAGATAAACACAGTCAGCTTAATTGTACTTTAAATTAATTAATTTGCAAAGCAACTTAATTATTGTTCCCTTCTTAATTTGTCCAAAACCCTCTAAAGAACTAGCTTAGAAAACTAATTCTTTCAAAAAGGATATGTATTCATTGCCTAAAAGAAAAAAAAAATTAATCTTACAAATGCATTTCTTTCTTTGAGAAGAGATGGATTATCCTGAAGTAGCTTCTGAAACCGATCAATATCCCCCAACTGAGCACAGTCATGAATGGTTATACGTTTCTCAGATCCTGATGATTGTTTAACATGACCATTCTCCATGTCTATTTGTGGTCTCTGTTGATGATTAATTAAGGAGATAAAAAAGAACAAAATAAAACAAGGCAAGAACAAAGAGAAATTTGGAATGTTTACTTAATGAAATTAAGTTTTGTTCCCTTTTTATAAGCATATGATGTGCTCATTTATTTTGCTTAATTTTATTGCGTAACACGAAAAACTTGAGCATGGAATATTATGGAGTCTTCAATGAAGGTTCCTGAGCTTTCGGGTACTTTTTCTTGATTGACTTGACTAATTTTCTATCGTATGTTAAGGAAAGATTGAATCCAACTAATGCAGCTTTCTTTTCCCTTTCAGAAAAGGAGCGCTTGTATGTAAAGGTATATATATATATATATATATATATATATATATTAACGGCTTCACATTCTACGAAAGGGCCGTCTTGAACATTGTCTATTCCATAGCTTACCTCAGGGGTCTATTAAACAGAGTAAAGCAAGTCAATTGTAAGGGTGTATCTGTAAGGTTTTAAAGGTAGCTTAGTTTGTATTAAAAACGTTTGAAACACTGCATTTTAAAGCAGCATGAAACGCTGCGTTTTTCTACTGATTGGCAGAGTATATAACAGCCTCTTCTTTCTGTTTTTTAGTTAATAGTTCAATTCGACATATCAGTAATAGAGTATTGACTTTTTTCTAGAGTCGTCTAAATTACTCTTTCTTGTTTCTTGATTCTGGAAAACTTTCATGGTATTAGAGCCATTAGACCAGCGTCAATGGTGATTGTTGATAATACCTCAGCTAAATCAGCTTCTAAATCAGATGATATGGATGCTGATTTCTTATTCCTCACAAACTCCAATATTCCACCCACATTACCATCCATTTCTGTCAAATTACTAGAGAAAAACTATACGTTTTGGTGTTCACAAATCCTACCAGCTTTAATTTCTCATAGACTGGAAGGATTTATCACTAGAGAGAAGGCATGTCCTCCAATGTTCAAATTCGAGAAAGATGAGAGCTCAGAAACAACAGTCAAGAAACCAAATCCAAGCTATTTCAATTGGAAGAAAGTCGACTAATTTCTGGTGAGTTGGCTTCTATCCACCATTTCTGAGTCTATGTTTTGGCATGTCGCAAAATGTAGCATTTTGTATGAGATCTGGAATTTACTAGAACTGCATTTTCAAGGTGTATCTAAAGCTAGAACCCTTTACTTGAGAAACATGTTGCAGAACACCAAAAAAGATGCCCTAAGTGTTAGTGATTATGTCCTAAAAATGAAAGAGTTAGGGGACGAATTGATAGCTAGTGGTGTAAGCCTAAGTGATAAAGAGTTGTTACTCTACATATTGGACGGGTTAGGACCCGAATATGATGTCGTAGTAGCAAATTTAGTTGCAACTAGTAGTCAGACACTCTCCAAGAAGCACGATTCTTGCTTCATAAACATGAGATTAGTTTGGAGAGACAGAGCAATTCTTTTACAAATCTACATGATCAGCTTGCCTTTACACTATTAGTAGCTAAACAAAGCCCCACTGACTCCCATGTTTTGAACCAAAACAAGTCAATCACCCCATCAGTCACCCCTTTTAATGGTCAAAATCTAGCTGGTATATCTTCAGTTTTTCAACCTATGATCTCTCACTCAATCCCTAGAAATCCTTAATATAGTAACAACAATGTGCCTCAAGAAAGCTTCAAGCCTGATCTTAATACTCAGTTTCAACCTCAGTTTGTACATAACGATGACTTTGCTAATTAGTTGACCTCCTCTGGTAATTTTATATACAATCCTTTCATGATGAAAAGTAGAGGCAGAGGAAGGGGACATTTTCAACCAAGACTTATATGTCAAGCTTGTGGAAAAGGGGTACACTCTGCAATTCAATGTTACCACTGTGTTGATCATAACTTTCAGGGTTTCTATAATCAGAACCAAGGGAATTTTATAAATCAAAATCCATGTTTTATTAACTCTGGCTCATCACAAGGACAGTTTCAAAATCAGTTCAATGAATCACTCCAAGCTTTGTTGGCTGCAAAAATGCTTCCTATCTAATCTGTGCAAGGTTGTACACCTTTATCCTTCAGTCACGACTATCCTGGTCATGGTGGAGCAAACCTTTCTCAGTCACCTGCATATTATCAACAACCTCAGTAGTCTGTGTTATTTGGGCATCCTCACCAACCTGCTATGATTCAATCAGAAGCTCATGGTAGCAATGTTGCTAAAAACACTCAAAATAATTTTTCAGTTCTTTAAAACAACTTACCAATAGCCACACCACAAGTGCTCGCTGACCAAACATGGTATGTCGACTCTGGAGCAACCAATCACATGACTGCTGAACCAACCAACCTGGTGGTGAAAGACAACTATCAAGGTGGATCACAAGTCCAAGTAGGCAATGGCCAAACTATCCCTATTACTCATATAGGTGAGTCTTTTCTAGCTTCCACTTTTTATCCTAAATTACTTCATCTTAGGAAGATGTTATGTGTGCCGCATATAGCTAAAAGTCTATTGAGTATCTCACAAATAACTAGAGATAATGATGTTGATGTGGAATTTTATTCTGATCACTGTGTAATAAAGGATAAGGCCACCAAAATGGTACTTATACAAGGACTCTTAAGGGATGGTTTGTATCAATTGCAATTATCCTTTCCAACCACTGTCTCCTTCAATGATGAACAAGCTACTTCTGTCTTTCTATCTCAAGCATCCAATGTTAGTTTTAATGATCCTGCTATTTCAGTTTCAAGTAATAAAGTCACTAAAGCTCCTGCTGTTTCATCAACCACAAGTAGTGAGAGTAACTGCATTAGATATAATAATTCTAATGTTAGAAATAGTAGAACCAAGTTGTGGCATGCTCAATTGGGGCATCCACAAGAGAATACTCTGAAATCTGTAATGAATAAAATGAATATTTGTGGCAATTTTGGAAATAAGTTGTCCTTATGTGAAGCATGTCAATTTGGAAAAATGCAGCAAGCTTCTTTTCCATTGTCCAGTTCTAAGACCACAAGTCCTCTTGAGATAGTTTATTCAGACTTGTGGGGGCCTGCACCAGTATGTTCAACTGAAGGATGCAAATATTATATGTTGTTTGTGGATGATTTTAGTAGATTTGTCGGATTTATCCATTAAAGTTGAAGTCTGAAGCTTTTACTGTTTTCTCTCATTTTCACTCCTTTGTTGAGAGACAATTGAATGCCAAATTAAAATGTCTACAAACTGATTGGGGAGGAGAGTTTAGGCCTTTCTCTAATTACCTACAAGCACATGGAATTGCATTTAGACACTCTTGTCCTTACCTCCACCAACAAAATGGAAGAGTGGAAAGAAAACATAGAGTTATAACAGAATTTGGGTTAGCACTTTTGGCTCATGCTTCAATGCCATCGTGTTTTTGGTGGCAAGCCTTCACTACTACAACTTATCTTATTAACAGATTGCCCTCTGTATCTATTGAAGAAATATCACCCTTTCAAAAACTATTTGGAGATGAACCTATCTATGATGAATTCAGGGTCTTTGGATGTTGTTGTTACCCCTATATTAGGCCATATCAGAAGCATAAACTCTCTTATCACACTCAAAGATGTGTTTTCCTTGGCTATAGTTCAGTTCACAAGGGGTATAAATGTTTATCCTTTTCAGGGAAAGTCTATGTTGTTAAACAAGCTCGGTTTAATAAAGGTGAATTTCCATTCAAAGATGGTTTTAAATGCTCTCTGGTTAAGGACAAAGATAATGTTGAATTGAGTGATGTTATTCATGGTTCCACTCCTTGGAATTTCTCCCATGTTGTTGATCTTATTCCATCTGCTGGAGTCATTTCAGCACCCAAGCCTAGAACTTGCCATCCTGTCATCAACTCATCCTCAAATAACATACACTCATCTTCAACACATGAAATAAATCATCCTTCAGTATAGGAATCTGCTTTGAGAAACTCAGAATCTGCCCTTCCTATTTCTCAACAGCAGACACACCCAATAGCAGATTGTTCAGAATTTAGTATCCTGCAGTCTGATTCCAATAATATTACTTATGCATCTCGCCCTACCTCTAATCATGACAAAGCAAGTACTAGTTCTGCTGGAATTCAGCTTGAGGTAATTCTCCCTATCACTAAACCTCCTTCCTTACCAACTACCAATCATCATCCTATGATTACTAGATCTAAAAGCCACTTACATGTACATCCTCCAGAGCAAGCCTTGTTATCTACTTTTCATATTTTGGCTGAACCTAAATCTGCCACAGAAGGTTTAAATGTTCCAAAATGGAAGGCCGCAATGCAGGAAGACTTTCAAGCACTTCAAAGAAACAATACCTGGTAATTATTCCCTTACACTTCAGGTATGAACTTGGTAGGATGTAAATGGGTTTTTAGAACCAAGTTAAAATCTGATGGCACTCTATAAAAATACACAGCAAGGTTAGTGGTAAAGGGATTTCAACAAACACCAGGCCTTGACTACTTTGATACTTTTTCCCTAGTTATCAAACCTGCTACAATCAGAATTATGCTCCCCCTTGCTGTTCATTACAAGTGGGATATCCAACAAATCGATATAAACAATCCTTTCTTAAATGGTGACTAAACCGAAACTGTCTTGAAGGATTTGTTGATTCTACATATCCCAAGCATGTTTGTCAACTTCATAAAGCTCTATAGAGCTTGGTTTGACAAGCTAAAATGTGCTTTCGTCTCATGGGGTTTTACCAATTCAGTTTTTGACACAAGTTTGTTCTTTATGAAGAAAGGTGCTCAAGTGATATATCTACTAGTTTATATTGATGATATAATCATTACATGGTCTGATTCTTGTTTAATTTCTCAAATGATTGAAGATCTTTATCAGCAGTTTGCACTTAAACACTTAGGATCCTTAAACTATTCCCTTGGGTTTGAAATACGTCGCACTGATTCTTATTTACTTCTCACTCAATCAAAGTATGCCCAAGAGTTGTTGATCAAGGTTGGAATGAATGGCTGCAAGCCATGTACAACACCAATGGTAATGGGTGTGAAATTAGGGAAAGAGGATAGTGAGTTTTTTGATCAACCAACACTATATGTAAGCATAGTTGGAGGCTTGCAATATCTCACTCACTCCAGACCAGATTTGGCTTATTCTGTAAATCGATTAAGTCAGTTTCTTTAGTCACCAACTATGGCTCACTGGACTGCCTGCAAAAGGGTGCTTCAATACATCAAAGGCAGTCTCCAGCATGAGTTATTATTCAAGAGCAGCATTGATTTTCAATTAGAAAGGTATGCAGATGCAGACTGGGCTGGAGATTTGAATGATAGACGGTCTACTAGTGGATATGGTATCTATCTTGGAGGTAATTTGGTGCAGTGGAGTTCTAGAAAACAAAAGATGGTGTATTTATCGTCCACCAAAGCATAATACAGATCACTCAGCCAAGTAGCTACTGAACTTGCTTGGATCTAGCACTTGTTTAAGGAAATTGACATTAAAGTTCATAGAACTCCTGTATTTTGGTCTGACAATATGAGTGCAAGAGCTTTGTCTACTAATCCTGTTTTTCATGCCTGAACAAAGCACATTGAAATTGATGTGCACTATGTAAGGGAGTTGACCACTAAAAAGAAGTTGTATGTGCAATATATCTCCACTGAGTATCAAGTTGCTGATATCCTAACAAAGGCTCTCGCTGGAAGTACATTTCAGACCCTTCGAACCAAACTGAATGTAGTATCTAGGTCTGATTTAGCACTAGAGTTCAATACTCTTGAAAACAGCCCTACAATGTCTGCTTAAGTTAAACAAGTTGCAGGTGATACAGACCAATCAGAAAGCATTGATTCTGTTTAGTTTGCAATTTGTGAGACTGTAGTCTATAATGATTAGTCTGCAGAGGAAAATTTTGCCATTGATTGAATGTAGTTTTGTGAAAGATTAATTTTGGAGCTATTGTGGTTTAATGCAGTTTGTGAAGAAATGCAGTTTGTGAAGACTATTTTTTGGAAGTTGCTGATTCTGTTTTTAGTTTGCAGTTTGTGAAGATTCTGTTTTAGTCTGCAGTTCATCAGACTGTAGTTTGTGAAGATTTTGAGCTATTTTTGATTGAATGTAGTTTGTGAAGACAAACTTTTTGCTGTCAATTGATTGTAGTTTTTTGAAAGATTAATTTTGGAGCTATTGTGGTTGAATGCAGTTTGTGAAGACTGTTTTTTTGGGAGTTGCTAATTCTGTTTTTTAGTCTGCGGTTTGTGAAGATTCCATTTTTAGTCTGCAGTTTGTGAAGTTTTTGGAGCTATTTTTTATTGAATGCAGTTTGTAAAGACTAAATTTGAAAATGTTGATTCTGTTTTAGTCTGCAAGTCATGAGACTATAGTTTTGCGAATATTTTTTTTTTTTTGTTTGGAACTAATATAAGTAAAATATGATAGCGAAGACTGCCAAGGAGGTTTAGTTCAAGGGAAGATGTTAAGAAGAATGTGGTAGAGAAGACTATCCAGAAGGTTTAGTTCAAGGGAAGATGTTAAGAAGAATGTGGTAGAGAAGACTGCCCACGAGGTTTAGTTCAAGGGAAGATATTGAACAGAGTAAAGCAAGTCAATTATAATGGTGTATCTGTAAGGTTTTAAAGGTAGCTTAGTTTGTATTAAAATAAAATATTTATCTAAAGTTGTTTGGGAAAATGATTTATGCTTTAGAGTTGTTACCAAATCCTCTAACTTGCGGGTATATAATAACTCGCTAGCATGGACACCTTCTTGTTGAAACCAAAATATTTCTAGCTTCTCAAGCATCTTTAGAGCTTCATAGCACGAAACTTTTTGCATTTCCGTACTATCATCCTTAGGATTATTTCCTTTATCTTCTTGTCTAATTGCATCAATGATTTCTTCTTCAGTTAAAGCATATACGACTTGTTGCTCATTTGGATGATCAAGGAAGACATTAATATCCATTCGATTAGTGTAGTGAAGTTGTTGAATTTGATCACTCAATTCTACAATAACTTTACTATTCTCTTCATCCACTTCATTTGTAACTTGCAATTCATCGACATCGGAGGTCCTAATTTTGCAATGTTTAAAACAGTTGATAATTTTATGTGGCTTCACATCAATTGACCATGCAACAACTGCATTTACAATTCTATTAAGGATACTTATCTTTTTTTGTTCCAATACATGATCTTCTATCAGTTTCAAAAGTAAGCTATTAAAGCGTTGCCGATAATAACCTTTGAAATTTCGCATAATGCGTGCATCACATGGTTGGATTTTGGAAGTGCTAGCTGGTGGTAGGAACAGAACAGTTGTGTGATGAAGTGGGGGGAGATTCTCCTTTTTCCCATGTGCGGTACAATTATCCAATATAAGCAAGACATTTCTATCCAAACGACTATCAAACCACTTAAGCCATTCCATAAAAAACAAAGATGTCATCCATGCATTTGAATTCGCTCGATACTTGCAATTGAGATTATCACTGTTAACATTATTAAAGCATCTTGGATTAAGAAACTTACCAATAACCCAAAGCGGAAGTTTGTCAGAGCCATCGCCATTGCAACAAATAACAATTGTAATCCTCTCTTTGTTTTGCTTTCGGCCCTCCAACTATTTTGTTGCAAGAGAGTTATCAGCTTGTATTCGATAAAATAAGCCAGTTTCATCCATATTATAAATGTCCTTCCAAGCATATTTGTCAAATTCCTCTCTTATTGATGGCAAACTAGCTTCAATTTTCTCCATATTAACTAAACCACTTTCCCCAAAATGACGAAAGGAATGAATTGCATGTCGTTGCTTGAACTTTTCCAACCATCCATTTGAAAATCCAAACGAGGTAGCTTCGGGATAGAGTTTCCTTAGAAAAATATTTCCCTTCTCTTTTAACAATTCACCATTAATATTCGCATGCTCTTGATGGCATACAAACCATTCATAGAGGGCAGACTCCATTGCTGGGTACTTTACCGTCTTTGAAAGTTTTGTGTTTGGGTTCAACAATCCTTCTTCTTAAAGGAGGTCAGCTGATCGTTTGAGTGTAACGCCCCACTTGAGGTACGTACTTAAGATTTGCTGTATTATTTAAAGGTTCATTGTTTCAGCTTTAATTGAGTTGGTATGTTGTATGGGTTAAGTGTTTGTCTTGGTTTTGGTTGAAATTTGGTGAATTTTGGAAATCCAATCTTCGCCGGGGCAAAGAAGAAGCTTTGCCACGGCGATGAGGAGTTGCACCCACGGGTAGGTTCTGCCGTGTTTCGCCAGGGCGACGGAATGTTCTTCGCCGCGGCGAAGAGCCTAACAAAAAGTTTCTTAAGTTTTCTAGAGAATTCTTCCTTTGGGGCACAATGACCATTCTACCCCTAATTAGTAGGAAAAGTGGGGAGTAACTTGTAAGGAAATTTCATGGAGAATAAGTTAGTGTCGGGGTGTATTTGTAAAGAATCAAAGGATATAGATGGAATTTCTAAGAAAGATCAAGGGCAAAATGGGAAAGGAAAGTTATAATATGAGCTAAAAAGAGTTAAGTATAGAGAGACCCTTTATTCATCCATTTCCACCGCCTCTTCCATTCTCTAATTTCTCTCAATTTCTCCATCCAATCTTCCAAGATTTTCTAAGGGGTTTAAGAGAGCTTTTGAGTAATTTTGAGTAGAGATTTCATCTAAAGCATCCTAAGGTAAGGATTCTTGCTTTAGATGTGAGTTTTCTTATAGTTATATTGAAGTCTTATTTGGTTGTTATTGTTCTTGTTGTTGTTTTGAGTCGTAGAGAGAAGACAAGACAACAAAGGAAAGGAAAAGTGCTAGAGAAGTCACTTTTTCACAAGGTAAATAAATCCAACCAAGTTGAGATTTGAATAAGCTTTTGTAGAAATGTATGCATGTATAAGTATGTAGTATGCTTGATGAGAAATTGAGTTGAGATGAGTAGCTATTTTGTGGTTGTTGGATACATTTCATGTATGAGAAGTGTTTTAATGTGTATTGAGAAATGGAACTTGAGATGAAGTTTGAGAGATGTTGTGTAAACCTATTTGGAAGTGCTTTTCTTGACAGGGATTATGGTTGTATGAGGGAGTTTTCTCCCATTTTGGATGGCTAGAGCATGAAGTATAGTAGTAATTATAGTAGAGTGTTTATATGCACATGAGTTGGTTGATGAAATGCCTAAGTGAAATCTGCCCTGTCACAGCTGTGACTTTCTAAGTTATTTTTGGGTATGTTACGGATTGAACTGAGCTGAGACCAAAACATAAAGGTTATAGCCCTGTTTCTAAGCTTTAAAACGAGACCAAAACCGTAGCAATCCGAGGTGTATAACTCAAGTTATACCTTTTTTAGTGTGAGCTGTGCAGAATGACTGTTTTGATGCAATCTTGTATTTGGCATTTCATAAGTGCATTAGTGAGCATGAGCTATCCACACGCATTTTTATGCACTTAAGAAGTACTTTGAGACATAGTAGAGAATTTGAGTATGAGCTACTTTAAAAGTAAAGAGAAAGAGAGAATGAGTACTAGAGAATAAAGAGAAAAGAGCATAAAGTAGGTTGTGCGATGGAGAACCCGTGAGTAATGGGTAGAGTATTCCTGCATGTACGCCGCATTGAGAGAGCGGCATGAGTATGAGAAAGAGAAGTGGTGTAGCCCGTGAGAGTACATGTGAATGGGGGTTATACCCGAGTACCCGAGAGAGAGAGAGATTATACACTCACATGGCCAAAGGTTCCGAATCCATGCATAACCAAGTCCGATCGACTGAGAATGAGTAGAAGTCACGAAGAGCAGAAGTGAGCCCCGGTCGTGCCCCCGGTAAGATGGGGCAGTGATTTACTAAAGGAAGTTAATAGAAAAGAGTTTTAAGAAAGAGAAAAAGAGAGAAGTACAAAAGAGAGACGGTAAATGAGAATTTGTAAGGAAAGAATTAGAGAGAGAGTTACGAGGTTAGACGAAAAGAAAAGGATTTACTTACTGAGCATTATTTTAGTGCTCGCCCTGTTGTTTTCCTATGTTTTGCAGGATCTAGGTGAGGACATGGTCGGATGGACGTCGGTGCACGAGGAGAAGCGGTTACACTATCCACCATGTTTTTGATAATTTTGTATAAAATATGTATATGTTTGTAAAGAATATATATGTTTAATAAAAATAAAATTTTGGGCCCAATTTCTTTATACTATGTAATATGTATTTCATTATGTGTATTGTATGAGTATTTGAGTAGAAAGTGGCTATTACATTGAGTATCTTAGATATTGCTGCTTGTGATACCTTAAGACCATGAATATCTTCTAACCACTTCACAAGATCTTTCTGCTTCCAACTAGGGTTTGATTCTTTCATTTTTGCACAATTCAACACGAATCCTTTCAGTCAATTGAGTTCGTGTATTAACTTTGGGTGGCATGATTGATTTGCTAGAGGAAGAAGAAAGGTATCACTTGAATTGGTGGAAGATTTTATTGAAAACTTGATTGAATAAGTTGAAACATAACAACCCTATTTATAGCAGGCTAATCATAATTCTACTAGGATAAGTAAATAAGAAATTCTAATACTACTACTAAAACAATTAATTGAAATCCTACTAATACTAAAACATGAATTGAAATCCTAGTACTACCAAAACATGAATTGAAATCCTAGTACTACCAAAACATGAATTTTAAAATAGGAAATCAAGTAATATTAAAAGTAAATAGGAAATCCTAATACTACCAAAACATAAATTATAAAATAAGAAACAAGTAATATTAAAAGTAAATAAGAAATCCTAATACTACTAAAACAATTAATTGAAGTCCTAATATATACTACTAAAACTTGAATTATAAAATAAGAAATCAAAATATTTTTTTTTGTAACTACACCTCTATTAAGTTATAACCTCCTTATAGTAATAAATTAGTTTGATCTCAATATTATGACTATAGCGAGTTTTAACTATATATATATATATATATTACCCTAATTGATTTTATATAACTCCTTGACAAATCCTTTATGCATTATGTATTTTTAGTATTATTTTAATTTTTTTGTTATAATAAATTTTTAGGGTGCGTTTGGCTTATTATTTCTACCGATATTTCCAATCCTATTTTTCAAATAATGTTTGGCACATTATTCTAGAAATATTACCCTATTTTTTAATTACTTTTAGACCCCATAAGGTTATTAATTTCATTAAATACCCCCTGAAAAAAGTTTAAAAATTAATAAAAACACCCCCGTGACCCATACTTGCCAGATTCCGACAACCATCGAATCTGCCACAACCGTGAATTACCGATCGAAACTGGCCGATAATTCACCGATCTGGTCTTTTCCAGTCAGATCCATAGTGGATCTGGCCGAAAAATGCCAGATCTGGCCGTCAATGATGGCCAAAGAAATGATCGTCGTTGACCGACAATGACGGCCATATCTTTGGC
The DNA here is from genome assembly GCF_008641045.1 of Pistacia vera. Classification (NCBI taxonomy): domain Eukaryota; kingdom Viridiplantae; phylum Streptophyta; class Magnoliopsida; order Sapindales; family Anacardiaceae; genus Pistacia; species Pistacia vera. Next base: position 1,555,880 of record NW_022196165.1, read on the forward strand.
CATCCCTAACGGCCAAAGATGGCCTTCTTTGGCCTTTTCTAATCGTCGACGGCCACATATGGCTGTAGATCTGGCCTTTTAGGGCCAAGTCCGTGGTGGATCTGGCCGGAAAAGGCCATAGCGACGTCATATCGGCTAGATCCGGCTGGTATGTGTGGTTATACAATTTTCCAACCAGATTTCGGCGGTCGTGGCCAGAATCTGGCACTGCAGATGCTGGGGGTCTTTTTGTCATTTTACATATTTTTATATATTGGGGTATTAATTAAATTAGCAAACTTAGGGGGTTTTTTTATAAATTTTTAAATTTTACCTGGTAATACTCCCATATTCAATTATCCAATATTATTCCCAAAATCCTATCTAAAATAATAAACCAAACACACCCTTAAATATTAGAAAAATACTATCCTTATAAAGACTCATACAAAGAGGGCTACAAAGTGATATCATCCAGAAGAAAAAACAAAGAAAAAATGGAAAAAGAGAAAGATAGAAAGAAATCATAAAAATCAAAGATAGAGATTGTCTTTGGATACTCCTTTTATATGTGTATTTGTAACACTAACATTGTTCTAAATATTATATCAAAATATAATAATTAAACATTCTTTGAAGTTTCACAACTTCCGATTACTTTGCTTTTCGCGCTCTCCAACGATTCTATTTATGCCACGCTTGTGATCAACGGAACCGTGTGATAATTATTATCCTTTATTTCTACTTCATTGTTTTTTCCCGCAAGTTGCCTTGGCTTTTCCTATTTTATTAAACAGTACATGATTGGACTCACTTTATAGTCATTTTTATTCAGATTTAGCAAAATTAAACTTCCCAACCAACCCTACTTTAAGCTGAGTTGTTTCTTTCACACAACAACTAAAAGACCATCTTTAATTGATTTCTCTTCTCTATAATCTCATGTACCTTTGTTGGCCTTTTGAGCTTGACAATCAGTTTTCCGATGTAATTTCTTAGAGAGTTCATACATTTTTTCTCATTCCTTGATTAAGCGTGTGCAAATCTATAAACAAACTTAACTTTAACTTCAGTTAAGATTTAATTAAGGAAATTATTGTAATTAACTTTCTCTCTTTCACACGTGAGGCTACCCCTACATGTGTTTGAGTGTATTTTTAAAAAACCATAATGATAATGAAGGACAAGGAAGGAATTAAAGAGGATTTCGTAGATTTTAGGGTTTTATTATTGAGTAGATATAGCGTATCAGGGTTGGAGTTATAAAATAACAAATTAAATGATATTGGAACAGTGTCTGGAAATGGGATAACTCTCTTGATTTCTATTTAAACATTTTAATTCCAAATAAATTAAAGCGTTGATGCACAAACTCATCTCTTTTTCCTGGAAGATGTCCATACAATTCATCTGCTATCGTATGTGAGAGATTCATTCGTTAATTTATTGAATTAATGTAAGCAAGCTTAGTGAGTAAGCTAAGCTAACAGCTTCTAACGCCCACTTTTGCTATTGTAATGTAAAATTAACAGAACTATTAATGACTTTACACACTAGCAATCAGTAACAGATTTTAACTAAGCCAACTCTTCTTTAGTTGGTTCAAAAAACTTGTTAGACTGCAATGAGTTCTAACATGTAAATTGGTTTCTAATTCATACTGACTTCTTAATAGCTCCAACTCCCGACTGATTTGTGCACCTCTTGCACTCCCCTTTCCGAAGCACATTGCTCACCACAAATGTTGCTCTTGTCATGACATGAGAAATAAAGTGGTGACATAAAATTTGATTGTATATTAGTATTCTTTATAGTAATATTCAACAAATAAATATACAAATACTAAAAAAATTGAAATAGAAAACGATAACCGTACAATTTCATGACCACCAACCACCTGAATGTGGGTCATAATATAGGTGATTATATAGCAGTAATTTTCAACAAATAAACAAATTAGCGGTTAAATATATTAAAAAAGAAAGTGAAGGACAAATAATATATTTTGTTTAACTAATTAAAGAGAGAATAGTAATTTAAGTTTAAACAAATTAGACTTATTAAAACACACGTGGCTATATTTGATTGGGTAGTATCACCACAGAAATATGTAAGTTGTTCTTAAACATTTCTCGGATCTCTGTGCAATGAATTTTGTGTTCATCAATAGGAGGGATGCACTCCCTTGAGAAGAGGCAGGCCTAGAATTTTATGTGAAAGGGGCACCATATAAATTTTAGTATTTAATTAATATTATATATAATAATTGTTTGTTTTATCAATACTATAAAAATATTGTATCAAAAATTTTATACTAGAAAAGTATGGACTTTTTTTTTTTTTTTTTTTGTAAATTTGAGATATCAATAATTAGTTCTAAGCAAAGTAAGACATAATTTATTCCATATGATTTTATTTTAAATAAAATGACTAAATAAAAGAGAAATCAATTAATTAAAACTTAAGAATACATGATACTATTTAAAAGGTGAAATACCAAAAATAGTAAGAGAATTAATTTCACTATGGGGGCACAATGTAACGAGGTAAGAAGACGAAGGTTTTATTATACTTTTTTGTTGCAACTTGGAGAAAGAGGGGTTGGCAGGGCGGCGCCGGGCCGGTTGCTTATGCCCCCTTACTTTCTATGTGGGTCAGCTGCCGACCTTAAGCACATGACTAAGTAATAATCCTTATACTTGAAAGCAGCAATCCTCTGTCTCCTTTTGCCTTAAAGTCTTTCTTTCTATTCACCGCCTTATTAAAAATAATTGATACAATTTCTTTGAAGAACACTCTGGTATGTCTTTTGCTTTATGTTCCAAACTATAATTTTTGCTTCTTTAATCATTCGTCTATAAAATTTTGTACCAAACAAACCTTTCAAAAAAAAAAAAAAAAAAAAAAAAAAAAAAAAAAAAGAGAAAAATCAATCAAATATTATAAAAAAAATGTTGTGATAATCTTGAATGTAATCTTGCTAAACAAGTCCAACTATTCGAAGTTTTAACAACAATTAGCAGTTTGTAAGATTAAGTGGTGATAACCTTCAAAAGAGAAAACAAACCAATTATGCAACATATAAATCATTTTAGTTTGCTGGAGTCCCCTCTCCTAGGTTGTTTGTTTCATTCTTTTCAATTCAATTATCATTTTACGCAAAAAAATATAAAATAAATAAAATAAAGGCAAACATCAGGAAAATAATGGCAGAATGATTTTTGTTAAGTAAATATTCATTAGCTTATAAACGCTACACTAATGATAGGGAGATTTTTTTATTGTTTAATTAAACCTCAGGGTCAGTTTTACTCTTTATTAAAAATCCTAATGGTACAAATTGTATTAAATCTCATAATCCAAATTGTTTTTAATCTAGTTTTTTAAATTGTGGCTTAATTTGAATAAAGAAAATGTTGCTCTTAAACAAACCAATATAGTAATTTAAATATTTCACGTAGATTCTCGGTAATTCGATGAACTTAAAAGAGAAGTTGAAATAATTTTTTTCCTGTGTCATCTCACTTTTGCTATTGTAAGGTAAAATTAACAGAACTATTAATGACTTTACACACTAGCATCATTACCATATTTTAACTAAGCCAACTCTTCTTTAGTTGGTTCAAAAAACTGTTAGACTGCAATGAGTTCTAACTGTAATTGGTTTTTAATTCATACTGAGTTCTTAATAGCTCCAACTCCCGACCGTTTGTGCGCCACTTGCACTCCCCTTTTCGAAGCACATCGCTCACCATAAATGTTGCTCTTGTCAGACTTGCGAAATAAAGTTGTGACATAAAATTTGATTATACAGTAGTACTCTTTATAGTAATATTCAACAAATTAGAATATAAATACTAAAAAATTGAATATAAAATGATGCCCATACAATTTCATGACCACCACCACCTGAATTAGAACATAAGATAGGTGATTTATACATTAACTTTCAACAAATAAACAAATTAGTGGTTAAAATATTAAAAAAGAAAGTGAAGGACAAATAATATTTTTGTTTACTAATTAAACAAAATATATTTATAATCATAAGATAGGCGATTGGCGGTGGAGATGGAATAATATATTTTGTTTAACTAATTAAAGAGAGAATAGTAATTTAGTTTAAACAATTAGACTTATTAAACACACATGGCTATATTTGATTGGGTAGTATCACCACGAAATATGTAAGTTGTTCTCAACATTTCGCGGATCTCTGTGCAATGAATTTTGAGTCTCTTGGAGGGATGCACCCCCTTGAGAAGAGCAGGCCTAATTTTATGTGAAAGGGGCACCATATAAATTTAGTATTTAATTAATATTATATATAATAATTGTTTGTTTTATCATCTAAAAATATCATATTAAAAATTTTGTACTAGAAAGTATGGACCTTTTTTTTTTTTTTTTTTTTTTTTTTTTTTTTTTTTTTTTTGTAACTTTGAGATATTAATAATTAGTTCCAAGTAAGTAAGACATAGTTATTTCCAATTAGATTTTATTTATAAAATGACTAATAAAGAGAAATTAATATAGAATACTATAATTATAAGTAAACCTTAAGAACATATGATATTATTTAAAAGGTGAAATACAAAAAATAGTAAGAGAATTAATTTCACTATGGGGGCACAATGTAAGGAGGTAAGAAGACGAAGGTTTTATTTATTTTTTTGTTGGAACTCGGAGAAAGCGGGGGTGGCAGGGCGGGGCCGGGCCGGGCCGGTTGCTTATGCCCCCTTACCTTCAGCGTGGGTCAGCTGCCGACCTTAAGCACATGGGCAAATAATAATCCTTATACTTAAAAGCAGCAATCCTCTGTCTCCTTTCGCCCTAAAGTCTATCTTTCTATTCACCACCTTATTAAAAAAATTGACACAATTTCTTTGAAGAACACTTTGGTATGTCTTTTGCTTTATGTTCCAAACTATAATTTATGCTTCTTTAATCATTCATCCATAAAATTTTGTACCAAACAAACCTTTCAAAAAAAAAATCAATCAAATATTATTAAAAAAAAATGTTAGTGATAATCTTGAATGCAATCTTGATAAACAAGTCCAACTATTCGATAGTTTTAACAACAATTAGCAGTTTGTAAGATTAAGTGGTGATAACCATTCAAAAGAGAAAACAAACCAATTATGCAAACATATAAAATCATTTTAGTTTGCTGGGATTCACCTCCCCTAGGTTGTTTCCTTCATTCTTTTCAATTCAATTACCGGATTTATAAAAAAAAAAAAAAAAAAAGACAAAAACATCAGGAAAATAATGGTAGAATGATTTTTGTTAAGTAAATATTCATTAGCTCATAAACGCTACACTAATGATAGGGAGATTTTTTTTATTGTTTAATTAAACCTCAGGGGTCAGTTTTACTCTTTATTAAAAATACTAGTGATACAAATTGTATTAAATCTGATAATCCAAATTGTTTTTAATCTAGTGTTTAAAATTGTGGCTTAATTTGAATAAAGAAAAAATGTTGCTCTTAAACATAACCAATATGTTGGAGTTGTCGACTACTTCAGCATTGATAGGTTACGCAGACGCATTCGGTGGTCCTACTACCCGATTAGTGGGCGGTTGTGGGGGCAACACCCCAAGCCCGTAGGTGATTTTGGGCTTTTTCATATATAACCGATGTATGATTTCTTTTAAATTATTAATTCCTCATTGGATTGGGCTTATAAATAAGAATTCTTGTAAAACTAGGTTTAATCTCTTAAACTTAGTATATAAACATATTTTTCTCTTGTTATGAGTGTGATAGCAAATCATAGGGCAATTTATTCATTGTTAACGAGAGAAGTGAGGTATAATGCAATAATATTGACACAGCTGTACGTAGCCCACATTGGGTGAACCATGATAAATTGTGCGTGTTATTTTCTTTGTTTACTATGTGATTTGTTTTACTGTTATATTTTGTTCCTGCTGCTGCCTCTATTTCGTTCACAATATAGTAATTTAAATATTTGACTTAAATTTGTAAAACTAATTATTGGCAGTAGATTCTTGGCAATTCGATGAACTTGAGAGAGAAGTTGAAATAAATTATTTCTTGTGTCATCTCATCACTTTCTAAATCATTATATTGCATTGAGTTGATAACTAAACTTGTGTTATAAATTTAAGCCAAATATTTAAATTACCACAATATAATCCATTAAAAAAACTTTATTTGGTCTATAAAATAATATTTTGGTCATCAAATTAGAAAGTGATCATTAGTGACGTGAAGTCAATTTAAATAAGGAAAATGATAGAGTTATCAAAAATACACACCAAATTCGTGCACCGAATGACGTGACAAAATCCTGACCGTCAGTTAATATTAACTTATAATGAATCAATAGTCAGGATTGCGCCATGTCATTCAGTGTACGAATTCGATGCACATCCTTCGGTAACTGTAGCATTACTCTTTAAATAAATGGTAAATTTTATTCACCCCCATTTTTGGTTGATTAAGTAATTTTTTTTCTTCCTAAAATGATCTTGCTTTACATTATTTTCCAAGTTAATTGCTTTTATCTTCCAGAAAAATAAAGGAAAAGTGTGTGCCGCTCCTCAATCATTCACAAGTACAGTCAGATTGTGAATCTTGATAAGAATTGAAGAAAATTTAGGTAAATTGAAGAGCAGATTTGTTGGTTCAATAACAGTGTAAAACAGTTACTGTTTCTCAACTCACTTTACTCTTTTATAAGTGAAAGAGAAAGAGTGAGTTGAGGTTTACAATCACGTTTAAACTGAAACAGGTGTAGTTAAAACTACACCGTTTCTGTACAATTTCACACAGGCACGTACACATGGCTGTTCCCAAAATACTTGAAATTTGACTCTTCTCATAGGCACCTACACATGGCTAATGAGCATTGTTTCTATTTTTTTCAAATATCGGCACCCACATGGCCAAAGACCATTGTTTTCCATTTTTCAAAAATTGTGGCACTCAACAGAGGTTCTAGTTCCAAAATGGTTTGCCAAAAAAAGTTCAAGGGGTTCCTAGATTATAAAAAATAATAATAATAATAATAATAATAAACTAGCTCCTTCATTCTCTTTTTGTCCTTAAGTCTATCATTTTATAAAACTTGATTCAATTTCTTTTAAGAACATTTTGGCATGTCTTTAGCTTTGTTCAATCATTCAATAGAATCCTTTGTTGTTGGTCAGGTTATTATGAGGAGAATTAATGAACTATACTGTAAGTGTGAAGACCAAAACGGTGCCGTGTCATTTAACCAACACGTTGTCGTTTCAAGCATGAATCTGGACCATCAGTTTTGAGAAGATCCAACGGCTGTGCTAAGTCCATCTTGGTCAACGATATATAAGTGAACTTTCTCTCTTTAGTAGTAAGGCTGAAGTTTTCGATTGAAACAGGTTTAGGTTTTTGCTCTGCTAGGGTTAACCATTTGTTCTAAAATCTTGGGTCTGTGTAACTGGTTGAGTGATTGATTTGTCATTCTGTTAGAGGGGTTTGTCTCTCGGTTGGCTGGGATTACAAGTGTATAGTTTCCAGGGCTATTAGTTACCAGATAGGGTGATTTCGGGTTTGATTGAATGTTTCAATCTTGCGTCTATAATCTGTAAAATACTTTTCTAATAGTGCAGTGGGCTTCGACGTTTCCGGAGCTCAACGTGGACGTAGCCTTCCCAATCTTGGAAAGGTGAACCACGGTAAAATTGTGGTGTTGTTGATCTCCTGTGGTTGTGTCTTATTTGGTTATAATCAGTGGTTTGTGAGTATGTTATTCTAACAATGGTATTAGAGCGGTTTGCCTTAGAGCCTAGAGCGAGTCTTGAGATCCGTTTTTGAGAAAATTAATTTATAGGGTTTCACAGAAATTAGGGGTTTTAAAAATTTTCAAGTCCTAGGGTTCTAAGGAGTCTTTAGTATTTCTCCAAACTAGTAATAACCTAGAATCAACAATGATTTCTGACTATGAGCACTACTAGTTCCACCCGCATGGAAATTGCACAGTACAACGGAAAAATTGACTTTAGTTCTTCGAAGAAGAAAATGAAGGCCCTACTTTCGCACAATAAAGTAGGGATTGCACTAGAAAATGATGCTGAAAAGTGGTCAGCAGACAAGTTAAAAAGAAAGGCAGAAATAGACGAGAAGGCATACAACTTGATTGTGATGAACCTGGCAGACAATGTGCTGAGGAAAGTGGACGGATTGGAGGCGCCAATCGCACTCTGGGGTAAACTCGAAACTCTGTATGCTTTACAATCTGCACCAAATCTTGCTTTTTTGAAGGGTGCACTTTTTTCATATAGAATGGACAGTAGTAAATCAATAGAGGATAATATTGATGAATTCTTGAAAATGACCATAGTCCTAAAGGGTACTGACCAAGAATTAGGTGAAACAAGTTTAGCAATGATCCTGCTAAACTCCCTGACCGAAGACTATCAAGTTGTTAAGAACGCTTTACAGTATTCTGGCACGGTCCCTAGTGTAGATCTCATAGTATCAGGACTAAAAGCTAGGGAATTGGAATTAAAGGTTCAGAAAAGAAGTGGCAACAATCTGTTTGTAAAAGGTAAAACTGATATAGGTAGTTTCTCTAATGGCATGCCAAGAAACAATTGGTCTAAGGCTAAAAAGAAAGGAAAAGGGGCTAACAAGAAAGGAGAGACTAGAAAATGCTTTCACTGTAATAGGCCTGGTCATCTAAAAAAGAATTGCTATGATTGGATTAGGAAACAAAAATCAATGAACACTGAAAGCAATGTTGCTTGTACTGATAAAAACATAACTGACCCAGAAGTTCTAACTGTGTCTAGAACAGATCAGACTCATGACTGGGTATTAGACTCTGGATGCTCCTTCCATATGAGCCCTAATAGAGAGTGGTTTCAGGATTTTAGGGGTGGTGAATATGAATCTGTCTATATGGGTAACAATAACACTTGCAGAGTGTTAGGATTAGGTAACATTACCCTAAGACTAGATGATGGAAAAATCATTGTGTTATCAAGGGTTAGGTACATTCCTGAACTTAAGAGGAACCTAATATCCTTAGGTACCCTAGATGAGTCAGGATGTAGCTATAAGGCTGAAAGGGGTTGTATAAATGTGTCTAAGAATAACCACATTGTTCTAAAGGGGTTGAAGAAGAATTGGCTATACATNAAAATTTTAATTAAAAAGGGTAAAATTGAAATAGGATATTAATGTAAATTTGTTTTAAAGTAGGGGTATTTTTGTCCAAAATTTTTATTAATAAGGGATAAAATTGTAACAAAAAAAGATAACCCTGGTAATCTTAGAAAACCTAAGAAAATGGAGGTAATCAGATTACCTCTTATATTACCAATAGTAAACACTATTGGTATTTGAAGATTACTAGTATCTTATATTACTTGACAACCAAACGTGGTAATCAAGTAATATAAGATGACATTACCCTAGTAATGCCACTTAACCCCGAACCAAACTGCCCCCTAAGGGTTTAGAATCCCACTAAAACCCTTATACACCTACTTTTTATTTAGGTTTTATCCTAATTCACTTAAAAATCCTGCATCTAAGGTGAATTAGGGCTCTCACTCCTACAAAGGCAAGTAAGTCAAGGTCTTTCTATTTACTATAACTTTATATTATGGACTAAGAGTTCTACTAGGATTTGAAGATCCTATTACCTGTAAAACCCCTCCCTAGTCGGGTATTTCCTAAGTATCCCTTGGCTATTGAGAATCTAGAAAATGCACGCCTAGGAAAGAAGTTTATTTTAAAATCCTATTTAAAGAATAAACTTGTAGTTTAAAAAAATATATATGTATATTTATATTTATTAATTTAATTTCTAAAATAAAATAAGTTCATTGTATAAATATAGTTTACTTTCTTGGAGTAAATTATGAAATCCATAGTAATACTTACTAGAACATACACACTTTTACAAAATTTACTAGCAATTTGATTTCCTTTATTAATACAACATATTTACTTCATTATAGAATATGGACATATTTACTACATTATGAAATATGATCATAATTACTACACTAAATATTAGCAAAACCATTCAATAGTCATCATTAAAACATCCCTTCATGCTCATAGCGTCCCTCGAAATCCTCTCCCAGCTTCATGCCTTAATCCTTACCTGCAAAACGTTTTAAAACATTTTGTGGGGTGAGCGCTAATCGCTCAGTAAGGAATATGACCATTTATAAACTATTAAGATTCATTATATAAGTATATTACTTAGGACCTTACCTACCTACAAAACATGACCTTCATTCTTTGACATAGCAAGTTCATAAAACATATCATACACTTTGGACTTTTCTCATAAACATAAGTCATAATATAACCATACATACTATAATGTAGAACATATATGACTTATGAAATATTCATGTACTTGTCATGCTTATTTCTTTTGTCTTTATACTTGATGGTTTCATTAGTCTTTGTTATCCGATCGGATTCATTTGAACCATTACCTTGTTCTTGGTCGTCACCTCAAAGGACTCATGGTTTCCATAAGAATTCCATTCCTCTGATCTTGGTTTATACCTCAAGAGACTCATGGAATTCATTCTTTAACATTTCATAAATTTTTCATAAGACAACTAAATAAGCTATATGCATTACCATTATGAATGCAAACATATGGACTAACATATTCCATGCTCAATCATACTATATTCTCCTACTAAACTTCTTAACTTAATTCATTCAATTTCTCATACAATACAAAGAATTTCAGTAGTAAGATTATTCAGGGGTTTATTAGAATTAGAAACAAATGGGAATTTCCATTAAGAAGGTGGATGCCATACAGTTCGTTACTTTCAAGAATTTTTCCATTATCTTCTAATTCGAATTTATTTTTGGCTAAAACATAAAAGTTTTAGGTCTGTTTCTCAACTTTTTAACACTTCAAGAATCAACTCAATCGGACTTCTATAACTTCAGTTATGACTGATTCAGTGAAGCATGTACAGTATAAGTCTCAAAAAGCCAAATCCGAATTCTATTCATTTTAACCATGTCACCTTCATTTGCACATTCATATCATTTGCCATATCATTCTTAGTATAAAAGGCCATAAAAACCTCCCTTTTTACAGAACCAAAAAGTGCCAAAACATCGTCCAACTACAAATCTCTTAATTGGCATAATCATCCTCCACATGCACACATACACCAATCAACACACCCATTTAAACAATCCATAACCAAAACATAGCATCACACTCATATTAACATAAATAAATGTAAGTTTCATAAACCCTAGGTGTTATCAATTGTAGTCATAAGGGAGATTTTTTTCCTTACTTTAGTATTCAAAGCACAAAGACACTCCTCCTTAGCTCCAAAGGTTCACCCTTTCTACCTTATACACATAATCACTTATGAATTTCTCTTTTACCTAAAAGATCAGAACAACCAGGGTTTTAAAACTCATCTTAAACTCTGAAATTGAAGTTCTTTAAGTGTGGATGGTGATCTCCTTTGAAAATTTGAGAATAAAATGCTTGGATTAGTGGCTTTTATGGTGGATTTGAGAGATGAAGAAGAAGATGATATGTTTGGGGTGAACAAGGCCGACTCCTCTCTCTTTAAACCTTGTAAATATTTATTCCATTGTTTCTCTAATGTGATTGGTCAATAAAAGTTAGATATAAGGGTCATTTGGCATAAATTTTTCATATAAGGGCGTTTTGGTCATTTCTACCACAACATAAAGATTAGCACTCATTTAATTCCATTTGACTTCTTTAAAACACTTAACAATTAAGAAATCCCATTAGGTAAATGACTAACTTACCCTTGGTGCACTTTTATGGATACTTATTACATATGGCTTTGTATGAAAAGACCATTATACCCTTGGTTACCGTTTATGCCATTTAAATATCAATCAACTTTATGACCATTCTACCCTTATTTCTCTTCAATGACATCACCCCTTACACTTTACAATGGCCACATCTCGAAATACATGTAAATTGACCATTTTACCCTTCCATTAAAAAAAAAGAAAATTACTTGAAAGGTAAATTTCATACCTTAGGGCATTTGAATAATAACGCGGGGTTTACATTACCACTATATAAAGAGAGGTCTTGCCTCCCATTAAGAATCCATTATTTAATATCATCTACTTATAATTAAGGTTCGTGCTCTTGAGAACTGGCACCTTCACCGTAGCTCTATTCTCCTATGAGACTTTGGTAAACCTTTCCTTCCCCTAGCTTTCACTAAATAGGTTCATTCAGTCTTACTGACTTGAGCGTCAGAGTGCCTATGACAGACACTACACTGGTGTTTTACTTAAGCTTTGCACTTGTTTTCTTTATGTTTAGGTTCAACGGATTGTCAGTGACCTCAATCTCACAAGATCATACCTCATTCCGTAACCATAGATTTTACTGTCTACAAAAATGAATTGTAGAAATAAATTAAAATATTTGCAAAAAAGGTTTTAGGTTATAATCCTTATAATGAATATAAAATAATTAAATGATTAAAAGTCGTTTTAACAAATTTTTGATATTTTTAATCTAATAACAATTTTGAATATTCATATGGAGAATGTAATAGATGCTCTCAAAGTTTCTAAATTTATTATTCGGATGACAACTTTCATATTTTTAAAGTCAATGATGAAAATGTATCTATGATATCGTATTGCGTTATCTAATGGATCCTCAAAATTTTTAAAAAAAAAAAAAAAAATTATCATAGATAATCGTTTGTCTTAACTCTGTTATATTGTGGTTAAGTTTACAGAACATTTCTTTTTTTAAATAAAAACAAAGTTACCATTTGACCCTAATACTTTCTTATAAGACTTAAGTTACCTTTTCTCTCATCTTCCACTAATGACAACCTAATAGATTCAGCGCAAAGGTGTATCCATGATAAAGTTTTCAAACTTAAAGAACCTATTTTAAAAAAAGAGCGAAAGTTGTCATCTGAATGATAAATTTGAAAACTTAAGGATAGATAATATTCTTTCAATATTCATATCAAGCACATTTTGAAATATTAAAAATATTAAAGGCATTTACTAATTAGAAAAAAAATAACTTTTTTTTTTTTTTTTTTTTTTTTACTAGTATAGAAATTTCTTTTAAAATTCTATCAAGTTTCAAAACTTCCTATTACTTTACCTTTCATGCTTTTCAATAAATTTGTTTATATATGCCAGGCATTTCCTGGATCTCCGTCCAGCAAATTTTGTATTCTTTGAGCTATGTTAGAAGTATTTATGAATATCAATCTAATAAATTAATTGGAGTAGTTGAGAGTCATATGGGGGTTTGTAATGTAATATAGGTTTTTATAGGGTCTAAAGATGTCAAAGGCAGTAAAATTTCCTTGTAGAACTCTGGTTTTACCAAATTTAATTTGAGGATAAACTAAAGCAAGATGAGATAACTAATTAGTTCTTTTATCTATGCAATCTGATTAGATAAGGAGTGAAACTAGAGGTAAAAAGAAAAATTAAGAAAAAAAAGTTAAAGACTTAAACAGAAATCAGATATAGCAATAGCCATATACACATAAAAAATAATCTGATTGTGCAAACCTGTTAGACGAAAGCAGCCTCAGAACTTGTGAGCCAGAAGGCAAAAACGTCAGAAAAAGTTGACAATAAAATATTGTTTCAAACAAAACAGAATAGTCAAATAATGGCAGCTTAAAGACATTTTTAAAGAGCAATCAACATCATTTCAAAGCCCAGAAAACCAAACACCAGCCAAATTAACATTGCAGTAACCTTCATCTGACACATATCATTAACTAGTTGTCCAATTCTTGAATAGATTAGAGAACCACAGATTACAGGGCCTGGATATAAATTGCTGAAGGCAACATAAAGTAAGCATTATCCACGAAGCATTGAGCTACTTTACAAAATACCATATACAAAGTTCAGATAAGATTTGTATTGAACTCAAATATAATTATTAGGTCTTAACCTATGTGATATTTTGAGTAAAAACAGAGGGAAAACCGAAAGAAAATTCTGGAAAATACTTGTATTTTATTAAAGTTGAGTAAGTGTACAATGATGAACTCTTTTATAGAGTTTTAAGTTAAGAGTAACAGTGAATATAGCAGTAGATAAACGGCCACAAACAACCACTTTACTAACATCCCCTCTTAAACCAAGCTTGGAATTCTTGACAACTTCTCATTTTACTTAACATCCCCTCTTAAACTAAACCATCTACTCTGCAAAAATCTGCTCATTAACTTGATTAAGTACCATTTTACTCTCAGTCAAGACAGATTATGAGGGAGCAGAATACCAGCACAACAGTACTAAACAAGCACTTCAGTCCAATTACCAAGCAGGCATTTCAGTCAAGGCAGAGTATAAGAGAGCAGAACACCAGCATAACAGCACCAAGTACTTCAGTTAAGACAAATCAGCAGAGATCAAAAAACAAATCAGTTGACCATACCTCAGATGCAAGAAAATCTCAGCACCAAAACTGAAAATTTCTTCTGTAAAACTTCTCAGCAATAGAACACAGCAGTACCAAGACTGAAAATCTCAGCATCAAAACTGAAATTTTCTTCTGTTAAACTTCTCAGCAGTAGAACCCAGCAGTACCAAAGCTGAAAATCTCAGCACCAAAACTGAAAATTTCTTCTGTAAAACTTCTCAGCAATAGAACACAGCAGTACCAACTGAAGTACACTTTCTGTAAGACTCTCAGCATGAAGAAAAAAAGAAAAAGAAGAGTACTAAAACTGACTATAATCCAGCACCACTTTCTGTAAAATTCTCAGCATTAAAACACAGCAGTACCAAGACTGACTGTAATTCAGCACCAATACTGAAGATTAAACTCATCAGAACCTATTGATCAGCTATAACTCTGGAAGTCTGGATTGAATGCTGATCCCTTAATGTTTCAAACCTTGCTGGTGGGAGGGCTTTAGTAAAAATGTCAGCTTTTTGGTGTTCACCAGGCACATATTGAACTTTCAACTTATTGGATGAAATTTGTTCTCTTACATAATGAGCATTTAGCTCAATGTGTTTCTTGCATGAAAAAAAGGATTGGAGGCAAGAGAGCCTACACTTTGATTGTCACACCAGATAATGGGAATGGCTGCAAGAGATAATCCAATTTCAGAGAATAAGGATTGAAACCATGCAATTTCAGTAGACTTGCTCTGCTTCAGTGGAGGAAAGAGCTATTACTTTCTGTTTTACGGAGCTCTACTGAACCAGATTTGGACCTAGGAAGAGACAACATCCACTGGTGGATCTTCGGTCCTGAATGTTGCTGGCCCAATCAGCATCCGTAAAGCCCTCTAGAGTCAGTCTTTGTGCTTTAGTGAACTATATGCCATGAGTTAGAGTACCTTTAATGTACCTCAGAAGTCTTTTGCATGCCTGCTAATGGAGGTGAGTGGGAGCTTTCAAAAACTGGCTTAGTTTGTTGACTGAATAGGAGATATCAGGTCTTGATAGTGTTAAGCACTATAGAGCTCCAATTGTACTCCTATACAAGGCTGGCTTATCAAATGCTTCACTATCTTCAAATGAAAGTTTGGCACCTACTGCCATGGGAGTGGAGAAAGGTTTAGAGTTCATCATTCATGTTTTTACTAAGAGATCCTTTGCATATTTCTCTTGACTCATATGCAATCCTAGGTCAGTTCGGAGCACCTGAAAACCCAAAAAATATTTTAGAGAGCCAAGAGTTTTGAGTGCAGACTGTTTGTTTAGTTTGTGAACTACATCCATTACCATTTCACCAGTACTTCCAGTAAGAAGAATATCATCTACATACACCACAATGTAGATAACTTGCTCTTGTTTTCGATAGATGAAGAGGCTTGAATCTGCAATAGAGTTAACAAATCCCCAACCTAGTAATGCAGTTTTTAGCTTCTCAAACCAGGCCCTAGGGGCTTGTCTCAAACCATATAGAGCCTGTGAGCTTAAACTTTTATGTAGAGTGACAACTTAACAAAATAATAAAACCAAATGTTTCAAGTTCAAATCCTCACATTTCAAGTGGATAAGAAAAAAATGAGTATCAAAGTCGAAATTTAAAAGTTCGAAATTTCATGTGAAAGATCTGTCGGAGTAAGATGCCTTGATTTTGCTGTGGAGGGTTTCTTACCGAAGCAACAAGCTACTACACTGAATTTGCACATTCTGCAAATTGCTATTGACAATTACAAGCAACTGCTAGATTTCACCTACAGTTGTATTTGATATCCTTTTGCAGACCTAAGTAGAGTCTGTTCATCAAGAATATTTTTTCTTTATCATGCCATTAATGCCTCCATGTCAAGGATTTCTTAAATATTAAAAATTGTGGTGACGTGGCTCCTGATTTGCCACGGGGGAAGTCAGCATAAGTGTCCAAGTCAAACTTCATTATGCGACNATGTTAAACGTCAGCATGGAATCTTCAACGAAGTCTCGGTAGCTTTCATCTACTTTTTCCTCTCACTCTCACCCAGAATATATAATTATATATTTGTATCCCTAATATCTATGTTTCTTTATTGACTCAGACTAATCTGTTTGTCATTTACTTTTCCTCTGTCACCAATAATATATATTTATTTATTTTGCTGCTTTTTTTTTTTTTTGTTCTTTTTTCTTTCTAAAAAGAAGCGTTTGTAGGCCAAGGTATTTTAATATTAACAGCCTCACGTTCTGCAAAAGGAGCCGACCATGAGCACTATCGTTTTTTAGCTTATCTTATTGTTTATTTGATATAAAATTTATGTATATATTTTTTAAAAAAAAGAAATACAAAAGTCTTATAAAAATTATATGGGCTAAAAATCGTCTTGAATTTTATTAGACAAACAGGTAAACATCTATTATGTTTGCCCTAGGTCGTGACCCAATTCTTATTAGGCATACGTCAAAGTTCATATCATAGGCCAGATTTGTGGCCTAAACTCAACCTCTCTCCAGATTGGGTATCATCATTAGCCCACCTATGGCTAGGCGTTTTGACCCATGATATCCTCTTAAGTGTTTAAAATCCCACTAAGACCCTTATATACCTACTTCCTATTTAGGTTTTATTCTAATTCATTTAAGATCCTGTATCTAGATGAATTAGAGCTCTCACTTCTACAAAGGCAAGTAAGTCAGGACCTTTCTATTTACTATAACTTTTTATTATTGACTTAGAGTTCTATTAAGATTCGAAGATCTTATGACCACTATATAAAGAGAGGTCTTGCCTCTAATTAAGGATCCATTTTTCACTATCATCTACTTATAATCAAAGTTCTTGTTCTTGAGAACTAGCACCTTCACCATAGCTCTATTCTCCGATTAGACTTTGGTGAACCCTTCCTTCCTCTAGCCCTCACTAAATAGTCTCATTCAGTCTTACCAACTTAAGCCTCAGAGTGCCTACGATAGGAACCACACCGGTGTTTTACTTAAGTTTCGCACTTGTTTTCTTTATATGTAGGTTCAACGGATAGTCAGTGGCCTCAACCTCACAAGATCATACCTCATTCTGTAACCATAGATTTTACTGTCTACAAAAATGAATGGTAGAAATAAATTAAAATATTTTCGAAAAAGGTTTTAGGTTATAATCCTTATAATGAATATAAAATAACTAAATGATTAAAAGTCGTTTTAACAAATGTTCGCTATTTTTAATCTAATAACAATTTTGAATATTCATATGGAGAATGTCATAGATGCTCTCAAAGTTTCTAAATTTATCATTCGGATAACAACTTTCACATTTTTAAAGTCAGTGATGAAAAATGTATCGCTAATATTGTACTGCGTTATCTAATGGATCCTCAAAATTGAAAAAAAAGAAAAGAAAAATTATCATAGATACTCATTCGTCTTAATTCTGTTATATTGTTATATTGTGGTTAGGTTTACAAAACTTTTTTTTCTTAAATAAAAACTAAGTT
The DNA here is from genome assembly GCF_008641045.1 of Pistacia vera. NCBI lineage: Eukaryota > Viridiplantae > Streptophyta > Magnoliopsida > Sapindales > Anacardiaceae > Pistacia > Pistacia vera. The sequence goes on from NW_022196165.1 coordinate 1,573,784, forward strand.
ATCATTTAACCCTAATACTTTCTTATAAGACTCAAGTTACCTTTTCTCTCATCTTCTACTAACGACAACATAATAGATTTAGGGCAAAGGTGTATCCATGATAAAGTTTTCAAACTTGAAGAACCTATTTGATAAAAAGTGTGAAAGTTGTCATCTGAATGATAAATTTGAAAACTTAAGGATATATAATATTCTTTCAATATTCATATCAAACACATTTTTAAATATTAAAAATATTAAAGGCATTGATTAATTAGAAAAAAAAAAAACTTTTTTTTACTTGTATTTAAAATTCTATCAAGTTTCAAAACTTCCTATTACTTTACCTTTCATGCTTTTCAATAAATTTGTTTATATATGCCAGGCATTTCCTGGATCTCCGTCCAGCAAATTTTGTATTCTTTGAGCTATGTTAGAAGTATTTATGAATATCAATCTAATAAATTAATTGGAGTAGTTGAGAGTCATATGGGGGTTTGTAATGTAATATAGGTTTTTATAGGGTCTAAAGATGTCAAAGGCAGTAAAATTTCCTTGTAGAACTCTGGTTTTACCAAATTTAATTTGAGGATAAACTAAAGCAAGNCGACTCAGAAGCACATCCCAAGTCTACTTCAGCGAGGGGAATGGAGTACCTCTCTGTATCACCTCTACTCCGGCCCAAAGAATGCTGGTCCTCAGGTTTGACTCTGCTAGCACTACTTGCCAGTCCCTCTATTCCAATGGGATGGCTAACACTTTCTGGGTCGCTACGTCCAAGCCGTCTCCGCTTTGCCCAGCCCGATTGAACTCAAGCTCTACAAACAAAAAACACAATCAAGATTTAGTAATCAAAAGTACAAAAGAAACAACTAAGTTCTCACTGGTAGCTCGCCAGTCGATCGGAATCTCGCCCTGACCCCTATCTCCAAAAACAGCCTGACCTCTCAGGTAGAAGTATCGGTTCTTCCAATTCTTATCACTAGATCGTAAGTCCGTTACCAAGTGAGACCGATCATGCCTTAAGTTTAATAAATATCGACCCTTCTTTTTATCGTTCTCCTTCAAGAAGTATGAATACAGTAGCTCGTGCAGCCCGAACCTCCTTTGGTTCCGAACACAGAGGTCTTCCAAAGCCATCAGCAATCTCCAAGCATTCGGCATAAGCTGAGATGGGGCAATCACGAAGTGGTTCAATACTTTCCACACGAGGCGAGGGACGGGTAGCCTCAACCCATCATGAAACCATTTCTTGTAAACACTAATCCAGCCCTTTGCCTCCCAGTCGACCTGCTCGAACGACCGTGGCGTCCGGATATCAACCGAATTCAGAATGTGATACAAGGTTCGGATGCACCACACATCACTATCCTTCAGTACAGGCGGATAATCCCTGGTCAGAATCCCACTACCCTGTTGGCTCGGCTCTTCCTCAGAGCTACTACCAGAAGAAGATAGACTATCGGCCCCTTCGGAGTCTTCCCCACTTCCCCCATGCCTGCCCGAGCCACTCGGACCAACTTTACTTGTACCTAGGACAGCTACACTAACTCCAGTCGGTACCCCAATCGAAACGCCCTCTTCGGGCATCATCATTATGGTGGGGGCAGGCTCATAATCATCCCCAGTGTTCACCACAATTTCACTCGAGCTAGCCGATTCAGTACTTGACATAGTGGCCCAATCACCGAACCTGAGCGATCGACTCGGTTCTACCTTCAGAATTCCAAAAAACTAAGTCAAAGGACCACTCGTCCTGGGCAACCGATCGAATGAAGGTACTACACCTAGCCGTCGCTCGCCTCCCAGCACCGGTCAACCTACTCGATAACTAGTCAACTCCTAAACCTCGGTCGACCCTCTCTATCGATCGACAAGCGCAATCAAAACTTTGAAACTCCAAAGTATCAAAGTGTCTGCTCGCCCCCCAACACCGGTCGATCGATCACCATCCACTACCTGCCAACTCTTCTAAAGCCCAAGATCCGGTCGACCCCTACAGCCGACTGAACTTTCCAACCGTCTCCACTCGTTTGCCCTATGCGACCGACTAGTGTTCAGCCCTCAACCCTATTTAGTTTACTCATCCTTGCTCACCAATTCACCAGCTTAAAACACCTACACTGTCGAAACACCCACTCGGTCTGGACGACCGATGATCTTCCTAGTCAACTTCGAATGCCCCTTACCACTCAGTCGGATGGACCGAAGGACTCACCTACCAATTTAACTACAATCTAACCTGCCATTCGATCCGGTCAGGTCGACCTACCGAGCCAAATCGAGGCGCGTTTAAATGGTTTTGTCTTCTCAATTCCGTCCAAAACGCCCAAACAAAACACCAAAAATCCAGCCAACTTGCCAAAAATTTACCAAAAATCCAAAAATTCACGCCTATCCTAGAAAATCAGAACTCCAACACTTCTAAACTTCAAAACAAATCAAAACCATTCAAATTTTCATAAACTTCATCCTATTTTGCGAAACTTCAACAAACAACCAAACAAAAGAAAGACGTCATGAAAGAAGAGGTTTACCGTGAGAAAGCTGCCTCCCCCCGGCAAAATCCACTGCTATTGAAGAGAAACTGGAACGAAGATGGAGAAAAAAAAAAAAAAAAAAAAAAACAAAGTCTACCTTAGTTTTTCTGCAGAAGGAGCGAAAAAAGTATGAATGGGAGACGAACAATCTGCCCATTTGTTTTTAAAAGGCAAGTCTGACATACTAGGACACGTGGCGGCTTACGATTGGATGGGAGTCAGTGTGTCCTTTCGTTTTCCCGCCTCGAAAACCAGAAGCATATAACCACCGTACACGTGGTAGGGATCCAGGCAACCTGGGAAACCGCAGCAAAAGCCATTCCCGTCGTCCTGCCTTCCTGGTCGAGCCACCACGCAGCTGGCAGAATGGGCCCAAGTGGCCCCATGATTCACAAACCTGTGCGAACCTCCCGACTGGTTGACCAGTTTGGAACGATCTGGCCCAAGCTCTCTGTAGGTTAAAAAGGTCGAAGGCTTCGCCCATTCGTCCCCCCAAAACAGCCGAACGAACAGTCAAAGATGAACTTCCCACATTTCTCCCAATCCATCGCCCAATCCTCCCGACCGACTCAACCCTAGACTTCCAAAGGCATTCAACATGTCTTGCGCTTCGCCGGATAGGATGGTTGGGCGGATCGGTCGATCAGCTTGGAACAGCCCGACACAAGCCCTTTTCGGAAGAACCGAGGCAGGAAACCTCGATCATTCGCCCTTCCGTGGAGGACGAATGAAAAGCTGATCGAGGTCCACTATCTCGTCCGATCACCCGTGTACTTTGACCGAGCGAGCCCCAATCTCAATCTTTAATCCAGTCAACCCGGCATGACGAGCGAACATTCCGACTATAATATTATAGCTCACCTCTCTAGTCGGCCGAACATACCGAACGATCTCATAAGTCCCGGGCCTGGTTCCCTTTTCCCTTCTGCCCGTCGCACCGATCAAACACACTATGCAACGACGACACACTCTGGGTCAGTAATGAATGTCGAACGATGTCCAACCAAGATTCATCTGCAACAGTGATCGTCCATACCGACGATCGTTCACCCACGAAGGAAGACCAAGCTTTCCTCGAGCGCTACCTACTCTCCGACTTAAGAAACTCTTAACTCAGAGAGTGGGGGACAAACTGTTAGGGCCAAAAATCATCCTTGGCCCAAATAGGAAAACAGGACCACCAACGAAGAGAGGGTCAGGCCCAGTCCTAGAGGCCCAAGCCAAATTAATCCCATTTGATACGAGATAAGGTCGGCCCCAAAGCATCTGGGCACGGGCCTCCCAATTCTAGCTCACTTCATGGGCCTATAAGAGAGCTCAAAGCCCACGACCCCCACTAATCATTTTCCTGTTCCTGTTCAATCTCCTATTTGAAGTCACTTTCCTGTTCCTGGTCAATTTCCTACTTAAAGTGACTTTCCTGTTCAGATCACCTGGCTATTCGGACGCAGGTAAGACAGCTCACCACCGCCCTAACTTTTCTAGGGTTTGCATCAGAGTTACACTCGGACTCCTACTCCTTCTAAGATTGGGAGACCAAGCAGTCACTATATAAACAGAAGCCAGCCCTCTCACCGAGGGGCAAATATTACACCTTCACACCCGAAGTTCTTATTGGAGAGCTTTATATCACTGCCGTAGTCACAGTCTCCGACTAGACTTCCAGTAACCCCTCTACTCCCTAGCCCTCACTATATTAACCTCTTTCACCCTTGCTGACTTGAGCGTCGAAGTGCCTACGGCAAACACCACCCCGGTGTTTTCTGTCGCTTCACGCGTGTTTCTCTAAGTGTGCAGGTACAACAGATTACTAGTGGCCTCAACCTCACAAGATCAATCCTTCCTTCCGTACCAGTACATTTTTATGTCTACACTAATTATTGGTCATAGATCAGTAATTCGATGAACTTGAGAGAGAAGTTGAAATAAAATTATCTCTTATGTCATCTCATCACTTTCTAAATCATTGTTGCAATGAGTTGATAACTAAACTTGTGTTATAAATTTAAGCCAAATATTTAAATTACCACAATATAATCCATTAAAAAACTTTATTTGGTCTATAAAATAATATTTTTGTCATCAAATTAGAAAGTGATCATTAGTGAAGTGAAGTCAATTTAAATAAATGATAAATTTTATTCACCTCCATTTTTGGTCAATTAAGTAATTTTCTTTTCTTAAAATGATCTAGCTTTATATTATTTTCCAAGTTAACTGCTTTCCATCTTCCAGAAAAATCATGGAAAGGTGTGTGCTGCTCCCTCAGTCATTCACAAGTAACAATCGGATAAGTCAAACCCGTGGTTTGTTCCAAAAATATTTGAAATTCGATTCTCCTCATACACACCTACAGGTGGCTAACGAGTATTGTTTCTCTTTTTTTTTCAAATATTGGCACCCATATGGCTAAAGTCTATTGTTTTTTCAAAGATTATAGGTTCGACAGAGATTCTAGTTTCAAATTCAGGTTTGCGAAAAAAGTTCCAGGGGTTTCTAGATTACTCAAAAGAAAAAAAATTAATTAAATTAAATAAATAACAAACTAGCGCCCTCATTCTCCTTTTTTCCTTAAGTCTATCGTTTTAGCATGTCTTTAGCTTTGTTCAATCATTCAATAGAATCCTTTGTTGTTGGTCAGGTTTTTATGAGTAGAATTAATGAACTATACATTTAACCTGTAAAATTTTAGTTTAAAGACAAGATTTACACTAATCTCAAAAAGTTCTCTTCTAGATTTTGCATTTTGGAACTAATGAAGAACCGTGTGATAATAGGATTAGGCTTTATGTCTCCACCATCAAACTGATTGATATAAGCATTCAAATCATTCTCTTACCAACTTTAGAAAAGGGGTTTAATTTGTGTTTACTTGTTAAAGAAAGCCATCCTAATACAAATCTATAAACTAAGTTATCATAATTGAGTCTTTCCATCAATTTTTAAAGAAAGCCATCCTAATATAAAACATTTCTAGTTTTCTACTTTATCTTTTTTCCCAGAAGATGTCTTGGCTTGTTTCTTTTTTTACTAGACTTAAAATTGCTTCCCCAACAAGCAACGAATAAACCATTCGCATTTGGTGTGATTCTGTTACACAGATTCATTAATTCACACACAAGAAATTCCTCAATAAGGGTTCACATTTTTGACACATAATTTTGAGGCAACAAATAATGATCAAATAATACACCCTCCCCTTACACCCAAAAGTTTTCAAATTAAAAGAGTGACGTCCCCAAGACTATTCAAGAAAATTTAACTTATTTTGTGAAATTCCTAAAATACCCTTCTATATTGCCCCTGAAAAAATCGAAAATTCTTGATGTACTCCTACTTTTTTAAAATCCGAATCTTCATTCCTAACGGTAATTTTGTACTATGAGAAAAAATTTCAATCATATTTCATATGAAAGAATCTGAATTTGTTTTCTTTTCTAATGAAGAATAGTCGGTAGGAATGCAATCAAAAGAGATGGAGAAATTTGATCTCCTCAAATAAAGTTCATCTTAATGAATGAAAATCATACAAATCATACAATTGAGTTTTTCTATTAATCTCTAAACATTTCAACTTTATCTTCTTTCCTAGAAGATGCCTTGCCTTTTCTACTTTAATCTTTGTTTTCCCGGAAGAATAGCCAGTGAACATTGGATGTAATTGAGACACTGATTATATAATTACTTCTACCTGAATTCCTAAAATTTTAAAAACTCTAAATCATAAGGGTTAGGTGAGAGCAACTTAAATCTTTTACTCAAACTATTCACACAAATTCATTCATTGATTTATCTATGTGGGTTTGAAAAAATGGGTCGAACTGAGTTAAATTAGATACTAAAAATTGAGAATTTTTTTTTTTTAAAAAAGATCAATCAAAACAACAAACTAAATCAAGAATTGATTGAATGCAAATGCAATGACAGTGAAATGGGTTTTAAATTCTGGGCCTTCACTTGGGCTTTTGATCAAAGTCAAGGGTGTAAAGAAATAGAACAGTGCCTCCGCCCTATTTCCTTGCCGTTTCATTGCATCTCCCACTACTAAAGGGGAAGGCCATGCCATTGGACTAATAATACTACACGGAAACTAATAATTTCGCCCAAGGTTTGGGTAAAGTAACACTTCAGTCGTATAGAAATTTTTAGTAATATTTTGGTAGGGCTTGCTAATGACAAGGAATAAATTGTTACTAACAAAGACCAAAACGTTATTAAAAAATTATTTAAGATAGAAAATACTTAACTCAAACCTTAGACACGAAATTATTACTATCCCTAATATTGGTATGAGGAAAAATTGTAATATTTAGAAAAACTCAGAGAGCGAATTGTATTCAATAAAACCCCAAGGTCTAATGAACCCTAAAATTGAATTTGACTTTTCACTATCACCCAATATTTGCATTAGATTTTCCACATTTCAACTCTTGTTTTTTTCCTGGAAGATCCAATCAGTGTTTTAAAAACTAGCCCAACGTAGCCGGTTGAACTAGTTCAACCGGGACCAGAGGCCTTCACTAAGTCAGGTTACAAATTTTCCTATTAATTAAAAACCCTAAAAATTAGGACACTAATCCGTGAATAATTAAAAGCTAGAATGTTAGGGTTTTTTAAGAGGAATGGATAGTGAGTGCAATGGTGGTGATGGCGATGATTTTCGGTGAGTGAATCGACTAGAAATCGCATAACTATGTCGCTAGAAGAAACCCATTGTTATCGGCGATTGGGAAGGTGAACGGGGGAGTGATGAGATGAGTTTTGGTCAGAAGGTGAGGGGAGTGTTTTTGTGGTGATGGAGAGTGTTGTCATCACCAAAAATAGGCTCTATTTGCCAATGCCGATGGTGGTGTTTGGGGTATTTTTGCAAGATTTTAATCCTATATGGACTTACAGAATTTTTAAAGGTATTTTTGTTAGATTTCAAACTTTGGACATTGATTTGACCTACTGGTCAAATTAGTTAAACCGATTGACCCAAGACCCAGCCACTTTGTCGAGTTTCATCTTAGGTTGGGTTTTAAAACACTAGATGGAATGTCTTTCCTTTCTCTTTCTTTTCTCTTTCTTTGTCTCCAATGATGGTCTCAAACAGGTTTAAGCTAATGGGCCAATGGACTCTTTTTGTCTGATGGACCAACTTCAATAACTAATGGGTTAATGGGCTCTTATTATTTGATATACCAATTTTAACTTTCCGTTGAACAGTGTTATTTAAACTTCTACTTAAACTCTTTCTATATTTTAGTTTTAATTTTTTTCAAAAATGAAAATGGATATAAGAATAAATTTAATTAAGATTCAATCATTTGAAAGGTTTTGGAGGGCTCAAATAATACCACTTTTTTTTATTCTAATAAATGTTGAGTTTCATTATATATGAAAATAAAAATAGAAATTCAAAATGAGTTTTAAGTTCTAATTTTATATTCAAAGGGGTTTAAAAAATAGATTAATTTTTTTATTATTATTATTATCTACACATAATCATTTAACAAGAGCGATTGGTTCAAGTTGTAAACAAATTTATGTTCTTTTCAGATCATAAGATATTCATTCTCCCACTAATCACAATGACTGGATCTTTATTGACTTCTATGGTTAACTCCAGAAAAAGGATGTCTTCTTACTTGAAGAACTTGAAGACCTACTAAGTAATAAAATAGTTAAAGAAAAAGTAAAACAATACTAAGTAATAAAGATAGAAATGACAAACAAAGAGTGGAGATTTTATTATCCCAAATACTTAAAATAGTTATATTGCAAATACAAATGAAAAGTTCAACTGATAAACAAGCTAACTTAATTCTTAAACACGCACAAACCCAGAAGACTTATACGTCACACTCAAACACTAAGAGTGATGTTATTTGGGTAAAAATCTCAAAGCCGCTTCAAAATCCTCTAATTTGATCGTAAGCAATTCATCACTCTCTACACAATCATCAGTAATCCTAAAATCCAAATTCTCCTTGCCATTATTTAGCATTATATCCACTAAACCTCCATTCATTTTCATACGTTGCACTTTTGTTGTCTCTTTCTCTATTAGCTCTGCAATGGCATTTTCACTACAAGAAGAATGTAATTTGAACCCATATAACAAGTTATCCTCCGCTTGATTACTCATCTTGATATGGAGAAGATTAGCTAATTCTTCACAGCTCAAATCTTTAAACTTAAAAATGTTAGTAACCCTTCTGCTGAAACCTTCATTAGAAGATATTACACGTTGCATTGGTTCATTGTACCCAGCAAATATGACTAAAACATTTCCACTGTCCATACAAGACATGATCTCTTCTAAGGCTTCTAACCCAAAGTCACGGCCACATCTCTCCCAAGGGATTAGTCGATAAGCTTCATCCACAAAAAGAATACCTCCCTCGGCTTGTTTGATCTGTGCATGAATTTTTATTTTATTTTTGTTAAAATAAACCATACAACATAAAATATGTTTCTAAGATATTATGCATTTTGAAATATAAAAGGTAAAAGAGATGATATATGATCCATCGAATGACTATTAAAGAGTTTAGCCACATTTGTATATTAATTACCAGGAATTCATCAAACATGTGATATGAAAAGCAAAGCAGTGTACCTTTTCCCTAGTCTTTGGTCCAGTCTGGCCAATATATTCACCAACTAAATCTGTCCTTTGAACTTCTTTTACAATAGGGGTACGCAAAATTCCCGCACTATGGAGTAGTCTTCCAAGGGTTCGAGCCACCATTGTCTTACCTAATATCCAATATGAACAAAAGAAAAATTTAATTGATTTGGTATTTAAGAAAACAATATATTATGTTAGGAGTAATATTAATTTGGATAACTTTTTTTTTTTTTTTTTGAAAATTATTAAGATAGTACACAAGTTCTATTTAAAACAAACAGAAAGGGCAAATCCATTTAAAGAATGTTAGATTTAACTCAAGGAAAGCTAAAGTGAGCAGCAATTTTACCTGTTCCAGGATTTCCTAGGAATGCCATGTGAGGAAGTCTTCTGGTGCCAACTTTCGGCAATGGCGGAGGCAGTGCAAGCCCAGGGTGAGGCAGTGCCCTCCCTGGTATTTTAAAATGAACGAGGAACAATACAAACTATTGCCTTAGGCCATTAATACTTTATAAAATTACTAATTACCCCCAAAATAGTTAATCCCGAAAACAAGTTAAATGAAAATTTACCGAATCCAATATTTAAACCTATAAAAAAAATTAAATGAAATGTTAGATTATATTTAAGTCCACCATATACAAATTTAGTTGCCCAATAAAATAATCAATCCAAAAAATAAACTAAATAAGATTTTAGATTATATATTAAATAAAAAACATTTATACAAACTTCATAAATTAAGGCTTTGATATAGGACAAATTCTTCATTAATTTATGAATCCTATTCTACTTAGTTTCTTTAATTTACTAGAAAATAATGATTTTTTTATATGTTTCCTTATGCTAGTATCATCTCTTTTATTTGCTTCACCATATATTAGAAAAATTATAATTGTATTAAGCAAAATTTTTTAATTATCATAATAAAAAAATTTAAAATATATATTTTTTAAATTTTGGCCCTCTTACTTAAAATCCTAGTTCTACCACTGAATTTCAGTTTAAGGGCCCTGTGCCTCTCATGCAAAAGAATGCCCTTTGCCCATTTTATTTGGATTATAGAGTCTAATGATATTTTGTTTTAATTTGGATGAGAGTGTAATAGTTTTTATAAACAATAGTCCCTCAAATCTAAAAGTCCAGATGCACCGGTACCCTCAAGGAAAGATAAAGTAAGCAACAATTTTACCTGTTCCCGGATTTCCTGGAAATGCCATAGGAGGAAGTTTTCCGCTGCCAACATTCATCTTTGACAAAGGTTTCGCCAGTGGAGGCCTACCGTGGGGAAGCACCCTTCCTGGGATTTAAACCCCAATAAAAAAAGCTATAAATTATTACTCTTAGACCCTCAATACTCTATAAAATTATTAATTACCACCAAAATAATTAAACCAAAGAACATGCTAAATGAAAATTTTACCAAATCCAGTTTTTAAGCCTAAAAACAAATTAAATGATATGTTAGATAATAATTAAATCCATCATATAGAAATTTAACTACCCAATCCAAAAGAATGCCCTTTGCCCATTTAGTTTTGATTATATAGTTTATGGATATTTGTTTCAATTTGAATGATGGACTCTATAAGTTTTTATAAACAATAGTACCCTCAAGGAAAGATCTATCAAATTAAGCAGCAATGATTTTTACCTGTTCCAGGATATCCTTGAAATGGGATGTGAGGAGGTCTTTCAGTGCCAACTATCAGTCCAAGGGCCTTGCGCCTCTCATCCACAAGAAAGCTCTTTGCCCATTTCCGAAGTTGCATCTTGAGTTCATCCAGACCCACGATATATGATAGCTCTTTATCAAGGGCATCCATCGTTTCTTTTTCCTTGCTGCATGCTTCAAGTGCCTTTTTTTTTCGTTGCTCTTCTTGATGAGAGAGAAGTACATCACGCAACTTCCCACTTTCTTGGATTTTTGAAAGATGATCTAGAACAGTCATGCCCTCCTGCATTTTGAGTTACTTAAATTACTGATATATATATATATATATTATTTTAGAATATATATCAAAATCCATACATCATCTTTAGCATTATAATCAGCATTATTCTCGAGCAAAGTCTTGACAATTGAACAGTCTTCAGTTCGAATTGAGTGCAAAACCGAAAGTTTTAGTGGTGTTGCTCCATACTGCATGTAAAAAAGGGAAATAAATTGAATAAAAATATATCACTATCACATTATTCGGGAAAAGTTGTTCAGAATTAAAAAACACCTCAGTTTCAGCTTCAACAAGAGCACCATGACCAAGAAGTAATCGTGCAGCTTCACTGCACCCATGCTTGGCTGCTAAATGCAATGCGGTTTCTCCACACTGCAAAACTCAACAGATCAATATATAACACATGGTTTTTCAAGTAAGATAAGTTTTTTTAGTTTTCCTCTCTTTGCTAAAGCAGTCATATTTTTAAGCATATCTTTTGGCTTTATAGTGCTTAGATTTCTCTCCGGAAAATTAATGAAATATAAAACAGATGAATTTCACTTACAATATTTTCAGCTTCAACATGAGCACCATGAGCAAGAAGTAACCGTGCAGCTTCATTGCATCCATTCTTGGCTGCTAAATGCAATGGAGTTTCTCCACACTGCAAAACTCAACAGATCAATATATATAACACATGGTTTTTCAAGGAAGATGGTTTCTCTCTCTCTCTCTCTTTTTTTTTTTTTTTTTTTTTTTCTTAGCAGTCATTACTAGCATATTTTTTGGCTTTATAGTGATTAGGGCTCCGTTTATTTCACTCTTCCAAATGTTATTCTTGATTTTTCCAATAAAGTTAAACAGTAAAATTAGCTTATTCTCAAAATATTATTCTATATTATTTAATTTTTTTTAAATCCCCTAAATTTGTTAATTTAACTAAACACCCTTAAATTTTTTTTAAAAAATTACAAAAACACCCAAGCAATCCACATTTACCAGATTCTGGCCACCACTGTCGGAAGCTAACCAGAATCTAGTGTAATGGTGCACTACCGGCTGAATTTGGCCGATAATGCGCTGATCTAACCTTTTCTAGCCAGATCCACTAGAAAAAGCCAGATCTACTGCCAAAGATCTAGCCGTCAACGACCAGATCTTTGACCGTAAACAGTCATCAACAACGGCTAAGATATGGTTGTCGTTGACCATCAACGACGGTCGTATCTTTGGCCGTCGTTGACGACCAAATACGGCCAGATCTGGCCGTCAATGGCCAGATCTAGTAGTAGATTTGGCCTTTTCCGGTAAGATCTACCGTGGATTTGACAGGAAAAAGCCATATCGGCGTACGACCAGGCAAGATCCAGCTGGTCATAAGCCGATACGCGACTCTGGCCACCCTCTGGCAGTGGTGGTCGGTTGTCCGTATTTAATGGGTGGATGATGGGTGTTTTTGTTGACTTTTAATATTTTATTATAGGGGTATTTAGTAAATAAATAAACATATAGAGTATTTTTGTTAATTTTCAAATTCTACATCATAATATCCGTCCAATTTAACTTTTTTCAAAATATTATTCTAAAAAGTGTTAAAGTAATGAACCAAACAGGCCCTAGATTTCTCTCCGGAAAATTAATAAAACATAAAACAAATAAATTTCACTTACCATATTTTTCGCTTCCAAGTCAACTTTGTCATCTCCTTTCCATTCAAGCAGAAATTTCACTATTTCTGTCTTGTTGTTACCAGCAGAAAGATGAAGGGGTGTCTCCAACATCTGCAGTTAAACCAAAATGAATACATAAAATGGAAGATATACACACTCAGATTAGTTGTACTTAAATTAATTAATTTACAAAGAAACTTAATTTTTGTTTTGCTTCTTAATTTGTCCAAAACCCTTTAAAGAACCAGCTGATAAAATCTAATTCTTTCAAGTGTATATATGTATTAATACTAAAAGAAAAAAAAAAAAAATCTTACAATTGCATTTCTTTCGTTGAGAAGAGATGGATTCTCCTGAAGTAGCTTATGAAACCCATCAACATCCCCCGACTGAGCAGAGTCATGAATGGTAATACGTTTCTTAGATCTTGATGATTGTTTACCCTGATCCTGACCATTCTCCATGTCTATTTTGTAAAACTAGCTTAAGGTTTGCGAACAAAACTGAAAAACAGAGAGAAATGTGTTTGATTTTCTTTACTTGATGACTGAATTCGTAAAGCTACAGTAAACAATAACTTTACTGTTTTATACAAAGACAAAGACGAAGAGTAAAGTAGTAAAGTGCACTGTACAACTGACTTTACTGAAATCAAAAACGACACCGTCTTGTAGAATTATTGCTCCTCCTGCTACTTGAATTTTTTTCATTTTCGTCCTTTGACCAACATATTTGTCTTCTCTCTCGTGAAGATTAAGGAGATTAAAGAGAGATTTGGAATGTTCACTGAATTAATGAAACAAAGTTTCGTTTTTCCCTTTTTATAAGCATTTATGCTCAGTTATTTTGCTTTATTAATGACATAACATGTTAAACGTCAGCATGGAATCTTCAATGATGTCTCGTTAGCTTTCATTTACTTTTTCCTCTCACTCTCACCAAGAATATATAATTATATATTTGTATCCCTAATGTCTATAGGCGCGTTTAGTTTATTATTTTGGATAGGATTTTGAGAATAATATTAGATAATTGGATAGGGGAGTATTACAAGGTAAAATTTAAAAATTTATGAAAAAACCCCTATGTTTGCTAATTTAATTAAACACCCTAATGTATAAAATGACAAAAACACTCCCACTACCTGCAGTGCCAGATTCCGACCACCACCGCTGAAATCTAGCCAGAAAATCGCGTTACGACACAGACCAGTCGGATCTGTGTCGTAACGCGTCATTATGACCTTTTCCGGTCAGATCTATAACGAATCTAGCCAGAAAATGTCAGATCCATGGCCTGTCGTGGCCGCGACAGTCGGAAAAGGCCAAAACGACGGCCATCTTTGGCCATAACGACGACCAAAGATATGGCCGTCGTTAACAGTCAATTTCTAATCAAGAATATTAAGAGACACAGGAGAGCTCTGTATGAACATAAGAAAAATTATTTATATCCAATCAATTGATTCAATATCCTTAGGTAATAAAAAATGATCAAATAATTTAGCCTCTCCTTACACCCAAAAGTTTTCAAATTAAAACAGTGACCTCCCCAAGTTTGTTCAAGAAAATTTACCCATTATTGAGAAATTCCTGACATGCCCTTTTCTAGATTGCCCCCCAACAAATTGAAATTTCTTGATGTAGTCCTCCATTTTCTTTAAAATCCAAATCTCCATTCCTGACGGTAATTTTACACTATAGGGAAAAAATTCCAATCAAAATTTCTTGCATAAGAACTGAAATTTTTTCTTTCCTAGTGTAAAAGTACTGTCAGCAGGAATGCAGTCAAAAGAGATGGAGAAATTTGATCTCTTCTAATAAGTTAATCTTCATTAATGAAAGTCTCAATCATTTTCTGACATAAGGCTTCATAACGATGGCTAGTAAAATTGTCATGGGGTCCTCAACTCTGAAACTAAGAAAAAGACGATACTTTAGTCTAGCAATAGTGGAAGAAGACAAAGAAGACATTAACTTTCCACAAATGACAGTCAGTTCACATGGGCAAAAACATAGGGAGCTAAACCAAGACATCATCATATAATTGAGTATTTGCATCAATCTCTAAGCATTTCAACTTTATCTCTTTTCCTAGAAGATGCATTGCCTCTTTCTTTTCTTTTTTTTTTGCTTTTTTCGACTAGACATATAATTGCATCCGCAACTAGGAACTCATAAACCATTCACATTTGGTGTGCTTGTGTTACACTGATTTATTAATTCACACACAAGAGACTCCTCATCAAGGGTTTACATTACAATTTCGAGAAATTCATAATATATCCTTCTACATTGCCCACTATTTGCTCTGTTACCAAATTCAGATGGGTCTCAACACTTTCATACTGAAACATGCAACCAGAAAATTCGAAACTGGGTTTTCACAAGAAGTTAATTAACTAAGTGGAAGTGGGTTTCGGAAATTGGTGAAATTAGGGATTCAAAATTAACCGACAATAAAATTAGGGAAAAGCAGATTTACATACCAAGTCCTCAGGCTCTTTCTCACTAGTGTGATAAACCCCACATTTGGTGCGAATCAACGGTGTCTCCACCCCCATTTCCAGCGCTTTTCATTGTCTCTTTGTGTACTAAGAGACACGGGAATTTTTATAGTAGATATGCATTTTCTAGAAAAGTTACGATACAATTTTTAAACCTTAGATTATTTTTTTTTTTTTAAATGTGCTAATAGTAAAAATTGTATTAAATTTCACTATCCAAAATATTTTAATATAATAGATTAACATAATTTGCGTAATATAAATAAATAAACAACAAAGCTACGGACACCGAATATTTTGCACCGAAAATTTGTACCGGCCTATGTGTACCCCTGACTCACACCACGCCTGATTTTTCTATAATTATTTTTCTAGTAAATATGGACAGTCGTTCACTCACATGGACTCCCGTCCATATTATATGGACGAGCGTCCCCCTTTAAAGGACGCCGGTCCATAAGTAAAATACGATAAAAAAATTTTATAAACATTAGGGACGATCGTCCATCCATTATGGACGGTCGTCTATTACTTTTGGACGGGCGCCCACAAATAATAGACGCCCGTCCTTGACCCAAAAATGAAAATTAAAAAAAAAAAACTTTCTGGACGCCCATCCACCAATTGTGGATGGTCGTCCCTTACGTTTGGACGGGGCGTCCGTAAGAAATAGACGCCCGTCCATTATTTTGGTTTTACAAATCAAAAAAGAAAATCTTTGGACGGCCGTCCTTTCGCTGTGGACGGGCGTCCGTAAGTAATGGACGTCTGTCCATTCTTTTGTTGTTTCAAATTAAAATGAAAACTATGGACGGCTGTCCACAAATTGTGGACGGTCGTCTGTAAGTAATGGACGCCCGTCCATTCTTTTGCTTTTAAAAAATAAAAATAAAATAATGGACGGACGTCCATAGATAGTGGACGGTTGTCCGTAAGAGTTGGACGGTCGTCCATAAGAGTTGGACGGCCGTCCCTTAAGTAAAGGACGGCCGTCCCACCCTGTAAAGGATGGCCGTCCCACCCTTATGGACGCCCGTCCACTACTGTAATAAAAAAAAAAAAAAAAAGTCACGTATTAGGTTAAAAATTTTGGGGAAGTTTCAAAAATTAAAACACACAGCCAGCCATTACCATCTTCTTCGTCTTCCATCTGCGTCTTCTTCGTCTTCGTGCTCTTGTTCTTCTGGATTCCTGTTCGGCGCTTGTTCTTCGTCTTCCTCATCTGCCATTGGTAATTAAACACTTTCCTTTTTCAATTTTTTTTTTTTTTTTTTTTGGTTGGATGAATGTGTTGAATGGAGTTGAGTTGATGAAATGAAATCCAGTCAATTTGGTGGGACTGGTTTGTGTGATTGATAAATAGAAGTGTTCTGCCATTGATAAAGAGAAATGTAGTTTATTTTACGTGCTGGTTTTTGTGAACTACCGTGAAAGGAAAATTGATTTTAGGCATATTTTAGGTGCAGCAGTAGGTAATTTGATTGATATCAAGAATCATAGTCTTAAACCCTTGTTTGCTCGAGAAAGATTCTCCTCTCAAGCTATTTCGAAATGAACTGTTATTTCAATTTTTTGGTGGGTTTTTTCTTTCATTTGGGTTTTCTGATATGAACTGTTATGCCTAACTTTGATTAACTTTATGCTCATTCTTGCTTGTTTCTTCATGTCTTGGTGTCTGTCCTTGTCTATGAGGTTAAAAATAGTTTTAAAAGTTTAAAGTTGATGCCTTTTGAGTTTGCTTTTGGTATCTGCATCGATTGGTGTCTGTCCTTGCTCTATGAGGTTACAAATAGTTTTAAAAGTTTAAAGTTGATGCCTTTTGGGTTTGCTTTTGGTATCTGCATCGACTACTGTAACTTTGGTTTATCTGCCTCTCTTCAGTGCTTTCATTTTTGTAGCAATGCAATGTTTTGTAACATTTACAAGCCATATTTTATTTGCAATTGCATGTAACATCTCAGGTTTTAAGTGTTACAGTTTAGCTTTCTGGCTAAGGTGTTTGTGTTCTTGCTATCTTCGAAATATAATTTGTTTTAGAGATTTTGTTCTTCCGAATTTTTGATATGTTCACTTGTTCAGGATATTAGCTTTTATTTTAGAAACTTGAGATATTAATAATGTTGAATGCAATTTTATTTTATTTTTTTGGTGGTATGAAGTGAACATTTTTATACATTAAGAGTAGATTGTTGGTTGCAATTTTGTTCATGAGGAACAGTCTTTTTTCTTCTTCTCTTCCCGTCTTAACCTTCACATTAGCTGTTTGTCTGTAGGAGCCCACCAATACTCTTAGCTTCTAGGCTTTTGCACAGCCATCATTTAACCAAAGTATGTCTAACGTTTTTTTTGGGTTCAATCGTGTTGCTTAATTTAATCAATTTATTTTTTTTGGAATTTCTTTTGCTTTTCTCTTTTTGTAATTTGATTTTTGGTGATTGGTTGGTTTAGGTTATTGGAATTAAGGACTGGTAACTGCTATTACAAATTCACCTGAATATACTTTCTTGACTTCATTTTTGCTTTCATTTCCGTAAGGTTTAGTTAGAATTGATATGGGGCTGTCTAAAAGTTAAATTCTCTTCTATGTTTCAAAGATCTGTTGGGCGGTTGGCTCCCCTACTTACATCCATGGTGTTTTTCAGTTCAAATTAGTATTTTCGATAAAGTTTGATGAATTGTGTTATAATTTAAAAAGGCTTAGAGAAGAACATAAATGTGTCTTTGATTGTTTGAAAAACGAATGAGACTTTATATGTTTATGAAAAGTTCCGAACAAGCCGATATTTGTATGGTTTAGGTTTGGCAGATTATGATGACGACTTTTTATGTATACAGGTTTTAGAAGAAAGCGAAAATGGTGAGGGAAAAAAATACAACAATTCCTCATGAAGGCACGTCGTCATCTGCAATTCAATTTGAGACTTGCGACATAAAAAACAATGCGAGGACGTGTCGAAAAGAGATATTTGCCTGGAAGAGTTTGGATTTAGGATTTCTAACAAGTTATGTTTAGGTGATGAAATCAACTGGATTAATATTTGAAATGGACAGTTTGGTCAGTATGAGATATGATGGATATAAGCATTTGATATATGAGTTTTTTGGTAGTTTGGAAGTTGTGGAGACAGATAGTGATGAGTTTTCGGCGTATACACTGTTTTTTAAATTAAATAATTAGAACTTGTAGTCAGACCAAAGATTTAGCAACCTGGATGGGATTTGATTTTAAAGGTTTGGAAAACGTATCTAGAACCTGGGATTCCAAACAAGCTTGGATTGATGTTTCCGGGATAGGGATTTACCATCCACATAGGTGTAAATCTACAAAGTTAAGGAATCCTGCTATGAGAGTATTCATAGATACCTGACTTTCACATTTAATGGTAGGAAAGAGACAAGGAAATGTGACGGTAATGATTAATGTTCATGGAAGCAACAGTAGCAAGGAGGCAAGTTAATTCAGCGAAGTTATTGATTAAGAAGTTGGTGAGAGATTCAAGCAGACAAATGAGAAATATATTGGGGATGTTGTTACGTTAATATGTGAGAAGTTGAATATTGAGATCACCTCTGATGATGCAACAAATAAGATTAAGTTTTCTACAAATAATGTGTTGGGGGATGTGGACATTGAATAAAATGGGTTTGATTAAAAAGAATAGGCAGGACAATGGATTCTGATTAGGGATGAAATGGAGGGAGATGCAACGGTTCAGGAAGGTGTCAGTGTTTCAGAAGGGGGTTAGAAGGATAAGTGTATGTGCGCAAAAGAAGAAGAACAGAGTACTGAACCTGAATCATTGAGAATGTAGAAGATATGCCTTCTCATACTTTAGAGGAAATAGAAAGCGGATTTGAGTGGATGGAAAAGTTTCAAGAGGAGCGTTTTTCACGTATTGAGAGGCAAATGCAAGAACAACATGATCAATTGCAAAGTGATTTTAAACATCTGCATCAAGAATAGAAGAAACAATTGACATCATTAGGGAACGCATGCAGAGATTTCAGATGATGAGAGAACTCTCAACAGCCTCCTCCTCCTCCAGTCAAACTCCACCCCCTGCACCATGATTCTGGGGACACACTATGATGTTAATTATAATTATGTGTACTTCAAATAGTTAGCTTTATGTACGAAGATTATTTTTGCCTTTTGTTATAGTGATTGATTTCAGCGGATGTTCTTAATAAAAATTGTCTTTTGTTTAAAAATAGATATATTTTTGTTTATACATATGTGAACTACTCTATGATCATATGTATATGTAATACATCCAAATTCCATGTACAACCAGAGTTGCAATGTGACGATAATTATACTGAAAACATTCATAATAAGTTACATTAATGTTCATACATGAATTCACTATCCTACACAACCAATGACGAAAATACTAAAATAAAACACGAATAAGCATACAACTCAACTGCATTCAGTAGAATTAACCAAAACATAAAAAATTTCTACCAAATACAATTCTATAGCTCAACCTGGCAACAACATCAAACACTTCCAATGAGACATGTTATCATTTACAAACTCTGTCTAGTATGAAAATTACTTTGTCCTGCGATATTCGAACCGGACCAATGGACATCTGTCATATTTAACAACCACAATTTAGCACACGTAAGAAAACTAAGGCAATTACAATTATACAAAATAAATAACACATACCTGGGTAGTAAAACAATATTCGACAACACTTGAGTTTCCGCATCGGCCACGAAAGTACATGAAAGAAACTGTTCCTTTTGTCGCCATACCGATGATCCTTTTCCTAAAAAGTATCATAAAACATTATAATCAAGTCGTATTATTCTAAACTTCAAATAAGTAAGTAATGTTTCAAAAAAAATACTCAAATAATGTATAACTCATACCATCTTTGTTTTTGTAATTTTTCTTTTTAACCTACGTACAATTTCTTCAATCTTCGATTGCTTTCTTTTACATAGAGGATGACCTTATCTACGAGCTGCCTGTGACTAATAATTAGATTATTCCCCTCTTTCGGAGACTGTTCCATCTTGGCTAGTCAAACCGGTTGTAGAAGAGATGTTCATTTTTGTACCAAGCTCTCTCTCACTTTCCTTTTGCTCCAATTGTTCCTCATGTCAATCATAAATTGTCATCATCTTATAATCTTCCTCATTGTTGATGTCAATCCGCTAATGTCAACATTAAATTAGACAACTTATTAAAACGTTGTCCTTCAATGTTGGGCTCCACCTATTATAACTGACCTTAATTTTCGTATGACATCTATTCACATTCATCCCTAAAAACCTATATCAATCAGACCCTAAATAAAACCTACTCTAACAAACTTTACTTGGAAAATAACAGAACAGAACAACCATATAGTGGCAGGTTACAACAGTAGTACAGAACAACCAACATCATTTAACTACCCAAAAAACCAAACATCACCAAATTAAACATTAAAAAGCGGTAGCCTTCATGCCACATATATAATTAAATTGTATTCCGGAAACGTAATCCAATAGCTGGAAGAAAATCTAAGAGAAATTACAAAATGGCAGCCATCGGACTGTAACAACTCCATTGAGTATTATGAAATTAAATAAAACATGCAAGGAACTTACTGGTTTCGAAATATGGGTAGAATTTTCAGTGATATAGGCATTAAAATTAACAGTTTTACTGCTTGAAATCAAGAATAGTGAATGGGTTTTATATACCAAGTCTTTTGTCTGGTCTTTCTCACTAATCAAGAATATTAAGAGACACAGGAGAGCTCCGTATGAAATAAGAAAAATTATTATATCCAATCATTGATTCAATATCTTAGGTAATAAAAAAGATCAAATAGTTTAGCCTCTCCTTACACCCAAAAGTTTTCAAATTAAAACAGTGACCTCCCCAAGTCTGTTCAAGAAAATTAACCATTATGGAAATTCCTAACATACACTTTTCTAGATTGCCCCCCAACAAATTGAAATTTCTGATGTAGTCCTCCATTTTCTTAAATCCAAATCTCCATTCTGACGGTAATTTACACTATAGGAAAAAAAAAAATTCTTTTCCGGTGTAAAGTACTGTCGGCAGGGACTGCAGGCAAAAGAGATGGAGAAATTCGATCTCTTCTAATAAGTTAATCTTCATTAATGAAAGTCTCAATCATTTTCTGACATAAGGCTTCATAACGATGGCTAGTAAAATTGTCATGGGGTCCTCAACTCTGAAACTAAGAAAAAGACGATACTTTAGCAGTAGTGGAAGAAGACAAAGAAGCCATTAACTTTCCACAAGTGACAGACAGTTCACATGGGCAAAAACATAGGGAGCTAAACCAAGACATCATCATATAATTGAGTATTTGCATCAATCTCTAAGCATTTCAACTTTATCTCTTTTCCTAGAAGATGCATTGCCTCTTTCTTTTCTTTTTTTTTTGCTTTTTTCGACTAGACATATAATTGCATCCGCAACTAGGAACTCATAAACCATTCACATTTGGTGTGATTGTGTTACACTGATTCATCAATTCACACACAAGAGACTCCTCATCAAGGGTTCACATTACAATTTCGAGAAATTCATAATATATCCTTCTACATTGCCCACTATTTGCTCTGTTACCAAACTCAGATGGGGCTCAACACTTTCATTCTGAAACATGCAAACAAAAAATTCGAAACTGGGTTTTCACAAGAAGTGAATTAACTAAGTGGAAGTGGGTTTCAGAAATTGATGAAATTAGGGATTCAAAATTAACCGACAATGAAATTAGGGAAAATGAGATTTACATACCAAGTCCTCAGGCTCTTTCTGACTAGTGTGATAAACCCTACATTTGGTGCGAATCAACGGTGTCTTCACCCCCATTTCCAACGCTTTTCATTGTCTCTGTCTACTAAGAGACACGGGAATTTTTATAGTAGATATACATTTTCTAAAAAAGTTATGATACAATTTTTAAGCCTTAGATTAATGTTTTTTTTTTCTAAAATGTGCTAATTGTAAAAACTGTATTAAATTTCACCATCCAAAATATTTTAATCTAATAGATTAACATAATTTGCGTAATATAAATAAATAAATGGTGCCCTTAAACATGACCTGTATGTTAACTTAAATCGAATATTTAAGCTCTAGTAATCTAATCCATTAAAAACCCCATTCGTCCATACAAGAATATTTTGGTTGCTTTTAGAATTGGACTTGTCTAAACGGTTAACCACACCTACCCTAATTTTTGGTTGATTAAGATGATTATCTTTGAAATTATCTTGCTTTTATCATGTTCTCTTCACAGGAAAGTAATGGGAAAGTGTATGCCAACTAGCTCTCTCGTTCACTAGTGAGAGATTAGCTGGATGAATTAGGCCTATGGTTTGAGCCCATGTTTTAACAAGACAATCAAGGGCTAAACTAAAACATAAGATAATTGAGTGATTGACTTCCTGATAATGTTTTTAATCACATTGTTTTGTTATGGAAATGCAGATATATTCTTGTTGATGCTCTGGGTTGTGCAATGTCAAATAAAACATTATTATTCTGATAATTGATTCACTTTTTTACTTGACTTTAGAAACGAACCCTGTGTAATTAATGTGCCATGAACCCTAAAATCGAATTTTACGTTTCACTGTCACTTACTATTTGCATTAAATTTTCTACTCTTCTGCTCTTGTTTTTTTCCTGGAAGATGCTAATGCCTTTCATCCCCCTCTCTTTTATCTTTCATTCTTTCTCTCCAGTGATGGTCTTAAACGGGTTTAAGCTAATGGGCCAATGGGCTCTCACTATCTGATGGCAACTTCAATAACTAATGGGCCAATGAGCTCTCATTATTTGATTTACCAACTTTAATTTTCCGTTAAACCGTGTTTTTTAAACTCCTATTTAAACTCTTTTTAAATTTAAATTTTAGTTTTAATTTTTTTAAATATAAAAATGCATATAAGAATAAACTTAATTAAGATTCAATTATTTAAAAGAGTTTTGGAGGGCTCCAATAATACCACGCTTTTTTATTTTAATACATATTGAGTTTCATTATTAAAAATTCAAATTGAGTTTTAATTTCTAATTTTATATTCAAAGGGGTTTAAAAAATAGATTAACTTTTTTTTTATTATTATTATTATTTTCTACACACAATCATTTAACAAGAGCTATTGGCTCAATTTGTAAACAAATTTATGTTCTTTTCATATCATAGGGCATTCATTCTTCTACCAATCACAATGACTAAATCTTTATTAACTTCCATGGTTACTTACAAAATAAGGATCTCTTCTCACTTGAAGAACTTGAAGGCCTGCATAGAGTCTGCTCGTCAAAAATATTTTTTTCCATATTCATGCCATAACCGTTAATGCCTCCAACATCAAGGATTTCTTATATATTAAGAAAAAAAAAAAAAAAAGTTAAAATAGCCAAAGAAAAAGTAAAATAGTACTAGACCAAAAAAGAGTTGAGATTTTTATCATCCCTAATACATAAAATTGTTACTGCAAATAAAAATTAAAAGTTCAACGCATAAACCCAAAAAACTTATACATCACATTCAAACGCTAATAGTGATGCTATTTGGGTAACAATCTCAAAGCTGCTTCAAAATCCTCTAATTTGATCGTAAACAATTCATCACTCTCTACACAATCATCAGTTATCCTAAAATCCAAATTCCCCTTAGCATTATTTAGCATTATATCCACTAGACCTCCATTCATTTTCCTACGCTGCACTTCTGTTGTCTCTTTCTGTATTAGCTCTGCAATGGCATTTTCACTACAAGAAGAATGTAATTTGAACCCATATAACAAGTCATCCTCTGCTTGATTACTCATCTTGATATGGAGAAGATTAGCTAATTCTTCACAGCTCAAATCTTTAAACTTAAAAATGTTGGTAGCCCTTCTGCTAAAACCTTCATTAGAAGATATTACACGTTGCATTGGTTCATTGTAGCCAGCAAATATGACTAAAACTTTTCCACTTTCCATACAAGACATGATCTCTTCTAAGGCCTCTAACCCAAAGTCACGATCACATCTCTGCCCCGGGATTAGTCGATATGCTTCATCCACAAAAAGAATACCTCCCTCAGCTTCTTTGATCTGTTTATGAAATTATTTTTCTGGTTAAAATAAAATTTGTTTCTAAGATATTATGCATTTTGAAATATAAAAGGTAAAAGAGTGGATACAGGATCCATTAAATGACTATAAAAGAATTGTGTCACATCAGTTTGAAGAATTGCGTCACATAAGTTTTTATATAAGAATTTGTATATTTAGTTTGTACATTTAACATGAATTAGTCAAACACATGACATGAAAAACAAAGTGATGTACCTTTTCCCTGGTCTTTGGTCCAGTGTGACCAATATGTTCACCAACTAAATCTGCCCTTTGAACTTCTTTTACATTAGAGGTATGCAAAATTCCCACGCTATGGAGAAGTCTTCCAAGGATTCGAGCCACCATTGTCTTACCTAATATTAAAAATAAACAAATAAATAAATTGATATTTAAGAAAACAAAATATTATGTTAGGAGTAATATTAATTTGCATACACTTTTTTGTAGAAAATAATTGAGAAAGTACACAAGTTCTATTTAAAACAAACAAAAAGGACAAATCCATTTAAAGAATGTTAGACTTAACTCGAGGAAAGCTGAAGTGAGCATCAATTTTACCTGTTCCAGGATTTCCTAGAAATATCATGTGAGGAAGTCTTCTGGTGCCAACTTTCAGCAATGGCGGAGGCAGTGCAAGCCCAGGGTGAGCCACTGCCCTCCCTGGTATTTAAAAAAGAACAAGGAAAAATACAAACTATTACCTTAGGCCCTTAATACTTTATAAAATTACTAATTACCCTCAAAATAGTTAATCCCAAAAACAAGTTAAATGAAAATTTACCTAATCCAATATTTAAGCCTATAAAAAAAAATTAAATGAAATGTTAGATTGCATTTAAGTCCACCATATACAAATTTAGTTGCCCAATATAATAATTAATCCAAAAAAAAAAACTAAATAAAATTTTATATTATAAATAAGTAAAACAAATTTTATACAAACTTCATAAATTAAGGCTTTGATATAAAACAAATTCTTCATTCATTTATGAATCCTATTCAATTCAGTTTCTTTAATTTAATTTACCTTGAGAAAATAATGATTTTGTTTTTATAAGTTTCCTTATGTTAGTATCATTTCTTTTATTTGTTTCGCCATATATTAGAAAAATTATAATTGTATTGAACAAAAAGAATTTTAGTTTATCATTATGAAAAAATTTAAAATATATTATTTTTTGAATTTTGTCCCTCTCACTCAAAATCCTAGTTCTACAACTGAATTTCAGTCTATGGGCCCTGTGCCTCTCATTCAAAAGAAAGCCCTTTGCCTATTTTATTTGGATTATAGAGTCTAATGATATTTTGTTGTAATTTGGAAGATAAGAGTCTAATAGTTTTTATAAACAATAGTCCCTCAAATTTAAAAGTCTAGATGCACCGGTTCCCTCAAGGAAAGATAAAGTAAGCAATAATTTTACCTGTCCCCGGATTTCCTGGAACTTCCATGTTAGGAACTTTTCCAGTGCTTGCATTCATCATTGGTGAAGTCAATGGAGGCCTAGGGTGGGGTAGCATCCTTCCTGGGGTTTAAGGCCAAAAATAAATAAAATAAAATAAAATCACTATAAATTATTACTCCCAATCCCTCGATACTATATAAAATTATTAACTACCCAATCCAAAAGAATGCCCTTTGCAGCAATAATTTTTACCTGTTCCAGGATTTCCTGGAGATGCCATGTGAGGAAGTTTCCCAGTGCCAACATTCATCGTTGGCAAAGCCAATGGAGGCCTAGGGTGGGGTAGCACCCTTCCTGGGATTTAAAAAAAAAAAAAAATAGGTGCTCAAATCTAAAACTCTAGATGCACCAGTACCCTCAAGGAAAGATCTATAAATTAAGCAGCAATATTTTTTACCTGTTCCAGGATTTCCTTTGTGACAGTATGTGAGGAGGTCTTTGAGTGCCAACTTTCAGTCCAAGGGCCTTGCGCCTCTCATCCACAAGAAAGCTCTTTGCCCATTTCCGAAGTTGCATCTTGAGTTCATCCAGACCCACAATATTTGATAGCTCTTTATCAAGGGCATCCATCTTTTCTTTTTCCTTGCTGCATGCTTCAAGTACCTTTTTCTTTTGTTGCTCTTCTTGATGAGAGAGAAATACATCACGCAGCTTCCCACTTTCTGGGATTTTTGAAAGATGATCTAGAACGGTCATGCCCTTCTGCATTCAAAGTTACTCATATTTAGCAATAAATATATATTTATATATTATTTTAGAATATAAATTAAAATCCATACATCATCTTTAACATTATAATCAGCATTATTCTCGAGCAATGTCTTGACAATTGAACAGTCTTCAGTTCGAACTGCGTGCAAAACCGCAAGCTTTAGTGGTGTCGCTCCATACTGCATGTAAAAATGGGAAATAAATTGAATGAAAATATATCACTATCACATTTTCAGGGAAAGTGGTACAATTAAAAAACACCTCAGTTAAATCATCCTCAGAAGCACCATGAGCAAGAAGTAATCGTGCAGCTTCATTGCACCCATTCTNCCAGGATATCCTTGAAATGGGATGTGAGGAGGTCTTTCAGTGCCAACTATCAGTCCAAGGGCCTTGCGCCTCTCATCCACAAGAAAGCTCTTTGCCCATTTCCGAAGTTGCGTCTTGAGTTCATCCAGACCCACAATATTTGATAGCTCTTTATCAAGGGCATCCATCGTTTCTTTTTCCTTGCTGCATGCTTCAAGTACCTTTTTCTTTCGTTGCTCTTCTTGATGAGAGAGAAATACATCATGCAACTTTCCACTTTCTTGGATTTTTGAAAGATGATCTAGAACAGTCATGCCCTCCTGAATTCAAAGTTACTTAAATTACTGATAGTTAGCAACAAATATATCTATTTTTTATTTTATAATATATATTAAAATCCATACATCATCTTTCGCATTATAATCAGCATTATTCTCGAGCAATGTCTTGACAATTGAACAGTCTTCAGTTCGAATTGAGTGCAAAACCGAAAGTTTTAGCGGTGTCGCTCCATACTGCATGTAAAAAAGGGAAATAAATTGAATAAAAGTATATCACTATCACATTATTCAGGAAAAGTTGTTCAGAATTAAAAAAACACCTCAGTTTCAGCTTCAGCAAGAGCACCATGACCAAGAAGTAATCGTGCAGCTTCACTGCACCCATGCTTGGCCGCTAAATGCAATGGAGTTTCTCCACACTGCAAAACTCAACAGATCAATACATAACACATGTTTTTTTTCCTTCTCTTTTTTCCAAAGCAGTTATATTTTTACAAGCATATTTTTTTGGCTTTGTACTGCTTAGATTTCTCTCCGGAAAATTAATGAAATATGAAACAGATAAATTTCACTTACAATATTTTCAGCTTCAACAAGAGCACCATGAGCAACAAGTAATCGTGCAGCTTCATTGCACCCATTCTTGGCTGCTAAATGCAATGGAGTTTCTCCACACTGCAAAACTCAACAGATCAATATATATAACACATGGTTTTTCAGGGAAGATGGATTTTTTTTTCTCTCTCTCTTTTTTCTACGCAGTCATTACTAGCATCTATTTTGGCTTTATAGTGCTTAGATTTCTCTCCAGAAAATTAATAAAACATAAAACAGATAAATTTAACTTACCATAGTTTTCGCTTCCAAGTCAATTTTATCATCTCCTTTCCATTCAAGCAGAAATTTCAGTATTTCTGTCTTGTTGTTACCAGCAGAAAGATGAAGGGGTGTCTCCAACATCTGCAGTTAAACCAAAATGAATACATAAAATGGAAGATATACACACTCAAATTGGTTGTACTTAAATTAATTAATTTACAAAGAAACTTAATTTCTGTTTCCTTCTTAATTTGTCTAAAACCCTTTAAAGAACCAACTGATAAAATCTAATTCTTTCAAGTGATATGTATGCATTAATACTAAAAGAAAAAAAAATCTTACAATTGCATTTCTTTCGTTGAGAAGAGATGGATTCTCCTGAAGTAGCTTCTGAAACCCATCAACATCCCCCGACTGAACATAGTCATGAATGGTTATACGTTTCTTAGATCTTGATGATTGTTTATCCTGATCCTGACCATTCTCCATGTCTATTTGTCTTCTCTCTTAAAGATTAAGGAGATTAAAGAGAACAAAATAAAACAAAGAGAGATTTGGAATGTTCACTGAATTAATGAAACAAAGTTTCTGTTTTTCCCTTCTTATAAGCATCCATACTCGGTTATTTTGCTTTATTAATGACATAACATATTAAACGTCAGCATGGAATCTTCAATGATGTCTCGTTAGCTTTCATTTACTTTTTCCTCTCACTCTCGCCCAGAATATATAATTATATATTTGTATCCCTAATATCTAATATGTTTCTTTACTGACTTAGACTAATCTGTTTGTCATTTACTTTTTCCTCCGTCACCAATGATATATATTTATTTATTTTGCTGCTTTTTTTTTTCTTTTTTCTTTCTAAAAAGAAGCGTTTGTAGGCCAAGGTATTATAATATTGACAGCCCCACGTTCTGCAAAAGGAGCCGACCATGAGCACTGTCGTTTTTTTAGCTTATCTTACGGTTTATTTGATATAAAATTTACGCATATATATATATTTTTAAAAGAAATACAAAAGTCTTATAAAAATTATATGGCCCAAAAATTATCTTGGATTTCATGAGACCCAAACAGGTTACATCTATTATGTATGCCCAAGGTCGTGATTCAATTCCTGTTGTGCTACGTCAAAGTTCATGTCATGGGCCAGATTTATGGCCTAAACTCAACCTCTCTCCAGATTTGGGTATCATCATTAGCTCACTTACGGCCAGGCGCTTTGACCCATGATATCCTCTAAGGGTTAAAAATCACACTAAAACCCTTATACACCTACTTTCTATTTGGGTTTTATCTTAACTCATTTAGATCTTGTATATGAGGTGAATTAGAGCTCTCACCCCTACAAAGGTAAGAAAGTCAAGACCTTTCTATTTACTATAACTTTATATTATGGACTTAGAGTTCTACTAAAATTCAAAGATCCTGTGACTATTATATAAAAAGAGGTCTTGCCTCTCATTAAAGATCTATTATTCAATATCATCTACTTATAATCAAAGTTCTTACTCTTGAGAACTAGCACCTTCACTGTAGCTCTATTCTCCAATTAGACTTTGGTAAACCCTTTCTTTCCCTATCCCTCACTAAATAACCTCATTCAGTCTTATTAACTTGAGCCCCAAAGTGCCTACGACAGACACTATATCGGTGTTTTACTTAAGTTTCGCACTTGTTTTCTTTATGTGTAGGTTCAACGGATTGTCAGCCTCAATCTCAAAAGATCATACCTCATTCCATAACCATAAATTTTATTGTCTACAAAAATGAATGGTAGAAATAAATTAAAATATTTTTGAAAAAGGTTTCAGTTATAATCCTTATAATAAATATAAAATAATTAAATGATTAAAAGTCATTTAAACAAATTTTCGCTATTTTTAATCTAATAACAATTTTGAATATTCATATGGAGAATGTCATAGATGCTCTCAAAGTTTCTAAATTTATCATTCGGATAACAACTTTCACATTTTTAAAGTCAATGATAAAAAATTTATCGCTGATATTATATTGCGTTATCTAATGGATCCTCAAAATTAAAAAAAAAAAAAAAAAAAATCATGAATACTCTTTGTCTTAACTCTGTTATATTGTTATATTGTGGTTAGGTTTACAAAACATTTTTTTCTTAAATAAAAACGAAGTTACCATTTAACCCTAATACTCTCTTATAAGACTTAAGTTACCTTTTCTCTCATCTTCCACTAATGACAACCTAATAGATTTAGTGCAAAGGTGTATCCATGATAAAGTTTTCAAACTTAAAGAACCTATTTAAAAAAAAAGAGGAAAGTTATCAAACACATTTTTAAATATTAAAAATATTAAAGGCATTGATTAATTAGAAAAAAATAACTTTTTTTTTTTACTAGTATAGCAATTTCTTTTAAAATTCTATCAAGTTTCAAAACTTCCTATCACTTTACCTTTCATGCTTCTCAATAAATTTGTTTATATATGCCAGGCATTTCCTGGATCTCTGTCCAGCAAATTTTGTATTCTTTGAGCTATGTTAGAAGTATTTATGAATATCAATCTAATAAATTAATTGGAGTAGTTCAGAGTTATATGGGGGGTTTGTAGGGCAGTATAGGTTTTTATAGGGTCCAAAGTGTCAAAGGCAGTAAAATTTCGTTGTAGAAATCTGGTTTTACCAAATTTAATTTGAGGATAAACTAAAGCAAGATGAGATAACTAATTAGTTCTTTTATCTATGCAATCTGATTAGATAAGGAGTGAAGCTAGAGGTAAAAAGAAAAATTAAGAAAAAAAAGTTAAAGACTTAAACAGAAATCAGATATAGCAATAGCCATATACACATAAAAAATAATCTGATTGTGCAAACCTGTTAGACGAAAGCAGCCTCAGAACTTGTGAGCCAGAAGGCAAAAACGTCAGAAAAAGTTGACAATAAAATATTGTTTCAAACAAAACAGAATAGTCAAATAATGGCAGCTTAAAGACATTTTTAAAGAGCAATCAACATCATTTCAAAGCCCAGAAAACCAAACACCAGCCAAATTAACATTGCAGTAACCTTCATCTTACACATATCATTAACTAGTTGTCCAATTCTTGAATAGATTAGAGAACCACAGATTACAGGGCCTGGATATAAATTGCTGAAGGCAACATAAAGTAAGCATTATCCACGAAGCATTGAGCTACTTTACAAAATACCATATACAAAGTTCAGATAAGATTTGTATTGAACTCAAATATAATTATTAGGTCTTAACCTATGTGATATTTTGAGTAAAAACAGAGGGAAAACCGAAAGAAAATTCTGGAAAATACTTGTATTTTATTAAAGTTGAGTAAGTGTACAATGATGAACTCTTTTATAGAGTTTTAAGTTAAGAGTAACAGTGATTATAGCAGTAGATAAACGGCCACAAACAACCACTTTACTAACATCCCCTCTTAAACCAAGCTTGGAATTCTTTGACAACTTCTCATTTTACTTAACATGCCCTCTTAAACTAAACCATCTACTCTGCAAAAATCTGCTCATTAACTTGATTAAGTACCATTTTACTCTCAGTCAAGACAGATTATGAGGGAGCAGAATACC